>NC_083402.1:84058420-84682720 GCF_020745735.1 Hemiscyllium ocellatum | reverse complement strand
AGAGGACTGGGAAGCTTTTAAAGAACAACAGAGGATTACAAAGAACGAAATACGCAGAGAAAAAATGAGGTACGAACTGGCCAAAAACATAAAGGAGGATAGCAAAAGCTTTTTTAGGTATGTGAAAGGGAAAAAAATAGTTAAGACTAAAATTTTGCCCTTGAAGACAGAAACAGGGGAATATATTACAGGGAACAAAGAAATGGCAGAAGAGTTGAATTGGTACTTCAGATCTGTGTTCACTGGGGAAGACACAAGCAATCTCCCTGAGGTAACAGTGGCTGAGGTACCTGAACTGAAGGGAATTTATATTTGCCAGGAATTGGTGTTGGAGACACTGTTAGGACTGAAGTCCCCGAGGCCTGATGGTCTACATCCCAGGGTACTGAAGGAGGTGACTTGGGAGATCGTGGATGCGTTGGTGATTATTTTCCAGAGTCCGATAGATTCAGGATTAGTTCCTGCAGATTGGAGGGTGGCTAATGTTGTACCACTTTTTAAGAAAGGAGTGAGAGAGAAAGCAGGAAATTATAGACCAGTTAGTCTGACCTCAGTGGTGGGAAAGATGCTGAAGTCTATTATAAAAGATGAAATTACGACACATCTGGATGGCAGTAACAGGATAGGTCAGAGTCAGCATGGATTTATGAATGGGAAATCATGCTTGACTAATCTTCTGGAATTTTTTGAGGATGTAACTCTGAAGATAGACAAGGGAGATCCAATGGATGCAGTATACCTGGACTTTCAGAAAGCCTTTGATAAAGTCCCACATAGGAGGTTAGTGAGCAAGATTAGGGCACATGGTATTGGGGGAAAAGTACTGACTTGGATTGAAATTGTTTGGCTGACAGGAAACAAAGAGTAGTGATAAAGGGCTCCCATTTAGAATGGCAGGCGGTGACCAGTGGGGTACCGCAGGGATCAGTACTGGGACCGCAGCTTTTTACAATATATATTAATGATATAGAAAATGGTATGAGTAATAACATTAGCAAATTTGCTGATGATGCTAAGCTGGGTGGCAGGGTAAAACGTGAGGAGGATGTTAGGACATTACAGGGTGACCTGGACAGGTTAGGTGAGTAGTCAGATGCATGGCAGATGCAGTTTAATGTGGATAAATGTATGGTTATCCACTTTGGTGACAAGAACAAGAAGGCAGATTGCTACTTAAATGGAGTCAAGTTAGGTAAAGGGGCAATACAAAGAGATCTGGGTGTTCTTGTACACTAGTCAATGAAGGCAATCATGCAGGTACAGCAGGTAGTGAAGAAAGCTAATAGCATGCTGGCCTTCATAACAAAAGGGATTGAGAATAGAAGCAAAGAGGTTCTTCTGCAGCTGTACAGGGCTCTGGTGAGACCGCACCTAGAATATTGTGTGCAGTTCTGGTCTCAAAATTTGAGGAAAGACATTCTGGCTATTTAGGGAGTGCAGCGTAGGTTTACGAGGTCAATTCCTGGAATGGCGGGACTATCTTATGTTGAAAGGCTGGAGCGACTGGGCTTGTATACCCTTGAGTTTAGAAGACTGAGAGGGGATCTGATTGAGACATATAAGATTATTAAAGGATTGGACACTCTGGAGGCAGGAAGCATGTTTCGGCTGATGGGTGAATCCCGAAAAAGAGGACACAGCTTAAAGGTAAGGGGTAAGCCATTTAGGACAGAGATGAGGAGAAACTTCTTCACCCAGAGAGTAGTGGGTGTGTGGAATGCTCTGCCCCAGAAGGCAGTGGAGGCCCAGTCTCTGGATTCATTGAAGAAAGAATTGGAAAGAGCTCTCAAGGATAGTGGAATCAAGGGTTATGGAGATAAGGTAAAAACAATGACTACAGATGCTGGAAACCAAATTCTGAATTAGTGGTGATGGAAGAGCACAGCAGTTCAGGCAGCATCCGAGGAGCAGTAAAATCGACGTTTCGGGCAAAAGCCCTTCATCAGGAATATAAAAGGCAGGAACAGGATACTGATTGAGGATGATCAGCCATGATCATAATTAATGGTGGTGTAGGCTCAACGGGCATCTATTGTCTATTGTCTATTGTCTAACCGGAATGCAAAGTACTGGGCTAATGGTAAGATCCTTGGTCGTGTAGATGAGCAGAGAGATCTCAGGGTCCAGGTACACAGATCCTTGAAAGTTGCCACCCAGGTTGACAGGGTTGTTAAGAAGGCATATGGTGTCTTAGCTTTAATTAAAGAAGGATCGAGTTCCAGAACCATGAGGTTAAGCTACAGCTGCACAAAATTCTAGTGCGGCTATACTTAAAATATTGTGTACAGTTCTGGTCACCGCAATATAAGAAGGATGTGGAAGCTTTGGAAAGGGTGCAAAGGAGATTTACTAGGATGTTGCCTGGTATGGAGGGAAGGTCTTACGAGGAAAGGCTGAGGGACTTGAGGCTGTTTTTGTTAGAGAGAAGAATGTTGAGAGGTGACTTAATAGAGACATATAAGATAATCAGAGGGTTAGATAGGGTGGACAGGGAGAGCATTTTTCCAAGAATGGTGACGGCGAGCACAAGGGGGTATAGCTTTAAATTGAGAGATGATAGATATAGGACAGATGTCAGAGGTAGTTTCTTTACTCAAAGAGTAGTAAGGGTATGGAATGCTTTGCCTGCAACGGTAGTAGATTCGCCAACTTTAAGTACATTTAAGTCGTCATTGGACAAGCATATGGACGTACATGGAATAGTGTAGGTTAGATGGGCTTCAGATTGGTATGACAGGTCAGTGCAACATCGAGGACTGAAGGGCCTGCACTGCGCTGTAATGTTCTATGTTCTATGCTTGAGACTTTTTCATGGTTAGATACAACTGCTCGCTCAGCCATTGTCGAGTGTAGTTAACAATATATATGGAGACCAAACCAGGTAAGGGCAGCAGATTTCCTTCCCTAAAAGGTATTAGTGAATGAGAATTTTTGCTTAACTACAATTGCTTTAAGGTCATCACTAGGCTTTGTATTTTCAATTTCATTTTCACTTAAGTTCAAATTTGACCACTTGCCATGGTGGGATTTGAAAACTCATCCTCAGAGCATTACTGGGATCTCTGCATATTAATGCTACCATATCATTGCTACCCCATATTATATCATTGCTGCCTCATACTGCAGTAGGTCTCAAGAATGGAGATTTCAGTAATTAATTTGATAAGGTCCCACATTGCAGAGTGGTCAACAAAGTAAAAGACCATGTGATACAAGGGTTACCATTGGATTGGATCTACAGTTGATTCAGTGACAGGAAATGGAGAGAAATAGTCAAAGATTGTTTTCACAAATGGAAACATTTATGAATGGCATTCCACTGGATTCAGTATTGGATCCCTGGCTGCTTGTTGTACATCAATTATTTGAACTTAAATGTGAGAGATGTGGTGAGGAAAGTTGAAGATGGCACAAAAATCGACCATGTGGTTGAGAGTAAAGAGGATGTCTGTCAAATTCAGAATGATGTCATTGGTTTAGTTAAGTCAATGGAATGAGACAAATGGAATTCAAATCAGAGAAGTGCAAGGTTTGAATTTGAAGAGGGCAAACAAAGCAAGGGGATACATAAGAAATAGGAGGATAGTATGAGGATAGAGGGTATAAGAGTCCTCCAAATGCATGTCCACCATATGCATGGAGGATATGAGGATAGAGGGTATGAGAGTCCTCCAGATGCATGTCCACAAGTCCCTAAAGATGGCAGGAGTGGTCAATAAGGTTATCAAGAAATTGTATGGAACCTTTTCATTTGTTGCATAAGGCATAGCATACAAAAGCAAGGATGTAACACTGAAATTGTGTAAAATGTTGGTTAGGCCACAACTGGAGTGTTGTGTACAGTTCTTGTCACCAGATTACAGGAAAAACATAATTACTCCAGAGAGAGCACAGAGCAGATTTACAAGAATCTTATCAGGACGTGAAATCTGCACCTATCAGGTAACATTGAATAGAAACAATCATTCATAGAGCCAAAACAACATTTTCATCAGAAATTCCCACAACCCAAAATATTTTGGCGGCAATTAAAGGTCCACTCAGAATGACGCTCAGTATCCAGGCAGAAGGATCCAATCCACGTTGATTTTGTAAGGTGACTGCAAAAAAAATGGGAAGACAGAAGTAAACAGAAAATATATTTTATTTTGACAACTTGAAAATGTTATCAGTAAATAAACTTTGAGCTAAACTATAAATCAGCTTTGAGAAACGCAGGCTTCTGAGTTCTGAATCATTCTTTCATTGAGACTTACTCCACAGGTGTTACACTGCAGGAGCAATGGAGCTGAAGTAAATAGTGTCTGCTCCATTCCCAGCAGAAAGAAAACTTCAAATATCTCCACAGGGCTCCCAACAGTTATATCCTGCAACAACATGGGGCAGCATTGCTGATTTTCCACCAATGCGGTGAGTAAAAGGATTATAGAACTTGCCTCTTCATTAATTAGTTCAGGAAACAACAACAACTTGGATATATGTCAAGTCTTTAGCATAATGAATTATCCCAATGCGCTTTAAAGGAGCACTCTCAAGTAAAATTTGAACTGAATCACTGAAAAATATACTGTAACCTGAACCATACACAAATCTTTAATTCAGAAACACAGGCTATCTGGATTTTTTTTTTAGCTGAGGGGTCCCAAGATAGTTTCGGGGACCACAAGGTCTCCCACTTCCAAAGCAACAATTTCAACTATGGAGTGGAGACAACCTGGTCCTGAGACTCTGTAGGCAAAATCCTGGACCCAGAGGATTACTGCTGCTGAATAGCAAAGGCTGATGAGCCCAAGACCTTTTTAAGTTAAAAACACACCATTATCAGCAAGTACAGAGAATGTCCTGGATGATTGTGTGCCAACATAACTTGGTACAAGATTGAAATAAATGTTGCGTACTGCCATCAGGTTTACTCTAACAGAAGAAGCACGTGGCTCAGTGGTTAGCACTATACCTCAAAGTGCCATGGACCTGGGTTCGATTCCAGTCTCGGGTGACTGCCTGTGTGGAGTTTGCACATTCTCCTCATGTCTGCATGGTTTCCTTTGGGTGCTCTGGTTTCCTGTTACAGTCCAAAAGTATGCATGTCAGGTGAATTGGCCATGCTAAATTGCCCATAGTGTTAGGTGCATTAGTCAGGGGTAAATACAGGATAGGGGGTGGGTTACTCTTCAGAGGGTCAGTGTGGATTTGTTGGGATGAATGGCCTGTTTCCAATCTGTAGGGAATCTAATCTAAAAGCATTTGTTTGACCTTTTGATTCCCAGGATCCAGGATTAAAACTTCAGTTAGTGAGTATTTACATATGTAAAAACCAGACCCACCTGTCCCATACAGTTTTCCACATGCTAACAAGCAAAACTGAGTTAAATGCATAGGTCATCTTGTTCCTGTTGCTTCCTAACATAGCATGTTTTAACTGTCATCGGCACAGAATTAACCCAGGACAGTAGTTTAAAATTCAGCGCAGAGTATTTGGATTATTTTGTTCCAAGCAAAATAGCAAATATACAAAGGTAGCCTGGTTTTCCAGCCAAGTTCTTGAGTTGGTTGCTAAGGTGTTCCAAAAGATTTCACTAACTTCAGAGACCCTAAAGGAATATTGGAAGCAAGATTTAGACGGTTAATTGCTGAAATATTACAAGACTTCTGGAATATTGAAAATTCCTCTAACCATTACATGCACAGTCAAGAGAATGGACATTCATGATGTATGGTGGACCTTTTTATTGCTTTTAATAATATTTCATTCTTAATACTTGTTATAACATTACCTTGCTGCATTTTTCATGTTTCATTTGATGTTCTGTTAGGGGACATTTACTATAAACAGACATCTCATTATGATGTGTAAAATGCTTGACTCTTGAGGACTATGCTATAATGAGGGCAGAGTGTACCCTTCAGTGAAATAAACTATTTGTTGGAATTTTTTTTCTACATTTCTGGCATAATCCCAGGGAGCTAGAAGAAAGCATCAAATATTAATGTTGAACATAACAAAATTATGGCATCAGCTTTAGTATGCATCTACATGGTTTTGTGACAAATGAAGCAAGTATATTTAATTTTTAACAAGCCCTTGCTGTTCTTGTTTTCCCTTCTGTGAAATACATGAAGCATAAAAATTTATTCAGGTTGAAAGAAAGGCTAAGGTACCAGTCAATCACCACTTCACCACATGGCAATACTTAATTTCTAAAAAGCTATTTGCTTCAAAAGGGAGGTAAAATGATGATCTATAGTAAACACACAGGATATATTCATCAAAATGTGGGAATGTTTCAGGAAAAAAAAACAAGTGAATTTCCTGAGGTAACTGTCCTTGACCTGGGTCTTTAATCGAGTGAAATTTCATCACTTTATCTAATATCATGCTTCATGCTTTGAGCTCGCAGCAATTCTATTTTAGTGTGGTCTAATGGGCAGCTGACATATCCACTCAGCACCAGACTGTGCAATATGTGCTGACACACAAATGTAATGTGCAGTCTAGTGAGAGCTGTTTAGTTCCCCATCCCTCCTCTCCACCCCTTGGAAGAATTCCGAGTTCAGAATCTTTGAAAAATTGTGTCAATCTTAATTTTGAGGATGTATACAAACTGTTCATTCTGAGGCTGGGGTGGAAGGATAGGGAGAGGGAGAACATGTTTATAATATTGAGGTTGTTCGGATTCCAGTTGTTATTCTTGACTGAAAATTACATCACACATTAGCTTTCAGGAGCATTCACTGGGTCTAACTGCAATTCAAGAATAAATTGATAAATCATGACTGCATTTTTAATTGCTGCAAGTATCAATTCAGAATTCATATTTGAATTTTCAGCTTTATTTTCTATCCAGCCTTTTCAGTCTTCAAGAAATAGCCAATTGCACTTCATAGGCACTAAATCAGCACTGTAACCATACTATTTTAAAATGCTACTTTATGTTTTAAGTTTTGGCTTTTTAAATCCCATTTTCAAAGCACCTGCATTTTTTTCACTTTTTTGTGCAAATGCTTGAGCCAATCAGGACGTTGGATGCCAATGTTGGAAATATTTTTGGTTTTGCTGTTGAACCTCAGCACGCAGAATGAAAACATGCATTTTCTACTTTTCTTCGTGACCGGCATAAGTTCATCACTGTTGGAATGTTGGAAACACAGCAGTTAACTTACACTCAACAAGTCCCACAAACAGCAAAATGAGAACAGCCCAAAATTGTTATTTTGTAATATTGATTGTTGGGTAAATATTGGCCAGGACATTGGAGATATTTCCTCTGCACTTCTTTTGCCATAGGAACTTTTGCCCCCACTGACAGGCAAATTGGCTTCTGGTTTAATGTCATGAACAAAATACAAGGCTCCAACATTGCAATGCCCTCCCGATGTCTGTAGATAAAGTATAAGTAAATATCATCAAATAAATATGAGCTAATTTAAAAGCATTATAAAACTCTTTTGACATGCATGTATTTCATGATCTATGTATTGTACAATATAATTTAAATGAGTTGTGAATGGTAATCGATTTGAAAAATTGTCTGGCAACTACAATGATTGTTGGATACAGCTGTATCCAACATCGGATTTAGTCCATCTTCAAAACCTGAACTAATTATTGCATTGGTATAATCATAGAATCTAAGAATCATACTGTATAAAAGAGGCCCTTCAACCCAGCAAGACTGCATCAACAAAAGCTACTAAATAACGTAAGAACCTATGGTGTTCAGGGCAAGATACTGACATGGATGGAGGATTGTCTGACTAACAGAAGGCAGAGAGTAAGGATAAAGAAATGTTTTTGGAACAGTCTCTTAAAGTAACACTTTCCAAAGCCAACCAGAGAGCAGTCTTTACTATAGCTAATAATATGCAAAATGCTGGATTAATTAATTATCTGCTAATAGAGGCACCCTGAGATGGCAGTGATCATAATACGATTGAACTTCATATTAAGTTTGAAGGGGAGTAGAGTTAATGTAAGCCAAGTGTTTTCAAATTAAATAACAACAATTATGAGAGCATGAAGACAGAACTGGTTAGAGTGAATTAGAAGATTAGGTTAAGTGATAGGTCAGTCGAGATCCAGTGGCAGCTGTTTAAGGAGTTATTCAAGAATACTCAGAAAAAGTACACCCAGATGGTAAGAAAGTATAGAGGGGAAGGCAAACAATCCATGACTAACTTAGGAAATTAAAGATAGAATCAAATAGTAAGCAAAAGCATTAATACTGTAAAGGCAAGTGCAAGGTCTAAGAAGGAACAAAATACAAATGACAGTGAAGAATGAAAAAAAAGTTAAGCAGAGAAAATATAGAGTATTGAGAAAGCTATCTAGAAGTATAAAAACAGACAGCAAGAATTACTATGGGTATTTAAAAAGGGAAAGTAAAGTGAATATTTGTCTTCTAATGAGTCAGTTTGGGAAATAAATAATGGAAAATAAAAATGTTGGATGAATCAAACAAGTATTTTGAAACTGACTTCACTGCAGGAGCTACAGATAAGATCCCAGAACTAAGTGAAAGTCAGGAGGTAAAAAGGGGAAAGGAACTTTAAAATGTTATGACCACCAGAAAAAGGATATGGAGAAGATGTTTTGAACTAAAAGCTGATAAACCCTGGGTTCTGATGAACATTAATACAGCAAGTCATTAATAGGTTATTGCTGTTAATTGATGTCTGTTTACATAAAGGGTAAACTAAGGGGGCCTTGAGCTGCAGTGGTAGTAGTCCTACCTCTATGTGAGAAGGTCTTGGATCAAATTTACCCCTGCCAAGACATATGTCATAAAATGTTATTGTAACAGGTTCATTTTTTAAAAAACATTTGATTCAGCAATAGTCCCTACCTCTGTGCCCGAATGTCTGTGTTCATGTCCATTTGCCATGGATGCTTGTCATAGCTTGTCTGAACAACATGATTCCAAAATACCGAAAAAAGGGAGAACAGCTGTGACTGGAAGAGAACTGTTTATATGGTATAAGCAATAAACTCGCAGCATGAAAAAAAATGTGGGCTGAACTTTCCTACTGTTTTCTTTGCAAAGTGGTTTTGAACTGAAATTTCTGATTGGCAGTTCACCATGCTCCGTGTCAATGTTTCTCTTGCAGTCTTCCACTCTTCTGATCATTAATTATGCAACTGGCCTCTTTGGAATCGTGCAGCATGGAAGGTTGAAGGGATTGCTGCAGCTGGGATTCTGCAATGTACATGTAGCCAGAGCCATGTTTAAATCCCAGTTCCACAGCAAACCCGGAGATCTAAGTCAGAAAGTACCATTCACACTCGAGTGCTCCTCTGTTGTCATCAGGGACATGGTTCAGAAGTTGGTTTCAATGTGGTTCTGTCTGATTTCTCATACTTGATGAGAATGTAGGAGTGATGACAAGTAAGTTTGCAGATGACATAAAAATTGGCTGAGTGGTTGACAGTGAGGAGGACAGTGTTAGGTGACAGGAGGATATAAATGGATTGGTTAGATTGGCAGATCAGTGGCAGATCGAATTTAACTCTAATAAATGTGAGGTGAAGACTGGATAGGACAAGGGAGTACTCAATGAATGTCAGTGCAGTAGGAAATTCAGAGGAACAGAGGGATGTTGGGGTGCTTTTTCACAGATCCCTGAAGATTGCAGGACTATTAATGGGATAGTTAAAAAGGTAAATGGATTGCTTGCCTTTATTAGCTGTGGCATAGATTATAAGAGCAGGGTGGTTATGTCGGAGCTGTATAGAACTTAAATAAAACCATATCTGGAATACTGTATGGAGTTCTGGACACTACAGTATAAGAAGGATGGGATTACACTGAAAGGGGTGCAAAGATAATTTACCAGAATGTTGTCTGGAATGGAGAGTTTCAGCTATGAAGGGAAGCTGGATAAGCTCAGGTTTCTTTTTTTGAACTAGAGAAGTTGGGGGCATGGGGCAATAAAGGTGTATAAGATCATGAGGGGCATCAACAGAATGAATAAAAAGCAGCTTAGTTAGCGGTTCAATAACAAGGGAACGTAATTTTAAAGTGAAAGGCAAGATATTTAGAGGGAGTTTGAGAAAGAAAGTGGTTTCACCTAGGGGGTGGTAGGGTTGTAGAATGCATTGCTTGGGTGGATAATCGAGGCAGGAAACCTCACAATCTTTAAAAAAAAGTACTTGGATGAACATTTGAAATGTTGTAACATTCAAAGCTATGGGTCTGGTGTAGGTAGTAGTATGTTTTTGGCAGCCCAGACTTGAAGGGCCAAAGGGCCTCTTCTGTGCTCTGTGATTCTATAATTCTAAGAGTTCTTGGTGTAGTAGTATTGATAAAGGACTACTTTAATTAATTAACTTGCCAAGTTTTGTTTTGCTCAAAGAACTATACAATTAATCAATCTAGAATTGACAATCATGCCCACAGCGTGGCATATATTTGTGCTGGAAGCAACATATATTAACACATGAACACTGCTGTGTGGAGACAGAAAAAAAAACATGTACACACTGTGTTTGTTTCAACTTAACAAAATAGGTGACAATCATTCTTTGACTCATTTATCAATGTCGTGTCTTGACCAATCAGAGTCAGCCTAAGCTGATTTAAAGTTTAAACACAGCTTGGCAGTTAACTGAAGTTATCATTTACTGATGCACTCCCCATAGTAATACTTCTACCAATCAGAGCCAACATGCCAAACATTCAGCATTATCCTCTCACATTATATAAATATTGTCTTCCCTTTAATTTGTTTTATTGTGAATGGGCCAGATGACAGCAAGATGAAAAGCTTTGACAAAATGGTTTTTTTTGGAAACAATCAAATTCCTAATTACTAAGCAAGCAACTGAATAAATAATTGTACTAAACCAACCCATATCAAAAAGTTGAACAGCAACTTTGACACAGATAATATAACTTTAAAATATGGCTGACAGTCAATAAAAGTATTGAATAAGTTGATGGATAGAGTATGAGGATATTTCTTTAAACTGGTTTTGTTTGCATGAAATCTTTCACCTCTGATGTTCAAGGAAGAAGCATTTCTTGACAGACTGTTATAGAACCCATTATTGATCAAAGCACCTTAGCACACAACTCTCACTGAAGCTGACAATGATATGAAAACTGCAAGGTTGCCTGCACAGGAACTACCTGAGTAACACAAGGCACATTTTGCAAAAACAAAGTAGCAAAAACAAAGATTCCTCCATGCCCAATAAGACAAGACAATAAATAAGATCCAAACTCAAAATTTAATAATTTCAATGATTTAATACCTCACATTGAAAGACCAAGGGATTGATCATAAAGTTAGATTGAATTGTTGAAGTTGTACATTACTCCTAATGAAAAATTGTATCTACTATTGTTAAATTAATACTTTGCAGAAATTCATTTTTGAGTAAACCACACTAACTTACATTTGTAATGAATTTTGAGAAATCCCCATTATTTTCAGTAGGTGCTGTTTTTAGTGAAAACGTAAGTCGTAAACGGTTAAAACTATATGTGTAATCTTATAGGGGCTAAGTTCCATAGGGTACATCAAGATTAGTGACAGAATTGGATTAGATGTCCATGAGGTTGGTCTCAGTGTTGGGAACATATTTTTCCAGCTTTTATGTTTTGCTGAGAAGCTCTATGAGTTTCTCTCTCGGTAGCAGTGAATTTCCAATTAAGAAGGATTATTGCTTGTTAAATGCCTTGTGATGGTCCAAACCGCCTTATTAACATTCAGCTTCCCATCTTACCAAACCTCCTAAACAGGTTAGACATCATGAAAACTTGACACAGAAACTAGGTCAGGGTGCTGCTGCTTGCTCTGAAGGATCTGCATGTTGGACACCGGGCACCAAGATCTGAGGGGATCCTCCACAAGCACAGATTCTATGAACCCATATTCATGAACACTGTTATCCGATATGTGCCAACCACCTAGAATTACCATGGCACTTCTCTGATCAACTTATAGGACACTTCTGCACTTCAATATTGCACCTTGGACTCCACCAGTTACTGCAAGGACACTGATGGACAGCTCATGCACCTATTATGAAGATGTGGGTGTACTGTACCTTTAAGAACGTTAAAGCTAGCAAAACTACCTGACAGCACCAAGTGCTCTATACAAGATACAATGTATACTTTTGGTCCAGCAGCTAGGGTAGCTGGTTGCCTGGAGCAAAAAAACAAATTCAAATGAGACCAATCAGTTTAAATTATACCCCGAAAAATACCAAACTCCAACCAAGTTTGAGTATAGTGTATTGACAACCTTAAAAGCCGATGACACAATCCAATGCTTTGGGATACAAGACCACAGAAAATTAAACAGTTGAGGAAGAACTGCCAATCCATCAACACATGCAGACTGCCCGGAGAATAGCTCTCTTAAAGGTACCTTTATCAATCAGTGACCTATGAAACTGAAATCCCTAAGAAGAAGAAAAGAAGACAGATATAAAGAGAAGATTTGAGAGCTGGCTGGTTTTGAAATTTGAATTTTTGGTAAATCTTAATTAGGGGCTTTATCAGACTCGTATTATAGAAGGGAAAGTAAAAGGTTAGAGGAAGGAGTTGTAAATAGTTGTTAGTTAATTATTCTTTGTTATACTTTAAGAAATAAAGTTATTAAGGTTTACTTTAAAGTGACCTTTGGAATAGTGCTTAGCCTCTCGAATTTTCATAAATTACGACATTGGATAAATTGGCTCTGTGTTGCTGGTTTAAATTTAGCAGGTGGTTCATCTGTGTTGTAACACACCACACTAAGCTGCATCTCTATACTCTTCAGTCATTGCAGTCATTCTCAGTGAACTACCTGGATGCCCATAGCATTGCTACCTTGTATTTCTGTGCTTTGAACCTTCTTCCAGAGATATTCCTTTTGTCTTGCCTTGTCATTGAGTGCAGGCACAAAGGACTTGGCTTATCATGGTTATTAGCAGGCTTCAAACAAGACAGGGAGGATAACCTTTACTCAGGGGTCCCAGCAGCAGAGTGAAGGGCAGCTTTTGATATCAGTTCAGCAGTTTGGACAAAAGTAATCATTCGTTCAGGGTGGTCAAAGTCAGTTGTCCATCTAAGGGGTGAGGAGCAGAATGTTGGGCAGACCACCAATTACGTTGAGTCTGCTTTCGTCCTGAAATGAGAGAGAGCAAGCTATTAAGGCAGATGAAGTAGGTGTGAACGTGTACTGAGTGAATGAGGAGATAGTGTGGGTGCATGCAGCATGAGGGAGAGCAACTGAGGGGAATTGTTCCAGGCATTGTAGGATTCTGGTTTGCACTCAGTAATTTGCTGTTTTTATGAGGTTTAACTCACTCTCAGATCCCAGGTTCTTGACACCTGACTTTTTTAGGGGATGTGAAATAAAGAAGGCAGTAGAAGGGTGTTTCAGGGCAAAAGAATCTTTGTGTTCATTTAAAACACAAAAGATAAGTATAATATGAGATATAAAGATAAATGCAGCAAATAGTGAATTTGACATTATGCAAAGAACAGTAATTAAATACACTATTAAATTAAACCCTGATTAAACATTAGAATGTAAACGACAGTTTCAATCACAGAAACCTTCATCAGTCTTCCTACTCTTAGGGTCCCAGGCACAGTCACCCCCCGCCTTCCACTGCCTGCTAGCTCAGTAGAAAACTTTGAGGTCTCGGGAGATTAAAGCTCACCACTGGGGAAGATGCAATTTGGAAGTACAGCTGACTGTTGAGGCTCTTGCTGTTGGATCTCTTGGTTCAGAATAGTGCCATGTTTGGAAGCTTTTCTTTGGATACCACTTGGTTTGGCTTCTCCCCTCTCGGATGGTCTTTGTTTCTAAGATGCTCTAGATTTAGCTTCCCAATTCAGCTTCTCTGTTCGGCTTCTGTGGTTTCAAAGTTGCTTACTGGTACTGGAAGTCTGTGGGGAAGCTGTTTGTTGGGGTTTGGAGCCTTTGGGGAAGGTATGTTGGGGTTGGGAGCTGTGGGGAAGGTATTTGTTGGGGTTGGGAGCCTGTAGGGAAGGTATTTGTTGGGGTTGGGAGCCCGTGGGGAAGGTATTTGTTGGGTTTGGGAGCCTTTGGGGAAGGTATGTTGGGGTTGGGAGCCTGTAGGGAAGGTATTTGTTGGGCTGGGAACTGTGGGGAAGATGTTTGTTGGGTTGGGAGCTGTGGGGAAGGTGCTTGTTGGGTTGGGAGCTGTGGGGAAGGTATTTGTTGGGATTGGGAACTGTGGGGAAGGTGTTTGTTGGGTTTGGGAGCCTGTGGGGAAGGTGTTTGTTGGGGCTGGGAGCTGTAGGAAAGGTATTTGTTGGGGTTGGGAGCCTGTGGGGAAGGTGTTTGTTGGGGTTGGGAGCTGTGGGGAAGGTGTTTGTTAGGGTTGGGAGCTGTGGGGAAGGTGTTTGTTGGGGTTGGAAGCTGTGGGGAAGGTATTTGTTGGGGTTGGGAGCCTGTGGGGAAGGTATTTGTTGGGGTTGGGAGCTGTGGGGAAGGTGTTTGTTAGGGTTGGGAGCTGTGGGGAAGGTGTTTGTTGGGGTTGGAAGCTGTGGAGAAGGTATTTGTTGGGGTTGGGAGCTGTGGGGAAGGTGTTTGTTCAGAAGTTTGTTGTTGAAAAAGCTCTGCCCTCAGGTCAGATCAGGGCTAATAGTTATACAGATTCTGGGGCCCATTATCTCCTCTCAAATTTGTGTTATCCACTGTGTTCCTGATGTTTCCCTCTGAAGTCAGTTGGCTTCCTGATGGTTAGAACATGTGTGAATGGATTTTGATTGAGTTTGAATGTCCACTAACTCTGAGGCTTCATACAGTCTGTGCCGCGTAGCCGGAGGTGTAAACATTCAGAGAGTTAGATTTGGTTAATTGTTCTTATGGAGTGGAGGTGTAAATTGGAACTCCAAGCTGACCAAGAGTTCCAAACTGAAATCATTCTGGCTTTGCCTGTGTTCATTACACCCTAAGCTCAGGATTTTGTCCAGGGTCTTAGATATTAGAAAAGTCCAGTGTCTTGTGCAGTAGTTGAGATGATGGGGTTTTTTGCTCAAGCATACAGCTCTAATGAGAGTGGTGAAACATGAACCTTTGTGAGTGGTAGCTACTGTAGTGGAGATAGAATGAGTGTGCAGTATCGGATAGAAGATGCAATATACCGATGAAGTGGAGAAGGTCACTAAACTTCTTTGCTGTATTGCTGGGCGTTCCTCAAGACAGCTGAGGCTTGTCAACAAATTTTTAATTAGTAAAACTCACTTTGGGAGTTCAGTCTTCATTTTCTCAGTGGCAGTTGGAGCGAGAGGGCCAACAGCGAGGACCAGTGGCCCGATCAGAAGGTAATTTTTAAATATAAAAACTTACCTCAGGAATTTCAGGCATATATTTTGGCAGCAGCTGAATCCTGAGACACTACACTTGTCCTGTCTCCCACCCGCCTTCCTCCTCGAACCAAAAAAGACTCCCGTATGTTGCTAAGGTAAGGCGTTTCAATTGATATTGCTTGTGTACCATGTGATTGATTAAAAGTTTATTATTAGTTGGTTAATTGAAAAACACAACAGAGAAATACTAGAAATTATTTAACTCATGAATTTGTATAAATTAATTAAATAAGTAGAGATGGCTGGACAGGTGATGTGCTGTGGCTGTATGATGTGGGAGCTGGCTGATCACATTGTGAATGGCAGTGACCACATCTGCAGCAAGTGTTGGTTGCTGGAAGAATTCCAGATCAGAATTGATGATCTGGGAAACTGAGCTTCAAACACTGTGGCACATCCGGGAGGGGGAGAGTTACCTGGACACTGTTTCAGGAGGCAGTCACACCTGGTAGATTAAATAATTCAAATTCAGTCAGTGATCAGGAACAACAGGGTGTGACTGTAAGTGAGGCAGGTAGGGGGATTCTGAGTTCAGGAGTGGAGGAGCCTCAGCCCTTGGCCTTGTCTAGCAGGTATGAGATTTTTGCTCCCTGTACGGATGAGGAAAAGGGCTGTGGACAGGATGAGCCAGCTGACCACAGCATCATGGTGCAGGTGGCCATTCAAGAGAGGGGAGCAAAAAGACAAGTAGTTGTTACTGGATTCTATAATTAGCGGAACAGATAGTATCCTTTGGGAGCTGGATCTGGAGTATGTTGCCTGCCTGGTGCCAGGGTGCAGGACATGTCTGACTGGCTTGAAAGGATGTTGGAGCGGGAGGGAGAGGATACAGTTTTTGTGGTCCACATTGGCACAAACAACATAGGCAAGGCTAGGAAGGAGGACCTGTTTGCGGAGTATGAAGCACTAGGAAGGAAATTGAAGAACAGGTCCTCAAGGGTCATAATCTCTGGATTACTGCCTGAGCCATGTGCTAATTGGCATAGGGATAGGAAAATTAGGGAAGTAAACATGTGGCTAAGAGATAGGTGTGGGAAAGAGGGATTCCATTTCATGGTACATTGGCATCAGGTTTGGAACTGGGGCGATCTGTACCAATGGGACGGTCTCTGAAACCATTTTTCTCGTGAGAAGGATAAATAGGGTGGTCACTAGGACTTGTGCGTTGGGGGGAAGAGAAAGGGAAAGCAACAGGGAGTATGGAGTCAAGGAGAAAGATAAGCAGCAGGCTAACATGTGTGCAGGGTTTAAGTTCAAGGAAGACTAGCAAAAAGAAAGGATAACTTAGAACATATTACTAGAGGTGATGGAAATCATGTGGATAAGAAAATTAGCATTAAGGCGCTTTACCTGAATGCTCTTAGTATTTGTAACGAAGTAGATGAATTAACAGCATAAATCATCGTGAATGATTATGAGGTGGTTGACATCACAGAGACGTGGTTGCAGGAGGTTCAAGACTGGCATTTAAACATTCAAGGATGTATCGAAAAGACAGGGAGGTCAGAGGGTAGGAGTTTGCCTTGTTAGTTAAGAATGAAATTAAATCTAAGGCACTGAATGACATAGAGTCAGGTGATGTGGAGTCTATGTGGGTGGAGTTGAGGAACAACAAAGGCAAAAAAATAATGGGAGCAATGTCCAGACCTCCCAGCAGTGGTCAGGACCAGGTATGCAAGATGTACCAGGAAATAGATAGAGCATGTTAGAAAGGCAAGGTCACAGTGATCATGGGGGACTTCAATATGCAAATGGCCTGGGTGAATAATGTTGCCAGTGGATCCAGAGAAAGGGAATTCATGGAATGCTAACAGGATGGCTTTTTGGAACAGCTTGTGATGGAGCCCACAAGGGAGCAGGCTATTCTGGAATTAGTGCTATGTAACGGGCCAGACTTTATAAATGATCTTAAAGTAAGGGAACACTTAGGAGGCAGCGATCATAATGTGGTAGAGTTCAGTCTGCAGTTTGAAAGAGAGAAGGCAAAATTGGATATAATGATATTAAATAAAGGTATTTACAGGGGCATGGGAGAGGAATTGACGAAAATTGACTGGAAGCAGAGCCTAGTGGGAAAGACCATAGAGTAACAATGGCAGGAGTTCCTGGGTGTCCCACAGGGTTCAGTATTGGGGTCACAGCTATTCGCTTTATATATTAATGATCTGGATGAAGGGACTGGGGGCATTCTGACGATGTTCACCGATGATACGAAGTTAGGTGGACAGGCAGGTGGTTGTGAGGAGATGGGGAGACTGCAGAAAGATTTAAACAGTTTAGGAGAGTGGGCCAGGAAATGGCTGATGAAATTCATCATAAGTAACACGAGGTCTTGCACTTCAGAAAAAAGAATGCAGGGACGGGCTACTTTCTAAACGGTGAGAAAATTCATAAGGCCAAACTGCTAGTCCAGGATTCTCTAAAGGTTAACTTGCAGGTTGAGTCCGTGATTAAGAAAGCAAATGTAATGTTGTCATTTATCTCAAGATGGTTGGAATGTAAAAGCAGTGATGTGCTACTGAGACTTCATGAAGCTCTGGTTAGGCCCCATTTGGAATACTGTGTCCAGTTTTGAGCCCCATACCTCAGGAAGGACATACTGGCACTGAAGCATGTCCAGCGGAAATTCACATGGATCATCCCTGAAATGGTAGGCCTTATAGCCTTACAGCTGAGGCTGAGGATCATGGGATTGTATTCATTAGAGCTTAGAAGGTTGAGGAGAGATCTAATAGAAACTTACAAGATAATGCATGGTTTAGAAAGGGTGAACGCTGGAAATTTGTCTCTGTCAGGCGGGGATACTAGGACCCGTGGACACAGCCTTAGAATTAGTGGAGGTCAATTTAAAAAAGAAATGAGGAGACATGTCTTCAACCAGAGAGTGGTGGGCCTGTGGAATTTATTGCAATTGAGCTCAGTGGAGGCCAGGACATTAAATGTCTTCAAGACAGAGATTGATAAATTCTTAATCTTGCAAAGAATTAAGGGCTATGGGGAGAGTGCTGGTAAGTGGCATTAGCCCATGATTGAATGGGCTAAATGGCCTTGTTTCCACTCCTATGTCTTATGGTCTTATGGACTCGGATGACAACCTAGGGCTCAGACTGATATTGGCCTACATTGCTGGTCCTAAGGAAGATGAAGATATGCCTGTGCACAACCCATCCAGCAGAGTCTCTAGGACTCTACCCACAGAATAGGGTGGAGATTTTGCTCTGTCTGCCATGGCCAGAACAAATATCAGGAACTGTGGAGGGCAGCACAAGACTTGTGCAGGTTCACAGCTGTTCTTTCAAGATGGCGCAGGGTCAACGGATGATAGTGAATTTTGAAATATTTGCAGAATGATGAGATGTTCTGGGAACAGTGTGTGGCGAGATGAGACCAGAATTAGACATGAGGGACACCCTAGTAGTGGGGAAATGAAGTGCGTAAGATACTCACTTAGTGAGTTAGATGAGTCAGATACAGTGAGAAAAATCACTAGGCCTTATGGCAGAAATCCTACACAGCTCAGACTTAGCCAAAAACTATATAATTCTATTCAATGTCTTTTTCTCAGTGGCTGATATGGTAAGTGGCCTTTAATTGTACAGCTTCGGGTAAAAAGTGAGGTCTGCAGATGCTGGAGATCACAGTTGAAAATGTGTTGCTGGTTAAAGCACAGCAGGTTAGGCAGCATCCAAGGAAAAGGAAATTCGACGTTTCGGGCATAAGCCCTTCATCAGGAATGGGGCCCCCATTCCTGATGAAGGGCTTATGCCCGAAACGTCGAATTTCCTATTCCTTGGATGCTGCCTAACCTGCTGTGCTTTAACCAGCAACACATTTTCAACTTTAATTGTACAGCTATCAACTTTCTGAAAAACCCCAGTGTTTAATTAAACAAAGCTGAGCAAGTATTAGTTGAAATTACTTTGTGACCAGAAAACAGCTTTTTAAACAATTTGAAATTGAAACATGTTTATATTCAAGTGCACAGATTTTTCACAATGACTAGTTCAGCATTACTGTTTCTCATATCTAACAAATTCTGATTATAATAGTTCTCTGCAGTGTTCACAACAAAACGAAGATGAAGATATGGGTCATTTGTCTCCCCTACTCTATAGTAAACATATCCAAAATAGCTTGGGTGCACTCCACTAAATCAATTTCTTAGCTCAAGAATTCTCGAAAAGAGTGTGATGATTTTGTGAAGTTTGCTCAGTGAAGTGTAGTGATCTCAGTAGTACAGCAGCAGATATTACACTGTCAAAGGGATGATTGGAGCACAGTCCATTAGGACTGAAGTTGACTAAGTAACTCACTGAGGGATATTACAGCTGTCCTTGAAGTTTTCCCAACTACATTTTCATATATATCTATTTTCATCACAAAGAAATACATTTACTAATACAGATAAGTTAAAATAAATAGAAATTTGGGTGTCACAGATAATGGTTATTAATGCACAGTGTAGTCTGGAATTCCTGAAATGCTGTTAACTATTAATGACAGTAATGATCATTCTAGGCAGTGTCATGCTAAAACATAGAACTTCAGAGTAATTAGAATACTGGTTACAGCTCGTACTTTAATTTCCCATTAATCATTCCCCAAAATCTTCACTTCGTTTTCCAGTATTTCCCTAATCATTTTTATTTGATCAACAAGGATGTCTTACTGCAATTTCATAAAAATCACAAAAAGTTTACATGAAAATTACATTATATTCTAATCTTCATATATGGCCTGTTAGAAAGTGGGTTTAGAGTTCCCATTGAATTTGCTTTGACATCAAAATGACCACAAAATAGGATAACAGTCACTGATGAATGCAATTGGCTTATGTTATATTGAATTTAATACAACTGCTTTACATATTGACACTCAGGTTGAGGTAAAGTTTTATGTAAATACTATATTATTTTCATTCTATATCTGCCTTTTGCCTCTTTTGGCTACCAAACCGAATATGACAATAACAGTACTACAATGTCACAAGTTTGAGACAGATTTAGGATCATTATTTCTCCTGGTACCACATACAAAAATTGACACTTTTCCTATGTGCATCCTAGAATCCACTGCTCTTTCCCTGACACCTTTCTAAGTAGCTGTCTCCAGGCCCCTCACAATTAATGTCTTAGACGTTCTTTACCAATTACAGATTTCACAGCAACTGCCACTTCAGGCTTCCCATGAAGAATTCAAACTTAAACCAGATCCAAAGCTGCTGCCTTGCTAAATTATCGTTATTCGCAAGCAACATGCCAAGCTTCACTCATAGAGCTGAAAAATGTGTTGCTGGAAAAGCGCAGCAGCTCAGGCAGCATCGAAGGAGCAGGAGAATCAACGTTTCGGGCATAAGCCCTTCTTCAGGAATGAGGAGGGTGTGTCAAGCAGGCAAAGATAAAAGGTAGGGAGGAGGGACTTGGGGGATGAGCATTGAGAATGCGATAGGAGGAAGGAGGTTAAGGTGAGGGTGATAGGTTGGAGAGGGAGTGGGGGCAGAGAGGTCGGGAAGACCTTTGCAGGTGAAGAAGGCGGTGCTGAGTCCCATAGCTACCTAGATTACACCTCTTCCCACCCTGCCCCCTGTAAAAACACCATCCCATATTCCCAATTCCGTCGTCTCCACCGCATCTGCTCCCAAGATGACCAATTCTAATACCGAACAACCCAGATGGCCTCCTTCTTCAAAGACTGCAATTTTCCCTCAGACGTGGTTGACAATGCTCTCCATCACATCTCCTCCACTTCCTGCTCCTCCGCCCTTGAACCCCACCCCTCCAATTGCCACCAGGACAGAACCCCACCTGTCTTCACCTACCACCCCACCAACCTCCAGATACATCGTATCATCCTTCGTCATTTGCACCACCTCCAAACAGACTCCATCACCAAGGATATATTTCCTTCCCCTCCCCTATCAGCGTTCCAGAAAGACCACTCCCTCTGCGACTCCCTCATCAGGTCCATAGCCTGAACCAATCCAACCTCCACTCCTGGCACCTTCCCCTGCAACCGCAAGAAATGCAAAACTTGCACCTACACCTCCCCCCTCACTTCCCTCCAAGGCCCCAAGGGATCCTTCCATATCTGTCACAAATTCACCTGTACCTCCACACACATCATTTACTGCATCTGATGTGGCCTCCTCTATATTGGGGAGACAGGCCGCCTACGTGCGGAATGTTTCAGAGAACACCTCTGGGACACCTGCACCAACCAACCCAACCGCCCCGTGGCTGAACACTTTAACTGCCCCTCCCACTCCGCCAAGGACATGCAGGTCCTTGGCCTCCTCCATCGCCAGACCATGGCAACATACGCCTGGAGGAAGAGCGCTTCACCTTCCGCCTAGGAACCCTCCAACCACAAGAGATAACTGTAGATTTCTCCAGCTTTCTCATTTCCCCTCCCCCCACCTTATCTCAGTCCCAACCCTCGGACTCAGTACCACCTTCTTGACCTGCAATCTTCTTGCCGACCTCTGCACCCCCACCACCTCTCTGGCCTATCACCCTCACCTTAACCTCCTTCCACCTATTGCATTCCCAACACCCCTCCCCCAAGTCCCTCCTCCCTACCTTTTATCTTAGCCTGCTTGGCACACCTTCCTCATTCCTGAAGAAGGGCTTATGCCCAACATGTTGATTCTCCCACTCCTTCGATGCTGCCTGACCTGCTGCGCTTTTTCAGCAACACATTTTTCAGCTCTGATCTCCAGCATCTGCAGTCCTCACTTTTTCACTCATAGAGCCAACATACAGCTAATGCTTCATGTAAGCCCAAGGCTTCATCCATGACTACCTCTCAAAGCTTCCCAAATGCATTTGGATTGCTGAAAGAATACTCCATGTTTCTCTCATAGTTACTCTAAAAGCATCAACTTACAAAAGTTAAAGATGTCAAACTTAACAGGCCCTTATAAATTCCCCCTTTCATCTTCAGCCACTAGTGCATTATTTCAGCTTTATTTTTATCAGTAAACTACACAACTCCTGTTGGAAAATAACAGTTTCTCCATTATCTTTCTCCTCTTACTAAACAGAGTGGAGGCTATTGTTTTAATGAGTTAAATAGTGATATTTCAAACTGTTACAACGAAGCAGGACATTCATTGATTTGTTTGTCCCAAATCCATGCTTGGCTGAATTCATAAGTAAAATGTGGTTTAATAGAATGAAAAATCATGATGGACACATTTTGACAGCAGATTCTGCTTGACCATGATCTCCCTCTACTCTTCATAGACCTTTCGGCCTTAATTTACAGTGCCCTAGTACTGAAGTATTTGTGAAGTTAAGAGCAGAATAAGGGAGATTAAAATAAGAAGAAGATTAGAATATGGAATTATTTTTTGAGAAACCTGTGAGGTTGGCCTTTGAGTAAATCATTGCCTTAGGACTAAAAACCTTGACAAATTGTGATTGCAAATCCCTAAATTAGACCTATTAAAATCAAAGGATTAAATTACTTTATCTCAATTCTTTTTTGCAGCACAATAAATTGAAGTAACCTAAGTTTACAATGGGTTCCAAAAAGACTATTTTATTGAATGGGTTTTATAAACAAAAGGCAAAAATACAAATTAGTACTCTAAGTCTCGTAATTTTTTAGTGATTATGGAATTGCAGTGGTAGTAAGATGAGCTTGATTAAACTTCTTTTTGTTAAGTCAATCATATCCAAGGGCACACTTCATACATGAGGCATGAACAGGGTTCAGTGGACAGGATCAAATTATGGAGTGAGTTTAGATTAGATCCCCTACAGTATGGAAACAGGCCCTTCAGCCCAACAAGTCCACACCAACCCTTCAAAGAGAAACCCACCCAGACCCCTTCCCCTATTTTTACCCCTGACTAATGCACCTAACACTATGGGCAATTTAGCATGGCCAATTCACTTAACCTGCACATCTTTGGACTATGTGAAGAAACCAGAGCACCCAGAGGAAACCCATGCAGACACAGGGAGAATGGGAGAATGTGCAAACTCCACACAGACAGTTGCCTGAGGCAGGAATCAAACCCAGGTCCCTGGTGTTGTAAGGCAGCAGTGCTAAGCACTGAGCCACCATGCCACCATATTCTCTTGGCTTTGAACTTCCAGAGGAGGGTGGAATGATAGTAAAGGTAATAGAATGGTTTAGATAAAGCTATGCAATCTCATCACCAGTGGATGACATTAAAGTTTGCAGTCTTGTTACATTCAGTAGGAAGCTCAAAATATTTCCATCCTCAATGTTGAGGATTATGAGAGCCGAGATAAGGTTGAACCATTCACAACTACCAATCAATTAGAGCTGTGGTATTTCTGGCCCAAACATGTTTGAAATCAGTTAACTTAGAATAATCATTATTCATCTGATTCGGTTGCTTATTGACTAAGCTCATTTATCTGTCGTGGAAACTTTTCAATTTAAAAAAAATTTAAAATTAAGTAAGCGAATCTAATCTAAAAAAAATTGTTTTAACCAATGTCCAATACTTTCAGATAAAATCAATATTTTAAATGAATCAGTGATAGGATTTAGAAAAGTAGTCAAACAGTGACAGCATAGGCAGATAAAAGCTGGAATCATTTCCATTTCTGGGCTGTTGATAGGAATTATGTCTAATTTCAAACAAGCTGCAGTGATGTTACCATGTGTCAGCAGAGTAGCTGGTTTAGCTTCAGTGAAAATAAGGGGCTGTTAGAAACAGGTGGAATTTAGACTTTGATTCTTTCAAGTCACAATTATACCTATTTAATTGACATTAATGAACACAGAAAATGTATCAGCAGGAAGGAAAAAAACTCAAACAAATTTGTGCATCTTATATTGAAAAGATGCATTAAATGGAATTCTCCCCTCCTAATGTGGAGTAAGCAATGGTAAACAAGTTGAGACAATACAACTCAAATGTAAAAATGTCAGAATCTCAACGTTATGTTTCTCCTCTAACCTTAAATATCAACTTCAGCATCTTGCTATTGAGCATCTTTTCTCATGCATTTGTATCTTAGTAATAGCCAAACTTGCCTTATATCTATACCATTTCCAAGTCTCTCCTTCCCCAAGTAATTAGGTAGCACAGTTCAGCAGATTGTTTATTGTGGCCATCTTCCAAACTTTGTCTTCAACAAAATATCCCTGCATGCTCCATGATTACCATCTCTCAGACCAGTGGTCTCTGACTCTTTTAAGCATAAGATTACTTATTGGATCTAAGTGCAACTCAGGATCTAACCCTAAGAAAATATAGACAGAACAGTTTATTTTTAGTGCCATACGGATCTAAAACCATTTAAAATTATTTATTTTGACCTTTACTCACAAAGTCTCAACGTGATACATGGTTGCACATTATCTGCCAATGCCTTGAAATCTTGGTTGGGGTTTGAGATTTCTCGTCCATTAAATGGGTTTCTCTGAGATGTGCAAGATAATTGAACATGATTATCTTCATTTGGGAGAATGTTGTCTCATAGAAGTCTGTACAGTCCAAGTAAGCTTTCAGTTTAAAAGTACAGGATTGTAGAAGTGGATATTTATCTGTTTATGTACCATTATTCCTTGATAAGACTTTCAGTTCAATGTCGTTTTGCATGATAATTATCTCTTGATTAACTTCACTGCTTTGTAAATCAAACACATGAAGAAATTTGGGAGCCAACTCAAAAATGTCAATTTCAAGGAATGGTTTTGAGACAAACATACTGATCTTCTTTCATCATATCAAATGCCTGAAATCATCTGTTAAATTCCTCTGCTAACTTGTTTTGGTGTACACAGATGTTTTCTGGGTGGAACTATTTTTCTTTCTTGATTATTTTTTCCAGACTTGGTAAGTGTTGCACTGTGTTTTTTTAATTGGGAGAATTACCAACCTAGTTTGTTTGGAACATTTCATTCTGAAGGAGTGTCGCTGGACCCAAAATGTCCTCCTCTGCATCTTCAAACTGGACTTGAAACACTAACTCTGCTTTCTCTCATCAGATGCTGCCTGACCTGCTGAGTTTTTCCAACAATTGCTGTTTTTATTGTTGATTGCATTCACAGCACTGATTGGATCTGCTAAGTCTTGTCTTTTCCCTGCAGTCCACAGTGTAGTTCATTTAGTTTTAACATTATATCCATAAGGATTCCAAAGGTGAGCAATCACACGTTGTCTGACAAGGCTCATTCCTCAAATTAGGAATAGTGATGATTTTGACTTCAGCATGTCACATGAGCATGAGGAATTAGTTCACCATAGACAGCATCAACATCATTGTGTAAGGATTTTATAAAATGATGCTAAAGTGCTCTTCATGAATCATGCTTACGATTTTAACAACTTTAATTATGTAAGAAAAGTCCATAACTTTACTGCTAATGTTTACTTGTGCATTATATGGTTGTCATGGGCAAAAGTGGAAAAATCAAGATCATTTCTGCAAAATGCAACAAAGCTCACATTTGCACCCAACATAATTAATGCAACATCAATTGTGATGGAAACCATTTCCTTGATTGAATTGTTTTCACACGCACATATCTTTAAATTTGTTGTAGAAATTATCACCCCTTGTTCTCTTTTAGACGGCAAAGGATAAGAATATTCACCTTAATTGTTATGACCTTAAAAAAGAAGCAAAATAATGTCAGCTGGCCTGAGTTAATCATGTTGATTGATTCCGCAAACACCAGTGAGAAGCATTCACAGTCCTTCAGGTCCTGCTGTGGTTGCTGCTTTGGAGAAAGATTCCACTCATCTTGCTCTGAACTGCTTTTGCTCTGTGTTCTTAAAATCTTTGAATAAAGAGTTAATGGAAACAGCCATTGTTTCTTTAATTACATCACCATCAGTGAATGATTTTTCCTGTTTTACCATGGTGGCTCAGTGGTTAGCACTGCTGCCTTACAGCACCAGGATCCTGGGTTTGATTCCCGCCTGTCTGTGTGAAGTTTGCACATTCTCCCTGTGTCTGTGTGGGTTTGCTTCGGTTTCCTTCCACAATCACAAAGATGTGTAGGTCAGGTGAATTGGCCGTGCTAAATTGTCCCATTGTGTTAGTCAGAGATAAATATAGGGTAGGGAAAAGGGTTTGGGTGGGTTTCTCTTCGGAGGGGCAGTGTGGACTTGTTTCCACACTGTAGAAAATCTAATCTAAAAAAAAGGCAAATGCAAACTGCTGCTTCAGTATAGGTTTTATCTTTCACTGCTGTTTTAAACAAAATCCATGGACCCTTCAATGCTCCCAGCTACACATTAATTGTAATAAAAACTAAAAGTGCTCGAGAAACTCAGCAGGTCTGACAGCATTGTGGAGAGAGAAACAGAGTTAGTGTTTCAAGTCCAGTTTGACTTCTTCCATGGAAGTCATGCAATGGCATATGATTAATGTGTGCGTGGTGAGGGGAGGTGGGAAAGCAATGAGATCAACTAATAAAGAATCTGTGATTGACCATTTGACCATGATCCATGTGTTGGAGACCACAGTCCTAGACACTTCATCTATGAAGGCTGATGAAGGGCTTTTGCCCAAAACATCAATTCTCCTGGTCCTTGGATGCTGCCTGACCTGCTGTGCTTTTCTAGCACCACACTCTTGACACTAGACCTTTCATTTATACAAGTCACCATGGACAAACTCCCACTTCATCAAATTCTCATACCTGCTCCCAGACCAATGCTCACAGCACTATAGCCCTTCAACATTTTATTTTGGGCTCAGAGATACCTATGACTTGTATGTTTTTGTCAGATCCCTTTGTGTGCAGGAATACAGATGAAGAATCTCATTCATTCACATCGGATGCATTTTATGGTGCTCAGCTTGCTTTCTTAGCACTCACTTTGTGCCGACTTGGCAGTTGCCATCTTCTGTAAGTGTCATATTATTTTCTTGCCCGCACTCTTGCCAGCAATGAGTTACAGCCTGCCAGCCTTTCGGGCTTGCATTGCTTTTTAGCACAGATTGAAAGGCAGACAGCTTGTCACAGTAAGGAGCATTGAACTGGCAAGGAGGTGGGCATTTTGGTGCACAGTAATGAGCTATGTTACCCTCACACCTGCATCACATGCCACTGCTCATGCAATTAGTGCACTGTATTCAACCAAATGACTCATGTGAATCTCATAGGGAAAGAGATTAAGGGGTCCAAGACAATTAGGGAATTGCACAACAGACACTTGAGGGGTTCATCCAATTCCAACCAAGGGATTGACTATGGTCAGCATGATGCTTGGTCCTACTAGAGTCTGAGGATCTGTGTCCTTGCAATCAAGGTCAGTTCGACAGCTCAAGTTGAACTAGTCTGTAGGTTACAGTAGGTCTGTTGAGCTGATATAGAGAGACCAGTTTAGAGACTGGGTCATATTCAGTCGATAATGTCCTGCAATATTATTCTGGGGGTTTGGTCAATATTATGCCTGGATGCTCAAGAATTAATGCTCAGGAGGCTTTTTGAGGGCAATCCACAGAGAAATTGGGAAGCTCAAGTCTTGGACAGGCTTCATTGGGCTTCAAGGAATGATTACAATGAAAGGGAAAAGTTCTTGATAGAAGAATGGGACTTCATAGAGAATAGAAGTGACTTGGGAGCTCCATGATTGGGCATTTGTCACAGGTCAAAGTGACTCAGACATTTAAAGAATGCTGAGGAAGCTAGATATACACATGCTCCAGGGTTATTTTCAATGATATGTCACCTCTGCCACAATGTGCCTTGAGTAAATTTGTTTTTCCTCTCTCTCCCTCCCTCTATGTCTAAGTGCAGTCCCAGCATCCATAGATATAGAGGAGAAGCCTGCGCTGTTGTTGACCCTGTTAACCTGGACAACATGTGTCATCCCAGGAGAGTAGAACAGGGCTCAGGTCTGTTGAGAATGGCCTACTCAAATCAGGTTCCATCTTCATGACTCACTCTTCTGCAGTCTTCGATATCACCGGCAGTGGCGGTAGGTTTGTTACTTGCCTCATCATCTCTATGGGTGCCTATTGGCATCATCCCTGTCTCCCTGAAAGGAGGAGGCATCTAGACTGAGGTCAAGGTCCCTCATTCTCTTCTCATCTTGCCATTGATGCAGAGCACCATGGCTACAGTGATCTGTGTAAATATCCGGCAAACACCAAAAATGCTGGAGTTTAGTCTCCATGGCAGTTGCTGAACTGTTCATTGAGACAGCTAGATGTACACATGCTGGAGCTAGAATTATTAGATAATATTCATGGACTCTTCTATCTTTTGATCCCATTAACTAGCAACTCAGAGAATCTTACTTGCTTGTTGGGCTTCTCTGTGTACAGTAGGTTCTGCTATAACGTGTCTTTCTTTAACGTGAGTTGACTTTAACACGATTAAAGATTAGACCAATATTTGTAGAACACAAACTTTCCATACCTCTATTGGCTATAACACGATTCCGGTCCCATTAGTTTAAATGACATGGCTATTGTGCAATTTTCCTATAACACAAGATTGCATGAGAATGGAACTATTGTGTTATTTCAGAACCGATTGTATATTGACCAAGTCATTAGTAGCCAAGACCAGAGCATCATATTCTGCCTGGGCTGAACAAGTATCTGATCTCCAGCAATCATTGGTGGGCCAGCGAGCTTGGGTGTTTCTATATCAGTCATAGCTTCAGAGACGTATCTGTAATGTGCTCAGCAAATTGTACGCCCAAGTCCAATTTTAATAATGAGCCCAGCGAGGTGAAATTCTCAGAGCTGGTGGATGATGCAGACAAAATCATTGCTAGTTCATCCTCTGAGGGTTGTTGGGAGCTCCTTCCCTCAGTGTATTACTGAAGAAAGACCCATTTTTTCACAACTTTTCATTGTGCACACATCAAGAAATTTCATAAGAATGCCAATTCAAGGGGAAAAAATAAACAACATTTACATGGCATGAGAGGATAGGCTGATTGGTTAGCAAATTAACTTTGATTGGTTGACGCTTTGCCACGGAGAGTGCAGTCATTAATGCTGATTAATATTTAACAGTAAGGCTATGTTTAACATTTTCTGATTGGCTGGGACATTCTCCTGAGACTTGAACGAGTGAATGGCTGTCATCTAATTTGTTGAGTTGAAACAGGTACATAGAGTCATAAGGTGATACAGTCAAGCATGTTCCCAAACTAAACTAATTCTACCTGCCTGCATTTGGCCCATATCCTTCCGAACATTTCCTATTCATGTACTTATCTAAATGTCTTTTAAACATTATAATCGTACCTGCAACCACCTCTTCCAATGACAGTTCATTCACACACAAACCACTGTATAAAAAAGGTTGCCCTCGTATCCTTTTTGAATCTTTCTTCTCATACCTTAAAAATATGCCCCTAGCTTTGAACCTTTGTTACTTACCTTATGTATCCCCCTCATGATTTTATTAACCTCTATGTGTTCCTAGCCTATTTTTATAACTTAAACCCTGTATTCCCAACAATATTCTGATGAATCTTTTTTGAACACTCTCCAGTTTAATAATATCCTTCCTATAACTGGGCAATCAGAACCACATACAATACTCCAGAAGAGGCCTCACTAAAGTCCTATAAAACCTCAACATGATGTTCCGACTCCTATACTCAACGTCTGAGTAATGAAGGCAAGTGAGCTAAACACCTTCTTTACCACCTTGTCTCCCTGTGATGCAAATTTGCAAGAATTGTGTACATGAACCTCCAGGTTTCTCTGTTGTAAAACATTACCCAGTGCTGAAGATGGTAGATATTTCTGTAGTTGAGTTATGCAAGTGAAGGGGATGAATATTTGTAGATGTGCTCATCAAATGAGTTGCTTTCTCTTGAAAATATCAGTCTTTTTGAATGTTAATAGAACTGTTTTCATCCAGGCAAGTGGGAAATACTTCATTACACTTCTGACTTGAGCCTTATAGACAGTGGATAGACTAGAGGGAGTCACCAGATTCCTAGCCTCTGATCTACTCTTATAGCCACAGCATTTACATGGCTAATCCAGTTCAGTTAATCCCAAGGATGTTGATGGTGGGGGATTCTGCAATGATAATGTCATTAAGTGTCGAGGAGCAATGGTTTGATTCTCTATTTGGAGATGGTTATTGCCTGGCACTCATGTCGCACAAATATCACTTACCACTTGCATGTTCTGATGTCTGCAAGTAACAGGGCCCTGTGCGTTCATATATATTGCTTCCAGCACATGCAATTGCACCACACTGACAGCCTGGTGGCAATCTTGAATTGGTTGTCAGTCGAATTCCTCACACCTTCAGGATCATGTTATTTCCAGTCAAATATTCAAATAGTAAACTCAATAGTGTGGCCCTGGTTTAATTGTACACATATGGAACACACAAATACGATATATATTCAGAGTCACTGGGCCACAGATGAACACCATTCAGTCCATCTAAGCCCTATCAGCTCTCTGTAGAGAAATCTAGTCAAACTCATTCTCTGCTGTATTCCAGTAGCCCTGGAAATTTATTCCACAAAAAATTTAAAACAAATTTCTTTTAAAATAATTGACTGTCTTCACTTTTGCACATTGTCACAAGAAAGTTCCAGGTTATTGTAATTATTATTGTATTTCTGACCGAGCTGGTTAGGTCCTAATGGATATAGCTGGTAAACTGGGTCTGCAGCAGACGGTGAGGGAACCAACAAGAGGGAAAAGGATACCTAAACTCATCTTTACCAGTCTGCTAGTTGCAGATACATCTGTCCATGGTGGTATAGGTAAAAGTGACCACTGCACAGTCCACATGTGGACTAAGCCCCACGTTCACACTGACAGTAAACTCCATTGTGTTGTGTGCCACTACTACTGTGAGAAATGGGTATGACTTCAAACAGATCTAGCAACTCAAGACTGAGATTCATTAGACATTGTGGGCCATTCACAGCAGCAGAATTATACTCTGGCACAATCTGCAACCTCATGGCCCGGCATCTACCTCACTCAACCATTGCCATCAAGCTAGGGGATCAACCCTGGTTCAATAGAAAGTATAGGAGGCAATGGCAGGAGCAGCACCAGGCATGCTTAAAATTGGTGTGTCAACCTGGTGAAGCTACCAAATAGTACAATTTGCATGCCAAACAGAATAAGCAGCAAATGATGGCGGCTAAGCAATCCCACAACCAATGGATCAGATCTAAACTCTGCAGTCCTGCCACATCCAGTTGTGAATGGTGGTGGACAATTGAACAACTCACTGGAGGAGGAGGCTCTACAAATATCCTTACATACAGATAAGGAAGGACACCATTTTGACTGGGACAACACATCCATCCTAGGACAAGACAAACAGAGACGCACATGAGAATTACTAGAAGCATGGCATTCCAACCAGAACTCTATCAACAAATACATTGATATAGATCCCATCTATCACCCTCTGAGAAAATGAACAGGAAATGACATCACCAACACAGGAAATGAGATTGCCAACCCAAGGAAACCTAAACACATAAATAGAAAGTGGACCATAACACCAGTGCTTCACCAAAGGCTCAGTGATGATGTTACCTAGTCTGGTGATGAAATGTCTGAAAACAAACCTTCCAACTCAATGAACAAACGTACTTCCAGAATATCCGTATTCTCAATGATGGAAGAGCACAACACTTTAATGCAAAAGATAAGGCTGAAGCATTCACAGCAATCTTCAGCCAGAAGTGTCGTGTGGATGATCCATCTCAGCCTCCTCCAGTGGTCCTCAGCATCATAGATACCAGTCTTCAGGCGATTATATTCATTCTGCATGAATGGTTGAATATGCTAGATGCTACAAAGTCTATGGGTTCTGACAACATTCCAACAATAGTATAAACACCTATGCTCTAGAACTTGCTATTACCCTAGCCAAGCTGCTCCAGTACAGTAACAAGACTGGCATCTAACTGAATTCCAGAGATGAAGTAAGAGTGACAGTCCTTGACATTAAGGCTGCATTCAATCAAGTGTGGTATCAAAGAGCTCTGGCAAGACAAGAATCAATGGGTATCTGGGGAAAACACTTCAGTGGTTGGAGTCACACCTGACCCATAGGAGGATGGTTGTGGTTATTGGAGGTCAGTCATCTCAGCTCCGGGATATCGCTGCAGGAGTTCCTCAGGGTAGTGTCCGAGGCCCAACTATTTTTCAGCTGCTTCATCAAAGATTTTCCCCCCATTATAAGGTCAGAAATAGGAATGTTTGTTGGTGATTGTACAATATTATGCACCATTCATGATTCTTCAGATACTGACGCCATCCATGTTCAAATGCACAAGACCTGGACAATATCTAGGCTTGGGCTGACAAATGGTAAGTCACATTTGTGCCCCACAAATGCCATGCTATGATCATCACCAATAAGAGAAAATCTAACCACTACACCTTGACATTCAATGGTGTTACTATCACTGAATCAAATGCTGGGGGTTCCCATTGATCAAAAACTCAATTGGACTCACCACCTAAATGCAGTATCTACAAACACAGATCAGAGGCTAGGAATACTGTGGTAAGTAACCCACCTCCTGATTCCTCAAATTCTGACAATCATCTACAAGGCACATTAAGGAGTGTACTGGCATGTACTCCACTAGTCTGGATGGAGACAAAGCTGATGTTCAATTAGCACCACACCCACGAACATCCAATCTCTCTTCCACCAATGATCAGTAGCAGCATCCACAAAACAAAAGCAAAAATTCACTAAAGATCCTTCGACAGCACCTTCCAAATCCACAAATGCTTCCATATAGAAGGACAAGGGAAGTGAATACATTAGGACACTACTTCCTGCACGTTCCTCTCCAAACCACTCACCATCCCAACTTGGAAATATATTCCATTCTTTCACTGTCTCTGGGGAAGATAATCTTGGGATTACCTCCATAACTTTATTGTGGATCAACTCACAGCAGATGGAGTGCAGCGGTTCAAGAAGGTAGCTCACCACTGCCTTCTCAAGGGCAACTAGGGACTGACAATAAATACTGGCCCAGCCAGTATCCTGTTCCTTGGATGCTGCCTGACCTGCTGAGCTTTTCCAGCAACACATTTCCAGCCAGCGATGCCCATGATCCATGAATGAATTTTTAAAAATGCTTTCCTTTTGTGTCAAAAAGTTTTATAATTCTACAATTGACTCATTGGGCAATGGATCTGAGTTGTCATTAGCTTATGTTGATGTGCTATCTTTTGATTGACAACTCCCTTAAATTCCCTCGTCAATGCTACAATGCATGTTTCAATGACTAAACACTAAATAGAATGTGTCACAGTTCCACCTTGTTTAATGCCATGTACAGACTGATCTTTTCATGTTATACCATTAAATTTACAATTCAGGTCACTAAAATATCATGGTTTTATTTTCATTATTTTCACTGCAAATCTTTGTTACATTAGAATTTGTTTTTCTCTCTTTATTAATTCAAGTTGTTTAGCAGTTGTTGGAATTATACACACAAAACAGTTAACATTCAGTTCCAAAGCAGGCCAAAGCAGAATGTAATGTACAGGTGGCGTGTCGTTATGTTGGGCTGTGTGGCAGAAGGAAGCTGTCACAAGACCTGACATGAAGGACATTTTCGTTGTTAGCCTTTTGTTGATTTCTTTCCTGCTTTGAATTCCCTAATTTAGAAAATATTCTTGACATATTTTGCTTTGCCACCATGTTTTAAAATGGATTGTAACCAAAACAATGGTGACTACATATCAACAATGCTATTCCCCTTACAACAGCTCAAATCTCACTCCTGCTTTCTCTTTCCTCCATTCCTTTGACTCTTTTCCTCTCAAAGCAAAAAAAAATTGACAAATTACATCTTGCCATCAGTCTGACTGTCTTTAATTATCCCCTACATGTTTATGAGTCCACAAATGCATTTGGTCTTGAACTGGCATTAGGCATTGATGTATAATTACCCAATTTATCTTGTTGCCAAAACATTTCAAAAGTGTGAGTTGCTTTGGTAATCGGACCAAATATTTTTGAAAACCAAATCACTGAGCTTGATGGGAAATTCCCTGCTTCTGTTTTACCTACGAGTTAACATTGCAAGAAAACTATTCATTGTTAATCCACCTTTTCACAGCTTGGATTGAGATTTACTCTTTCCCTCTGCACACCCCACAGAGTTATAAGATAAATTGATTATAATGACCTTGCAAGGGTATAGAATTGTGATACTGGCAGCTAAGAGTACAATGCATTTTTAACTAAAAGTGCGTCTTGTGCAGCATAACATAATAGGCCTGACAATGTGCATTGTCAAGATTTTGTCTAGTGTGGTACGTTGGGCCTTGTCTCTTTAATCAGTTAAAAAATATACTTTTCCTGTCATAGTACATTTTTCAGCTATCTCTATTTCTGTCCATCCAAATTTAGTATCAAATATTAACTGGTATCCACTCTAGTTGTTCTACAGAAATTGCAGACCCTAGCCATGGACCTACTGATGTGCATGTCTAGAGGAATATAAAATAGAAACCTCAAAATGGTTTCATTATCAGTCCATGAAGCAGCAAAGAAGTTGGCCCTGAAAGAAGGGGAAAAAGCCTGAAAATTATCTTTGTATGAACAGTTAATCAATTTGTTTAATATTCTTTAGCCCATTATTTATTCAAACGTATTAACTCATTTAATTCAGGTATCATCTGTGACCTAACACCTAAATTAAATGTGGACAAAGGTATATGATATAATTTAATGAAACATTTGATCACCAATATCACAACTGTAATTTCTAGACTTGACTTTTTTTAAAAAAAGCATGATGCTGTGTAATACTTACAATTCAAAAATACCCAATTTTTCTAGGTGTAATTCTTGCTTAAAAATATTCCTATAACACTGAAGTAGTTGAAAAGGAACATAAAAATGAACATGAACTCTTTTCGAGAAAGCACCTCTACAGACTTACAATATAGCCTAAAATGGCAGATACAGACCTACTTATACCGCAGGATAAACAATTTTATTCAAATATTTTCTTTCCAATAAAGTTTTATGCCTCGGCGGAGACAAGACAGCTCTTCTGACCATCCCTGTTTCAGTTCTTTCAGAACAAACTGTGCCATGAAATCAGATACACTGACATTTCACAACCTTCAGCAACAGGAGCATTTTGAACAGGAAACACCATTTTGAAAGCTGATAGTGTTTGACCACACTGTCATGGACAATCTCCGTAAATATGCTACATCCAGCAGAAAGAGATCTTGTGCAAACAAATCAAGTCATGCAGAAATACTGCCAAGAAGCTGATAGTCTAAGGCCTCTATGCTGACACTGGCTGCAAACCAAATTTTGATGTAGTTTAATGGCTGACCTCCAGCTCCTGACATATTCATTATATTCCTGCATTTTGGTTACGGATTTCAATAAAGTGATGACAGCTACAAGACAGGCAATATGGGCAGTTTGGCAACAGGTGGCTCAGTGATTGTTCTGAAAAGTTAATCTATTTTATCATCAAAGTTTATTGTATTTAAAGAATGTAGTTTTAAGAACTATTATTGCTGATCAAACAAAGAGGTATTTGAATCACACAATGTGACATTTTTGAATAAAGCTTTCAAGCCGTAAGCTATTGTGTGGAAGATTTTTTTTCTTCTTGTCAGGGAATAACAGAGCTTTTCATACTTGTTAACTGGTCAGCTCCAAAGCAAGTGCCTGCTGTCACACTGTGAAGTGGAATGAATATTTGACCTCCAGTTTTATGAGAAGAGAGAGACAAGCAGCATTGCCAATCCCCCTTAAGACACCAAATCAAAACTCTTAACTCATTCACTGCTTGCTGAAATTATTACTGTGTATGAAGTTCATGAACTCAAAGAAAATCACTGCTCATAAAACCCAATCAAAATTAAACTATTTTTATTGTAAAACAGTCACTGGTCACAAAAAGTGTTGTGAATAAAATAACATCCAGTAATCTCCAATTCACAATTTAGTTTCATTTCTAACAACTGACTTCATGGGAGGAAAGGATTTTCAACAAACAAAATGGGCATATTGGCAGTTGAGTAGCCATTCTGGTATCAAGAAGACAGAACCATTTACAAGTTTGGGACTCATCCATATAGTTCAAGTGGGTTGTCAAACACTCAGTGATAGCTATTGGGTAACACACCATAAGACAAAGTGAGAAACCTAGCAGTTCGTGAGCTCAATAACAAGAGCAAGGACCACAAGTCTTCACAAAACTCTCCATGCCCCAGAAATGATCCACCTATTCAAAACTCTGAACCTTTTACGGCACTGTCATTGGACATCCAGACTATTAACCATTTGATACATGCAGATGTCAGATCCATAATTAACCTTCCCCTGACTGCTTCATGTGTGTGCATGTTTACAGATAGTTGAAAGGTTGAAATGATCCAAGAAATGGCTAATTGCTACACCCAGTAATTTTCAGTTGCACATTGACTAGTTTTCAAATGAGACATGTGATTTTATTTCCAATTGGATACGAGTTAATAGACAAAGGAAATGAATGCAACGGCGTTTCCTCAATCATCTGTCCTATTTTTTTATCTGGGATTTCTGCGGTACCTGTACCCAAATTAGATTGTGAATTGTTGCAGTCTTAACCCTTGCATCATTGGATTTGTATAGACCACCAATCACTTAGCTACTCTTCTACAAGTTATAGCGTCATCAAGTCATAGAGAAGTACAGCACAGAAACAAACCCCATGGTTCAACTCATCCATGCCAAGCAGATTCCTAAATTAATCTAGTCCCATTCTTTAGCACTTGGCCCATGTCTCTCTAAACCCTTCTTATTCACATATCCATCTAGATGATTTTTAAATGTTGTAATTGCACCATCCTCTTCCACTTCCTCTGGCAGCTCATTCTATTCACATACAACCCTCTGAGTGAAAACGTTGCCCCTTAGGTCCCTTTTAAATCTTCCTCCTCTCACCCCACACCTATGCCCTCTAGTTCTGGACTATCCTACCCCAGGAAATTACCTTGCCTATTTACCCTACCCATCTACCTATGCCCCTCATGATTTTATAAATCTCTTGTAGAGTTATAGAATGGTGGAATGTTAAAATAATGCCACATCAAAAGGAGATCAAAAACCCATTGTTCTTGCACCTTATTCATTCAATCAGCTTTCTGTGTGAAATCTTTTTCACCATTTTTAGGTTAGTTCACCAGGTTATCACATGTGTAATGTCTCACAATTAGTTTGCAGTATTTCTTTAAGAAACACTTTCATGACACTATCATTGCATCATAGAATGTCACCTGAGGGTATAATGGTCTCAAACTCCAACTTAGCTCAGGCAACTTGAAGCATGACATGCTGTCCGAAGCATATTGCTCTTTGTAACTGGATAGCTTAATATTAACCCAGATACTAAAGTGCCTGTTAATGTATTATGTAATGCATATTTCAGGAGCTATAATAAAGGTATATGGTATCTTTCAGTACCACGTTATCCACAATAATTCTTTTGTCACAGGAGCTAACACAAACATCACTACATCAGATATATACAACCAAATGAAAGCAAAAGCAGCACCATGGTGTCAGTTCAATCACTTCAGAGATTCATAGAGTCATAGAGGTGTACAGCACAGAAACAGAACCATCAGTCCAATTCATCCATCCCAACCCAATCTATTCCCGCCTTCCAGTACCTGGCCCATATCCCTCTAAACCCTTCCTATTCATAAACGCATCCAGATGCCTTTTAAATGTTGCAGTTGTACTAGCCTCCATCACTTCCTCTGGCAGCTCATTCCATACCCATCCCACCCTCTGTGTGAAAACATTGCCCCTTTAGGTCTCTTTTGTGTCTTTTCCCTCTCACTCTAAACCTATACCGTCAATTTCTGGACTCCCCCACTCCAGAGAACAGACTTTGTCTATCTATCCTATCCATGCCCTTCATGATTTTGTAAACCTCTGTAAGGTCACCCCTCAGCCTCCAACACTCCAGGGTAAACAGCCTTAGCCTATTCAACCTCTCCTTATAGCTCAAATCCTCCAACCCTGGCAACATCCTTGCAAATCTTCATGTGGGTATAAATAATGGTAATACTTAAATCTTGGAGTTGAATTTCCATGGGATGTTTCCCAATTGTCCTTCAATGATACAAAGGATGATCAAGAGATTCTATGGAGTTTTGAGTTTTGCCAGCCACCAATAATGTGGCAAAGGAAGTGAGCAATTCAATTTAAGGCCAGGGAAGCACTAAGATTTTGAAGGTCTATCAGAGATTGCAGAGATGGGCAGGACTGAAGGTACTGATGACCTTGAAAATGTTGATGGTGATATTTATATTTAGGCAATTCCATGATAACACATTTCCAAACTACAGATAAAATAGCTTGTGAGAGGTCAACTCCTTCCAGTACTTACAGTTAGCCATTGCCAAAAATGTTCAGGTGTTATGACTGAAGTAAAGTAAGTCAGAGCTGATGATATCTACATTATAGGCAAGGGTTTGGCCTGTGCATTGTTAAAATGAGGTTGATGCTGCTAAACAGAATCATAATTGATTTGTTGAAGTGACCATTGGGATATTTTCAGAAAAAAGCACGTGCTTCTAGATTATTCTAGTGATGCTCTATGTCCAAGATAGTCTCAAGAATTGTGTCATGTAAACATGAGAGATCTGCGGATGTCTCTGGAGATGTTGATTATCGGTCAATAGATCGATAATCTTGTCCATATCTTAACAGTCTTCATGCTTAACACATCTAATGCTTATGTAATGAAAAAACTTTCAACATTTAGGGTACCCAATAAACACAGTCTGCCGATTCCTAAAATACAAACCCAAAAAGTAGACACAACATGCCCAGAAACTCTAGCTACACTACGGTACATCAAAGACATCTCGGAGATGACCTACCAGACTACACTGACCTTTTGGCATCATGGTAGCCCATAAACTCACCAACACACTGAAACAGCAACTGATGAACATAAAGGACCCTACACCAATAACCAGCAAAAGGAATGTCATTTACAAAACACCCTGTAAGGACTGTAACAAACATCAAACAGACAGGCAGAAAACTAGCCACCAGGATACACTAACACCAACTAACCACCAAACTTTTTACATACAGACGAAGAAGGACATCATTTTGAATGGGAAAATACATCCATCTTAGAACAGGCTAAACAGAGACACACACAGGAATTCCTAGAGGCCTGGCATTCAAACCAGAACACCATCAATAAACACATCAATTTGGACCCCATTTACCAACCTCTGAGAAAAAGAACTGGAAGTTATATTACCCACATTACCAAACCAAGATACATAAATAGAAAGTGAGACAAAACACCAGCACTTCGCCGAAGGCTCACTGATGATGTTACCTTGTATGGTGATGAAACGCCTGAAGACAAACCTGCCAGCTCAGCAAGAAAACTTACAACCTGACCTCAGCCTGAGCCACAAATCTTCACAAAAATCACAAACAACAATCTTGTAGCTCATATTGATAGCACTGAACATCTGCCGAAAATGGACAGTGGCTTGAAATCTTTTCCCTGTACTATTTAAATGTAAAGTTGCAATTTAAAGAGATAAATTATTGAAATTATTCAGAAACTAATTGCATTGAGTCTCAAGGAACTATCATCGTTATATTATCAACAATATAATGCAATGAAATGCAACAGATGTAAAAGAATTATTAGTAAGGGAATTATTTCTCAATAAAAGGGCACCTTGCATGTGTTCAATTAGAATTTTATGATGCTTTACTTAGGTTCTTATCTCCATCTCATGTGGTTTCTCAGACCATCCTGATGCTTGTTTTATAACTGTAGGACATTTTACATCAATGATTAAAATCAATTTTGAAGGAAATCAACTTTTTAACTTCAACCTTTACTCCAGATTGAAGCATGGCTTGATTCTCTGCTCCTCCACCATTACCTTTGGTGTCGCTCAGTGATTTATCCTTGGTTCCTATCCCACTCCTCATCTATAAACTTGTGACTTTTCACCATGTTAAAGATGATATATAAATATAAGTTGTTGTTGTGATCAGATTGACACCTCTGGAGTCCTGAGGGAGTGCTATAATGTTGGACGTGTCACCTATTCAGCGATGACGTTAGAAATCACTGCCAATGCTTATACTTCAAGCAGTATTCCTGATAGAACAGGTTGTCCAGTCAATATTCTTATTCCTGTGTATAGGATCTTGATGTGGCAAGTCGGATGCCACATTTCCCAACATTGAACTGCTAACTGCACTTCATTAGCAGTGAAGCAATTCGAGATATATTGAGGTCATGAAAGATTGTATGTAAGTGTTTTATGAGAGCTGTCATTATAATTTGATTGCGATGGGCATGGTGTATCTATTTCATAACATACTGACATTGTCACCAGGCTTTCTCAAAGCATCATCTTGACATGGCAGAATGCCTTTGCAATATATATGTGAATAAATGAATTGATTCAGAATCAATGATCACAATCAAGCAATCAATGTTGCTGATGCATTTTTGTTGATTTTTGTTTGTCCAGAAAGTCATTAGAAAAATTCTCTAAGGCTCATATTGGTTGTTTTTTGTGTATATAGGTATTGAGTGAATAAAGATTAAAAGGATCAAAGAAAAGTCTTCTGTATTTGCAATTACTTGAATTCACATTTTATTGTTGGGCTATGCAACATTACAGTTTAAGCCAATATTAAATATTATGATGACTGTTTGTTGTGACATCCCTCTCCCTAAACTCTTCACTTCAAAATGCACCATTCACCCAGTTTCGAATGGCAATTTGGAATTTCCTCTTAATTTTTCTCACCGCCCCCCCCGCCCCCACTATATCTCTCACAAACTTTAATACTCTACTCAAAATCTATTTCTATCAATGATTTATTCAGTCAACTTTCCAGATTCCATGGTTATTAACAGATACATTTTCTCCTATATTATATTAGACAAAGGTAGTATGTTTCTTGTCGAAAAGAAAAAGTGGCAATGGAAGACCACGACGTCAGTTTTTGCTACAGCATGTTCATTGTATCCATAAGTATCTTACTAGCTACATTTGCAAGCAGACATTTTTATACCTGGATTTGACTAAGAAATAAAGCATCAGAAATGATCATGGCTGTGATTCCATTTGACTGCACACTAGAAGTAGGTTATCAGCCAGACCACCCCACAGCTTGTGAAGGCCGCATGCTTCCATCATTTTTTATATATTACTGTAACATCACACATATCCACTAGGATGCTATGTATAGCCTATATCTGGACCAAGAAAATTTCCACAACAGATGTTCATGGATCCACTGTACAGTTCAGAAGGGAATGCATTGCACTGAATGTATTCATCATTCTTGTAGTGATACAGCTTATGGACCTTCCTATACTTTCCTTTGACTATCCAGGGTCATAATCAAGGAGTACCACTGACTTTATCACAATGCTCCGCTCATGTGCAATGTTTGGAAGCAGACTATGTGAATACTGTTTCACTTGGCTTCACAGCTTCATGACAATTCAAACCAGCACTTGACAAAGCAAATCCCCATTGCATTTCCAACTGTATCTCATCACTTCCTGCTTTATAGATAACCTTCACGTCAATGAAGGAAATCTAGGCAGTGAATATATCTGACCTGTTACTGATAGTGAGTGAGCTGAAGAAGGAAAATAGAATGCATTGTTCCCAAATGTCTTGAGTGAAGGTAGAGTTGTAGGTCATGGATGATGCTTGCACAACTATCACCTGACTACTTGGTCACACTGGTGAGCTTTAACACAAGTGAGAAAAAGTGTGAGGAGTCTGAAAAAAATGTGTAGAGATGCACATTTTAACTTGGACTTGTGCTTGCAAACCTTCTAAAGTGACTAAAGAGTTGTGTTCCGTGAAAGTTTTTCTCCAAGTTGATGAACATTTCTATAGGCCAAGCATTTTTTCTTATATTTCAATGAGGTAAGTAATCCTTCGTTCACAATGTTGCAGCACACAGATGTCTGTATAACTCCTCCAGTTCATGTACAAAATCTTGTGGACTCTTCTGGGTCCTGACCTTGCTTGCATTTCAAGGTGCCAGGGAAAATTGATAAAATTACTCATGAACCATTGTGGATTATTAGCTCTATAAATAAAAGCAAAACAGCCATGCCCTTGAAAGGGTGAAAACAGATTGTAAATGGCTGCAGTGCTATGTCTGTTTAAAAATCTGGATATAGCTTACAATTTTGGTCCTAATTGATAATTAACATAAGTGGAACTTGGCCAAACCAAAAACCTAAAGTTTAGCATTCAAAAAACTCTATCGCAAAAAAAAAGACCCAGAAAGTTTCCTGATGTTTTTCAGACCAACAGTAAGTTAAGCTCAACAGAAATCCATGATTTCCTCAAGCAACTTATTATTATGAGAGAGATGGTGCTGAAGTTCTGGACAGCAGAACATTGTGCAATTTCTACTGAGCACTGGTAGATATTTCAAGAGCCAATCAATCCCTTAACAATCCCCTGGGCAGCAGTTCCTGACAAAAGCTTCAACTCCTTTATCAAGAAAGGGTCTTAGGCTAAAGGTAGGCAATATTTCAGAAGAAGACAAAACAAAATAAAGAGCTGCAGATGCTGGAAATCTGAAACAAAAATAAAACTTAACGCAGATCTGGCAGCATGTGTAGAGAGAAATCACAGTTGATGTTTTGGGTTGGGAATGAATCTTTTTCAGAACTAGTGGTTGCTAAGAAAAGGTGATAATTATGCTGAAAACAGGGTATGGGGGAAAGAAGTGAGTGGATAGACAGAGATGGAGCCCAAGAGTGAAAGACAGTTAGGAAGACAAAAGGATGGATAATAGGATGCTCAAAAAAAAAAGAAAAGCTCGGAACGGGGACAATAAGTCAGTGAGAATGAGTTGGCTGCACTAAAAGCAGCCCATGTGACAGGGCCTAGGATGTGGGGGTAAAGAACATGGAAGAAGGTGCTCATGCACTAAAATGATTGAACTCGATATTGAGTCCTGAAGGCTGCAGGGTAGCCAAGTGGAAAATGAGATGTTGTTCTTCCAGCTGGAGCACTGCAACAAGCCTGAGACAGAGATTTTGGCCAGAGAACACAGTGATGTGTTAAAGTGGCAACTGGAAGCTTGGAGTAATCTTTGCAGACACAGCCCCAGCACCATCTGCATCCAAAGGCTCATAATCCACCATTTCCACCACCTCTGGCAGGATGCCAACGCCAGACAGCTATTCTCCCACCCCTTCCTTGTCAACCTTTCACAGGGACTGTTCCCTCCAGGACACTCTGGTCCAATCCTCCTCCGCTCTCAACACTTCCCCACTCCCCCATAGGATATTCCTATGCAATTGCAGAAGGTATAAAAACTGTTTACCTCCTCTCTTCTCCCTATCCAAGGCCCTAGACTGAAGCAATGATTTATCTGCACTTCACTCAATCTAGTCCACTGTATCCGCTGCTCACAATGTAGTCACATCTACGCTTGGGAGATAAATTGCAAACTGGGTGATCACTTTGCAGAAGACCTACAGTCTGCCCACAAAAATGACCCCAAACTTCCAGTTGCCTGCCGCTTCAACATATCACCATGTTCCCTGGCCAGGATTTCGGTCTCAGGCTGGCTGCAGTGGTCCAGTGAGGCCCAGTGCAAGCTAGAAGAACCACATCTCATTTTCCGCTTGGGGAACCTGCAGCCTTCAGGACACAGTATCAAGTTCAGAACACAAATGCCTTCTTCCATGTTCTTTGCCCACTCCCTAAAACCTGTCAAGACATGGGCTGCTTTCAGTCCAATCAGCACATTTTCACCCACTTATGATCTCCAATATCTGCTCTTTTTCCTCCTGAGCTTACTATCAACCATTTGTCCTTCAGCCTAACTGTTGTTCTCTCTCTCTTTCTGGACTCTATCTCTGCCTATCTACTTACTCCTGTCCGCTCACATACCCTCACCCCTTGTCTTCCAGATTATTATCACCTTTTCTGAGTTACAATCAGTTCTGGAGAAGGGCCATTGGATCCAAAACGTTAACACTGCATTCCCTCCACAGGTGCTACCACACCTGCTGAGCTTTTCCAGCAATTTTTATTTATTTTTAATTTCAGATGAAATCCCCACTTTGACCCAGCTCAATGGATTGTTAGCATCTTAACATACTGCTAAATGTAAGGAAGTTACAACAACTTTTATGAATCAATGTTCCGGCTTCAGCTTAAATATGGCCCAATTTTGGTCACCAAACTTTACAATGGATGTCAAAACCATGGAGAGGATGGAGTGTAGATTAACAGAATCATAGCAAAGATGAGGCACATCATTCATGTGGAGAGACGACTTTTTTTTCTTTTCACTACAAAGGTTTAAGGACGATCTACAGATCTTCAAAATGATGACAGGAATTGAAAATGAAGAATAATATAGGACATACTTCTATTCAGAGTGTAGTCAGTACATAGAGGGTACAGATTTAAGATAATTGACATAAAAATCAGAGACTAAATGAGAAAGTATTTTCCCATAGCAAGTTGTTATGATCTGGAATGAGCCGCCTGCAAAAAGCAATAGAAGATGCAATCATAATTTTCCAACAAATTATCTAAATGTGTGAGAAAGGAAACATTTTCAGGGCTATGGGGTAAAGTAGTGGAATGGACTAAATGAGTTTTTTTTAACAAGACAGCACGGTGGGGCAGAATGGACTCTTGCTGTGCTGAGAAATCCTTCAATTTTATTATGACACAGTCACAAGTTATTTACCTCCCAATGTGAGCGTCCTATTCAGTCAATATCCTAAATAGGATTCTACAAAAGTTAGTAATGTGGAAACTAACTATCCAACTGAGAGAACAATGAATACAAGAGATCTTTCACATTGTGTATAAAGTCTTGCCAGCTAAAACATATGTCCAAAAATATTATCCAGCAAGGAAATTAATATAACATTTTTTTTAGTTGTTTATATGGGGAATACCAATTGGGAATTATACTTTCTTCTAACTAACACTAATAATCAATTGGCAGAAAGACTGATATGACATAATTCATGAGAATTGATTTCCTAGTGTAAGCCCTCTGGTATGGACAGGTTGTTCCAATTACACAGTCCATATCAGTTCACTAAGGCCAAGTTTGTCACTGTAAATAACCGACAGAGGTTAGATCATCCAATGCCAACAATAACCAATGCTAAGATGTTTGGTGATATTGATCTTTCACATGTTTTAGCAGTTCTGACAACTATCCAAACTTCCTGCAATCAGATTTTCACTGCCCAGGCCTCTCTCGCAGATTTTGGCTTTGGAAGTTTAGAGCTGTTGCATGATACTTCCTTGGATACTTTCTGTTGTTTTGCTCAGTTGTAATTTCTGTTATAGGGAAGTGATTGCCAGTGGAAGCAATCACATCACCCGTCCACACAAACTCTAGAAGTTCAACTGTACTCACCACAAAAACACAATGGCTACAAGAACAGGTCTGAGGCTAAGAATACTTCAGCGAGTAATTCATATCCTGATTCTCCAAAGTTTGTCCAACATTTACAAAGCACGAGTCAGGAATCTGATGGAATACTCTGCACAACCTGGATGGGTGCAGCTCCAGCAACACTCAAGAAGCTTGACATCATCCAGCATAAAACAGCCTGCTTGATTGCCACCACATCAACAAAATCTAATCCCTCTACCACGGATGATCAATAGTAACAGTGCGTATTATTTACAAATGCACTGCAGAAATTCACCAAATTTTCTCAGACAACAACTCGCAAAGCCATGAACACTTCCATGAGAAGGACAAGTACAGCTGATGCACGGGAATACCACCATCTTTAAGTTCCCTTTCAAGTTACTCACTACCCTGATTTGGAAATGTATCACCATTCCTTCACTGTCACTGGGTTAAAATCCTTTAACTCCCTTCATAAATACGTTGTGGATCAACTCTCAGCAGGTGGACTACAGCAATTCAAGAAGGCATCTTCTAAAGGGCAACTGGACAGGCAATAAATGCTGGTCAGCTAGTGACACCCACATCCCACAAGTGAATTATTAGAACATGTAACTGCTCTGTGCTGATGTGACAACTTCAACCTTCAGGAGAACTGCTTCTTTATGAGACTTAGAAATCTGAGACTGCTTCTGTACACTCTGTGACATCAGTAGTCACTTTGGTGACCTTGGTCCTCTGTCAGTCTTCTCCCACATGCTCCTCCCTCATGTGCACATTTTTCACCATGCTGATCCCACCACAGCATGTCACATGCTGCAGGTGATTCACTTCCTCTTCTAAGGTACTGCCAAAAATATCCAAAGCGGCTTTCTGCCTGCTGGTGCTTGTTTGAAAAGCTCCAAAACATCTCCAAAAACTGCATGATGAGAAAAAAAAACTCTGTTAACTTTTGCATGAGAAAATTGACAGACTTTAGCGACACTGAACCTTTTGTGATTCTGAGCAATCTGAAACTACTCCCCCTCCCCACGTCCCCAGCGCCCCCATCCATGAAATCCTGTACCATTTACTGAACTGCTCCACAAGCCCCTGGAAGCCCATGCTGGAGACATTATATCTACAGAATTCAATCCTTGTGAAAAGCGCCTCACACACAATTATGAAAATGATTCCTTCACTCCCCAACTGCCTCTGTTAATGAATGTACTGACTCTGATGAGCTGGATACACTTACATAGCAACACGGGCCTCAGTCGAACCCGGAATTTGACATGTTGGGCGTGGTTCAATTTTCTCGGATTTTAGCTACTCACTTGACCTGAACGTTCATATTTTTGCCAGATTAAACACACCTCACAGTGTCTTTGTGAGATGTCAATGTTCTGAGGAAGTCTACCATCTCATTTTCTTGGTGCTTAATTCCCTTTTCTAAGGACAGAAAGAAAAATGGCCTAATTACCATCTGACAACTGTTGTTCTGAAGGAGTTAATGTTCTCATTACACTGAGCTCCACACACCTTCTGATGATGTCACACATACTGTGTGAGTAGACACAGCGAGTCTCCAGTAGTCTTAAATGAAAGCAGATGTACCCTATACAACTCCCAAGGGTTCTTACAATTATGAGCTATTTTCAACATAGTTGTATTTATTGCTGTTATGTAATAATCCACCTTGTTAATTAAAAACAGTACCTCTTCTGTAAAAGGTTTTGGAGTAGTGTATCCTCTACCACTGATCATTAGACAGGCCCTAGACAAAGCATAGACAAAGGAAGACTGGCAATAATGAACTGCCTCAAACAATCTGAATTGCACACCGGTCGGGTGGCAGATAACGAGGATACACCAGTAATGGCAACCAGGGTAATATTACAACAGCTGTCTGCACAAGTAGCACTAAATGCAAACTAAAGTTCTTGCCACTAAGATATCAACAATCAGGGTATAAGGGCAGCCCATGTTTGAAAGACACAAAATGGCCGACAAGGGTTAAGCAGAATGAGACTGTCTACTCCAATATTTAAGTGAAACACAATGGTGCCTTTGAACAGGGCTACTCCAAAGTCATTGAGGGGCCCTGCAAGCAAACATCTGAGACTGTTTGAAAAAAGGATGCCTAAGGATAGACAAGTGATTGATTCCAGCCTCATTAATGAAAGGATGTTGTCCCACTAAGTGAACAGCACAGTTAGAACAAGGGTTGTAAATTTCAGCTCATGATCCAGCCAGCCTAATTCATGAAGCAGCTATGACAACAACAGCTAAAGTGATATTGTAATAGTTGATTCTTTCTTTGAAGTTATTCATAATATTAAGAAATAAGCTTTAGTTAAAGATTCTTCAGATAATCATAGAGATAGATTTCAACATAAGCATAGATACACATATAACCAAAGCATTTTGAAGCATTAGGGGAAAAGCATTTAATCAGTAATGTGAAAGTTAATTGGTCTCAGGAAATGCTTTCTCCTATCTCTAAAAAGATGCCTGGTAAGCCCTGAACAAAATATATTGGTCACAAAGTACTAAAAATAAAAGCACTTTACACCTTATAACTAACTTTATAACATAAGTTAATATTACAAATCTTTAACAGTTAGTTAAAACCAACTGTCTTTTGTTTTTATATATATATGTGTGTGTGTATATATATATATATATATATATATAAAATTGGGAAAGCAGAAAAAGAATAACAGAATTCAAACAGTCATAGAGTCATAGAGACCTACAGCATGGAAACAGACCCTTCGGTCCAACCCGTCCATGCCAACCAGATACCCCAACCCAATCTAGTCCCACCTGCCACACCAGGCCCATATCCCTCCAAACCCTTCCTATTCATATACCCATCCAAATGCCTCTTCAATATTGCAATTGTACCAGTCTCCACCACTTCCTCTGGAAGCTCATTCCATACCCGTACCACTCTCTGTGTGAAAAAGTTGCCCCTTAGGTCTTTTTTTTATATCTTTCTCCTCTCACCCTAAACCTATGTCCTCTAGTCCTAGATTCCCCAACCCCAGGGAAAAGACTTTTCCTATTTACCCTATGCATGCCCCTCATAATTTTTTAAACCTCTAAAAGGTCATCCCTCAGCGTCCTACGCTCCTGGGAAAACAGCCCCAACCTGTTCAGCCTCTTCCTATAGCTCAAATCCTCCAAACCAGGCAACATCCTTGGAAATCTTTTCTGAACCCTTTCAAGTTTCACAACAACTTTCCGACAGGAAGGAAACCAGAATTGCACGCAATATTCCAACAGTGGCCTAACCAATGTCCTGTACACCGCAACATGACCTTCCAACTCCTGTACTCCATACTCTGACCAATAAAGGAAAGCATACCAAACGCCTTCTTCACTATCCTATCTACCTGCAGCTCCACTTTCAAGGAGCTATGAACCTGCACTCCAAGATCTCTTTTTTCAGCAACACTCTCTACGACCTTACCATTAAGTATATAAGTCCTGCTAAGATTTGCTTTCCTAAAATGCAGCACCTCGCATTTATCTGAATTAAACTCCATCTGCCACTTCTCAGCCCATTGGCCCATCTGGTCAAGATCCTGTTGTAATCTTCGCTGTCCACTACACCTCCAATTTTGGTGTCATCTGCAAACGTACAAACTGTACCTCTTATGCTCGCATTCGAATCATTCATATCAATGATGAAAAGCAATGGATTCTGCACTGATCCTTGTGGCACTCCACTGGTCACAGACCTCCAGTCTGAAAAACAACCATCCACCACTACCCTCTGTCTTCCACCTTTGAGCCAGTTCTGTATCCAAATGGCTAGTCCTTCCTATATTCCATAAGATCAAAGCTTGCTAATCAGTCTCCCATGGGGAACCTTGTTGAATGCCTGACTGAAGTCCATATAGATCACATCTACCACTCTGCCCTCATCAATCTTCTTTGTTACATCTTCAAAAAACTCAATCAAGTTTGTGAGAAATGATTTCCCACGCACAAAGTCATGTTGACTATCCCTAATCAGTCCTTGCCTTTCCAAATACATGTACATCCTGTCCCTCAGGATTCCCTCCAACATCTTGCCCACCACCGACATCAGGCTGACTGGTCTATAATTCCCTGGCTTGTCCTTACCACTCTTCTTAAACAGTGGCATCACGTTTGCCAACCTCCAGTCTTTCAGCACCTTACCTGTGACTATTGATGATACAAATATCTCAGCAAGAGGTGCAGCAATCATTTCTTTAGCTTCCCACAGAGTACTCAGTACACCTTATCAGGTCCTGGGGATTTATCTACTTTTACCAATCTCAAAACATCCAGAATTTCCTCCTGTGTAATTTGGACATTTTACAAGATGTCACCATCTATTTCCCTACAGTCTATATCTTCCATATCCTTTTCCACAGTAAATACTGATGCAAAATACTCAATTAGTATCTCCCCCATTTTCTGCAGCTCCACACAAAGGTCACCTTGCCGATCTTTGAGGGACCCTATTCACTGCTGAAAATGTGTTGCTGGAAAAGCGCAGCAGGTCAGGCAGCATCTAAGGAACAGGAGATTCGACGTTTCGGGCATAAGCCCTTCTTCCTGAGGACCCTATTCTCTCCTTAGTTACCCTTTTGCCCTTAATGTATTTGTAAAAACCCTTTGGATTCTCCTTAATTCGACTTGCCAAAGCTATTTCATGTCCTCTTTTTGCCCTCCTGATTTCCCTGTTAAGTATACTCCTACTTCCTTTATACTCTTCTTAGGATTCCCTCGATCTATCCCGTCTATACCTGACATATGCTTCCTTCTTTTTCTTAACCAAACCCTCAATTACTTTAGTCATCCAGCATTCCCTACACCTACCAACCTTTCCTTTCACCCTGACAGGAATAGACTCTCTGGTTTCTCGTTATCTAATTTCTGAAGGCTTCCCATTTTCCAGCCGTCCCTTTACCTCTGAACATCTGTCCCAATCAGCTTTTGAAAGTTCTTGCCTAATACTGTCAAAATTGGCCTTTCTCCAATTTAGAACTTTAACTTTTAGATCTGGTCTATCCTTTTCCATCACTATTTTAAATCTAATAGGATTATGGTCGCTGGCCCCAAAATGTTACCCCACTGACACCTCAATTACCTGCCCTGCCTTATTTCCCAAGAGTAGGTATATCCACATACTGAATCAGAAAATTGTCTTGTACGCACACAACAAATTCCTCTCCATCTAAATCCTTAACACTATGGCAGTCCCAATCTATGTTTGGAAAGTTAAAATCCCCTATCATAACTACCCTATCATTCTTACAGATAGCTGAGATCTCCTTACAAGTTTGTTTCTCAATTTCCCTCTGACTATTAGGGTCTCTATAATACAATCCCAATAAGGTGATCATCCCTTTCTTATTTCTCAGTTCCACCCAAATAACTTCCCTGGATGTATTTTCAGGAATATCCTCCCTCAGTACAGCTGTAATGCTATCCCTGATCAAAAACACCTCTCCCCCTCCTCTCTTGCCTCCCTTTCTATCCTTCCTGTAGCATTTGTATCCTGGAACATTAAGCTGCCAGTCCTTCCCATCCCTGAGCCATGTTTCTGTAATTGCTATGATATCCCAGTTTTATGTTCCTAACCATGCCCTGAGTTCATCTGCCTTCCCTGTTAGGCCCCTTGCATTGAAATAAATGCAGTTTAATTTATTAGTCCTACCTTGTCCCTGCTTGCCCTGACGGTTTGACTTGCTTCTGTTCTCAACTGTACCAGTCTCAGATTGATCTCTTTCCTCACTGTCTCTCTGGGTCCCACCCCCCGACCTACTAGTTTAAACTCTCCTGAACAGCTCTCGCAAATCTCCTTGCCAGTATATTAGTCCCCTTCCAATTTTGATGCAATCCGTCCTTCTTGTACAGGTCTCTTCTACCCCAAAAGAGATTCCAATGATCCAAAAATGTGAATCCTTCTCCCAAACACCAGCTCCTCAGCCATGTATTCATCTGCTCTATCCTCCTATTCCTGCCCTCACTAGCTCGTAGCACTGGGAGTAATCCAGATATTACCACTCTTGAGGACCTCCTTTTTAAATTTCTGCCTAACTCTCTGTAATCTCCCTTCCGAATCTCAACCTTTTCCCTTCCCATGTCATTGGTTCCAATGTGGACAATGACCTCCTGCTGGCCCCTCTCCCCCCTGAGAACATTCTGCATCCTCTCTGAGACATCCTTGATCCTGGCACCAGGGAAGCAACACATCATTCTGCTTCTTCGCTGCGGGCCACATAAACATCTGTCTGTACCTTGGGCTACAGAATCCCCTAACACAATTGATCTCATGGAAGCCGACGTACCCCTCATTGCATTAGAGCCACTCTCAATACCAGAAACTTGGCTGCTCCTGCTATGTTCCATTGACAATCCATCACTCCCAACATTTTCCAAAACAGTATACCTGTTTGAAATGGGTATATCCACAAAAGACTGCTGCTCTTACCTTTCCTATAGTTAACCTAACTACGTGACTGTATCTGAGACTTTTCCCCCTTCCTATAACTGCCATCCATCACATGCTGTTGCTGTTGCAAATTCCTCATTGCTTCTAACTGTCTCTCCAGCCGATCGATTCGATCTGATAAGATTCACATCCAACAGCATTTATGGCAGATATAATCCGCAGTAACCCTTAAACTCTCTTTAAACTCCCACATCTGACAAGAAATACATATCACTGCAAAGGCCATTTTTGCTCCTTCACAATCTCAAGACCCAGAAAATAACATCGTCTTATCCCTCGACAAAACACTGCCCCAGGTTAAATTAATAGTTATGGCTTATATTTTAAGTTTAATCAAGAGACATATCTACAAAAACATAAAACAGGAAACAACCCATTCTACTCACTACACCAGCCTTTCTGTTGGACACACTTAAAACAACGATTAACTTTTCTGATTCTATGCTGAAAACTTCGCCCAAACAGGTTCCTCCAAGATCAGTTGTGAATTTCACTGTTTGTTAATTTTCCCAGACACACTCCGATGTCCAGCAGTACATGAATTCAAAACAGCAAAGGCAGTAACTGTGCAGGTTCTCTCTCTCTCTCTCTCTCTCTCTCTCCCTCCTGCACTGTCTTCACCATGTGTTTCCTTTGTCTGTTCTTCTCCCTTTTAAAACTGCTGTTGTTTAGACTTTTTTTTCCAAAGTTCCAAAACAATGCAACAGCATATAAAACAGTAATTGCTGCTCCTGGAATTCAAATGATAAGCAAATTTGGGACAGATCTGAAGGAGTATACTAATAATTTTGAAATGCTGATTAATAGATGCATAGAAAGTTCCCAAGGCCTGGCGATTACAATGTCTGTTAACCACCATGGGAACCTGGAGCTGTCTATCAGAATGTCCATCAGTGATTATTGTTTCACAAGATTGGGTATATGGAATAAGGGGGAAGGACATAATGACCACACTGTATATGTGATTATTGTAACAAAAAATGTATAAAAATGTTGTATTTCATTGTAAACATCAGAGTGGGTCATTATCTCTCTTATCTGAGCCAAAGATTAAGAGAATAATCGCATTCTCACATTGAGGCCAGAGTCAGGGAAGATCATTTGGCCCTCTCCCTGCATTAACCAGTTTTTGCTTGAATAAAATTCTGCCACTTGCCGGAATCGTGCCTGCCTCCTGAGTCTTTGCCCCTGGTTGGAGGAGGGGTTATGTTCCTGCACATAGAAGTGAAATTCCAAAATTTTACAACGTTAGTGGCAAGTACAGATTTGAGTTAATTGTAACAGATCACCTATGACTTAAATAAGTCAAAGGTCCTCTTCCTCAAGTTAACTGGAGTAAACAGTTGTGAATGCTTCTTTTGCTGGTTTGTAATTAGCAGTTTTTCTAACCTCAGCTTGTTAGGAAAATTTTGAAACAAGTTCCAATTTAGTCAAAGTCCAATCTGTTGATTCCATGACATTTCCTTGATAAAACTGCCTGGAAACAGTTTTCTATTGAGTAATGGGGGGATAATATGTTTCAGATTGATTAAATTAGAGAGGACAGTATTTCACCCTTTCTTTCCCCTTTTTACCTGGTCACTGTTGTAATATCCTTGTCAATTGAAAGTTTAGGTCATTCTTGCTTGTTTCTAGGCTGCCATGAATGCCACTGTGAAACAGGTGATAGGTGAAATGCTAAGGGGTATATAACATGAATCCATTCTGAATTCCTATGTCTCAAAAGGGAGTATTTCACATCCCAAAACATTATGAACTACAAAATATCAAAAAGTTGTCCATAATTTGTTATTCAATTTGAATCCAATTTAAGGTCATTTATGTTAGAATTTGATTCTATTGGACAGATGTATGATAGAGACTGCAAGTACTCTGTACAATGGCACTAAATAAAATCAATTATAGAAATAGCAATCATAGTGACAAAGCATTATTTTAAAGCAGTTTCAAATATTTTCTTGGATGTTATTTTCAGTGAAGAACATTCTATAAATATAAACATAAGAAATGTCATGCTCAGCGTTGTGGCTTGATGAATAGTTTCATTTGCCATCTTGTAATATGAGTTATTTTGTCATTTCACTTACCATGCAACACAGCTGACCATGAGATAGCCTCTATTCACTAAAGCTGCAGAGTTTCATAATTATTACTATGACAATATAATAACTTCATAGTTCAAGGAATTCTATAATTGGAAATTATTCTAATACCAGGGATGTTGCAGTGTATGCTTTTGTCAGCATCAGATGTCAATGCATGAGGGAAGTATTCAAGTGGAAACTACAGAATTGCTCAGCTAAATACTTTTTCAATAAAACAAGCACATTTAAGACCTTGACAAAGTTTATTTTAAACAGCCACTTAATTTTAATGATAGTGCTTTCAAAAAAGAATTTATATTTGAAAATAAATGCTCATACAATTACAATTTTTTTTTGTTTCCTTGTGACACCAGATCACCAATTATTAGAATTGTAGTTCCCTCAAATCAACAGAATTCAGCTTCTGCACTGGAATAGCAGAGATTAATGTACATGAACAGCCAAGCTATCAATGGGCTGTCATTAGCATACTAATGAAAGGAAGAGATTAATGTGACAAATATACCACTGAATATATGATGGAGTGTACTCCATAGGCCACCAACTAGTATGAAAGGTATAAAGGAACAAACTTACAAGGTAATTAGGGAACTGCAGAGCAATAACTACAAGTGGTTAAAAAGTGGGAATTCAACTATCCTAATACAGATTGGAAAACCATAGTGACAAGGATAATGAGGGAAAGAGATTGTGAAGTGCATTCAAGAAGATTTTAAAGGTCACTATGTTTCCAATACAAAGAGGAAGCAAACATTGCTAGAAATCGTTCTGGAAAATGAGATAAATTAAACATATTAAAGATCAATAGGGAAAGGTTTAGAAGACAGTGATCATTGTAACATATGGTTTAGGTTTGACATGGAAAAGGATAAGGAGAAATCCAGAGAAAAACTAAGTCATTGAAGGAGGCCAATTTCAGTCAGGTGGGAACCAATCTGTCTAAAGTAAATTGGAATTAAACATGAGTAGCAAAATTGCAATTGAACAATCTGCTGACTTTAAAGAGGAGATGGCTTGGGTACAGTCAATATATATTCACATGAAATGGACAGGTGAGATATACAAAGCCAGGTTTTCCTGGTGATAAAAGAATAGAAAGTAGGGTGAAACTGAAAAAGTGAGTATGATATATATGTCAGTTTAATAATACAAGTGAGAATATGGTTGACTACAGAAAATTCAGAGAGGAAATGGAGTGCAACCAAACCAAGAAATGTGAGGCGCTGCATTTTGGAAAGACAAATCGAGCAGAATTTATACAGTTAATGATAACACCCTGGGGAATGTTGCTAAACAAAGAGACCTTGGAGTGCAGGTTCATAGTTCCTTGAAAGTGGAATCTCAGGTAAATAGGATAGTGAAAAAGGCTTTTAATATGCTTTCCTTCATTAGTTAAAGCATTGAGTACAGGAGTTGGGAGGTCATGTTGTGGCTGTACAGGACAGTAGCTGGCCACTTTTGGAATACTACACGCAATTCGGGTCCCCTTCCTATCAGAAGGATGTTGTGAAACTTGAAACGGTTCAGAAAAGATTTACAAGGATGTTGCCAGGGTTGGAGGGTTGGAGCTATGCGGAGAGACTAAATAGGCTGGGGCTGTTTTCCTGGAGCATCGGAAGCTGAGGGGTGACCTTATAGAGGTTTATAAAATCATGAGAAGCATGATTAGGGTAAATAGACAAGGGGAAGACAACATTTTGGATGTGAATTGAACACATGGTCTTTACTGAGAATTAAAATGTTGCTAAAATCCTGGTCAAGGAGAAGGTTAAGACATTAGATGAGCTAAAAGAAATTATGAAAAAGGAGAAATGAAAAGGACTGGCTATATTTCACATTGATAAAATAATTGACAAAAGTGATCTATTGATAAAATTGATAAGACCAAATCAAATGGATTTGAAATTATGAAAGCAATTATCCATTCTTCCAGAAATATGTATGAAAATCATATAGCTTTGGTATTTGTTGAATTGATACTCAACTTAGATCCTAAAATCCTTAGCTTGATGTTTCAATGGACTCAGTTGCACCATTATCCAGTGGCTAAAATTAGGGCAGAACTTAATTCCATCAGAAACCTTGGCTGGGGAATGAATTGCACATGATATCTTGGGCTATACCTGATAATTCTGCTCAGTGTCACCATACTGTTGTTGGATACCAGGCTTACTGGTCTTGGGATAGCCACATGTGTTAGACTTCAACAGGTCCATTCTAAATCTTAAAATAAAGCAATTCCATTGTTATAGGACCGAAGAATTGAATAAATAAAGGATGCCCAACACGATTTTAGCAGTGGAGTGAAATCACAACAATTTTGACCTCAAAGAAGCATACGTTTTGAATATTATAGTAGTTGTGGACTGAAAGGAAAGGAGAAAATATGGAGTTATCCAAATGTTCACTGACAGCAAAATAAGGCAAACAAAAATATTACCACATCACAATTGTCTAAAAAAGCTGTCTTCTTGGAGCAATATTTGAAACCTTTGGATATAATCCTTCAGCCAGAAAGAAATGCAGTCTCTTGTTCATCAGGGTTCAAAAGCAAGTTAAGCTTTAATATTAATTTAGTTGGCAGTGTACAACAGATTTAAATTTAAATCTGAATTGTGCCTCTAAGTTTGTTTCAGGCAATCTTTCACAGTAGCTTTCAGATCAATGTTAAGGTAAGCCTTTTGTAAACTATATATAAAATTGATGTAAGAGAACAGATTTATGTTGGAGCTATAGCAAAGACTTTGCCCTCGAAGATATTTATCTATTGACATTAGCTTCCCATCAACACAAATATGTCTCTCTATACACATGCCTCTGTATGTGTAGCAGTGCCATTGGCTATTGCCAAAACACTATTCTTTCTACGGACTAGTTTAATGTAAATATAATAACTGCTCACATGCTTCTAACATATGCTAATCTCCAATGATAATGATTCATGATTCTATATGGGAAATTGCAGCAAAGAGTAAAGGAATTTTAGTTGAAGTTTTATCATTTCCCGACTCAGGCGACTGACTGTGTGGAGTTTGCATGTTCTCCCCGTGTCTGCGTGGGTTTCCTCCGGGTGCTCCGGTTTCCTCCCACAGTCCAAAGATGTGCGGGTCAGGTGAATTGGCCATGCTAAATTGCCCGTAGTGTTAGGTAAGGGGTAAATGTAGGGGTATGGATGGGTTGCGCTTCGGCGGGTCGGTGTGGACTTGTTGGGCCGAAGGGCCTGTTTCCACACTGTAAGTAATCTAATCTAATCTAACAAGTCAGATACATCAGATATATGCCTCTGACTGTCAGTAGCTTAATTTTCCACAACAAACTTTTTTAAAACTATAGAAAGCTTGTTAGCAGTGCACATATTTATTGCTTGTGCTTAATCACAGACATTATTGTAAAAGTCTGAATGTAGCTCATTCAATACAACTGGCATTGGTGTGTAAATATAAAATTATTAACTGCCAGCTAGTCAACAGTGAAAAATGACATTTATTCCAGTTAGGAAATAGTTGTGCACAGAAGTCTACATTTACACTTATTTTGCAAATAATTAGGAATTGCTCCCAGTGACAGAGCAGATAACGCACTTACCTAGGTAATATCTATAATATGCTTGCCAGACAGAGCACCCGTGGACAATAATAGCTTTCCACATATGTACTAAATATCTCCTCAACTCTATCTGCATGAAGTTTTATCTTTACTGTATGAAAATATGTGAGGCACTTGTGTCACCAGCAAGGCGGTTGAGGAACTGCTGTCAATACCAGGGGTGGCAGAGAACAGTGACCAGAGCAGAAATTAGCCATTCCTCCTGTTTTGCAGGACACACTTCTGCTTCCTTACTAACCCATGCAGAACATGATCTGGTGGAAACTCCAACAGCCTTGTTCACCTCTCTTCCCTATCCATGAACGGAACTCAGAGATAAAGTGATGGAGTGGCAAACATCTCTGGCAGCCACTGAATGGTCTGCTGGGTCAGGCATCCCATGAGGGTCATAAACAAATCCATGGAAGAAACCATGCTCACAGATGCCAGATTCATGCAGTCTTCATGGTTTGGTTGCACTCCATCAACTATGCATGGGTGTGCCTTGCTTGTAACAGCTCTGTTAGGTATTCCATTACTTTTCACTGCCATAGCAGCAGTTGCCATATGGTACCACCTGAAAGGCACATGATCAGCCTGGAGCTCAGTGTTGCCTTAGCTTTCTACAGTCCCTTTGCCTGTCAGTGGTGTCAACTGTCAGATTCTCCTTCAGCTGCTTAGGCCTGTCTGGGATGTGTTCAGTAGCTTGTGAACCTGTATCTAGTCAGGAAGTTATACCCATTAACCTTAAAGGATCTACATTTTAAGCATGCATAGCCATTCTATTAGTACTGATAACCCCTGTCTTTTTCCTTCATCTGCATTGCATGACTGAGTTTTGGATGAGGATTGTTATGGCATAGAGTTAGCTAGAGTGGATGAGGTCTTGAGAAAAAAAGAGAATCAAGATCGTAAATAAAAAGCAAGAAACAGCTGAGCTGTGTAGCATTAAGATGAATGGAAACTAGGGGGTGACAGAAAAACAGAGAATGTTTAAAAACAAAATTCTTCTGGTGGAAGTGTTAAAATTCAAAAAGAAGGTATAAAAACTAGTGCAAGGGCACTTTGCCTGAATGCTCATAGCATTCTAAACAAGGTTAATGAGCTGGTGGCATAAATCATCACAAGTGGGTATGATTTAGTGGCTATTACAGAGACAGCTGAAGGGTGGTCATTATTGGGAGTTAAATATCCAGGGGTATCACACTATTCGGAAGGACAGACAGAAAGGAAAGCTCTGATATTTAAGGATGATATCGGGGTGGTAGTGAGAGATGATATAGTTTCTGTGGATTCAATATAGTAATTGAATAAAAGTCACTGATAAGCATAGTCTACAGACCACCAAATAATAACATCATGGTGAGATGGGCAATAAACACAGAAATAACTGCATATAAAAAAGTACGGCAACTATCATGAAGGATCTTATTCTACATTTTGATTGGTCAAACCAAATTGGTCAAGGCAGCTTTGCAGAGGAGGTCATAGAATGTATTTGCAATAGTTTTCTTGAACAGTATGTAATGGAACCCATGAGCGAGCCAGCTATCCTAGATCTGATCTTGTGTAATGAGACAGAAATAACTAATGATCTCATAGTTAGGGATCCTCTCAGAAGGAGCAATCACAATATGGTTGAATTTAAAATACAGATGGTGAGAAGGTAAAATCGAATATCAGTGTCTTGTACTTAAACAAAGGAGACTATAACAGGATGAGGGAAGAATTTGCTAAGGTAGAATGGGATCAAAGACTATATGGTGGGACAATTGAGGCGCAATGGAGTGATTTTTCAAAGTGATTTTACATAGTGCTCAGCAAAAGTATATACCAGTGAAAAGGGGCTGTAGAGAAAGGGATAATTATCCATGGATAACTAAGGAAATAAAGGAAGATATCAAATTGAAAGCTAATGCATACAAAGTGGCAAAGATTAGTGGGAAACCAGAGAATTGGGAAATCTTTAAACATTCAACAGAAAGCCATGAGAAAAGCTATTTTTTAAAAATCCCTGTCTAGTGAAGCAGTTGAGGCTGCCTTGTTGAATGTTTTTTAAGCCCTGATGTGGAGGTGCGGTGTTGGACTGGGGTGGACAATGTTAAAAATCACACAACACCAGGTTATACTCCAACAGTTTTATTTGGAAACACTAGCTTTCAGAGTGCTGCTCCTTCATCAGGAAGCTAATGAGTAAAAGAATTAAGGGTTATGGTGAGTGGGAATGTAAGTTGAGTTTATGAAAAAGATCAGCCATGATCTTATTGAATGGCAGAACATGCATGAGGGGACAGATGGCCTATTTCTTATGTTCTTTTAAGGCTTTGGATTATGATGGTTCTCCTACTTCTCACGTAGAAATCTGCAATCAATTTATTTAGCCTAATGCACCTCGTTCCTGGAAGAGCTTTGAAACATTAAAGCTAAATAAGGATGTGTAAGAAAGGTGCTTAAGGTGCAGGCAAATGCTGTGACATTTTACCTTCTGAGGAATCACCTTCTTCCACAGAGATGGGAGGCTAGCTGGTCTTTGATCTCTTCAACTCTTTCCGATTTGACAATCTTGGCCGGCAGCAGAAAACATAAACACCAATAGGTTAACAACTTACAATTTCCTTACGTCAGCTATGCTTTCTATAAAGTTCTTTGTGCTCAGTGGTGGAGAACAAAACCTAGTGTGTCTCAGATGCCTCCTGTCTTGCCATCAACAATTGTGCAGCTTCCCTAGTGACCTGTAAACTCCAGGGGCTTCTGCAATGTCAAGACAAGATTGCACATCACCAGTCACTTAACATCTAATGTCATAGTTTCTGCTACAAACAAAGGGACATTTAAGACAAAATTCAGTCCCTTATCCCTGAAGCATGTGTAAGTTCAGAATATGTAAATATTTCCCTTTTATATAAAGTTATATTTTTGCAGGATATTGACAAAAGGAACTTTCCGCACTCATGCCTCTTGATGACCACATTAACTACTCTCAAAGCTTTGGCATGGTGTGGCTAAAATCTCCATCCCCAATTTGGAAGAGCATCATCTAATGTTTCAGTCTGATGCTGTTATTATCCACACTAGCCAAACTCATGCTCTTTTTGGAAAAGATGATTGGCAATTTAACAACAATTAATGTGGGCATTTGGATAGCAATGTGTTCTGGGCTCATTGCCAGTGGAATTCACATTGAGACAAATTGATCTTGGGCATTGCTGTCAGCAAATAGACTACATGCATCTCAGTTATCAAATTTAGTTCAAGAGTTGAAACAACATCTTTCCAATCCACAGTGGCATTGAAACTCCCAAATTCTCATACTTCCATTAATTGAGACACTGCAGACAGTTTGGGAATTTACGTTACATTATCTAGAGTCCACTTTGGGAATCCAGCAATTCGAATTGACCCAATTCCAAGATTTCACATTCCTTGAAAGCACTACAATTTCATAAAGTCAACCCTTGTGTGTTTTAAAATGTTTAATATGTTATTGTGTGTGTGTGTGTAATATAATATTTGTGAGCTGTTTTGATGCATTCTATAACTATACTATTAACACAAATAACCCCTATCTATCTTTTTGCATCTGCATTACATGACTGGTTTTTGGATGAGAATTGTTATGAGATAAGGCTCATTGTTATGAGATCATGACTGTTCTCTTCCTTCTCAAGTGATTTGGAATCTACAATCGATTTACTTAGCCAATACATATTGTTCCTAGGGAGCTTTGAAACATTAAAAATATGCTTAAAATGTGTGAGGAGAATGTATAAGAAAGATGCTTAAGAATGTGTTAGAAGAACAAATTCAGAATTATTACAGAAAGCAAATCCCAAAACATCAATAATACAACAGAATTTACCTTATTCATTCACAGTCAGCCAGTAGGTTCTTGCCAATGAACATTTTGTCTAGGTTGACTGGCTCTTGCTACCGCACCATATTAATCCATATTTATTGAGAACTCCATGCATTAATGTTTATTTGATGGGAACTGTATGGTAATTATGTAAAGATAGAGCAGAAGCATTTATCATATAATTAATGTACAACTCTTCGGTTCTTTATAAAATATAGAGTTTAAGGAAGGGATAGCAGGTCGTTAGATTTTTTTGGAATACCAAATCCAGTATTGGTTCTCACTTGTGAGCAAAGTCATTGTTTCCATGCAATTGCTACCACAGCCCAGTAAACCACTTTGACTAGAAACCCAAACTAGTTGAGGATGATCACAGGGTCTCCTACTCTCAGTGACATAAGAAATGTATCTACCCTGGCATGTGAAGACTGATTCCGGCAGAGTAGCCAGGTTACACCAAGCTATGGTCCAACAATATTCAAAGTGGGTCAGCAACATCATTTGGAATGTGTATAACTAGACAAGACACAGAAGATTTCCTGGTTGTTCATTGAAACTGGATCTATCTAAAACTATCGAGACTCATCTTACTACTGGACTAACATAAGCCAAGATGAGACAATGTGCAACTCTCCCACACTTATCCAGTTCAGAGGTAAGGCATTTTTTTTCTTTTATTTTTTTCTCATCTTGAGATTGCACTTTAACATTGATATATCTGCCTTCATTCTTCCACCCATGTGTAGTTCTGCTGGTGAATATTCATTATTTAATATGGTGCTGCTCTAAAGCTTATTAATGCACTTTCATAACCTGCATTGGCAACTTCCTGCTTCTCCATTTGACTGAGAAGGAAGTGGAGAACTTGGCAATTGACCTCTGAAGTGAACTTCCTGAATTCCTCATTCACAAATTGAGGTTCCCTATCTGAAATTATTTCCTTTGGGAAATTTTGCATTGCAAATTCTCATTTCACTGCTTCAATCTTTGGTTCCACTGTGGCTGAATGAAGTTTTGAAAGGTTGATCCATTTTGAGCAGTAGGCTACTAGGATTAAATATTTACTTTGAAATTGAATAAATCCATTACTAGTCTCTCCCGTGGCCTTTCTGGAATGTGGGAAGTCATTAACAATCTTGCTGGCTTTTGACTGCTGATGACACCTGTGTGACCTGGTGAGTCAAAGTTTACTTTCTTTTGTAATTGCTTAGTAACTGTACTGATGGTTGAGCTCTGCATTTTGTGATTCCTATATGTTCCCTGTGGAATGTTTTGGTAATTTACTTAACCTATCAATATCTCTCTGTGAAGTGTTTGCATCCCTCTTACAAGCTGCCTCTCTATCTATTTTTGCCTAACCAATATTAGAAAACTATTTTACGATCCATTAAGTGTTCATCAATAGGTGTTCCACAATGATGAATTGTTTCTCATATATGGGATAACTTTTCAATTCTTGATTTGTTCATTATCAATTAATGCTCTCGATGTGAAGTACACAGGCTTCCTGGTTCCATCAGCTTGCAAATGAATGAGAACTACTCTAACCTTGTGGACAGAATGCCTCTGGATTAATGAGCCTGGACTATAGGTGAACCAGTAGGTCTACGGAGAGTAACTGTCCTCAATCTTTTGAAAAACTGCAGTCTATTCCTATTACCTAGGTTTGCTATCCTTTCTTCGAGAGCTCTCTTAAGGATTGAGTGAACTAAATTTTCCCACTTGATTCACATGTCTAAGAAACATTGTCTGTTATTTATAAACCATGCTGGAAATTTATTTGTGACCCTTGTCTTTCAGGGTTCTTGGATTGCTTTTTGTCCCAAAAATGTGAATGTTGCTCTTGAGACTTGATACTTCCTCTTAAGTGTAGGCCTGTATTCTGTAAAAAGGTAAAGTCACCATGTTACCTACCAGGTCACCATGTTCCTACCTGTTAGATAGGGATGGTTTAACCTAAGGGTCACATATCTCTGGCAAGAGGCAAGTTTGAGAAGGTGCAACTTTCAGCCAGTATGAGGATTTAACCCACGCTGTTAGGCACCACTCTGCATCACAATCCAATCATCCAACTAACTGATCTACTAATATCTTTAAAATTGCCCTGATCTGATTGTTATCTTCCAAATGGCAAATGATGTCTTGTTTTCATTCAAGAATTCTTGATGTTGCTCTCTGAAAACTCTGATTTCTCTCCGATACTCAGATACTGCCAGACATGCTGAGCTTTACCAGCAATTTCTGTTTTCATTGCACCAATTTTAGGTACTGATCTTTGGCTAAAAAACAATTAATTCCTTTTAGATTAAACACAATCATCCCTGACACTATGATGCAATCTCTAATTAACCTATTTTTAAATGGTTCATACCAATAACAGCCTGTCATTATTATGTAATAAGGTATCAAAAACACTTTGATCAATTCTCCACATCAATGAGATTGTTGAATAAAACTCCAGGTTATAGTCCAACAGGTTTATTTGGAAGCACTAGCTTTCAGAGCACTGCTCAACCACCTGATGAAGGAGCAGCGCTCTGAACGCTGGTGCTTCCAAATAAACCTGTTGGACTATAACCTGGTGTTGTGTGATCTTTAATTTTGTACACCCCAGTCCAACACCGGCATCTCTGAATCATGAATAAATCTCATCCTTTCTATGACTGGATTTTATTTGGGGCTAAAGTACCTGTCAAACACTTTGATTAACAGTTTAAATTCTGTAGTACTTGCATCTTTTAGGAACATCTTCTGCTCTGCACTCACAGCAGGTAAAAATGTGCTAACTCTTTGTCATTTGCGAGCTATATTCAATCACGTGTAACACACAGATGTCAAAGCTATGTGTGAAACCCTGATGCAGTCCTGTTGATCTAAAACTTCTGTTTCCAGTTTTCTCATTTCTGGCCTCAATGGGAGCTGCCTGCATTTTTAAACGGCTATGGAAATGGCAAAGTCCCTACTGGACCTGCCATCCCAATCGATTACTGTACTGATCTGGATGAGCAGTTCAATTATTTTTTCTTTCTTTTTTTTAAAGAAATTATCCCATCATTCTGCTACACCTTGTCAGCTGTTACTTGATTTCAGATCCTGCCTTTTGAAGTTTCCCTTGCTGCTACTATTATTCAATGTTTTACGCAAACTTTCTGCTAGCATATGCAAATACTTACCCTCAGTATCTCTGAGCTATCGGTGTCCTTACATACACACTTAGGGTCTGCTGGCTTGACCTGGTTTCCAGTCCTCTTGGTTTCAACCATCCCTAGTGTATCCATATCCTACAGGTTACTGAAAACACCTCTCCAGAAAAATGCCTAAGACATGCTTCTCTCCATGCACTTTCCATTATACCTTATCAGCAGGTACAGGAGTCAGCAGTATGTAACGTGTAGCAAATGCCACGTGTTGTGTTGACTTTGAACTGACTGTATTGTATCATTTCAGAGCTAAACATGAAGATTTAACCTCCTAGATGCCCTGGACAGGAAGGTCCAGATATCCGACTCAAAAGCAATCAAGAAGGAATCTGTAAAAGAAATTGAGAGTCAACTCTACAAAGCGAAAATGGACCCTCACCTCATGGTAGATAACTGGGCAAGTTTAGGGATACACAATGGACTTCATTGCTCTAAGGGCCATTGGTCCTATTTCTCATAAGCATCAAGATTGGTTGGAAATAAACAATGAGGTAATTCAGAAAATGTTGTAAGAGAAACATTACCCCTTACAGGATTTACAGCAAGCACTATCGAAGCATGATACCTACAGAACAGTTCAGTGAGTCTCCGAGAGATGCAAGACTGAATTAAAAAAAGTAGTCATATGCTGTTCACAAAGATTGAAGGAGATTCTCAAAAGCTTTGAATTCCATGTCCCGTCCCGTTTACACACCCATTACCAATTTTCAGTACTGATTGGTTAACTTCGCTTACAGAGCATGTCCAAATTCTAAAAAACTGGCAGCAGAACTTTCCAGGTACACATTGGCCTCAGAATCACATACATAGCCATCAGAAACTCACCAAGTACCCCAGACAATAAATATGATCATCTTTGCCTTGAAGGACAAACAAGGGGAAACTTCTCAATTTTGGCACAGGTTGGGTGCTGTATATTGTACTGCTTGACATTGTGTCAAGAAAATGTCTCTGAGAAAAATTTACAAAAAGATGAGGTCATTATGAATGAACCTGGAGCTTTAGCATGTTCATGAGGTTAAAACACATGCAAGTGTTCATACATTTTCAAAACACTAATACACATCTTAACTCCTGGGCTTATTTTGAGACAAAAAACCTTGTTTGGTGAATGAAGTCTAATATGGATAAGTGTAAGGTTATCTACTTTGGGAAGAGGAATAGAATGGCAACTTATTACCTAAATGGAGAGAAACTTCAGAGTGATTTGATGCAAAGGGCTCTGAGTATTCTTGTGCATAAATCTCAGAAAAGTAGTGCGCAGGTAAAGCAGTTGGTAAGGAAGAAAAATGGAATATTGGCATTTATTATGAAAGTTGAAAAATATGCTGCTGGAAAAACACAGCAGGCCAGGCAGCATCCGAGGAGCAGGAGAATTGACGTTTCAGGCATAAGCCCTACTTCAGGGATGAGGCTGGTGTGCCAAGCGGGCTTAGATAAAAGGTAGGGAGAGGGAATTTGGGAAATGGGGTGCTGGGAATACGATAGGTGGAAAGAGGTGAGGGTGATAGGCTGGAGGGGGGTGGGAGCGGAGAAGTCGGGAAGAAGATTGCCGGTCAAGAGGGCGGTGCTGAATCCGAGGGTTGGGACTGAAATAAGGTGGGGGGAGGGGAAATTAGGAAGCAGGAGAAATCTACATTCATCCTGTGTGGTTGGAGGGTTCCTAGGCGGAAGATGAGGCGCTCTTCCTCCAGGCGTCGTGTGGCCAGGGTCTGGCGATAAAAGGAATTATGAAAGGAATAGGGTATCAAAGGAGGGAAGAGTTGTCCCAACTGTACGAGGCATTAGTGAGACTGAACCTGGAGTCATGGGAACGATCTTGCTCCCTTTTATCTGAGGAGAGATGTAGTTGTATTGGTGGCAGTTCAGAGGAAATTTATGAGATTGATTCCAGAGATGAGGGTTTTATCTTATGAAGAGAGATTGAGTAATTTAGGCCTATACTCTCTAGAGTTTAGAAGAATGAGAGGATATTTAGATTAGATTACTTACAGTGTGGAAACAGGCCCTTCGGCCCAACAAGTCCACACTGACACACCAAAGCACAACCCACCGAGAACCATTCCCCTACACCTAACACCATGGGCAATTTAGCATGGCCAATTCATCTAACCTGCACATTTTTGGTGAGGTGGGAGGAAACCGGAGAGCCCGGAGGAAACCCATGCAGATACGTGGAGAATATGCAAACTCCACACAGTCAGTCGCCTGAGGTGGGAATTGAACCCGGGTCTCTGGCGCTGTGATGCAGCAGTGCTAACCACTGTGCCTCCGTGCTGCCCACTTTACCCAATCAAAGTATATAAGATGCTAAAGAGAATTACAAAGTAGACATGAAAGCAATGTTTTCTAATGTGGGGCAATCTAAAATCAGAGATCATATCTCAGGATAAAGGATAACAGATTTAAAAACTGAGATGAAGAGAAATTACATCTCTCAAAGAGTCATGAATCTGTGGAATTCACCACCTCAGAGTGTAGCAGATGACAGGACATTGAGTAAATTTAAGGAGCAGACAGACAAATTTTTAATTAACAATGGGTTGAAGGGTCATGGAGAGTGGACAAGAAAATCGAATTGAGGTCAAGATGAGATGAGCCATGATTGTATCAAATAGTGAAGCAGGCTTGAGGCCCATTCCTGATCCTAGTTCTTGTGTTCTTATGTTTATAAGGAATACCAACTCCTCGGTATATTGGAACTGAAAGTCTCTGATTGGCTGTCAGCACAGACTGTGATTCCCAAATGACCAATAAAAAGAACAAAATATGATTTATACCATCACTGTAAGTTGCCAATGATTGTTGGGTATATATTAACTGGATCGCACTTGCAAACATCTCTTGAGAATACCATGCAACTCAAGGTTAAATTTGGTGGCATGTATATGATATCACAGAAACACAAAGCAGAAGCAACTGCCACATAAATAAAGTACATCATTGATCATGTTCCTAATTAATGTAAGCAAAACTTATTTCACCCGATATATAATTTCAAAGTGAAACAATACAAAACATCTCCACAACTGCCACCCTAGAAATATTTAGCTTTTGTCAGACACATGATATTCACCTATATGCTGGGCTTAAATACCCACTGTCTGGAATTGGGAAGCTTTCCTCAAATATTCAGCCTAACTATTTTGTTTGCGTACTGATATTTCTCTTCACCAAAATTAATTATTTGGTTATATTTTTACAGTACTTTCTAGCTTTGTTTTATTCCCAACATGCATATAATGTCAAGCGGCCACGAAGGCATACGGCATACTCAGTGGTCAAGAAGGCACATGGCATGCTTTCCTTCATTGGATGGGGTACTGAGTACAAGAGTTAGCAGGTCATGTTACAGTTGTGTAAGACTTTGGTTTGGCCACATTTGAAATATTGCATATAGTTCTGGTCACCACATTGCCAAAAGGATGTGGATGTTTTGGAGAAGGTGCAGAGGAGTTTCGCCAGGATGTTGCCTGGTATGGAGGGTGCAAACTATGAGGAGAGGTTGTATAGATTAGGATTATTTTCATTGGAAAGAAGCAGGTTGATGGGGGACCTGATTGAGGCATACAAAATCATGACAGGCGTAGACAGGGTTTATAGCAAGAAATTTTCCTCAGAGTGGAGGACTCAATTACTAGGGATTATGAATGAGAGTGAGAGGGGAAAAGGTTAGGGGAGATATACATGGAAAGTTCTTCACACAGGGTGGTGGATGTCTGGGAATGTGTTACCAGTAGAAATGGTAGGGGCGGGAACAATAGCCAATAGCATCATTTAAGATGTATCAAGACAGATACATGAATGGGCAGGGAACAAAGGGACATAGATCTTTAGGAAATAGGCAGCATATTTAAATAGATTGGTGCAGTTTGGAGGATCGAAGGTCCTGTGCTGTAATGTGTTTTGTTCTTTGATGTCCTTTTTCTCCAATATAGACACCTCTATACTTTGTTAATGGTTGAAGTTGTGCTTTAGCAGCAGAATGAGGGATGTAAGATAAATTATAGTGTTTGAATTAAAATATTATTTCAGTCATTGCCAGATAGAATCACTTTGCATAAGAAAAGAATTTGTAATAAAAAGCACTACTTATTGGAGAAGGAACACATCTATTTGTTTTATATGATTAAGGTTGATCTGCAAGGACGATGGGCAGCTCACAACTTGTATTAGAGGCCAATGTTAGTTGGTTTTTGAAATGATCACTAAATTTCATGGTTGAAGATATTGCATATTGATACTTATAGATACCTATGTAGACAATGATTGCTAATTTATCCATGGAGCTTATATTTTCATATTCAAAACCAGCAATATCAGAATTCTGAATCTACACACCCATTAGCTTAACATCAGTTACAGTCAAATTATCAGAGTCATTAAAGACAAAGAAGAGTTGAATATTATTTAAATAGCAACAGACTACAGAAAGGTGTAGCATGGAGGAATTTGAGTGTCCTAGTAATGAATCAGAAAAAGCTCACATCCACATTCAGTTGGTTATTGGGAAAACAAATGAAATGTTAACCTTTATTTCGAAGAGAATGAAGTATCAAAATAGGGAAGGCTTGCTAACACTGTAGGAGGCACATAATATACCATGTCGAGAACACTGTGAATAGTTTTGGTTCTCCTGCCCAAGGAAAGATAAACTGATGTTGAGTGCAGACCAGAGAAGGTTCAGTCGTTGATCTTAGATTTGGAGGTATTTTCTCACGAAGAGAGGCTGATTCGATTGCGCTTCTAATCATTTGAATTTAAAAGAATGAGAGAAGACCTCCTTGAGAAATGTGAGATTGACAAAGTAGATACGGAGAGGTTATTCCCACTTGTGGGAGAGTCTAAGGCCAGGAGGTACAATCTTAGAGCGAGAGCTGCCCCATTTAAAACAGAGATGAGGATCAATTTGTTTTCTCTGAGTGGTGAATCTGTGGAAATCTTTCCTGCAGTGGGCTGTCAAGGCTGGGGTCATTAAACATATTCAAAGGTAAGATAAATTTCTAACCATTAAGGGTTATGGTGATAAGGCAGGAAAGTGGAGTTGAGCATTATCAATTCAATCATGAGCTCACTGAATTGTACTGTGGACTCACTTTTGCTCCTCAGTCTTATGGTCTTATACATTGTATGGCCAGGATATGAAGTATCAGAATCTCTCCACCTAGTACCTGAAAAAGGAGAATGTGTAACTTTTAAGGAAGTTAATAGGTCGGTGAATGTGAGCTCAAGTGACATTGCATGTAGGCATTCTGATAAAGTCTTTTAGACAGTGTCATAAAATAGTTTATGCAGTGTATGAATACCATGAATTAGATAGGGAAGTACTTTTGTTGGTAGAAGTTGTCACTAAATGCAGTGGTTCTACATGGACTTTAGTTGCCATGGATTCCAGCTGGAGTTGCTGCTACTCTTGCTCTTCATTACTGTGATCAAAGACCTGGACTGATATGTTGGGACCATTTTCTGCAGGGCCATGGATTATAAAGATTTGTGCAGGAGTTAGCCCCTAACATGAGAAAAACAGTTTACAAGCAAATGCAAATGCATTGTGGAAATGAGCCTGAATCTTGCAGGTGTCATCGAATCCAGATGATTATAGGGTTATGCATGTAAGTAAAACTAGCATCAAGCAGACATGTGCCATGCAAGTGCCATGCAAAATTTCAAACATAAAATTGTAGAGTGGGAAATGAGCATAGTTGTCATAGTACCTGAATCTTCAAACGTTTATAAGTGCCATTAGATTGTCATTTGCAAAAGCAAACAATGGGCCAAGATTATTAAACATGAAACAAAAATAATATGATGCAGCCGTTTTACAGGATCATGGTTACGTCAACTTAAAGACTGCCAATTTGGCAACTGTGTCCTCACAGTGGGTAGTAAAGGTAACTTTTTAAACAGTCTGGAAAAGAGCCACCAAAGTGACATCTAATCTGAGGGTAATTTAGGGAGTTGCCTGTTTTTAAAAAAAAACGTATGTTGATACAGTGTATTTCATGACTTCATGACCTTTTGAAGTTTAGCCACTACCATCTTGTACGCATCAATGTGATAATCAGTAGATGAATTAAAAAAGAATCATAGAACAGCCAAACCGAAATAACTGCACAGAGGTCGGTATCCTATTACTAAGTCACTCTTTATTTACATGTGCACAGTACATGAGCTCTGACCAGCCAGCTCAGAGCCATTCCCAAGAATGAGGAGACTCTCTGATTTTCTTGTTTAGATTTGTTAACAGGCGTCCATGATTGGTCCATGTTAACAACCTCAGTCAATGATCTCATAATCAATGAGATCTGCCTGACCCTCGTTCCATCATTACACAAACCATTGCTCATACTTTCATCAAATAAACCTTCATAAATAAAGTTACTTTCCAGGCTCTTGTCAATTTGTAGTAAGGATTGACTGAATACAGATTCCAAGTGAGATTGGACCATGGATCCTTTGTGCACCAAGTTGTTGCTAACCTAGGAGGATATGGCTGAACAATGAAAGTTGTAGCTAGGTAATTTTATTTAGGCAATGAGTGCATTACAAGAAAACATGATTTTTTTTTTAAAGATTAAAGGAGTGCTTTATTATTTTAATTTACCAATTAATGAACACTTGAGGCTTCATCTCCCTGCCTGTATGATATTGACTGTGGAAGGAATACTATGAAATGTGAGGAGTCTGACAACTTTAGTTATAGGAGCTGCTTAGTGTCAGGCAATAATGGGGCATGGGGATTTCTATTGCGGCCTCCCAAACCCACCAGAGGTAGCCCTCCCTGCAAAGGTTATCCTTTTAAACTCCATCCTGATTTGCTTTGATCACAAGATCCATTTCTCTCACCCTCTTTGCCAAAACACTTTGCCCTGGACTTGCCTGAGGACCCCAGCTCCTGGAGCTATTGCTGGGACAAAGCTTTTTGCCATTTGATTGGTCAGCAGCTTTATAAGAAGGACTTCCTCCTCGGAAGGCAATGTAAGTCTCACCCCATGCAATTAATATTAATTCCCCTGTTTTAAACTGCAGTGGACAGCCATCATGAGCTTGGTGGGTTCCCCTCTGACTACTTAGCCAGAGGACATGAAACATGGTGCTCAATAAAATCTAGCCTAATATCTCCCTATGTGGCCTGGTGTAATTTCTTTTGACTGTGTCTGTGAAATGTTTTATAACATGAATGTGGTCAAATGACCCATAGGTGCAAAATTTGACATTCTAAATTGATCCACAGCTGGAGAAATCAGGCCTGACATAAAATTGGTCAAAGTTAAACATTAATCAGCAACTAATAGCTACAGAGAACAGTGGCAACAGAGTTTACAAAGATTCAAGGGGAACCAGTTGCAACCAGCCCCAGAGTTGTGCATTGGAGAAGTATTGATCAGACTCTCTAGCACCTTGACTGTCAGAGGATATACACTTTATACCTTCCAGCATAGCAACAGTGAAGGATGTTAACATAGCCCCATTGGATGATTTGAACACAGCTCATGACCCATTGGCCAAAGACTACAGAAATTTCTGGAAGATCAGAGCAAGGGACATTAAAATAAACACATGAAAGCTACCCTTCAGCAAAGACTTGGAGGGAAAACCCACAGCAAGACTGTAAGCAGAAGACAGTGCAGCAACACAAGAAAACCTAGGAGAAGATCTGCATAACCCACTTTCGTGGAAGAGAGCCAGCCCTATGTCAGAGATGCTCAAGGTCAGCTCAAACACATGGATGGTAAGGGGTAATATATTTTTTTCATACAGCGAGTGCTAGATAGACAGTAAATATTGTGGGAAGTTGGAAATGCTCGCATTATGTTTTTAATAAGGACTATTGTGCTAATAAAATCGAATTGAACTGCAAAATAAATTCTGGTTTCCTTTGTCCGCCTCACTGACAAGGTCACTTGGTAAGGTGTTTTAATATATCAACCGCTCAGCGTCCAACACACATACAATGTTAAAACTATTATACAAGTATATGTTGATGCTATTGTTTGGGAGAAAATATTTTTCCTTTGTCACACTTCAAGTGCCCCAGCCAATGGATATGAAATTTTGAAATTTGAATTAAATTGAATTTATTGTCACGTGTACCAAGGCACAGTGAAAAGCTTTGTCTTGTAAGCAATACAGGCAGATCAAATAGATAAGTAAATAATAGGTAAACTGCAGCAAAAACAAAAACACAGTTACAGGCAAATGTTAAAGAGTTTGTGAGTCCATTCAGTATTCTAACAACAGTAGGGTAGAAACTGTTGCGAAGCCGACTGGTGCGTGTGTTCAGGCTTCTGTATCTTCTCCCCGATGGTAGAGTTTGTAGAAAAACATTGCCAGGGTGGGATGGATCTTTGAGAATGCTGTTGCCTTTCCTTGACAGTGGGACTGTAGGTAGATTCTATAGATGGGAGGTTGGCCTTTGTGATTGTCCAGGCCAAGTTCACCACTCTCTGTAACCGTCTCCAATCTTGAATGGTCCAGTTGCCATACCAGATAGTGATATACCCAGACAGAATGCTCCTGATGGCACGCCTATAAATGTTGGCAAGGGTATTCGCCATCATGCCAAATTTCCTCAGCTTCCTTTGTTGGGCCTCTGTAACTAGTGTGTCCACATGAAGAGTTCAAAATAGCTTGTTGTGGATGACCACTCTAAGGAGCTTGACATTATCCACTTGATCCACCTCTGTACTGTTAATGTGTAGGGGGGCATGAGTAACATCCTGCCGAAAGTTAATAATGAGTTCCTTAGTTTGGAACAATTGGACAGCAATGACTGGGAAAGGAGAAGGGAAGATGGAAGATGACAGTTGGAACTGAAAGCAAGTCAGTTCCAGGGAAAGCAGCAAAAAGTGGCTTTGGGATGCGAACCTCCGTCTGAAGCAGGAAAACTAATGCCAGATCAGTAAACAGATGCTAATACAAGGCTGAAGTCCATCTTTGTAGATCTTAGCTTATGAGGACAGGAAGAGCATACAGGTGTTATCTGTCAGAATATGGCTCTGGAGACTGTAGTTTGGGAAAAAAAAAATCATATACTTTATCTCAAAAGTAACACCAGCACATTGGTTTAGGAAACATAAATAATATACTGATGTATATACGTTTCACACTGATGTACTAATCTAATGACTTATTCAATCTTATCATTCTCTACTTAGAATCAGAGAGTTATACTGCCTGGAAGCAGATCCTTTGGTTCAACTCATTTGCGCTGACTGATCTAAGCTGATCTAATCACGTTTGCTGGAATTTGGCCCATGTCTCTCTCGTCCTTTCCTTTCATGTACCCATTAATGCATGCAGAAAGTATTTGAAATTGGATTCCATATTACAAAGCAAAATCAGGCCACAATCTTTAATTAATTAATTGTGTTAATTGTTATTAACAAATGGGATGGATGAACCTGCTGTTTCCCTTTTGTAAAGTTCAGTCAAATGGCTGTTTATTGGAGAGTTGTTCCATATTATCCAAGATACCCTGATGCTTCTTGATGGATGAGTGAGTAATTTGAAGAGAATCTGAAGTTCCTCCCATCTGATTTATATGGATCCTGGTCTTTTCTCTGCTTTGGCGTAATCCCATATAATCGTATGGTGATCAAACAATACCAAATAACGATTGGTATTGACAAAAATTACATTAAAGTTCTCTTTGTAGATTTTTTTTTACAAAACTGAACCAACATTTTTATACATAGTCTGCTGGCAAGAGAATTTGCAGACCCTCTTTTTGTCATAAATAATGTCTTTAAAAATTACGTGGTAAATATCCAGAATTTCTTTTTTGAAAGAAAAGCTACCCATAAAATTATAAAATAAAACCACAAGCAAAAGTGGTTTTGTTTCATGATTGTGAGTAACTTGGAAGGGAATTTCTTATAGTAAATTTTACACTGCCTTTATGATAGTTAGGTAAGGAAGAATGAGCTTTTGTGACTTATCATTTCTTCAAAAATTCTCAAAGGCTTTCATATCTGGTGAATTGCTTTGAGGTTCAGTCACTGGTTTTCTAGGCAAGTCTAGTACAGTTAATGAAAGCTACACCATTAACACATGGTACATGTCGTGGTCAGGTCTGTTAGAGCCATGTAAAATGTTTGGGTAAATTTTCTGTCATTAATCTTCTTATTCCCATTAGTAAAATCTATTGATATCAAGTAAAGAAGGACACTTGTAGAAGACGGCTTGATGTTATTAAACAGAATGGGTCTATTACATGGTAGTTAATAGCCAGTTACAGTATATCTGAGTTACATTTTCTTAATTTATTCATTAATGGGATGTGAGCATCACTGGCTTTTATTGACAACCCTACTTGCCCGAAAGAAGATGATGGTGAGCTGCCTTCTTGAACTGCTGCAATCCATCTGCTGAGGGTTGACCCACAATGCCTTTAGGGAGTGAATTCCAGGATCTTTGGTGAATTTCTACAGCACAGCTTGTAGCTAGTACACACTGCTGCTACTGCAATGCTTGTGGATGTAGCGCCAATCAAGCAAGCTGCTTTGTCCTGGATGATGTCAAGCTTCTTGAGTGTTTTCCGGCTGCACTCAACCAGGCAAGTGTGGAGTATTCAATCACACTCCTGACTGATGCCTTGTAGATAATGGTTTTGGGGAGCTACGAGGTGGGTTCCTCACCACGGTATTTGTAGACTCTGACCTGCTGTTATAGCCACTGTATTTACGTGGTGAGTCCAGTTACATTTCTGGTCAATGATAACCCACTGGATACTGATAGTGCAGGATTCAGAGATGGCAACACCATTGAATGTCAAGGGATGGTGGTAACATTGTCTCTTATCGGTAATGATCATAGTCTGGCATTTGTGTGGTGTGGCTGTTACTTGTCAGCCCAAGCCTGGATATTGTGCTGATCTTGTTGCATTTGGACATGGACTACTTCAGTGTCTGAGGAGTCACAAATGGTGCTGAACATTGGGCAATCATCAGCAAATATCTTTGCTTCTGACCTTATGATGGACAGAAGGTTATTGATGAAGCCGCTGAAAATGGTTGGGCCGAGGACACTACCCTGAGAAATTCCTGATGAGATGTCCTGGAGCTGAGATCACTGAACTCCAACAACCGTGATCATCATCCTACGTGTCACATACAACCCCAACCATCAAAGAGTTTGCTCCCTCATTCCCATTGATTCCAGTTTTGCTAGGGCTCCTTGATGCCACCTTTGGTTGAATGCAGCCTTGATGTCACTACCACCTCCCCTCTGGAATTTAACTATTTTGTCCATGTTTGAGCCAAGGCTGTAATGAGGTCAAGAGCTGAGTGGCCCTGGCAGATGCCAAACTAGACATCACTGAACAAGTTATTGCTGAGCAGGTGCTGCTTGATCGCACTTTTAATGACAATTTCCATCACTTTCCTGATGATCAAGAGTATACTGATAGGGCATTACTTGGCAATGTTGGATTTGTCCTGCTTTTTTTTATTATGTACAGGACATACCTGGACAATTTTCCACATTGTCAGGTAGATACCAGTGTTGTAACTGTACTGAAACAAGGTAAAAACAATGACTGCAGATGCTGGAAACCAGATTCTGGATTAGTGGTGCTGGAAGAACACAGCAGTTCAGGCAGCATCCAAGGAGCAGCGAAATCGACGTTTCAGGTAAAAGCCCTTCATCAGGAATAAAAAGGACTGAACTGAAACCGTTTGGCTAGGGGAGCAGCAAGTTCTGGAATACAGGTCTTCAGTACTATTGCTGGAATATTGTCAGGGCCCATGGCCTTTGTAGTATCTAATCATTTACTGAAATCATGTGGAGAGAATCAAATTGGCTAAAGACTAGTATCTGTGATGCTGGAGACACAAGAGGAGGCCAAGATAGATTATCCATTCAGCACTTCCGGCTGGCAATTGCTGTGAAAGCTTCAGCCTTATATTTGGCATTGATCTGTTGGGCTCATCCACCATTGAGGATGGGGATATTTGTGGAGTCTCTTCCTCCTCCAGTGAGTTGCTTAATCATCCACCGTCATTCATGACTGAATGCGACAGCGCCAAGCTAGACCATTTTCATTTCTAAAAGCTGTTCCTTGGCTCAAGGAGACTTCGTCCTCGATTTATTTCAGAGGAGTAATAAACCAGGTAGACTCTGATCAGTCTGGTTTGGTTCAGAGATGAAAAGGATTTTGAGAGGCCTTTTGTTTATATGTAAACAGATGAGACTTCAGGCCAAAGTGGTCATGCTTTAGAAGTGACCTGTATAATGAAAGTGGAGTGGTCAAATCTCTAGCTGACTTGAGCAATTTAATTCAGTCTGGAGCTGGTTGGAAGTTCACCAGGGAGCTGTGTGGAAACTCTCTCTTTCTTTTCTGCCCATCAACTTTAACCTGTAAGCATGTGTACCATTTATATTGGTTTTTAAAGGGAGTTTGCTTTTTGAGACTGTTGTGTATATTCAGAACAACATAATTAAGTCTAGTTGGATAGGTTGAGTTCTGTAGGGGTTCTTTATTCTGTTCTTTGTGTTTCATTGTGTAATTTTGTGAATACATTTTTGTCTGTTTTAAAATCCAGTAGTCACCCTAGCTAACTTAATCCGGGTTATTTTCACTGCGCACTTACCAAAACAAATTGCAAAGTTATGGTCTGAACTGCCTGCTTAAGAATGTTTTGAGTGGTCTGGCCTAGTCCATAATAGTACAGACTGATCAGTTGGTTGTGGGATCATTTAGCTGTCTTTCACTGGCTGCTTATCCTGTTTGGCATGTAAGTAGTCCTATTTAGTGGCTTCACCAGATCGACACTGCATCTTCAGGTATGCCTGGTGCTGCTCCTGGCATACCCTCCTGCACTCTCCATTGAACCAGACTTTGATCCTCTGGTTTGATGCTAATGGTTGAATGGTGGATATGCCAGGCCATAAGGACATGAAATTCCTATTTAAGACCTCAGGACATATATAAGAATAGGTACACATTACTTTTAACTACATGGACTAGAACAAATTGGACAAGCAGAAGATTAGCTTAAACTTGAGAAACAGAATCGATTTATTACACAGAGCTGAATATTACATTTTTTTCCTGGCTAATTCTAAGTACCTTCGAGCTAGTTGGAGGGATTGCCACTATGAGGCCTGTCGAGATTGCTTACCATAGCTCATCAAACTCACCACACTAACTATCTACCTTGCCTATATGGCATCTGTCACATCTGAATCTGACCTCATCTTACCATGTGCCATTCCCAGAGCAACTCATCCCTCAATGCAGAAAGACTGGCATCCCTGGCATCATGCCATATTTGAAAGGCTGTTGGGCACCCAGATCTGCAGTGCCTAACCACAGACAAATTTGAACGTATTGGAGAAAGAATAGATGGCATCACAATTCTCCAACTGAGTCCAGAAGGTCCTGGTCAACTGAAGGAGGCCCGTCATCTTTCAAGGACTCACAGAGGAGGCCATGCCACCAGATCCACTCAGCCTGGTCTGAAGTTGGTGTCATCTCCAAATCTGGAGGAATGGCCAACACTGCCAATGGTCTTCTCAGTTACATCAGGGTAAATGCTACACTGTTCTCTCTGCCAGATCATTATCACTCTATCTCTGATACTGCATCTACAACCCACCAATGATCATGCTCTGCCACTCTAACTACACCTTCCCTCATTCTCTCTTGCAGCAGTCCACCCCCACCCCCGCTCCCCCCAACAATGATCCTCAGGACTGAAGGCAGAGGGGCAGAGGTGCAGGGAATCTGGAGGGAAATCTAGGTCATAAAGAGACAGAGCACTGCCAGAAGCCAGCTGCAGGAGCAACTACAAGCACTCAGGAAACCTCAGGCACTCCACCTCCACCCAATCTGCCACCCTCTGAGCCTTGGAAGTTGAAAGCGAGAAGGGTCAACTTCCCTCTGGCAGGAAATCCATCAGTGTTTCTTGTATCCCCAGGGTGGCCAATGAGCTCCACTGTCAACCAGGCTCCCTTCAACCCTGGTTTCATTAGCAGGGCAGTGCACCAAGATGTAGTGAGGGGGAGAGGAAGAAGAAAACTTATTCAGGCTGCTTTGGTGATAGTGCACCTGTATGTTACTTTGCTTGTTTGTCTAAGTGTCACTGATTTCACCTTGTATCAGTTTTTTTTATCTTTGTGTAGCCTTGAATGTAACTATTCCAGCAAGACACAAAACATCATGGCAACAGATGGACCTCCATGGATGGAAGTCTGTGCTGAGAGCCTGTGGCATTATCTTGAAGCAAGAGAAACAAGGTGCATACAGGGTAATGGATGCTGCTGACACCTTTCACCTCATCCTACAACATCCTTAATCTTTCTGGGGCTTTGTCTCTGGAGGTGTTGATGTGAATGATGTGGGTGATGATAGCTGAGGCAGGGAGATGCTCAGCAAGCAGAGGGACACTGCATTAGGATGGCCAGGGCTCAGGGGCTCCAAAGGTCTCTGTCCTGCAAAGTGCATGGCTCTGTCTGTAATGGACATTCCCCTTAAAAGCCCTAGTATTCGTGAGTGCTGCAACACATCCGTCCCTGACAGGTTGAATCACTTACCCTATCCACTCCGAGTGTGGTCACTCCTATTTTCTTCCACATTGTACCTTTATGATTTCTAGCATAATGGAAGGCGACAATGAGCATTTCTTAGCTGTCTCAAAGTGTTGGTGTGATGCCAAACATCTACATCCCGTACCCGCTGTTACTTCCCATAAATCCCTTTGGCATTGTAACGTGCCAGGTCCCCACCTAATTGTCAATGCGATTCTCCTTCCCATTGCATCGGGTGCTCTTGCTTCCCTCTGTCCCCAACCCCCTTCCCCCATAATCTCACTAGGCAGAGCTGATTGACTGACCGTGGCCCATTGAGTGAACCAAATAGACATGATGAGCCAGATGAGAAATGTTCAGTTTATTGACTCATGACTGTACAATCTTACACAGGTCGCCAGTCCAACACTCATTTCTATAAAAGAAAGGAGCTTCACTTTTTTTTTAATTGGAGATTTGCTCAGGGCTCCCTCAGAATTGCAGATTCTGATAGATTTTTCATAGCGCTGAATTGTCAGGGGAAGTCGAACCATGACTGGAGCCCCCCACCCCACAGCAGTCAGCTCTGTATTCCGAAATTTAAATGTCCTGACAGCCATTTTGAAAACTGCTGTGAAACCATAAGTACCACCCCCACCCCCCAAAAGGTAAATGTGATGTTAGGGTGCCAGATTGGTAAGGGACTAGGGTGCCAAGTGAATATGGCATTAGTTGAGTTGTGTTCCAGTTGGTGAGAGGGTAGGGTGCCAGGTGTAGGATGCCAAATGAGTAGAGGCAAGGATGCAATGTAGGTAGGGTACCAGTTGTGTAGAGTGCCACCTGGGGTAGAGGGGGGAATACCAGAAGATAGTAGGGTAACAAATGGGTAGGGTGCTCATGTACAAGGTGGGATACAGTTTTTAGGGGAAGTGGGGTGAATGAGAGAAATCAGGTCCAGAGGGGACACAGGAACACTGAGAGTCCTGAATAGTTTGGAAAAATTGTTCACTTTCATCTGACCAGTCAGATTGGGATCCAAGTTTAGTATTCCATTGAAATGTGGTAATACAGTAGACAATAGCTCTTCAACATTGTACAAATGTTCACATAGATTATATAATTAAATCCTAGCACAGATGTTAAACCCAAAACCTTACTTAACAGTGCAATTTGAACAACAGTCTATGTAAAGAAAGCATTTCAATAGTATTTATGTTGGTCGTATTATGTAATATTGGTTGAGCCATAGTAATACATATTCTCACATACTAAGAAGTCAGTTTATGCAATAATTTAATTGGCTACAGTTAGCTTCAACCATATTACTAATCATAGATAGACATGTAGCTGAATGTATGTTATATGCTACATGAATCTCTCACATTCATCATTCAAACTAATTTTACATTCTCCCATTCGCCCACTGTCTCAATCACTATCTCACTCATTCACACACTCTTACGCAGCCTTTTTATTCAATCAAACTCAGTTATTCACTCTCACACATTTACTGGCCTATCAGTTGCTTACTCATTCAGTCAACCTCTCTCATTCTCCTCTGTGGATCACCCACTCATTCACCATTTTTTACTCAGTTGCTCTTGGATTCAGTCTTTTCATTCAATCTCACAGAATTTTATTTTTGCTAACAGTCTCTCATTCAGCAACACCTCATATTCCTTGGTAAGGCCTGAACTTCTGTCATTCTGGATGGGTCATCCTTGCTTCTGATAAAGGGACAGTCTATTTCAAAGAAAGGAAATTTCTTCTGGTTGACTAACATTTATCCGTAAGCCAACATTACTTAAACAGTTTTATTCTGTTCGGTATTATTTGGCTGTTGTGGGATCTTGCTATGTCCAAGTTTGCTATTATGTTTCCAGTGCAACAGCAATAACAAAACATCAAAGACATTTAGTAGACTGGAAGGCATTTCTGAACACTCTAAGACCATGAACTGCATTAAACATATATACATTTATATATATTCATGGGATTAGGGCATCACTGGCTAGGCAGCATTTATTGCCTATCCCTAATTGCCCATAGGGCAGTTAAACATTGATCACATTGCTGTGGGTCAGACCAGGTAAGGAAGGCAATTTCCTTCCCTAAAGGACATTAGGAACCAGATGGTTTTTTTCCGACAATCAACATTGGATTCATGGTCATCATTAGACTCTGAATTCCAGACTTTTTTTTATTGTATTCAAATTTCACCATCTGCCATGGTGGGATTCAAACCCAGGTCCCCAGAACATTACCTGGGTCTCTGGATTAACAGTCTAGCAATAATACCACTAGGGTATTGCCTCCCCCTGATATAAGTGGGGAGGCACTGTGGCTCAGTGGTTAACACTGTTGCCTCACAGTGCCAGGGATTCAGGTTCAATTCCAGCCGTGGGCAACTGTCAATGTGGAATTAGCAGGATCTTCCTGTGTCTGCATAGGTTTCATCCAGTTTCCTCTCACAATCCAAAGATGTGCAAGTTAGGTGAATTGGCCATGCTAAGTTGCCCATTGTGTTCAGGGATGTGTAGGTTAGGTGCATTGGTCAGGGGTAAATGTAGAGTAACAGAGTAGAGGGATGGGTCTGAGTGGGTTACTGTTCGGCAGGTTGGTGTGGTCTTGTTGGGCCAAATGACCTTTTTCCGTACTGTCGGGATTCTATGATTCTAAATCTTTCTATCTTTCTCAAGAATCTACTTTTTCCTCTACTTAGTGTAATGGTACATAATATTCTGATAATTCTGCCGTTCTTGACTGTGACAAATGTTAATTCTCTGAAACAACTGGAAAAAAAAGATCCACTTTGACTAATTTTGACTTTAGTGGTTGGCCTGACTGCTTAGATTTTAATTTTCTTGTCAGAATTGAAATAACTGACTGGTCATTACATTTTTATTCTTAAGGATCTGAATTACATTTGATGGCAAAATGTAGAATCCATGTTGAGCATCAACTTTGAAGTAAATTTACTCTGAAACTGAATTTAGAACCTATGCATATTAAACTAATTCCACAAAAGTTAAGGTATGAACAGTATTCTTGTACAAAGTTGAATGGTATTACAGAAACATAAACATTTAAACATTTTTTACTCAATTTTAACTAGTTGGGTCCTAATAATGCATCTAAAGACCCCATTTTTCTTTAAATTTCAATATAGGTTTTTAATTGTCATGTTAAGTTACAGTTACAATTTTTGTGACAAGATGGGAAGCATGTAATAGGGTACCATCAGAAATCTTGAGGCTGTGAAAGTCGTGTCGACAGAACATTGTTATTATATTTTAGTAATCCAGTTCCCAACCGGTAGATTGTCATGCAGGAAGACCAATGTCAAAAGGTCATTAACTTACTTTATTAGAACAGGTTCTATAATCCTTACATTGTGGAAGCAGGCCATTCAGCCCAAGTCCACACTGACCCTCCAAAGAGCATCCAACTCAGACTGACTCCCCCTACATTATCACCATAAGCCCGCATTTTCCATGATTAGTCCACCTAACCTGCACATTCCTTGACATTATGGGCATTTATAGCATGGCTAATCTACCGAACCTGAACATCTTCGGACTGTGGGAGGAAACCAGAGCACCCAGAGTAAATCCACACAGACACAGGAAGAATGTGCCAACTCCATGCAGCCAATTGTACAAGGGTGGGTTCGAACCCAGAACCCTAGTACTGTGAGGCAGCAGTGCTAATCACTGAGGCACCATGTCATGGTTACAGATTGTTTGGACAATCCCTGAAAATATGAAGAGTCAAGGTTGCCTGGTAGCACTGAAGAGGATGATAGCAGTTTGGGGGGATCTGTAGATACGGGGGCAGGAGTCTCAAGATCTGATGTTGACTGATGGAGGTCAACGCTGCTCTTCCTGGTTCCCAATGAATCCTCTAACAAGTGCCTACCTCCAAAATCCAGCTGTGTTGTCTCATTTAACTACCAGGACAAACTGGGTCCACCGCAGTTAAAGATCAGGTTTCGAATTGCACTGTGTGAACACGAGTTCAATATAAAGTGTCCTCATTCTTTAAGACATGATGCAGGTAAACCGTGCAATCTGCTGTCAAACAGTAATATACATGTACATGGTAGGCTGAGACAATCTGTCAACATCTTTAACTTTCAAGTTCATCTTTCATGATCATTAGATGTCCCAAAGCAATTGAAACCAGAGATGAAATGTAATCAAGATTATCCTGCAGGAAATATTGGAGCCAATCTGCACTCAGCAAGCTTCCACAAGCAGCACCTGATCATGACCAGGTAATCTGTTGTTGCGATGTTGATTGAATGACAAATGTTTACCAGGAATAACAGATGAGAATAAAATCCCTGTTATTCTTTGAAAGAGTGCCAGGGGAAACTTTATGTCCAAATTTGTATTCTCTATCTCCATCATCCCCTTGCTTAACAAGAATCGACCTACCTCTGCCTTAACAATGTTCAAGGACTCTGCTTACACCACATGTTCAGGAAGGGAGTTTGAAAGATTCACACCCCTGGGGAAAAATGTTTGAAGTTCTGCTCAGTTTTAAACAGTTATCCATCGAAACGCCCTCCCCACATCATTTCTATGTATTCATTCATGGAATATGGATAATCACCAAATAGGCCAGCATTTATTGCCCATCCCTAATTGCACAGAGGGCAGTTAAGAGGCAACCACTTTGATGTGTGCCTGAAATCCCATTTATGCCAGACCTGGTAAGGATGGCAGATTTCCTTCTCCAAAGGAAAGGGCATTGGAGAAAATCACCTTTTTTAAACTAGGTTATCATAAGGTTACTTATTGATTCCAGATTTTTATTGAATTCAAATGTCCTTGTGGGTTTCAAACACTTACTCGCAGAATATTAGCCTAGGGCTTTGAACAATTAGACCAGTGACATTACCATGGTGTCACCACGCCCCTATCTACCCTGTCAAGAGCCCTCAGGATTTTATATGTTACAATATTACTTTTCTAAACTCCTAACAGGAATAAGCCTAACCTTCCAAACTTTCCACATAAAACAATCCTCCAATTCCAGCTGTTAACCTTGTAAAGCTTCTCTGAAATGCCTCCCACACATTTACAGCTGTTCTCAAATAAGCTGACCAATACTGAGCACTGTATTCCAGATACAGTCTCGCCAATGGCCTGTATCTCCTCCCTACTTTAGTTTCAATTCCCCTTTATGATAAATTATAACAATATATTGGCTTTCCTAATTACCAGAACCTGTGTTATAACCTTTCACAATACATGCACAAGGACACAGAGATTTCTATACATCTGAGAGCTCTATAACCTCTCACCATTTACATAATGGACATTTTTTTATTCTGTCTGTCAAATGGAAATTTTACAATGGCCATATTTTACTCTGCTAAATATTTGTTCAGCTACTTAAACTATACTTTATTGAAGCCTCCTTATGCCTTCTTCACAAAATAATTTCCTCTCCCTTTATGTCATCAGCAAATTTGGCAAATGGGCCATCAGCCCATTCATCTAAGTCGGTTATGTAAATTGTAAGCAGTTGAGGTCCCAGCACTGATCCTGGTGGCTTCCTTTATTACATTTGCCAATATGTAAAAGACCTACTCTCTGTTAGCCAGCTATTCATTTATACTTGCTAATATACTAACCCCTACATTGAGACCTTTTATTTTCTGAAATAATCTTTAATGGGGAATATTACCAAATGCCTTCTGGAAATGTTTTGTTTTTCTGTATTTTTGATTGTAGACTGGAATGGAAAAAGGATTGTTTCAAAAACCAAGGATTGTGGAAAGGATTGCTGCACTTTTCAAAAGCAAATGAATAGCACTTATATTAAGTACTGTTTACTCTGCTATGTGTTCAAATATTGGGAGACATTTAGTTGCAGATGAACAGGCAACAGGCAGGTGCATACAAAATTAGAATTGTACAACAAGAAGTAGCTAATTGATCTGTGGAGTGATGAAAACAAAGGACTTGTGCCTGCCAACAACTACTTGATGCCAAGTTGCTGAACAATTTTAGTGTGAGCAAGGTAGTCATAAGCCTTGGACTTTCTCTGCCATGAAAAATATACCAAAAGCTTAAAGAAAGTCTGTTTATTTTCCCTCACTAGTTGTTGTAAGCTCTAACCAATGATTCAGAGACTTTATAAGTTGTAAACTAGTCGCTCTGTGCCTCTTGCATGCCAGTGATCATTCCTGAAGAAGACTGATAAAGAAGCAACAAGTCCTGTCAAGCCAAAAGGAACATTTCTGTGAACCCTGAGGATAGAGACATTCGATTTGCATTCCCAGGTTTTCCCTTCACCTATCACAAACTTTTTTTTGGAGATCTGTCTGCATGAGTGTGTTAAGGGAGTTTTACAAGAAACTTTTAATCAGTAGAGTTCCATGACATTTCAGAAATGCTTACCTGTAGACTCGATTTAACTGAAATACGTAGTAATTCTTGTTAAGTACAGAAATGTAGTCCATGGTTTCTGTCAACTTGGGTCTAAAAAGATAAGCACTTTAGAAAATTCTGCATACTTTGATAAAATCCTCAAGTTTATGATGATATTTGGAATAATAGGTTTTTATTTATAGCACATCAGTGGTGTTGAACTTTTCGAGTGCTGTTGGAGTAGTGCTGATTGAGGCAAATGAGGAGTACTCCATCATGCTCCTCATGCCTTGACATGATATGGAGAAACTGGTGTTGGACTGAGGTGGGCAAAGTCCAAAGTCACATGACACCAGGTTATAGTCCAACCTTATTTAAAATCTCAAGCTTTTGGAGCACTGCTCCTTTGTCAGGTGACTGTGATTTTAAATAAACCTATTGGACTATAATTTGGTGTCATGTGCCTTGACAGGAGGACAGGATCTGTAGAGTCAAGAAATTAGTTACTTGTTATAGGATTCCTTGCCTCTGACCTGCTGTTATGGCTCTAGCATTTATGTAGTTAGTCAGTCCAGTTCATTTTAGACGGCACAGTGGTTAACACTGCTGCTTCACAGCAGCAGGGACCCAAGTCTAATTCCACCCTCAGGTGACTGTGTGGAGTTGACAGACTCTTCCCATGTCTGCGTGGGTTTCTTCCGGGTGCTCCAATTTGCTCTCATAGTTCAAGATGTTAGGTGGATTGGCCATCCTAAATTGCCCATTGTGTCCAGGGATGTGCAGGCTAGATGGGTTAGCTATGGGAAATGCAGGACTACAGGAATAGGGCAAGGGAGTTTGGCTGGATGGGATGCTCTTCAGAGAGTTGGTATGGTCTTGTTGGCCGAATGGCCTGTTTCCATTGAATGTAGAGAAATGAAGGGACTATAAACAGATAAATCCCAAGGACCTTGTAATCTGCAACCTGGGTTACTAAACATGATGGTTATGGAAATAGTGGATTTTTTTTTCATCTTCCAAAAGTTTGTAAATTCAGGAACAGAGATGGTTGTGTGGAGGATGGCAAGTGTAACTCCACTCATTAAAACAGGAGAAAAGGTGAAAGGAGCAAGTTACAGTCTGATTAACCTAACATCAATATTAGGTAAAATGTTAGAGTCTTTTAAAGGATAAACTAACAGGATACTTGGAAAATATCGGCAAAGAGTCAAACTCAGAATGGATTTATGAGAGGAAAATTATGTTTGACACATCTGCCAGAACTTTTTGAGGACATATCTATTAGAATAGAAAAGGAAGTATAAATGGATGTGGCATATTTAGACTTCCATAAAGCTTTTGATGATGTTTCATGTAAGAGATTATGGTGCAAAATCATAATACATAGGAATGATGGCAATATATTGGCATGGAATAAGAATTGCTGAGGAAAGAGGAAACAGAAGGGAGGAATAAATTGGTATTTTTCTGGCTAGAAGTCAGTGAATTAGAAGTACACAGGTATTACTACTTGCTCCCTAGCTATTCACAGTAAATATGAACAATTTGGATAAGGGAGTTAAAGATAATATTTTCAAGTTTGATGACACAAAACTGGTTGAGGTTGAGAGTGGAGAGGTGGAAGTAAAGAGGCTTCAAGCAAGTTAAACAAGTTGCGTGAGTTGGCAAATGCATGGTAGCTGCCATATAATGTGGATAAATGTGAAATTATCCACTGTGGTAGGAAAAGAAGAGTCAGTTAAATGATGATAGATGGGGAAATGTTTATGCACACAGGAAGCTAGGCATCCTTGTACGCCAGACACTGAAGGCAAGCATTCAGGTTAGGAAGGCAAATGATATGCCTTCATTGCAAGAGGTGTCAGTACAGGAGCTGCAGTGTACAGGGTCTTGGTGTGAACACACCTAGAGCATTGTGTTCACTTTCAATCACTTTACTGAACAAAAGATGTTCTTGCCATTGAAAAAGGTAAAGATAATAGAAGCCATAGAAGTAGTTCAGAAAATGCTAACCAAGCTGAATTCTGCAATAGTATGTTTGTTGTGTGGGGAGAGATTGGATTGACTGAACTTGTATTCATTGGAGTGGAAAAGAAGGAGCAGGAATCTGATTGAAATGTATAAGATTCTCACAGGACTGGACAGACTGGACAAAACTCCTTCTGGCTTGGGGCACCTCCACAAGGATTCACAATCTCTGAATGCAGGGTCGAACATTTAGGATTGAGATGGGGATAATTCTCTTCACGCAGAGGTTGCTGACCTGGTGAAATGTTTTGTCATGTTAAGTGGTGGAGACCAAGTCACTGAACATATTTGAGAAACAGCTGGATAAGTTGCTAAGTCCTAAAGATGTCAGGGAGAGAATAGGAATATAGTGTTGACATAGAGGACCATTTGTATCATACTGAATGGTGGAGCAGGCTTCAATCGCCTATTATTGCCACTATTGCTATGTTTCTATGTCAAAGTTAGCTTCTCTCAGTTGAAGATGGTGATTGCCTTTCAATTGTGTGGCATGAATGTTACTTTCTAATTGTTAGCTGAAGCCTGGATAATGTCTAGGTCTTCTGCATTTGGCCATGGACTCTTTCAATAACTGAAGTGTTTTTAATGGTGCTGAACACTGAGCAATAATTAGCAAATATCCTCACTTCTGACCTGATGATGGAGGAAGGTCATTGATGGAGCAGCTGGAGATGGACTGGCCTAGAAGCCTACCCTGAGATATCTGGGAACTGAGATGACTGACCTCCAACACCACAACCATGTTCCTGTGTCCCAGGTATGACTCCAACTCCTGGCAAAACCAAAACTGAGAGTCAAAGAGCAGGTCACAGTTAAGCAAATGCTATTTGAAAGCAATGCTGATGACTTCATCCATCAGTTTACTGATGATCAAGAGTAGATGGATGAATCAGAAATTGGCCCTTTGGATTTATCCTACTACTTGTGTACAAGGTGAATCTACACATTGTTGAGAAGATATTGTGGCTGTATTGGAACAAATTGGCAAGGGGTGTGGCAAGTTCAAGAGCACAACTCTTTAGTATTGTTGCCAGGGCCCATCGCCTTTGCAAATGTCCAGTTCCTTCAGCTGTTTCTTGATGAAAAGTTGAGTGAATCGAATTGTCTAAAGACTGACATTTGTAATGATGGGGACTTCTGGAGGAGGCCAAGATGAATCATTCACCCAGCGCTTCTGGCTGAAGTGCTTGAGTTTTATTTTTTGTATTGAGCTCCGCCATCAATGCGGTTGGGAATGTTTGTGGAGCCTCTTCCTCCAATGTGTTGTTTAATTGTCAACCATCATTGATGACTGGATGAGGCAGGCCTGCAGACCTTACATCTAATCCATTGTTTACATTGTAGCTTTGGCAGATTGACACCTCATTTTTAGGTATTCCCTGGTACCACGCCTTGCATGCGTCCTGCACATTTTATTGAAGCATGGCTGACGCCCTACCTTAATGGTAATGGTATATACCAAGGATATACTGAGCCTCAGTGTTACAGACTGTGATTGAATATAATTATGCCGGCTCACAACACATCATGGACACGTGATCTTTAGTTGCCGGATCTGTTTGAAATCTATCCTATTTTCATGCAGGGAGGTTTTTCTCATCTGTCTTTGTGCCTCCCACAGGGCCAGATGTCAAGGAGAACAAAACCAAATCAGCAGATCCAGCAATGTCACATCAGTCAAGCATGCCTTCTGTCAGAAAGAATCAGTTAGTCATCATGTGTGATTAGTAAGGGCCACACTGGGTGACCGATGCTTCATGAGTGAACAAGAGGTGAAAGTTTATTGTCTTCCAGGAAGGAAATTCAATAGACTAGGGGTGCGTAGGTTAAGTAATGGACTGATAACAACAAAGATCAACATCCTTTATGAAGGACATCTGAGAGATAAAAGATGGTCCAACAGAAAAATAAGCCACAAATCAAAACTAGGACCAACAGCCCTTGAACAAGAGTTTGATAATACTTCCAGGTCTGATGGGAGTGTGTTCTGTGAAACGTGCAGTCAGAGACCTGGGAGAAGATTAGATTATATTCCCTACAGTGTGGAAACAGACCCTTCGGCCCAACAAGTCCACACCAACCCTCTGAAGAGCAACCCACCCAGACCCATTCCACTACATTCACCCCTGACTAATGCACCAAACACTACGGGCAATTTAGCATGGCCAATTCACCTAACTTGCACATCTTTGGACTGTGGGAGGAAACCGCAACACCCGAAGGAAACCCACATAGACATGGGGAGAATGTGCAAACTCCACACAGACAGTTGCCCGAGGCGGGAATTGAACCCGGATCTCTGGCACTGTGAGGTAGCAGTGCTAACCACTGAGCCACTGTGAAATCGAAATATGATAAATTTAATATAGCTATATACATGATTGTATAACGGGTTAACTACAGAGAAAAAGCAGTTTCTGAAACGGTTAATGTTCATGTTACATTGGCTTAACCAATTCGACTGATTTCACACGGGTGCAGTAAGGGAGAGGGACTCCAACATTTGGAGAGACCTCATGTATCTGTACCAGCTCATAAATTCTTAGTCATTATGCTTGTTCACTGGGAAAATGCCACATGATGCAGATAGGAATGTGGAGTAATTGGATCAGCTACAATGTTATTGCATGCAGAGCAGACTGTACGCACTAGGTTCTCCACTCCTGCTCCTTATTTGTATGTTGGTTCATATATTCAAAGTTTGAGTGATGGCATGAAGTATTGCAGAACGTTAAAGTGCCCTAGCAGCTGCCAGGTTGGTGAGTGCACACATGGAGGAAGTTTTTGTTTAAATTGTTTTGGAAGCTCCATCACTGCCTTGATGAACAGCAGTGTGTAATGCATGATGCCCTCTGCTTGTGGGAACCCAGTGATGAAGGCAGAGTCCATACTGCTTCTTGTCTGTAAGGTGCCATCTGTTCGTCATTTTATGTGGTGTGCGGTTCTTGCCAGTAAGGTATCAGTGGCCTATGAGATGTTTGAGAGATGTACAATGATGTGGAAACACAGAGATGAAGAAGTCCAAGGTCACAGTGATTTTAATAGCTACCAGCGAGGTCTGAACTGGTCTACAATGAGCTGGGTCCAAATCTCAGATAGAGGTAGTCTCCCGTGGTACATATTCTCTGAAATTTTCATATTGTTCCTTTTACAGTTGTGCACTCAACGCTAATGATACAACTTTTATTACCTCTTGTCTCTCCATCCAAACCACCCCTTTCACTATCCTCCTTCATAATTGTATTATGGTTAATACAACAATGCTAGTATTCCCTTTTCAAATGGCCCCAGAATTGATGGAGCATACACAGAGGAAATGAGTGACATTTGACCAGGTAGTAGGGGTCAGCGGGAAGGTGCTGCAAATTACTGTCATGCATCATGTAGATCTTTCACACTTTAACCATGGTGAAATGTTTTAGTTGCTAGGATGAATCAATGAAAAAGCAGGAATCCTATAGCTAATGAATTTATGGGAGTGAGATTGTGCAGTTTTGAAAGTGTACTGTCAGTGAGTCATTAATGGGGGAAAATACCTGATGATGTGCTATTTTATGCTGCCATCAAGTTCAAAAGGAACTACCTGGTCAGTGAAAATGTTCAATAGCAGGCAACCATCATCAAGTTGTCAATACGTTTTTTAAACTTTTGTTTTAATTAAATATTTTGTATGGTTTCAGATCAAATAAGATCTGCTCTTGCCCAGCTTGAAAAACTCTGACTGCAGCCAAATTTACATTGATAACATCTGGATATGTGACTTTTTGTTATAGTTAACAAGTATCCTGTACATGCTTAGCCATGCTTCAAGCCCTCAACTGCACTTTGTTACTGCAGACACTAAAATAAACAGACATTATTTTTTTCTAGTGCATATGAAAACTATTTTGACAGTTGGTATAAATGGGATTGGGAACCAGTGGATGTGGCAGCCAGTCAGTAATCCAGCTTCACATTAAATGTTTGCATTACTGTTCCTGTGAAACTTTTGTTTGCTAGTCTAAATCCCTGTGTAAATCCAGCAAGTTGTAAAATAACCTCAAATCACATCATAACAATAATTACTTCAATTCACACACTGCTCTGGAATAACGGTGAACAATGTCATGTAGGTGTTCATGTACGTTCCTCTTTTGACAGATGAAAGAAATAATAACATTTACATGTGTCTGCAGAAGAGATGTTAACATTTACATTCTTTAACAGAACTTGAATTTTAATGGAACTGAAATGTCATAAGATCAGTAGCTTCCCAAGATCCACAAAAACTAGGTCTTCAACAAAAGGCCACCTCTGAAGGGCAAGTCATAACTTGCACCCTTACTTGTTTAATGATTAGTACTTCACTCTTCAAATACTGCTGTGCTTTAGTTCATTGTGCTTCAGGATTTTTAATTACAATGTACAATACCCAAGTGTAGCACCAGTATTATTTACATGGTTGGAAATAAGAATGGCATCTGCTGGATTTCACATTTGAAATTTCAAGCAAGAAGTAATATTTATATTACTTATGAAATGTAGTTTGTTCTCATAAATTCACTCTTGATTATTCTATGATGTGCTATCACTAATTTGATAACTTTGGTGATACGGTGACAGTGACACTGACCAAATGTTAATAAATTAGAGCAGTGGTGTACTAGGGCTGAGATGATTGGCCTTCAATAGTTTATCTTCATTTATGCTAAATATGGTCTCCAACTCCACTGCCTGTGTTATTTACAGACTGAAGAGAAAAGAATTCCTTCTGTCCACATCCTTTCCAACTAAGCCAAGGGAACAACTAGTATTGATCTCTGACTTCAAACGGGATAGCTTTTCACATCTTTGTGGATTATTATTCTCACTGGATTGAGTTCCAGAAGCTAAATCAACATGATCTTTGAAATCAATAAAACCACCTGAAGAGGACATCTTCAACACATTGAAACCCAAACATTGACATTTTCAGCAATGGTCACACATTTTTAATGATGTTCCCAATCCTTTGCAGACTCATCTGGATTGTCCATGTTATAGGTTCACCAAGGTATCAATAGTGAAGCTGGACGAGGGGACATATCATTAAAAAGAAACTCTTCAAAAAGAACTAAGATTTCTATTTAGACTTACTGAACCACTACACAATTACAGAATGGCTTTGCCTCATGCCAGCTATTCGGGTTATTACTGGGCTATAGGAGGTGGATGTGACTTTGCACCCTTTTCATTTAGTCATTCATGGGACATGGGTACTGTTGGCTAGCCCAGCATTTATTGCCTGTTCCTGGGTGTCCCAGAGAAAATGGTGGTGAGCTGCTTTCTTAAACTAATGCAATCCATGTGCAGATTGACCAACCCATTCGGGAAGGAGTTTCAGGATTTTGACCCAGTGGCAGCGAAAGAACAATGCCACATTTCCAAATCAGAATGGTGAGTGGCTTGGAGGGGAATTTGCAGATGTCCTTCCCATATATCTCTTGCCTTTGTTCTAGATGGACGTGGTTATAGGTTTGCAAGATGCTGTCTAAGGATCTTTGACAAATTTCTGCAATTTATCTTGTAATTAATACACAGTGCTGCTACAGAGTATTGGTGGCAGAGGTAGTGGGTGTTTGTGGATATGGTGCCAATGAAGTAGGCTACTTTGTACTCGATGGAGTACAAGTTCTTGAGTGTTCTTGGAGCTGCACCAATCCAGGTAAGTGGAGAGTATTCTAATACACACTTGACATGTGTCTTTAAATGGAGGACACGCTTTGGACAGTCAGGAGGTGAGTTCCTTACTGCAGTATTCTTAGACTCCGATCTGCCCTTGTAACTATTGTATTTGTATGGCAAGTCCAGTTGAGTTTCTGGTCAATGGTAACCTCAAGGATTTTGATAGTGAGGTATTCAGTGATGGTAACACCATTAAATGTTAATGGACAGCACTTTGATTGTCCAGCATTTGTGTGGCGCAAATATAACTTGCCACTTGTCAGTCCAAGTCTGAGTATTGTCTAGTTCTTGTTGCATTTAAACATGGACAGCTTCAGTAATCGAGAAGTCATGAATGATACTGCACACTATGCAAGCATCAGCAAACATTCCTACTTCTGCTGTTATGATGGAGGGAAGGTCATTGATGAAGCAGCTAAAGATGGTTGGGCCTAGGACCCCATCCTGATGAATGCCTGCAGAGATGACCTGAAGCTGAGATTACTGATCTCCAACAAGCATGACTAGGTATGACTCCAACCGTCAGAGAGCTTGTCCTTGATATCCATTGATTCTAGTTTTGCTGGGGCTGCTTGATGGCACACCGTCAAATATGGACTTGGTGTGAAAGGCTATCACTCACACCTCACCTCTGGAAGTCAATTCTTTTCTCCGTGTTTGAGTCAAGGATGTAATGAGGGTAGGAGCTGATAAGGTTGTTGTAAGCAGTGTTAATGCTATCAAGCAGCAACTAAGTGTGACGGTGGAGGACCAGAAACATACACATGTGAAAGAAAAACTATAGAGCAGGGCCAAGAACACACCTTCAACCAAAGATAAACAACGCATAACCCACTCACAATGGAAAGGAGAGAAAAGGTACCATGAATATAAGGCTGCAACAACCAAGATAACCAGATAGGCTGTACACACCAGCCTGCAGGCAGAAGCTATGACAAGACAACCATTAATAGCATAGACAAGAATGAAAATGGGAAAGAGTTTAAAACACACAGATTTTACACAATCTGAAAAGGTACTTTTTAATAAGTTTTGGAAAGGTGGGTGAAATATCCCTCAAGCTTAACCCTAGAAAGATTAGAGTCTTTGGAGGATGTAAATAGTAAATGGAGATAAAGACTTGAAGGGATACGTGGAGTAAAGATTAACTTTATTAGTCCTAAAAGCATGTGCTTAAGAAGCTATGTCATGAAGATGCCAGGTCTCAGGAGACTGAGCCCTGATGGAAGAAACCACTATTGAAGTCTTGCTCTATTATGTTTCTGTATATAGTTTATAGGCAATAAATGTTAACCGTTTGCACAAGCTTTGTGTTCATCCTTTAGAAGTCTCAAACTCATAGAAACATCTGATAAAGTACCAACAAAAAGCAACCTATGACAGCACAATAATTCTTATTTATATTTGTAATGGGCTTATTTATGAAAACTATAATGATGGAGAGTTTGAGTAAGATTTATGAAGTTATAATCCAACCTCAGATTGGACAAAGCGGTCGCTTATTGATTCAGCAATGCACAAGACAGTGAAACTTGGCAGACTATGGTTAAGCATAATGGCCATTCTGCACACTTCGTAAAAATTACTTGTTTCAGAATTGAGAAGGATGAACAAATCATGTACAAGGAATGGTCCCTGTCAGCCAATCTATCACTGTGTCAATTACATGTTTCCTTCAAAAAGAAGAGGGCATTTGAGTCTATAGCCACAAAGTGCAGAATCAGACTATCTATACTCTTAATGTTTGACATCCAGAATGGCAACTAAAGCTGATAACTGACCAGATTTGACAAGATTCTCAAACACCTCGAAAGGTGGAGGTTACATTTTAGAGGAACCCAGTAATGGACTTATGGCTCAGGTCACACCTCAAGTGGTATACTCAAACATGCAATTGATTTAATGAGCTTACCCTACCTCAGGGACTCTAATAATTATTATGAAGATTGCTTAAGTTATGAAGATTACTTGAGCCCAAAGATGTGATTAGCTTCATTAATGCATTGCTACAAGAAATTGGGAAGCAGAGAGAACAGATTCTCACCAGACAATGGGTAAAAACAAGGACTGCAGATGCTGGAAACCAGAGTCTAGATTAGAGTAATGCTGGAAAAGCACAGCAGGTCAGGCAGCATCTCTGACTAGACAATGTTCATTATCAACAGGATGGCACAAGAAGCTACTGCTGATGCTGCACTGAACAGCTTAAATGTGAAAAATTATTATTATCAAGCTAAGTAACAGGTTAGTTGAGATAGTTACTCACTAGTTTGAATAATTAAACATTGGCAAAATCTTAAAGGTCAAAGCCACATTGGCCATGTTGAGATTTGTAGTAGAATCAAAAACAAAGTCCAATACGGCACAACTCAACGCCAGCAGAATTTCACTCCATTTTTATGCTTCTCACCAGTGGCATGGTGAGATTCTGGCTAGAGAAAGTCCAACTGAGGAGGATTAAAGCTTGGTAAATGCCATGTTACAGCACAAACTACCTCACCAGAGTTCAACTTTCTATCTTACTCACCAAATGAGGTATACATCAAGAAACTGGGGCAAGCTCCTTATAAATTCAGCTTTCCACTTGCTCCAAAGGGCTTCCATGTTGGACACTAGATGCCAAAATCTCAGGATAAACTCAAAGGGCATTGGCCACGTGCACCCCACATCCATGGACATTAGCATACATGTGCCATGAGAGTTCTTGGATGTTAGTACATTTCTGAGCCACTTACACAATCCTTCTACATTTCAATGCTGCACCTTGGTGTGTGATGTCAACTATCATTTTAGTGCTGCTATAAGGAGATTGTGTGTTCAGGGACATATGGTTAGCTTAGTGGCACCCACCATGTCTCTGTGCCATGTCTCCAACTTAAATTTACTTGGAAAATGTAGGGGGTGATGGATTCTCAGGGGAATGTAGCAAGAACAGCCAAGTTTCTGGTATCAAGACTAGCTGTAATGCAATGAGGGGTACACCAGGTTCCAAGAGATCAATTGTGTTAGGGGACTCTCTAGTCCAAGGCACAGATAGACGGTCCTGTGGCCAGCAGTGAAAAATCAGAATGGTGTTGCCTCCCTGGTGCCAGGTTCAAGGATGTCTCAGAAAAGGTGCAGAATGTTCTCAAGGGGGAGAGGGGCCAACAGGAGGACATTGTACACATTCAAACAAATGACATAGGAAGGCAAAAGGATGAGATTCTGAAGGGAGAATATGGGAGTTAGGCAGGAATTTAAAAAGGCGATCCTTGAGAGTAGTAATCTGGATTACTCCTGGTGCTGCAAACTAGTGAGGATAGGAAGAGAAGGATAGAACAAGTGAATGCATGGCTGAGGAGCTGGTGTATGGGAGAAGATTCATATTTTTGGATTATTGGAATCTTTTCTGGGGTAGAAGTGACCTGTACAAAAAGGACAGATTGCACCTGAATTAGAAGGGAACTAATATACTGGCAGGGAGATTTGCTAGAGCTGCTCAGAAGGATTTAAACTATTAAGATGGGGTGGGGAATGGGACCCAGGGAGATAGTGAAAAAGAGATCAATCTGAGACTGGTACAGTTGAGAAAAGAAGCGAGTCAAATAATCAGGGCAAGCATAGAACAAGGTAGGACTGATAAATTGAACTGCATTTATTTCAATGCAGGAGACCTAACAGGGAAGGCAGATGAACTCAGGGCATGGTTGGGAACATGGAACTGGGATTTCATAGCAATTACAGAAATATGGCTCAGGGACGGAGAGGACTGTTCCAGGATACAAATGCTACAGGAAAGATAGATAGGGAGGCAAGAGAGGAGGGGGAGTTGCATTTTTGATAAAGGATAGCATTACAGCTGTACTGAGGGAGGATATTCCTGGAAGTACATCTAGAGAAGTTATTTGGGTTGAACAGAGAAATAAGAAAGGGATGATGACCTTATTGGGATTTTATTATAGACCTCCTAATAGAGGGAAATTGAGAACAGAATTGTAAGAAGATGTCAGTTATCTGTAAGAATAATTGGGTGGTTATGGTAGGGGATTTTAACTTTCCAAACTTAGATTGGGACTGCATGGCGTTAAGGGTTTAGATGGAGAGGAATTTGTTAACTGTGTACAAGAAAATTTTCTGATTCACTATGTGGATGTACCTACTAGAGAAGGTGCAAAACTTGACTTACTCTTGGGAAATAAGGCAAGGTGTCAGTGGGGAAGCACATTGGGGCCAGCTACCAGATCTAAAAGTTGAAGTTCTAAATTGGAGGAAGGCCAATTTTGACGGTATTAGACAAGACCTTTCAAAAGCTGACTGGGTGCAGATGTTCACAGGGGGTAAAGGGATGGCTAGAAAATGGGAAGCTTTCAGAAATGAGGTAACCAGAGTCCAGAGAAAGTATGTTCCTGTTTGGGTGAAAGGAACGGTTAGTAGGTATAGGGAATGCTGAATGACTAAAGAAATTGAGGGTTTGGTTAAGAAAAAGGAAGCATATGTCATGTAGACAAAAAAGTATACTTAAGAGGAAATCAGGAGGGCAAAAAGGGGACATGAGATAGCTTTGGCAAATAGAGTTAAAGAGAATCCAAAGGGTTTTTACAAATACATTAAGGACAAAAGGGTAACTTGGGAGAGATTATGGCCCCTCAAAGATCAGCAAGGCGGCTTTTGTGTGAAACCGCAGGGGTTGGGGGAAATACTAAATGAGTATTTTGCATCAGTGTTTACTGTGGAAAAGGACATGAAAGGTATAGAATGTAGAGAAAGAAATGGTGACATCTTGAAAAATGTCCCTATTACAGAGGAGGAAATGCTGGATGTCTTGAAATGCATAAAAGTCGATAAATCATCAGGATCTGATCTGGTGTACCCTAGAACTCAGTGGGAAGTTAGAGAGGTGATTGCTGGGCTCCTTCTGGAGATTTCTTTGTCATCGATAGTCACAGGTGAGGTGCCGGAAGACTGGACATTGGCTAATGTGGTGCCACTGTTTAAGAAGGGTGTTAAGAATAAGCCAGGGAACTATAGACCAGTGAGCCTGACATCAATGGCGGGCAACTGGTTGCAGAGAATCCTGAGGGACAGGATGTACATGAATTTGATAAGGCAGGGATTAGGGATAGTCAACATGGCTTTGTACATGGGAAATCACGTCTCACAAACTTGATAGAGTTTTTGAAGAAGTAACAAAGAGGTTTGATGAGGGTAGAGCAGTAGTTTTCAGTATGGACTTCAGTAAGTCGCTCGACAAGGTTCCCCATGGGAGTCTAGTTACCAAGGTTAGATTTCATGTAATATAGGGAGAACTAGCCATTTGGATACAGAACTGGCTCAAAGTTAGAAGACAGAGGCTGGTGGTGGAGGATTGTTTTTCAGACTGGAGGCCTGTGACCAGTGGAGTGCCACAAGGATCAGTGCTTGGTCCACTACTTTTCATTATTTATATAAATGATTTGGATGTGAGCATAGGAGGTATAGTTAGTAAATTTGCAGATGACACCAAAATTGGAGGTGTAGTGGACAGCAAAGAAGGTTTCCTCAGATTACAATGGAATTATGATCAGATGGGCCAATGGGCTGAGAAGTGGTGGATGGAGTTTAAGTTAGATAAATATGAGGTGCTTTGGGAAAGCAAATCTTAGCAGGACTTATACAGTTAATGGTAAGATCCTAGGGAGTGTTGCTGAACAAAGAGACCTTGGAGTGCAGGTTCATTGCTCCTTGAAAGTGGAGTCGCAAGTGGATAGGATAGTGAAGGCGGTGTTTGGTATACTTTCCTTTATTGGTCAGAATATTGAGTACAGGAGTTGGGAGGTCATGTTGTGGCTGAACAGGACATTGGTTAGGCCACTATTGGAATATTGCATGCAATTCTGGTCTCCTTCCTATCGGAAGGATGTTGTGAAACTTGACAGGGGTCAGAAAAGATTTACAAGGATGTTGCCAAAAGTTGAGGACTTGAGTTATAGGGAGAGGTTGAAAAGGCTGAGGCTGTTTTCCATGGAGTGTCGGAGACTGAGGAGTGACCTGATAGAGGTCGATAAAATCATGAGGGGCATGGATAGGATAAATAGACAAAGTTCTCTTCCCCTGGGGTGGGGGAGTCCAGAACTAGATGGCATAAGCTTAGGGTGAGAGTGGAAAGATATAAAAGAGACCTAAGGGGCATTTTTTCACGCAGAGGATGGTGCATGTTTGGAATGAGATGGCAGGGGAAGTGGTAGAGGATGGTACAAATGCGACATTTAAAAAGCATCTGGATGGCTATATAAGTAGAAGGGTTTGAAGGGATATGGGCCAGGTGCTGGCAGGTGGGACTAGATTGGGTTGGCATATCTGGTCGACATGGACGCTTGGACCAAAAGGTCTATTTCCGTGCTGTACATCTCTATGACTCTGTGACTCTTACTCCTTTACCATGTTTTGGCTTACTTAAACTACATTATTATATCTAACCTCCACTCATTCCTGGTGTTTTTTATTTTAATCACTATTTCAGTATACACCATGGGTTCAATCTTAGCTGATGATTCACTAATGAAAACAGCAACAACTTTCAGTGCTTATTTTGTTAATTATTAGGCCTCCGTTTTTGCTCATTTTTGTCATCATGTTCTATACAATGCCTACAATTGATAAGGAACAAAACTGGACCAAATACAAGTGCAGAAAATGTGTAGCTGGTTAAAGCGCAGCAGGTCAGGCAGCATCCAAGGAACAGGAAATTCGACATTTCGGGCACAAGCCCTTCATCAGGAAATTCCTGATGAAGGGCTTGTGCCCGAAATGTCGAATTTCCTGTTCCTTGGATGCTGCCTGACCTGCTGCGCTTTAACCAGCAACACAATTTCAGCTCTGATCTCCAGCATCTGCAAACCTCACTTTTTACTCAAGTACAAGTGCAGCCATCAAAGAGTCAGCTTCAATTGCTAGTAACTCCTTTGCCTTTGAGTCAATCAAGAGTTCAAGCCACACTCCCAGGGTTTGAATGTGTAATCTACAGTGGTATCCTAATGCCATAATGTCACAGTTGGAGGTGCCAAATTTCAGATGTTATCTGCTTTCTCGGTTGGATACATAAGATACCATCCAATTTTTCTAAGGTGGGTTCTCAGGTGTCCCGACAAAATGATGCCTTAAAGAAACAGTTTAAATGATCTGAAATACATTTCACTGCTCTGGTGAAACCCTGCTGTGTAGAACATTGATGGCCATATCGTTTGTATTACAACAGCAACTGCACTTCAAAACTACTTGCCTGCCAAATGGTTCTTTTAAAATTGCAAAAAAAAGCAAGGGAGATTAAATTTCCTTTTTCTTTACTACAGATCCAAACACATGCATTCAGCCAAAGTATAATGACTTTATATTATGCTCAACTGGAAATGTAGCTCAGAAGCTCATTCCATCCCAATGCCTTGTCAAATTGTTTGTGATCATTTATCAACCATAAAACCCATCTCCGCTTCTGTTCCAAAATTATTGGGCACAGTTGTATCATAATTGTATGTCTGAACGTCCACAGTTCCAAATTCATAACGTTGAACTTACTTAGATTTAACATGTCTGTCACAGACTGGCTTATTCCTCTAACTTGCATATATCCATGAAGATCATAGAAATTTGTGGCATGTTTTCTTGCATTTATTTTAGAGAAAAAAAATTATAGGGGCAGAACAAGATTTATAGCCCAACAGTTGGCATTTGGCCCATTGTGTCTGAGCCAGGTTTAAAAAAAAAGCTACAATGCCTAAATCCACCTTCTAAACCTTGGTCAGTAGACCTTTAGACTAAAGCATCTCAAGTATTCAAAATAATTTAAATGTAATTAGGATTTTTTGGCCTCCAGAACCTTTCTTCCGGCAATTACTTGCAATCTATAGCTGGTTATATCCTTATCCTAATGTTTGCCCTTACCCATAACCATAAAAATATTATATTTTGTTCACTTATCTTTCAAACGTCATCAGAGATAACAGGCAGAATTTGAATCAGAGAAACAGACAAGTTTGGGATTAAATCTTATTGTCCAAGATGAGTGAGCACTGCTGATGACCACTGATCTTGATCTGTTTTGGCCCGTCTGTGAATAAAAACAGCATGGAGTAGGTTCAGCATGCCCTCAACGTCTGACAAAATGATCTTCTGGAATCCAAAATCCATTGATGAGAACCAACTTTGAGATGGCTAAAATTTTGATTGACCTCACCTTAAAGTGGCTGAATGGTTTATGATGATCCTTTACACACAATGTATTTAAGTCTCAGGAGTCGTTCCTCCATGTGTTGAATTGAATTCAATTTTGTGAAGGATTTAATTTTAATTAATTTAATTCAGCTTTAAGCAGGAATTATGCAACTTGTTTCAAGTTGGGCATGGTGTTATAAGTGTTATGGACGAGCCCAGACCACTCAAAACATTCTCAAGCAGGCAGCCCAGACCATAACTTTGTAATCTGTTTCGGTAAGTGTACAGTGAAAATTTCCTGGGGTAGGTTAGCTCGGTTGGCTACCAGATTTTAAAACAGACAGAAATTTTATTCACAAAACTACACAATGAAACAGAATAAAGAACCTAGGAGAAAGTGAAGATTGCAGATGCTGGAGATCAGAGCTTAAAAATGTTTTGCTGGAAAAGCGCAGCAGCTCAGGCAGCATCAAAGGAACAGAAGAATCAACGTTTCAGACTTAAGCCCTTCTTTAGGAATGAGGAGGGTGTGCCAAGCGGGCTAAGATAAAAGGTAGGGAGGAGGGTCTTGGAGGAGAGGCACTAGGAATACGAAGGTGGAAGGAGGTTAAGGTGAGGGTGATAGGCCGGAGAGAGGGTGGGCGCGGAGAGGTCGGGAAGAATATTGCAGGTCTCTCCGCCCCGGCCCCCACCTCCTCTCCGGCCTATCACCCTCACCTTAACCTCCTTCTACCTATCATATTCCCAGCACCTCTCCCTGAAGTCCCTCCTCCCTACCTTGTATCTTAGCCTGCTTGGCACACCCTCCTCATTCCTGAAGAAGGGCTTATGTCCGAAACGTCGATTCTCCTGCTCCTTTGATGCTGCCTGAGCTGCTGCACTTTTCCAGCAACACATTTTTAACCACAGAATAAAGAACTGCCTACAGAACTCAGTCTATCCAAACTAGATTTAATATACACAACAGTCCCAATAAGCAAACCCTTTAAACACAGTAAAAACTAAACAAAGGCTTACATGTCAAAGTTTGAAGGGCAGAAGTTTAGCAGCCTGTTTCCACACAGTCCACATCTAAACTCCCACTAGTTCGGGACTGAAATGTTCAACTAGAGAGCTGGCCATGCCCTCTTGACTTATACAGGTTACTGCTAAAAACATAAAAGCTGCGGCCTAAAGTTTCATCTGCTTATGTATAAATAAAAAGGCCTCTCAATACCCTTTCATTTCTGTACCAAATCCAGCTTTTTTTGGAGTCCTAAGTGTTTTATGACCCCTCTGAAAAAAATCAAAGACAGAGTATCCTTGAGAAAAGGGACAGCTTTTAGAAAAAAAAAGACCAGCTTTGTGACATAAGTTAACGAGCATTCCCATCGTTTGGGCAAAATTTTAAGTGTTTTAGACTGTGATGGGGAAAATGTTGATGACATTGCTAAGATCACTTTGATTGTAACCTTTGTACCAAAGCTGGTTGGAAAAGTTGTTTCTGAAGTTGTGTCTGAGGATGTATTTGCATCTAACATGTTCATTGTTCACTGTCAAGGTGTTGGGTTTTTCCAACATTATGTCCCATGAGGGGGCTATCCTTGTGTATTTCGAAGACTATTCAATTGATTGGTTATGAATTCGGCAGCAAAAAATTATTGTGGAGCATAATTCCAAAAGAATAGTTAAACCAGAATCACAACATCAACATTTGATTGGTGAACCATTGTATACACAATGGAAACCAGCGTGGAGAGTTGAATCAATCTATTAACATTTATATAGAGAAGAGAATAATAGCTGGGTTACAGATGAAATCTTTGCCTTACGAAGATCAAGTGTATTTGATAGTAGTGAAAACAATTGTGAGCTTTGATTCAGTCGATTTTTCTTTGGAGGGTTAGATTAATGTAAGCATAATTGTTCCTGGATCAGCATGTTGACTTCTGGTGGAACAGCTTAGTGGTGTGCTATAAGTCTCTACATTAGATTTGCTCTAAACCAGACAGAAAATCATTCGCCACTTGAAAAAGACATGAGGAGGTTGGGCATTTAAAACGTGATCATTAGAAAGAAATATACAGCTGCTGATAATGGAGGAAAAATAATATTCCAGTACCCACAATTCAGAAGAAATTACATTTCAGGTGCATTATTCAGTGACGTGCCAAAAGGTAATTTATTAAAATCTTGTTTACTACAGTTCATCTGCTCCTGTGTAAATTATATGCAAACAGAAATCTGCCTCCTGTGAAAATGCAGCCTTGCATGTTACATTAGCTGCTAAAATTGCAGCATATTTGATCCAGTTAAGGAAAAATAATGAAATGAGTTCTGTTCATGCAAACTACAACTATTATTAGAACAATGAAAATTGCAATGCTGTATAATAAAATCTGTCTGCTGGTCATGTACTTTACATTGCTTGTCTACATTACACTGCCTGCACTGGTTAGTTTGCTTGCCCAATAAGTAATTTGCTTTTGGTTTGTTCAGTCGTTTGCCAATTTTGCTCAAAACCTTTCATTTAATTTCATTTTGATCTAATTGCATTCTGTTTTAAAAAAACTCAAATGTTCAAACAAAAAGATAGTTCCCTAACCATGTAAGAATTTGTACAAAGTAAATCTGCCAAGTATTCAGGTTACCTTATGTACAGCAGGAGCAACAGAGGAGACCCATGAGTGCTATATAAATTAAGTTATTAATTGTAGCAGGTACACGTACCCATGATGCTATGACCCTATATAGATCTGTCTTGTAACATTCCTGGAAGATGTTCTCATTTGTATTTAATAAAATTTGTACTTTGGAACTAGTATACAAATTTGCATTAAGTTCCCAAACATTTGTTTGGCAGTATAAAAAATATTAGTGATTAGGTGACAGTCACAAAATTGGAAAAGATCAGGCAGCATGAAACTGAAAATGATTCAAATATTTCACACCAGCAGGAGTAAAATCAATTACAACAGGTGTGAAATATCATTTAACAGAGTACAGTGTGCAAAACAATTCAGGAAACCTATGCCAGTAGAATAATCACACTAGACCAAATGTGAGGCAACTGTTTGATATTTCAAGGACAATACCAACTGCAGAGCTTATAAGATACAGACATTTCACACCCTTGAAGGAATGTTTATGACATTAGAAATCTCATTTGTTACATGGAAATTCATGTCCATGCTAACTTAAAGGAATGCTAACCAAAAGCCAAATTTAATTTCAAGACAAACTTCTTCAGTAACTTAGACATTTGTGATTATATCTTTGAAATCCTGGTTTTAGTAAATGCAACAGCTGCATAATAAAGGAAATAAAAGTTTGAAGAATGTATTTTGAAAAATGAACCTCTGGCATATTTACTGTGCCAATCCTGTACATTTTGGGAGAAAAGTGATATGCTGTCTAACCTAAAGGAACGGGTTTCGGGCAGTCATAGCACCAAGTACATCAGCCAACATCTTAAAATAAAGATTTCTGAACTGTGGATCATAACCTCCACTGTGGCATGGAATTGAGAGCTCGGGAGTAGGTAGCAGTGGAGCAGAGAATCAGTTTTGACAGTTCTAGAATCTGTTTGGCAAGGCCACTTTGAAAGCCTTGCTATTTTCACTGAGGACCTGGCCTGATCTGATGAGCTCCAAGCCCCCAGTTGCTGACACCAACAGAGCCTTCCCACTCAGTGCTGTCTTAGTTATTCTTTGTGTCCATCTCCTTGCTGATGGAATTCCCATATGGTTCAAAAACTCTCACTCAGCCACTCTGCACTCCCCTCACCACCTCCAAAATTTTCACTCTGGAGCAGTATCTGGTCTGAACTATTGAATTGTCACAGCAGAAGAAAGCTCAAGTTCACAAATGCCTTGCTCGGTCTGGTCTACATGTAACTCCATTCTCACACTAATGTGGTTGAGTCTTAGCTGCCCTCTGCCAATAAATAGGGTTGACCAAGCCAGTGACTCCCACATCCCATTAATGAACAAAAATAAAGCATGACCTTAAAATTTAAATTTACTCATTTTATGGCTTACAACAAACGTTTAGTCATGGATAAATAAAGTTACTTATCAGAATTATATATTTTTATTACTTTTTCCAAAGTTGCTGTGCCTGGCTGCACTTGTAGTGGCATGTTGGCCTGCACAGGATACCTCCTCAGGCAAGGAAATACGCTACAGATAGAAAAAAAATGAAGTAATGTTACCACTTTTACTCTTCAAATTACCTTCAAACAAATCTCCTTTTTTCCTGGGACAAGACATCTGGGACCATATTCAATTCCATTTGCCATGTTCTTATCCCACACTGAGTCTATCTATATCTCTCTAAAGCTTCTTATCCAAATCTTTATTCCTTACTTTCCCAACAAAGTTTGTATCATCATCAAACCTGGACTCAGTCACCCTATGTCAATCATACATTTGACTGTAAATACCTGTGGCCCAAGTACTGATGCTTACAATACCCCATCATTTAGTGTGCTTATTTTCTGTCCATTACCTAATTCTCAATCCGCATTAATATATAACCTATTCCCAATTTTTGGAATAATTTCACCCATCACATTTTATTGAATGTTATAGAAAATGCAAATATATTATATCCACTGGTCAATCCTTATCCATTCTACTGAATACATGCTCAAAAACAAATTTCTCAGTGATGGAATTCCCTTTTATAAATCTGCCATGACTTTGAATGAAAGTATCCTTTTACAAGGCTGGAACTTCATCGGATCAAATGGGAATGGCAAGGGAAAACCAGAAGGAGATGGGCTTGGTTGCTTGATCTTGACTCCTGCTTCTGCAACAGTCCTGCGCTAGCTGAGGAATTAATATCTGGCAGGTAGAATGGCAAACCATTCAGTAGCTGGAAATGAGAATTAAGGTAGAGGCTACATCGTTGACGCATGCAGAGGCAAGTGAGGCAGCGGGTTTAAAGGGTCCTTTGCTGCAGCATTCATCCATGCAAGATTCCTTTGGTCATTCACCCCTCCTTCCCATTAATCTCCAATCTCATGCTGTCAGGGACCAGCAAGAACTTTCGTTACTATATTCCCTTTGAAGCTAGTACATATAGCACATTTACATTACTCGGTTGATAAGATCACAAGGTATGGAGGATTAGGCTATTAACAAGCAATTATAATTATTAATTGGGAACTCACCACTCTATAGTGGGAATTATGTCACCTTGAAAGAAATGAACAAGGTGCGGTGAGATGAACTCAATGTTGCGGTTAGCCTTGCCAAACATCTCTGTTCATCATGCCATAACCCACATCACTCAAAGCCTTTCTATATTTTTGGAATTTTTAATTGTGGACTGAAATGGGAAAAGGATTGTATTTAAAACAAAGGTTTATGGAAGGGATTGCTGCATTTTTTTTAAAGCTAGCATTGATTATAAGTGTTGTTTACAATGTTGCTTATTCGACTAGTGGGGAGGTTTAGTTTCAGACAAATGCTCACCAGGAGTGTGTACAAAATTTGATTTGGCTGGCAAAACATAGCTGATTGGTCTGTGGAACGATGATCAGCTGTTGATAGCAGCGGCATTCTTCATGCCAACAAATAGGTGATTGGCTTCCAAATAGCTGAACAGCTTACCGGTGTGAGATAGCAGAAATGATCATTCCTTTCGGAAAGGCAGTGTTGTTTTTTTCTCTGCAATAAAGTGAAAGCATCTACAGCTTGAAGAGAGGCAGTTCATTTTCTCATGTCAGTTGCTGTAGGCTAACAATGAGTCAGACGTTATATAATTTGTGAACCTTTTGCTCTTTATCATCTATAAGGAAATGAAAAATACTTGAATAGATTGAGAAGCAGTAAGTCCTGACAAGCAAAAGAATTCACTGAAAACCCAGTGGACTTGAAAAGTTGAGCTAACTTCACCAATATTTTTGCGTCTCTGCTTGCATGTGTAACAGGAGATTTTTAAGGGGGTTAAAGCTTAAACTGGCAGAGTTATATGTTGTTGAAACAAAATTGTTTAACAGCACTTATACACTTAATGGTAAGGTCCTGCAGAGTATTGCTGAACAAAGAGACCTTGGAGTGCAGGTTTATAGTTTCTTAAAGTGGAGTTGCAGATAGATACATTAGTGAAGAAGGCATTTAGTACGCTTGCCTTCATTGGTGAGTTCACTGAATCTCGGAATTGTGAGGTCATGTTGTGGCTGTACAGGACATTGGTTAGGCCACTTTTGGAATAATGTGTACAGTTTGATGTTGGAAAGGATGTTGTGAAACTTGAAGGGTTTCTGAAAAGATTTACAAGGATGTTGGCAGGGTTGGAGGGTTTCAGCTGTAGGAAAGAGGCTAAATAGGCTGGGACGATTTTCCCTGGAGCGTCAGAGGTTCGGGGTGACCTTGTTAGAGGTTTATAAAATCAGGAGAGGCATGAATAGGATAAATAGACAAGGTCTTTTCCCTGGGGTGGGGAGAGTCCAAAACTAGAGGGCAGAAGTTTAAGATGAGAGGGGAACGATATAAAACGGACCTAAGGGACAACTTTTCACGCTGGGAAGTGGTGAGTGTAAGGAATGAGCTGCCAGAGGACATGGTGGAGGCTAGTACAATTACAACATTTCAAATGAATCGGAATGAATATATGAATAGAGAGTGTTTAGAGGGATATGGGCCAATTTCTGAGAAATGGGGCTAGATTTATTCAGGATATCTGGTCATAAATTGACAAGTTAGACTGAAGGGTCTCTTTCTACGTTGCACATCTCTATAACTAGCAGGTAGAGTCTATTTACTTCGAAATAAACACTAGGACTGTGCTTTCTGTTGGCTTGGGTTCTGTTAACCTGATAAGTAAATTGTGGGATTTTGTGTGCTTTGGTAATTTTTTTAACTTATGTGATGACACTAAATAAATGAAACTACAATGGTAAGAGTTGTGAGCTGGTAATGATGAATTGGGACACCGTACTTAAAGGGATGATGGTGGACAGGGAATGGCAAACAATTAAAGTGCACATGGAGGAACTGCAACAATTGCTCATTCTTGTCTGGCACAAAAATAAAATGGGAAAATTGGATCCTGTGGCTGACAAGGGAAATTAGGAAATCAGATCAAAGAAAGGGACATACAAATTGGGCAACAAAACAAATGTAGGTCCTTTATAATTAGAAACAGAGAAAGTTACAATGAGGAATAAGGAGATAGCAAACCAATTAAACACATATTTTGGTTCTGTCTTCACAAAAGAAGACACACAAAGTCCCAAAAAAGTTGGTGAATGCAGGGTCTAGTGAGAATTAGGAACTGAAGAAAATCAGGATTAATAGGGAAATTGTGTCAAAGATTAAAAGTTGATAAATCCGCAGGGTCTGATAATCTACATCCCAGAGTATTTAAAGAAGTGACTCTAAGGATAATGGATACATTGGTGATCACCTTACAACACTCTGAAACAGTTCCTATAGATTGGAGGGTAGCTAATGTAAACCACACTATTTAATGAAAAAAAGAGAGAAAACAGATAAGTTCAAACTAGTTAGCCTGACCATCACTAATGGGGAACAAGTTAAAGACCATTACAAAAGATTTAATGGCACAGCACTTGGAAAACAGTGACAAGATTGAACAGTCTCCACATGGACTTACGAAAGGATAATTATACTTGACAAACTTTTAGAAATTTTTTGAGGATATAACTAATACAGTTGATAAGGGGGAGCCAGTGATGCCAGTGGTTTACATAGACTTTCAGAAGGTTTTTCGATAAGGTCCCACATAAGAGATTAGCAATGTAAAATTCAAGTACTTGAGATCTGAGATCATTCACTTAAGTGGATAAAGAACTGATTGGCTGGTTGGAAACAGAGAATAGGAATAAATGCCCTTTTTCTAAGTGGTAGGCAGTGACTTGTGGGATAAACAGGGGTAGGGCTAGGACCCCAGCACTTCGCAATATATGTGAATGATTTCAATGATGGAACAATGTAATATCTCCAAGATTATAGACAGCACAAAGCTGGGTAGAAGGATGAACTATGAGAAGGGTGCAGAAATACTTCAGAATGATTTAGGCAAATGTATTGAAGATAAAGTACACTCTAAATACTGGGGTATCCATTTTAGTAACAAAAGCAGGAAGGTACATTATTAACTGAATAGTGATAGACTGAGGGAAGGTTCACCAAGACCAAGGTCTCCTTTTATACCAATTGCCAAAAAGAAACATGCAGCTTCAGCAGGTAGAGAAGAAGGCTGTTGTCTGTCATAGCAAGATCAGAGTACAGGAGCGCAAATGTCTTACTGCAATTTGCAGGACCTAAGTGATATCACGTCTAGAGTGTACTGTATGCAATTTTGGTCTTCTTTATCTGATGAAGGATGTTCTGATGACAGGGGAGTGCAACAAAGGTTTACCAGAGTGATTCCTGGAATGACAGGACTGATGTATGACACTGGATTGGTTCGGGCTATATTACCTAAAGTTTACAAGAATGAAGGGGGTCTCATAGAAACAATTCTAATAGAACAAGGCAGGGTAAACAGAGAAAGAATGTTCCCGATGACTAGAATGTCCAGAACCAGGGGTCATAGTTTAAGGATATGGGGTAGGCCATTTATGATTGAGGTCAGGAGATCCTTCACCCACATAATAATGAGCCTCTGGAATTCTCTGCCACTGAAAGCGTTTGAGGCCAAATCACTGAATTTTTGAAGAAGCAGTTAGATATGGTTCTTGGTTCCAAAGGGATTACAAAGTATGGGGAGAAGGTGGGAACAAGATACTGTGTTGGATGATCAACCATGATCATGCAGAATGGCTGAGCAGGCTCATTGGACAGTGTGACTAGTTCCATTTGGGAGTATGTTTGGCATGAACTAGATGGACTGAAGGATCTGTTTCCATGCTGTATGACTGAGGGGCAGAAGCAACAGCTATCATGCGAACTGAATAGGGCATCATGCCTATTCCTTTTGGGTGAGTAACAATCATGTTCCTTGTTTCTACAGTTCAAACTAACCAGGAAAGGGCTAGGACCTGCAATGAGGTCCCAAACATTGTCACAAAAACAGAAATTGCTGGAGAAATTCAACAAGTCTAGCAGTGTCTGTGGAGTGAAAGCAGATTTAAAATTTCAATTCCAATTAATCTTCTTCAGAAACACTGTCATCCTGACTTACGTGGAGGAGAAAACTCTAAAACTGGTAGGGTACCATGAAAACTGCTCCACTGCAGACAGTAAGGTCAGAGTTCAGATGCAGCTTTGTGGCTGTGTGCAAAGGAGAGTTAGACCAAAAAAAAAGGGATGGTACTCACCTGTCCACCAATTTAAAACCATTGCTGAAAATGGTTTCTTGTCTGTACAGGCTCAAGTCTGGAGGGATATGAAGTGGTCATCTGTGAAGATAAAATCCAATAGCAGGGTCCTGTACTTAAACAAAGGGGACCTCAATAGAACGGAGGAGGACTTGGCTAAAGTAGATTGGAAACAAAGATTTTATGATGGGTCAGTTGACAAGCAGCTGAGGACTTTCAGAGCAATTTTCAAAGTGCTCAGCAATAGTATATTCCAGTGAAAAAGAAGGACTGGAAGAAAAGGGGTAATACAGCATTGGTGTCTCAGGAAATAAGGGAGGCTATCAAATTGAAAGAGAAGGCATACAATGTGGCCAAAAACAGCATGAAACTAGAAGATTGGGAAAACTTAAAAAGGTCAACAGAAAGCTGCAAAAAGACCTAGAAAAAGTAGGATAGAATGAGAAAAAAAAACTAGCACAGAATATAAAGACAGACAGCAAAAGTTTCTATAAATATGTAAAATGAAATATACTAGCTAAAATAAACATTGACCCTTTAGAGGATGAGAAGGGGCATTTAGTTATGGGATATGGTGAAATGGCCGAGGCATTGAACAGGTACTTTGTACAGGTACTGGTCTTCACAGTGGAAGTCACGAATAACATGCCAGTAAGTGACTACGAGACGAAGGTAGGTGAGGACCTGGAAATAATCATTATTATGGAAGAGGTAGTGTTGGGGAAGCTAATGGAGCTAAGGAAAGATAAGTCTCCTGGCTCTGATGGAATGCATCCCAAGGTTCTAAAAGACATGGTGGGAGAAATAGCAGGACATCTGGTACTGCTGGTAACTTTCCAAATTTGCTGGATTTTGGGGTAGTCCCAGCAGATTGGAGAACAGCAAATGTGACTCTACTGTTTAAAAAGGGAAGTAGACAAAAGATGGAGAAATATAGACTGGTTAGCTTAACCTCTGTCATTGGAAAGGTGCTTGCATCTATTATCATCAAGGAAGAAATAGCAAGACATCTAGATAGAAGTTGTCCTGTTGGGCAGACACAGTATGGGTTCATGAAGGGCAGGTCATGCTTGACAAATCTTTTGGAATTCTATGAAGACATTACAAGCAAGTTGGACAATGGGGACCCAGTGGATGTGATGTATCTAGATTTCCAAAAGGCTTTTGACAAGGTGCTACACAAGAGGCTGCTGCATGATAAAGATGCATAGTGTTAGTGGTAAAGTATTAGCATGAATAGAGGACTGGTTGACTAACAGGAAGCAAAAAGTGGGGATAAACGAGTGCTATTCTGGTTGGCAATCAGTGACTACTGGTGTGCCTAAGGGATCGGTGCTGGAGCCGCAATTATAAATAATTTGTATAGATGATTTGGTGTTGGGGACGAGTAGGGTGTCAAAGTTTGCAGATGACACTAAGATGAGTGGAAGAGAAAAGTGTGTAGAGGATTGTGAAACTTTGCAGAGGAACATAGATACATTGAATGAGTGGGCAAAGGTCTGGCAAATGGAATACAATATTAATAAATGTGAAGTCATTCATTTTGGTAGGAGTAATATTGAAAAGGTTTATCACTTGAATTCAATGAAATTTGCAACTAGCTGCTATGCAGAGGGACCAAGTGTCCTTGTGCATGAATCACAGAAGGATGGTGTGCAGGTACAAGTAATTAAGAAGGCAAATAGAATTTTGTCCTTCATTGCTAAAGGGATTGAGTTTAAAAGCAAAGAGGTGGTGTCGCAGCTGTATAAGGTGTTAGTGAGGCCACAATGTGTGCAGTTTTGTTCTCCTTACCTGAGAAAGGATGTACTGATACTACAGGGGGAGCAGAGGAGGTTCGCTAGGTAGATTCAGAGTTGAGGGGTTGGCTTATGAGGAGAGACTGAGTAGATTGGAATTATATTCATTGGAATTCAGAAGATTGAGGGTGATCTTATTGAAACATACAAAATTATGAAGGGAATAGATAAGGTAAGAGAGGATGCTTCCACTGGCAGGAGAAACTAGAACAAGGGGGCATAGCCTCAAGATTAGAGGGAGCACATTGAGGATTGAATTGATGATATGGTGAGAGCACGGGTAAATGGATCTGAGTCCACAAAAAGATTAGCCATGACCTTACTGAATAGTGGAGTAGACTCAAAGGGCTGGACAGAATACTTCTGCTCCTAGTTCTTATGTTCTGTTTTCTCTCATAAGTCATTCACATGAATGGAGAGATGTTGCCATCATAACATTGCCTTGCATGCCCAGCTGGGTTGCTATATGTACACCAAGTAAACTTGGGCTCACAGTATCTCACATCTAAAGGAATGCTGATCATTAAGCTGACCATGGGTCTCTGGTATAATTGGGAATATAGCAATTTCTGGAGCTGCAGTGAGAGCTGAGGGAAAATCTGGTGAAACACTCAGAGGGTAGCTATGCTCTGGGTTAAACAGTTGAGAATGTCCATCAATACAAACATATGTAAATACAAAGTAGGAGTAGGCCATTCCACTCTTGAGCTTGCTTCATTATTTGATAAGATCTTGGCTAATCTCTTTGTAGACCCAATTCCACTTTCCTGCTCACCTAAAGCACTTTGATTCATTTATTACTTATGGATCGATATAATACAAAATATTCTTGCCTGGTGTCTCTGGGGAAAAGAATTCCAAAGATACAAAACTTCAGAGAGAGAAAAATAAATCTCTTCAACTCCACCTTAAAATGGAAGGCAACTCCATCTTAAATGGAAGACCCATTTTTCTCGTCTCTCCCACAAAGACTGAGATTGTCTAAGTACCTTGTTATAACTTCCTTAATAATGTTGATTCCAGCATTTTCCCTATAACAGATGTTCAGCTACCTGTTCTACAGTTTCCTGCTTGTTGTCTCTCTCCTTTCTTGAATACAGGAGTCACATTTGTTATGTTTTAATCTGACAAGATCCTTCCAGGATCTAAGGATGTTTGCAAAATTAAGACCAATGTATTAACTCTTTCTGCAGCCACCTCTTTCAAGATCCTAGAATGTGGGCTATTGTCCATGGGACTTCTCAGCCTTTTGTTCTAACCAATACATTTACACTTAATGATTGTAATTGTCTTAAGTTCCTACCTCCCACTTGTCTTTTGCTTTTCAGGTATTTTTGGGATTTTTTTTGTCTTTTGCAATAAAACACAGCTGTCTGTTCAAGCTTTCTACTATTTCCATGTTTCCCATTAATAATTCTCTAGTCTCACTTTCTAAAGAACCAACACTGTTTAGTTACTATTTTCCTTTTTAAGGACTTGATTTTCTAGAAAGTTTTCTGTCATACTCCGATTTCTCTCTTATTTTGTTTTAGTCATTTTTTGAGTTTCCAAAATTTGTCCATACTTCTGACTTACACCATTCTTCTTTTTTACTTTCAATTTGACACTAACCTTAACTTGGTCAGCTAGCTACTCATGGTGGTGCTTAGTACAACTTCCTTCCAGTCCTAGGAGATACATGAACATGCAAATTTGAAGCAGGAGAAGGCCAATCAGTCCCTCCAGGCTGCTTCACCATTCACTACGTTCATGGCTGATCTCATTTTAACCTCAATTCCACATTTCTGCCCTTCCGTGATGACCTTTCACACTCTTGTTTATAAAGAGTCTATCTACCTCCACCTTTAGTATTGGCACCAGGCAGGCAACATAATCTTCTTGAATGTGCTCTTGGCTCCACTGAACTGAGACCCATCAATAGTCTCTTAATGCAATATTTCTATTTAATCATCCATGGTCAGTTTACACATACATGTTGAAGCCTCTGCTCTTGTTCATACAAGCTGCAAAATCTCAAGTCTATTGGATAATTGCAAGGGCTGAGGGACCTTCACTTCTACCTTTTTGATCTCCATACCTGCCTCAATCAGTCATTAGAGACAAAAAAAACTGCAGATGCTGGAATCTAAAGTAGACAGGCAGGAGACTGGAAGAACACAGCAAGCCAGGCAGCATCAGAGGGTGCAGAAGTCGACGTTTCAGGCGTACCCCTTCTTCAATCACTGTCGTGCCTTACTGTCACTGACTTCAGAGTAAATCCAAAGATAATAAAGCCTAAGTGATACCACTACCTTCTGGAACACTTCTCTCCCTCCTTGAGGTGCTTGGTAGCAAGCTCTTTAACTCCAAGTCAGTTTCTCAAATCACAGATATTTACTACAAATATTGTTGCCATACATTATACTAACATCCACTATCCTCAGAAACTACTGCTGCAATACATCATCATCACTTTCATCTATATTTTGTTTTAAGCAACTAATTTTCTTAAATGCATTTTAATTTCATGCCTCTGGTCCTGCTTGTCATTATCTTCATATACCAATTAATGTTATCCTTAGTCCGGATGAAATTCTTCAATTTAAATACTCACTCTCTAATTTCTTACCTTCTTTCTTGTTACATCATAGTCTGATGTTCTTTGGAATGCTCTGACTCCACAGACTCAACCTGTTGGCTTCTTCCCTGCCATTCTCAGACTTATGGATGGACCTGTTATATTTTAGAGTTGGTCTTTCTCTGTACCTTCTCTGTAGCCATAACACTACAGTTTGCATTCTGTTCTATTGCACTGATGTACTGATGTAAGGCTGGATATTAGGTAAAACAATACTTACCACTGTATCTTGGTGCATGACAAGAAGAAATCAAATCAAACCTATCTCTAGGTCACCCTCCATTTCTTGCAACTTGTATTTTCTACAATTGCTACATGTACCAAATTCTTGACTTCATACTTAGTCTACATTACATTCAGGTACAGTTTCCTCTCTATGTATCCCTTTTCTCTGGCTCCATAATTCTCAAAAGATAAATATAAATTCTGAAATTTCCCATTGTAAATTTCCAGATGGGCATTTTGAAATGTTTCAATATGCAACACCTATATCGAGACCTTCCTCTGGTCATCTTTAGACAAAACACAGTAAGCACCCACACAATGACAGACTTTAAAAATTTCAGAGCAGATACAACAAATAGAATATGTGATACAAATACTTTGAAGACAGAATCAAAATGGGAGTGACATACTTCTCTTCACTATAACTAAATGCCTGCACTAGAATATTTGTGTCATTACTGGGTGTAGAAGCATCCCATATCCATAAACTATCAGTGTCTAGGACCATTCACCTTCTAACAATTCTGCTGATTATGACAATTATATGCAAAGCATTCATTCTCATGACATTCAGCCCATAAGCATCATGAACTCCAGACAGCTGGGCTTATTTTCCTTTTCTGCTGTTCACAAAAACAAGTTGCTCTATATTCGTGGCAGACTTATTACAATATGATTAAAGATCCATCTTGAATAGGAATGTGATCCAATTTCCCAGAGGTTATGGGATGTCTGATGATTTTGTACAAGGTGTTCTGCTTGGGGAAAATTGAAATATGTTATCTCAGTTTCAAACAAATGAAGAGATCATCAATGTCTAGGAAACAGTCAAGGTGATGTTTCTATGCCATCTATTCGACTTCGGTGCACTCCGTATAAAAACCTGGAATTTGTATTTCACGTATTTTATTATGCATAGCCCTAAATTAAATTTTATGTCCAGTAATTGATTGATATACAAGCAAGTTTTAATTTAGGAGAATTGGTTACAACAGGGTAATAAGTACATGGTTGGCTGTTCAGTCATTCAACTGCAAACTCTTTGACATGGCTTGGTATGTTTTACTTTTTCTCCAACAGGAAGCATCATAGAGGAGATCTATGACAAAATATATTTTGATTGTAATAATGACATGAATACAGAGATGGAGCAAATGATGTACTGGTTAATTGAAGTTCTTAGCAACCTGCACATCAAAATCACTGAAGTAAAGGATAAAGTTACCTTGAGCAATACAGAAGCTCTTTAGCGGTAGTGAGAAATATAATTCAGATAAGAGAGTTAGGAAAAATTAATAAGCCTTCCCACTGCTGTTTATCTGAGGGCTTATACAGTCAAGATTATTTCTTAGAAATTCCAGACATTTACTGACCTGTGTTGAGCCAAGATTGCTCTGGTTTACACAGAAGTGAATGGGAAGATCGGTTTCTCCCTGAACTGCAATGTGTTCAGAGTGTCATGATCTTGGTCAGTCAAACATATGCTTAAAAACAGATCTGCATCAGTATCTGCAACCACAGCTCCCCCGCTCCCCTCCCCACCCCCACCACCACATCTAATGCTCAACTTAACCTTTATGTTTTATGTTCAATCACAAAAAATGCCCAGATGTGATTTCTGGATGGTTGATATACACTAGCAAATTATACTTTCAATGGCCATTTTGGCAATAGTTTCCAATGTTAGTTAAAATACAATACAAAAACAACCACAAACCAAAACAGTGAAACAGCATGTTATATTAAAAGAATTATGTTACAGTACAGAGACCACTAGAGACAGACTAGTTGAGGTTACATTTCCAGTGTTTCAAATCTTTGCTTTCATTCAAACAAAGATTACTATTTTTTCATACACTTATGAATATCCAGTGTGGTCCTGCAGCATTTTACACTTCTGTTCTCCTACTGTCACATTTATAACTAGCCACATGTGACCAGTTCCTTTTAAATATACAACAAACATTCAGGAACAGAAATGCATATTTGTCCATCCATTAGTTATAAAACATAACTACTGATTTTAAGAAACTTTTAAATATAACAATTTTTCTAAGGAAGAAAAGGGGATAAAAAGCTAACATGTTGACCACAGGGCACTTTCAGTAGTACATAATGCATCTGTACAAATAAACTTATTCCTTAGTTAGCCATTTTTTTCTTTTTGCTTACTTGTGTTATAACAGCAATTTGGTAGCTCTGTAAGTCTTAGCTTTATGGTTAAAACCTGGACAGTAAGGGTGAAAAGCTGTACGGCCTCAGAGCCATCCCATTAACAGGCACATTTTTAAAAATTTCATGGTATAAAGGCTATCAGCAGATAGGAATTAATATAACAATGTTTGCAATTATTCTAAGTAAAGAGATTTATCACAATGTTAAAAACAAAAATTGTGGATGTGGTGGACAACTTCCTGGAAGTCAGGTGATCCACCAAAATGGTCAAAAAGGCCTGGACATCCAAACTAGATTTCTACACCTTATGAATCTAATTGAGAAGCATGGCTGGTTTCCTTTTAGGTTGGGGGCAGACAGTTAGGCCTGGACAGATTTGAAATGGAGAGAGGAAATGAGGAAGGAAAAAGAAAAAAATAGCCAAAATGTAGCAGTCATTGAAATGTACAACAATGTTGTTATTTTGTAGACTTGCTCACCATCTTCCAGTGCTAGGTTTGTGTTACCTTATAGAACTAAGGCCATTATTTGTAGTCATTAGGACTACAGATTTGCCAGATGTGTGCATAAAAATATAGCAGTCACAGGACCATCACTCACAACATAAATGCACTTCACAAAGTAGTTTTTAGTATCATTGTAATGAATAATTGGGGATGTCTGCATGTCCAATGAAAAGATTACAAAATGATCAACATTCCAGAGTGATGCTCAGCACTGCATCTCCCATCCCAACTACTAATCAAGTTTCCACATAACCTGCATTTTTGCATTTACCTTTTAAAATGAACAGCGCTGATAAAATGTCAAAGTTTGATAATCCTGCAAAAAATAAGGTTTTGAAGAGCACAAACATCATCACTTCCACTGCACATTAACAAGTTAGGCTGTCACTCTATTATACCCTTATCATTTTCCTACTGGCACACTGCAGACTGCAGAGTTACTTAACTGCTAGGCTCAAGCCGAGTCAATGGTCTAAACCTATGTAGTGTATAGCTATAGAAAACTGTTGATAAATGCAGTGTCCATGACTGATAGACTCCATAACTATATACAGTGGTGAGTATACTTTTTAATATTTTGTTCAGATAGCATTAAAAATATTAAAACAATGCTCAGTCATGGATTTAGTTCCAGTGGTAAATCTACTTCTTAGTACATGTCCAACACTAGACTTAACAAAGGCACAGTGCCTGGAACGGACCACAGACTTGATTTCTTCTTTGTGTTAATCACGTTGGAAATGATTTAATGTTAAGGACATGGGACATAGAAAGTTAATTTGTCTACAGTCTTCAAAACTTATTTAAAAACACTCTCAGAATGCCAAAGACTTCACATCAAAACCAGCTGAGCCGGTCTTCATCCAACAGGCTTCTGGGTGGATACAAGTCACACAACAACTCATTTTAATTTTTGTTTTGGAAGCAAAAGTATCTTTTGATAACTAATCACATGCACATTTCTGTGTAAGTAGGTATTTGCAACATCTGGACATCCAATCCATTTAAAACTTTGCATTCCTAGTTCATTGTCCTTAATGAAAGAGGGAAAACAAAAAGAAATCCACTGATGATCTACTGTCAATTTTCTCTCCGCACTGAAAAAAAATGTACGTCGGTTTAATTGTAGCAATGAGTACATTATATTTGATCATTTAGAAAAAGGTGACTTGAAATTTCCAAACACCTGGGGCAGAATTATGTCTACACCATCTGGGGGTAAAGCAGCTGATGGAATTTAGAGTGTAAACTTCAGCAGGAAGTATTGCCTGCAAGCAATTATGGCATTTTGATTTTCTTAGCCACCATTTGAAATAACAGAATGAGAATTGGGCAAGCCCTTCCTTTGCTGACACCTAATTTCCTAGTCTGACTTGCCTGTCTGCACTTGATTTGACTAAACAATAGAGATGAATTTTTTTTGAAGAACATACCTTTAGAACAAGCAAAAAAACTTTGTTCTTTTACACTATTCTTTCTACTCCTTTCCAATAACTTTTAGAACTTTGTATTTAATTAAACTGAATATTACTGAAAATATTACAAGTTTTGCCAAAGCCTCTGGCTTGCACTAATCAGGACAATCATGATTTTTATTGCATGAGAGGACAGCGTTGATCGATTGGCAAGTGGACTTTGATTGGTAGAGGTGTAGCCTTGGAGAATGTGCTCATTACTGTTGATTGACAGTAAACAGCCAGGACTTTTTAAAATTGGAAACTAGGCAGGCTGACTCTGCTTGGTCAGGTCACTGCCTTGAGAAATGTACCAGAAATGACTATTACCTATTTTGATGAGTTGAAATAGGCATAGAGTGTGTACATGTTCTTTCTGACTGCAGAGATTATGGCTGTGTATATGGATATAGTTAATAGCAGTCAGAGTCCATTGTCAACTAATCCACATTCTTCTCTCATACAGTATAATTTACTAGACATTTTCCTTTGAATTTGTAATCTTGTGAAATATCCTCATGACTGCAAGATTAAAAGTTTTGACAAACAGTGCCTTTTTTCAGTAATACTAAAGTTCTGTACTACTAAATGACTATTTGTAAAATAAATACCTAAATATCATGTTTTTTTCCCAAATAAACTGAATTTCATAATCATGTATTTTTGCTAAAATACACTATTGTTCACATTTTATTAAAGGTCTTCAACAAAACATAACATCTGGGAGATCATGAAGATGTCTGTTCTTCCGTTGGCCTTCCACCCCTTTCCTCACTCTCATGACCAATTATTACTCCCAACGTTCATATGGTATCTTCAACATAAGAAAAAAACATTTTTACAGGAGGAACGGTGATGTGGACAGGAAATATGAATTGATCGAGACATCCTGAAAAATGTTTTGTAGAGGCTTTTGATAAATGGGGTAAGATAAAGCAGCAAAGAAGTTTAAGGCAACTTTTCTGGATGGCTAAAGACTGCCACTGACAGTGAAGTTGAGGAAATGGAGATGCATTACTTTGAGTCTGACTACCAATCTGTGCAGGCCTGCAGATAGAATTGAAAAACCCTCCACAGATAGACTAGATCTACTGAATGATTGCAAAACCATCATCCTTTTGTTAAAGTCCAAAGTGGAGGAGCCAACAGATGGATTTAAACCACTGAATTCTATACAAACTGATATTTGCCTACAGTGTGATTGGGAAAAACTAAGTCTTGAAATGAACAAGAGTTCCAATGATGGGAATGATCAAATACAGAAGAAAAACTGGATGATAATTTAAGATCAGAATCAACAGGATACCGAGGCTGTGCACCATGTTCTGTTTCAGTGAGCAATCAGATAGTGGAACAAACAGTGCCATGCAATGCCAGGCCTGAGGTGAACTGAATTACTTTGATTTCTACAATGTTGAGTTAAGAAAAGTTCTGGTTTCTTTTTACAGACTTTAAATTTAAAATAAAGATCAACCTCATTAAATTACAAGACTTAGCTTTTGTGAATATTATCATACACATTTGAAAATGCATTTTAATTTTTCAAAATGAACTGCAGATTCAGTCCAACTCAAGGTATCATTGCTGTACAATGGTATATCTGAAAATGTGTGGTAAATTCAAAACTCAAGTTCAATCTAGGGAATGCCTGACATGGAAAATGAAAGTATTTTCTGCACAAGAATCAGCAACATGGAATGATCAATGCAACTTCTGTGTTAAATTTTTCTATTGTTAAATGACATTAATAGACAAACTTTTAGGGCTCAGTCATTTGTTCAATCCACTCACAAAGAAGTTCATAAAGTGTACTGAAAATTGAGCCTTGAAATCATCATCCACTGTTGTATTAGGATCTCCTCATAGCCAGGTTTCCCTAGTATGTTCTAAGGGCTGGATTTTCTGGACCTAGTCCCTGTTGGAATAGTGAACCTATTTACAGATCGGAAACCAGAGTGGCAAAGGAGTTTATGTTGTCATGGCTCTCCTTCTGAGCCACAGCATTCAAATCTCACTGGAGATGGGAAGAAAAAATACATTGATTTTGTCAAACAAATGATTTCTATTTAAAGGGACCATGACATAGGTTACAAGGGATCAAATACCCAAGGAGCATTTTTTGGATTTTTCAGCAACCACAGTAATGGAAAAGACCAGGGTAGGCTGCTCTTTGACACTTGCCTTGAGATCCTGCAGTGGAATCTGAGAGACTGTAATGAGGTGAGCTCTCCAAAGGCCAAAAGAGGAAGTGGACAAGCTCTCCAAACAAGCAGGCTTGAATCTAAGTGATAAAGGAACTGCAGAGGTATGCTCAGTGCACCAAGAGGATCCAGGCCTCAGGAAGCTATGATAGGTGAGGGCATAAAATTTTCTGGTGTGATCCCACCACCTATTACCTTTGCACAGCACTACTCTTGTCAACACATCTTGTCATTCCATTTATTTCTGTATCTGCAGGTCGCTCACTTCTCCTCTAAGACAACATATATACCCACCTTCATCATGTTGTCCTCCACATTCCTACCCGTAGAAAAATTCTAACACTCTCAGCTGTGTTTCCTTTCCTCCTGGAGAAGAAAACATACACATTTTTGGAAAGGCACAGGTTCAGAGTTGGTGATAGGGAAGTGGGGGTCACTTTATTGGCTACTGGTTTTACGTGCCATCCTGGTTGGTGGGAAGGAGGTCTTGTTCCAGGAGACTGCCAAAATTAGGAGCAACTTGCACGGAGAAGCTGAGCTCCTGAGGCACTGGTGCTCAGACATATTGGAAGAGATGATCCTCTCTCTGCGGCTCCCACTTTTTTTCTGGGGGTGGTGTGGGGGAGTCTCCTCTCCTGCCAGCACAATCTTGGTTTCCATCACCTCTGCCCTGAGGATGAGCACATGACAGAGGAGGAGACGGCTAGTGCCTCTGCTGCCTCTGGTGACATTGGTGGTGGTGTTACATCTGTCTGGTCCACAACCAGAGATGTAAGTTGCAGTTGCAGAAGCTGCTCCCATGCTATGCGAGCTAATAGGAGGGAAGGGTAACCAGCAGTGAGTAAAATGCCAGACAGGTAAAATGTCTTCCAAAAACAATATGAGACAAGTGCTTTGGACAGCAGCCTCTCAATGGCCAGGGCTGAAGCTTCTCACTCTCACTGAAGAAGGTCTTTCCACTGTACACTCAACTTACTGTGTCTGACAAGCTGGTGTCAGTCGGTCTACTTGGACCAGCAAATCCAGAATACATTGTTAAAACAACACTCAGTTACTTTTTAATTTCTAACTTAATTTTAGTTACTAAACCAAGAGACCCAAATATCCCTGCAGTAGTGCTTGTAACGAGGTCAGCCAGCTAGAATATGGGAGGTCTGTGATTGGACCAGCTGAACAACCCCAATTAGGGAGCTATGGCTGACATAGAAAAAGGTGAATGTCAGAGATCCTGACACCCTGGTAGCTGCTTCTGAAGTGAGGCAGGACTAAAATCAAGGACTGTTTTTGTGTAAATAAAGGGTGACTTGGTGACTGATACCGGCTTCTGTGGAGTTATTTTACCTGCTGGTCCTAAATTCTGCCCTAGTGAAATTTAGAAAAGGGCAGAATGATGTTGGGATTCTAACATGAATTTTAGGACATTAATACCCCAGTAAGCACCTAAACATGCCTCACTTTCCTAAAAAGTTTGGAGGGCTACGGATGCCAAGACAGTTTGCTGAAACAGTCTTCTTCACTGCCCTGAAACTGTGTCAGAGTTATAATCAAAGTAGTGAAACGTAAAATAAACCTCCTAATACTCATCCCTCAAACTTCATGCCTTCTGAATGCCAACTCATACTTTGTCCCCAGTCCTCATGGCCACTCATATTTTCCATGCCTTTCCATATTGCTCCTCTGTGCAACTCCCATGGCCCTTATACCCTCCAGGTATAGTAAGAACATTTAAATGACATTTGGTTGAGTCCATGAAGGAAAAATTGGGAAGGATTTGGGCCAAACACAGGAAGATGGACAAGTTTACTTTGGCAGCATGGTCAGTGTGGACGGGTTGGACTAAAGGCTCTGCTTCCATGCTGTATGATTCTAGGACTCCATGCAAATCTGGGGAGAACCCATGAAACCCCATTCATGCCATTGCTTTTTAGAGCCCTCTACCAACTAAATTCATAAATGTTGGCGATGAAAATTGCCTGTTGATGCACCTCTAAATACAATTCATAAAGTGCAGATGCAGGAAATATGCTCTGCCTGCATTCCCCACTGTTAGTGAAAAGGATGATTGCTGGGTTTGGGAACAGGACATCTGGAATTGATGCTTTTCCCCACTTTGATTAAGGAATAGAATCCATTTACACTCAGTGAAGTCTTGGGACTTGCCTATAGTTATATTGTTGTTGTTAGACTAGGTCCTATTCCAACGTTATAATTGAAATCAAAATTCACCAGCTTCCATGGTTGGATTTGAACCCATGGAGCTCTAGGTTACTAATCCAAGAACATTACCACACACCACTATTTGCCCCTATTATTAGACTGCCACAAAAATACTGACAGTTTGTCTTCCATTAGACCAGCCTGCACATTTCAGCAAAGCTATAAGACGCAATAAGACCTTGCTTATATATCCTGTCAAAAACATTCCTAGAAAACTTCATAACAGAGTAGATGGAATGATTGAAACTTACACCAAGGTGAATTTTAAGGAGCACCATTAAGGAGGAGAGAAAAGTGGGTAAGAGGAAGTTCTGCACGGAATTCCAGAATGTTGACCCAAAATGGATGATAAAGTTGCCCTCTAAAGGGGAGCAATGTATAAAACCGAAATCGCTGAGGCAGACAGAATTCTTCTTGTAGGGTGACGACAAGGTTAAAAAGTAGTATCAGTGTCTTGCAGAGATATTATAAAGTCAGAAGAGAATTTTAAAGTGGAGATGGAAGATGTTCAGAATAGGATTATGGACAATAAAGTTTTGGATAAGCAGAAGGGTATGGGGAGGGGGCGGGGGTGAGGGATAGGAGACTGGTAAGGAAGCCACTGAAAAATCCAACACTGAAAGTAATAAAGGTGTGGATGAAACTTTCAAGAGCACATGGCTAGTTAGAAAAGGGGAGTGAAGATGAAAGTGTAACAATAACAACCATAAAATGTAAAGTTTATTTTTCATCTTGTCATGTACTGATTTAAAAATAGGATGATGTTAAATCCTTGTTTATCATGGAGTTCCCCAAGGTTCAGTGATAGGTATGAATCTTGAATAGCAAGATGGTGTGTCAGTAATGGGATGTGATGCATTGGGCAGTGCAAAGTTAGCAGTGTGAACATGAGTAAATGTCATTGACATTGACCCATATTAAATCTCTATGAAATTGCTGCCAAGACTCAGGGCCAACTTTAAAAAATGACCTTCATGGCCACCTGCTCCCATTCTCTTCCTACAGTTGTTCTCAAAGGTCTCCTGGCTCCCTGTGGAACAATGGCATCTCTCTTACTCAAGTAAACATCACAGTAGACATTTCCTTCCGATGTAAACACTGGCAGATGAAAATGTTCTTGGTAACTCATGCAAAGTTTTAAAATATAAGCCTACATTAAAGTGATCAGAAATGTAACCTAAACCTAAGAAGCTACCTAGAAGAAATAAGCTAGACATATAAAACTTCCTTCAAAAGAAGTAAGGTTAATTTAGACAGCAAAGAACCAATTACAATGTTTCCAAGAAAAGATGAGAAATCCATTGGCGACCCTTTGATTTGTTTGGGTGCAATAGTTAAATAAAGTGAAACAAGAAAATTCAGAATACTGATGATACTTGGGCCAAAGATAAATTTTTGCAAGCCACGTTTGAAATGAAATAATGAGAGATACATTAATGAATAAGCAATAAACAATATAAGATCCACAGAAGTAATGATTTATCCAATTATAACGGTGAGAGGTTGCAGTAATTTAGCAGTATCAATAAGTCCATTCGATAGAGTACATTCATCTCAGGGTTCATACAGCAACGTTTGGACAGTTCATGACAGTCTCTTGATTGTAATTCACTTTATTTTTCTATTATTATGCTTGGACAGTTGGTGGACTATATTAGTGTTAGTGCATTTGATGTAAATCCTTTTGACATTTAAATCAATGTAAAGGCTGATCATGAACATCAGTCACAAACCCACACACAAAGCCTCCAACTACCACAAGAAATAAAGCATCTGCATTATTCTTATTAGATGCGTTACAGTTGACTTCCTTTCTCCCTTTACTCCTTACTCATCCACAACTGTTTAATAATATTAGACGTTTTAAGTCAGCAAATAAAAACTGTTTTTCATCAGTCACTAGTTGACTGTCCAAGACATTGTTCACAGCAAAATGGTTTAGGAATGAAAGTGGAAACCCAATCTAGGAGGTGAGAATAGTGAGGTTATATTCATAGAATCCCTATAGTGTGGAAACAGGCCATTTGGCCCAACACGTCCACACCAACCCTCTGAAGAGTAACCCACTCAGATCCATTTCCCTACCTTATTAGTCTACATTTTCCCTGACTAATGCACCTAACCTACACATCCCTGAACACTATGGGCAATTTAGCATGGCAAATTCACCTAACCTGCACATCTCAGGAACACGGAAGGAAACTGGAGCACCCAGAGGAAACCCATGTAGATACGGAGAGAATGTGCAAACTCCACACAGACAGTCGCTCGAAGCTGCAATTGAACCTGGGTCCCTGGTGCTGTGAGGCAGTCGTGTTAACCACTGAGCCACTATGTCATGAGAAGTGAAACTGGGACAAATGAGGTCAGAGGGGATTCCAGTTAAAAATGATTAATTTTCAGATTGGAAGAAGGTTTGAGTGGATTGAGAGACAACCATTCATTGGCTAAGGACAGTGAATACTATAAAAGGAACATTTATTGCAAGACCACTTTAAGAAAATGTGTTGCTGGAAAAGCGCAGCAGGTCAGGCAGCATCCAAGGAGCAGGGGAATCGACACTTTGGGCATGAGCCCTTCTTCAGGAATGAGGAAAATGTGTCCAGCAGGCTAAGATAAAAGGTAGGGAGGAGGGACTTGGGGGAGGGGCATTGAAAATGCGATAGGTGGAAGGAGGTTAAGGTGAGGGAGATAGGCTGGAGTGGGGGTGGAGGCGGAGAGATCAGGAAGAAGATTGCAGGTTAGGAAGGTGGTGCTCAGTTTGAGGATTGGGACTGAGACAAGGTGGGGGGAGGGAAAATGAGGAAACTGGAGAAATCGGAGTTCATCCCTCGTGGTTGGAAGGTTCCTAGGCGGAAGATGAGGTGCTCTTCCTCCAGCCATCGTGTTGCTATGGTCTGGCGATGGAGGAGTCCAAGGACCTGCATGTCCTTGGTAAAGTGGGAGGGGGAGTTGAAGTGTTGAGCCACAAGTGGTTGGGTTGGTTGGTCAGGGTGCCTTGGAGGGAAGTAAGGGGGCAGGTGTGGGTGCAAGTTTTGATTTCTTGTGGTTGCAAAATAAGGTGCTAGGAGTGGAGGTTGGGTTGGTGGGGGGTGTGGACCTGACGATGGAGTCATGGAGGGAGTGGTCTTTTCGGAACGCTGATAGGGGAGGGGAGGGAAATATATCCCTGGTGGTAGGGTCCGTTTGGAGGTGGCGGAAATGGTGACGGATGATACGATGTATATGGAGGTTGAACCTCCACTCCCAGCACCTTCCCTTGCAACCGCAAGAAATGCAAAACTTGCGCCCACACCTCCCCCCTTACTTCCCTCCAAGGCCCCAAGGGATCCTTCCAAATCCACCATAAATTCACCTGCACCTCCACACACATCATTTACTGCATCCGCTGCACCCGATGTGGTCACCTCTATATTGGGGAGACAGGCCGCCTACTTGCGGAACATTTCAGAGAACACCTCTGGGACACCCTGACCAACCAACCCAACCAGTCCATGGGTCAACACTTCAACTCCCCCTCCCACTCCACCAAGGACATGCAGGTCCTTGGCCTCATAGAACACAGAAAAATACAGCGCAGTACAGGCCCTTCGGCCCTCGATGTTGCGCCGATCCAAGCCCACCTAACGTGCACTTGCCCACTTTCCTCCATATGCCGATCCAATGCCCGTTTAAATGCCCATAAAGAGGGAGAGTCCACCACTGTTACTGGCAGGGCATTCCATGAACTCACGACTCGCTGAGTAAAGACAAAGCCTCCTCCATCGCCAGACCATAGCAACACGATGGCTGGAGGAAGAGCACCTCATCTTCCGCCTAGGAACCCTTCAACCACAAGGGATGAACTCAGACTTCTCCAGTTTCCTCATTTCCCCTCCCCCCATCTTGTCTCAGTCCCAACCCTCAAACTCAGCACCACCTTCCTAACCTGCAATCTTCTTCCTGACCTCTCCACCCCCCAACCCCACTCCGGCCTATCTCCCTCACTTTAACCTCCTTCCACCTATCACATTTCCAACGCCCCTCCCCCAAGTCCCTCCTCCCTACCTTTTATCTTAGCCTGCTTGGCACACTTTCCTCACTCCTGAAGAAGGGCTCATGCCCGAAATGTCGATTCTCCTGCTCCTTGGATGCTGCCTGACCTGCTGCGCTTTTCCAGCAACACATTTTCAGCTCTGATCTCCAGCATCTGCAGACCTCACTTTCTCCTAGAACACCTTAAGAAGTATTCAAAGATTCTCGGGTAGGATTGCGAAAACAGAATCAGAGCCTGGGAGGGAGTAGAAACATTCTGGCTGACAGTAGGTAGAAAGTGTCCTTAAATTGGCTGAAAGTTAAGAGTAGGAGGATAAGGCCCAGTAAGGCCTGTGCAGAGACCGAAGCATAAAATCCCAAAGATTAACTGATGTATTTGAAGCTCTGGAAAATGGCCCGAAAGAGGGGATGACCATGTGAGGGATAGATAAAATATAGAATGGATAACATAAGCCATTTAATTTTGAATTTTGTTTTTGTCTGTTCCATTACAAAATGTAATTTAAGTGATTTATGATGTGGTGCACTAGGGAGTCAACCAAGCTGCTTGAAAATATTTATTTTAAAGGATTTGTTTGGTCACTTTAGTGGTAGTTATTTTTCAGAAAATACGAAGTAATTTGCAAAGTTTAATACTTTCTGCTTAGTTTTTTCCCCAATATGTGAAACACCTGAGCCAATCAGCATGTTTCACAACTTGCAGATTTCCCATACTCTTTCTCCCCTAACTTTCACAATGCTCGCAATATATTGTGGCATTATATCACTGTTGTTACTTTCAACCCTGTGTCTTTCTGACAAAAGCAACACTAATCACTTTCAAGTATCAAGTGATTCTTCCAGGATGTATCAAACCTTAAGGTTTCTGGTTGCCTTACCTTCATATTTTCAATAAGCTTCATTTTGGCAAATTTCAAGAATATTACTGTTTAACTTCATAGTCCTATTAAAATATTTTGTGAATATTGTAATACAATGGAGAATTAATAAAACACAAGATCAATCAATACTGAAATGAAGTACCACCCTCCATCCCCTTTCCCAATGAGCATAACTAACCTTTGTCACCAAGGCTGAAGGAGAGCTTTGGTGAAATTAATTATAAAAAGTCTTGAAAAACAAAATAAATAGTTGAAACCTTCTGGTCCTTCATTCAATTAATGGCAGAAGAAGCTTATCCCATCCACTCAAGATCTGGATTTTGTGGGTTTTGTGATCCTAGATGGTTGTGTCCAGAAATTATGATCAAATACAGCACAGAGCTGAGAGATGATGCCAAGGACATTAAAGTCTTTGTTTTGCAAAGTCAGCCATAAAGAGCAAATCTAACAAAAGTGCTATAGTGAAAGGTATCTTTGTGTTCAGGCTCCATTCCTAATAAATAACTTCATAGACTGTAGCCTTCTTGTCCCCAGAGCCAGTGACAATGTATTTATCATCCACTGAGATGTCGCAGCTCAGCACTGAAGAGGACTCCTTCGACTGTGAAGTTAAAAAAAATCAAACAAATGAAAGGGAAAGAAAATAAGCTTGTCTATATTATTATGGAAAACTTAGCACCAATGAGCACTTTGTTAGAGAATGAACAATGTACATCATTACACAGAATTTAGTAGCATGCCACATTTAACTTCATGCTCCATTGCTGTTGACACCAATTTGAACTGAAGCGCTATTAGGTCAACAAACTAATGCTATTGCCTTCAGGTGAATAGTTTGTGTTTCTTTCTCCTCCACTTTTTCCTAAGGCAGAACCACTATCTTGGCAATATAACCCTTGTTTTTCAGTTCTGAATGTTCAGCCCACCTGAATGAACCAATGAGTTATGTCCCCATTCAGAAATGAAATCAAGAATTCTAACTCCCAACCATACTGTTGTTCATTTCTAACGAAGTAGAGTGGATTCTACAGCATTTTGGGTGCTACAAAAGCATTGATTCTGCAAAATGTTCCACAACATAAACAAATAATTGTTTGGAGTTATTTCACATGATCCAAGGGATACTGTCTGGGAATCCAACAGACTTAACCCACATTAAAAATTGCAAGTCTAGTGGACAGATTTCTCTGATCATACTGAACTAAATTGCTTGGAAGCAATCAAAGAAATAATGATGGGATGGGTTGCACATTCAAAAGGAAATCTGTCCAATTTTCTTGTCTGTTAAATTAGCTGGACAAAAAATTTATGCTGGGTGGCTAATAGTGTGGTAACCTCCTGTGTGATCTTCCTCTATTCATTATATTCAGACAATTTAGTATATCCATATAAGGGATAAGAATGAGGAAATCATGGTATATCTTTCTTGGAACTTTTGTTCCTGTAGATTTAATAAAGGTTTTTAAATCTCTGTATTGACAGAAATTTTAATTTCTAAATTTTTTAGCGGTCTTACCGTTTTAAAATTCACTATGACTTGCACAAAATTTAATATTTAATTTAATGTACTGGTCATTCTGTTCTAACGTACATTCTGCAAATGCACTGTAAATGCGATTTATGAATTGGAGAAGCTGTTTCTAAAGTGGGAACTTGGAAAATGTGTGTTGGTTGTGATGCAATTATAATGGCAACACCATGAATGCTGTTTCTAAAGCACAATGTTTCCATAATGCGGAGGTGCACACAAACATGACCATCATATTATAGAAGAACCGACTGTACATTTTAATTTATGTACAATAGCAATTTGTTGACATGTTACTATCTACAGTATCTCTTTTCCCTTCCTCCCTCCCCAGAAAATACTTCTCCACCATTTACACATGGAAGTTGATGCAAAGAAATTTTTGGATGTAATTTTGAGACCAATCACACAACCAAGATCTACAAGACGATATATCTATTAATTTGGTAAAATACATCCGGTGAACTACAGTAATGGGAGAAAAGCAAGAGCTACATTGACGAAATTACAAGTACAAAATTAATAAATGCCAGTTGACTAAATGGCCATTAAAAACTCATCTAAGTCTCTGATTGCAACATGAATCAAATGAAAGCTTTTGGTTCTATTTTTCTGCCAGCAAACTATTGTCATCATTACCCTCTTTGAAATAAAGCTTCCTCTTCAGCAAAAAATACACTTCCCCTCCTACTTTATAAGCTTTCTTATATATTTTTCTTTGTGAAAAAATCTACTGAGGGTGAGGAAAATGTTATGATAGTCTAAAATATAAGATGTTGACATCTTCACTCAAAGACCAACCCATTTGGAATGAATCTTGCTATTCTTCCCTGTATCTTTTCTAATGTATATATCTCCTTTTTTTGTTCTGCAAAGTAGTGGTAGACAAGATAGTATGACCAATACAATGTAAAGTCTAATCAGAACATCTTTGTTACCTTCCCAGTGAGGGCTATTTTAAGTGGATGAAGACATCTACAACTCATCGCTTAATCTTTGTAGCTGACATACAGAGTCAACTTCATCTCAATAATCTGGGCTTGTTTCAGATCCAGATTCAGGAAAAAAATAGTGTTCTCGTGCACTGGGGTTGTGAGTGTGGTGCTGGAAAAGCACAACAGGTCAGGTAGCATCTAAGGAGCAGGAAAATTGACGTTTCGGACAAAAACCCTTCATCATGAATGTGGCTGGGAGTCTAGGGGGTGGAGATGAGGGGGTGGGGGGGTGGGGGAAGGTAGCTGAGAGTGCAATAAGTATATGGGAGTGGAGGTAAAGGTAATAGGTCAGAGGGGAGGGTGGTGTAGATAGATGTTAAGGAAAATTGACAGGTGGGACAGGTCATGAGGGCGGTGCTCAGCTGGAAGGTTGGAACTGGGATAATGTGGGGGAGGGAGGGGAAATTAGGAATCTGGTGAAATCTACATTGATACCATGGGGTTGGAGGGTCCTGAGGTGTAAGATGAAGCGTTCTTCCTCCAGGCGTCTGGTGGTAAAGGAGTGGTGATGGAGGCAGCCCAGGACCTGCATGTTCTCGGCAGAATGGAAGGGGGAGTCAGTTAGTTAGATCTAGTTCAGTTACTAGATCTTTTGCTAATTTATTCACAGAATGTGCAATGTGTCTTGCAAATAGTACACATATTGCTACTGTATTTCAGTGGTGGAGGAAGTGAATGCTGAAAATGTTGGATGGATACCAATCAAGTGGGTATAAGTGTTGAGCTTCTTGAGTATTGTTGGTGTTACATTCATCCAGGTAAGTTGAGTGTATTCCATCATATTCCTAACTTGTACCTTGCAGACAGCGGACAGACTTTGAGTCGTCAGCAAATTGCTCCTTGCAGAACTCCCAGCCACTCTTCTGCTCTAGGAGCCATAGAATTTATATGGCTACTCAAATTCAGTTTCTGGCCAATGCAGTTGGCAGCATGTTGAAAGATGGGGACATAGCAATGATAATACCATTTGCTATCTGTTAACTTTCTGTTACAAACAACATAGGGTTAAACATTTATACAATGTTCAAAAGGATTTTGATGGGAAGTAGTGAAATAATATTTTCAATGAACCACTCTCACTATCACTCCATTTTATAATAGTTTTATAAAGTTATGTTTGTGCATTGTTTATATCAATGAATGCCATGTTTCCCTCTCCCAATAAAAAGCTCAATCAGCTTCACCTGCTTTTATACTGTAATTATAATCAGTTAGAAATAATGACTGACATTATACATTCTTATGCCAGAATAAAAATCATTAAAGGAATAAAAGAGTAAAAGCTTTAAGAGATCTTTAAATGCATCTACTGCAGTCAATAAAATTGAAGTAAATTGGGCTTCTCAAAATCTTCCTTTGGGTGTATTCTTCAGATTTTATAGGCACATTAAATTATCAAGAGAATCAGTGATGCATCATCTATGGATTATAAACACTTCAGTGTTTCAGTACAGTGTAACATAGGCTTGGAGATGGAAATTACTAATGATCCATCCTTACCTGAAATATGCTTGCTCCATAAGGTGTTCTCCAGGCATTCAGCAGATTATCCTTGCCAGTGCTTACAAACCACTTACCTAGAAGCCAGTTTTAAATAAAAAAAAATCACTATTTTGAGAAATTATTTTTGGGTTTATAATCACCAAGCTTATTTATAACAAGTCATTATTTTGCCAAACACCATTTTCTGTGAAAACTTGTATTTGGATTTAAATTTGCTTATAATGTACTCAATTGAATTGTTAAGGCATTATAAGAACTTAAGAAATATGATCAGGAGTGAAATACAGGGCAACCCCCATATCTGCAGAATAGTGTTCTGCGTTTCAGTTACATGCAGTTTACTGCGGGCTGAATATATTTTAGTGAACCTTCCAGTACCAGGGACGAGGAGACCTCTGGGAAGATATATTTTCCATTTAATTGAATGGGTTCAGTCCTACCCATGGTTTTGGGCTTCCGCAGTAGGTCCTAGAACGTATTCCCATAGGTATGGGGGGGCGGGGGGAACTACTGTATTCATTCCCTCATGCCTGCTCCACAATTCTGTAAGATTATGACTGATCTGCCACATGCCTTTTTAGTTCCAGCTGATCATAGCCCTCAACTCCTTGATATTTCAATAATCTACCTATCTCCAAATAAAATGCTTCCAGAGATACAGCCTCTACAATGTTCTGAGGTTATGGATTCCAGACATTTATTCTGGGAGATGAAATTCCTTTGCATCTCAGCGTTAAATTACAGAATTATATCCCCTTATTCTGTAACTATGTCCCCTAGTTTGAGATTCCGTCAATAATGGAAACATCTTCTCAACACCTACCCTGAGAAAGCACCCTCAGAATCTTCGATGTTTCTGAATCTTATATGTTTCAACAAGATCACTCCTCATTCTTCTGAACGCTAATAAATAAAGGTCCAACTCATTTTGTCGTTCTTGATAAGTCAACCCCTTTATCCCAGGAATTTGCCATGTCAACCTCTTTTGATCGGTCTCCAATACTAGTATATCCTTTCTTAAAAACAGATCTAAAACTGTACACAGTACTCCAGGTGCTTACCAACACTTTGTATAGCTGTAAAAAGACTTCCGTATTTTAAACTCCAAACCCCAGCAATACATGCCAAAATTCCATTTGTCTTCTTAAATACTATTGCGACTAGACGTCACAGTGCTGCACTTTTCTACAACTCCTTGCCATTTAAATAATTGTCTGCCTATTGATTCTTCCTACCGAAATGCATGACCTCACCTTTCCTACATTAAACTCCATCTGCCGAGTTTTGCCTAGTTACTTAAACTATCTGCATTCTTTCGTTGATTCCTATGTCCTCATTATAACATACCCTCCACCTATTTTTAAATCAGCATCAAATTTGGATAAAATATACTCTGCCCGCTCCCCCAAGTCATGAATGTAGATGGTACATAATTGAGGCACGAGGTCTAATCTTTGTGGCACTCCATTAGTTATATATTTTCAACCTGAAAACATTCAGTGTACTGAAATCCACTGTTTTGAAGTATTTCAACCAATACGTCTACTATTTCTGCTGCATTGTCCTAGTTATAATTTCCACCTCTTCCTGTCACACATTGTTGAATTGTTTATAGCATTGTAATGGAACCATGGCAATGGATTTACAATTGAATCATTCAGACTTAAATTCCACACCTTTGGTAGATTTATTCTCATTAACCTTGAATTATTGAGAAGGTTGATCCTTTTTTACCGATAAATCAAAACTGCTTCAAGAGATAATCAAAAGGGCATTTATTACCATTAGCTAGATTCACTTTAAATTGAGCAGTAATCAAAAATAAGAAAAACAGAAAACATCCAAATAAAAAAGGAAGCATGAAGAATTACCAAAGGTCTTTCTGTACCAGTAAAGGCTTGAATGAGGTTGCGAGATAATGTAGATTGGGAATTATTTGTATAATCATTACACAATCAGCCTGCTGAAAAGGCCTCACTTTCACTTGCAAACACATCTAATTTCACAGCTAAATTGTTTATGGTTGAGGTGAACCTGTAGTTCTGAATAGGAAAAAAACGTTCTTCTGAGAAGGCAAGATACACTCCTGATGGGAATCAGCAGGAAACGTCATTCAATATTCAATGAGTAAATTGAGCAAAGGGGATATTACTAGAGTCTAATTGCTACTTTAAATGTGGGCCTAAGGGTGAAGTGGGTGTGACTTTCCCATGAAGTCCCTTTGAAGGAAGAGAATTCAAGTTCAGTTTTGTCACAATAGACACAATTCTTTTATTTTAATTTTAGTGATTTTCCATATGGGATTAGGTGGACAAAAAATGCTCTCAATCCTTCCATAGGATCAACTCACAAACCCACTTTGGATAGTTCTTTCAATTTCCACTTCCTGCCAATTCTATTTGAAAAACTGACCGGGCAGGCAGATGACACGTTGGAGTAAAAATCTTTCTGGTATTATGTGAGGAAAGCTCTTTGTCATCCATCCTGGCCCTCTCCCTCCCTTTGCCCTTCAGCCTCCTCATAGCTACAAGATGGGATGGAGATAGAGAGAACTCTTTTAGATATCCAAAAAAATTCTCAGCCTTTTTCCCCCTTTAAGAATAGTTGAATATGCAACACCATAGATACACATAATAATAATTAGTATCAAAGAAACATATACCACAATGAGCAAACTTAAGGGATAGCACACAGCTCTCATGGAGATGCAATTGGTATTTGTCTGGTTTTGTCACATGCAGAACCTCTACATTGCTGTTTTCCATTCCAACCGCAAGCCACTCTCCTGTGGGACAATATCCCAATGAAAATATCTAGGATTAAACAAAAATCAGAATTAATCTTTAGAATCTTTCCTCCACAAGAAAGTTCATTTGATAAGTAATAGAGCAATTTTAAAAAATCTTGCGATTGTCCTAACATAATATCTGAAGAAAATGAGGATTGCAGATGCTGAAGAGTCAGGGTCGATGCTAGAAAAAGCACAGCAGGTCAGGCAGTATCCGAGGAGCCGGGGAGTTGATGTTTCAGGCATTAGCCCTTCATCAAGAATATCCTGATATTCCGAAGGCATGCATTTAAAGATAGCTGGAATGAATTTATAAACTTCAGAATGTTATCCATAAACAGATCAATAGGCGTTTGCAACAAAATCTTCTGGGTTGGCCTTCCATTTAATCGAACAAGATCACTGCCACACTGGTCAGTTTTGTTTTAAGCACTGCCTAGTGTGGCTCAGGAGACCCATTCTGGTATGGCAGGCTGTGCTGCAGAGGAATACAATGGGCTGAGAAGGTACATCATTCACTGGCCTCTATTGTCTCTGGGATCTCAGCCAGCTCAGATTTTCATTTCTCCTCATCTCTTCCACTGCCTTTTGAAACAATTTCCAGAGGTCACAATAGTTAGTGATATATCTGCAGTCTTCGTATCTTCAACGTACAGAAATATTTTGATTATACTGCTATCTGCTAAATTTGGCTAAGCCAGCAGAAGGGTCATTGGTTTCGCAAAGAGTGTATGCTGATGGAAGGAGTACGCTCTAGGATCTTTGCATTAGTAGTGTTGTCCTGCCAAGATGGTACACTTGAAGCAGCTAAGGTGTAAAACTGTCTAACCTTTTACTTTGTCTAGCACAAGTTGTTCAGGTAACATGGATCTCAGTGAGGATGCAAGCTTGGTAGACTTGCTGTTTAGTATTCTGTCAGGTTGCTGTTGTTCCACACTCTCTTATTCAGTTTGGACATTATAGCTGAAGCTTTTCTGATGTATATGTAGATTGTAAGTGACAGGTTACAGGTGATTGTGAAACTTAATTTTGGAAGCTATCAAGAATTTGAATCAGAACATTGTCAATGCTGATAGATGGTGGTATGGAAAACTTCTGGTTAATTTCCACAATATTATAATGCAATTGTTTATGCAAACAGTAATTCTAATACCTTTATGTCAAAAACAAAATGAAATACAGAGCACATATTTAAATCTTAACCAATACATGTAAGGCATATCTAAATCTTAACTAATCAATGTAAGGCATATTTGGGAATTTGCACTGGCACAAATCTGCAACATTCTGTTCATTTGATATTCAAAATCACTTCATATTTGCTATTTTCCTGGTTTTGTTGTTTTACAAAACATCTTTATTGCACAAATTTTCCCATTCTCTCACACACTCACCTGGGATGTGAAATCATGCTGTTGTAGTTGCCTTCCTTCCCGGAGGTCCCAGGATCTTACAGTGTTGTCTAAACCTCCCGTCCAAAGTTTGGTACCATCATTTGAAATGTCAATACAGCTGGCTCCATCTGTGTGACCCTGGAATTGCCTATTAACATGAAGCAAGCAATAGGTTTAAGCATATTCCCTCATGGGGTCATTTTATTCTTTATATTACATCAACAATTATGTTCGTGGTCTTTCTGCTCTATACATATGTTAATTTTACATTTTAGAAGAAATATTTAACCCTTAAAATATCGGCATGAAACATTATTCAAAAGTTTTAAAACAGACCAAGAATGTCACACTGAAATACTGAGTTGAATCTTCATCACAGAGGTGGGAAATTGAGTTGGTTTGGATTTCAGTTGAGAAAGAAAAGGAAAATTGATTAATGTTCAGATTTTTAGCTGTATTTAACTGGTAAGAGAAGTATTTAATTGGTAAGGAAATGGGTTCCCTGCCCACTTAAAGCCAGTGATATAGGCAATGAAAGTGGGTTCAATGAAATGTTAGTCTCTCGATGAAGATACCCACAGCAGCCATCACTGAGGCTGCTGGCTGGTCTGAAGGTAAAACCTACAGCTTGAAAGTTTTCCACTGGTAGATCCAACACAAGTGACAAGGCAATGGTATATATTGGGAAGGGAGCAGCCCTTGGAGTCCTCAACATTGAAAATGGACTCCATTAAGTCTCATGGCATCAAGTGATCCATGTGTAAGGAAATCTCTTGCTGATTACTGCATACCTACCTCTACCCCTCAGCTGAGAATCAATATTACTCCATGTTGAACAGACTTGGAGGAAGCACTGAGGATGACAATGGTGCAGAATGCATTCAGAGTGGGAGATTGCAATGTCCACCATAAAGAACAGCTCGGCAGTACCACTACTTACTGAACTGGTCCAGTCCTAAAGGTTTTAACTGCTATACTGGGTCTGTGACAGGTGGTGAGGGAACCAACAAGAGGGAAAAACATACATGACCTCATCCTCACAAATGCACTTGCTGCAGATGTGTATGTCCATGACAGTACTGGCAAGAGCAACCTCTGCAGTCATTGTGGAGATAAAGTCCTGTCTTCACACATACAGCACCTTTTAATCCCACAAGTATACCATATAGAAGGACAAGTGCAGCAGATATATGGGAATACCACCACCTGCAAATTCCCGTCAAAACCATACATCACCCTGACTTGGAAAGATATCCCCATTCCTTCACTGATGCCAGGTAAAAATCCTGGAATTCCCTCCCAAACAGATTATGGGTCCACTGATAGCACATGGACTGCAGCAGTTCAAGACAGTACCTCACTTCTCAAGGGCAACACAGAGATGGGCAATAAATGCTGGCTGGACAGTGATGGTAACATCCCACGAATAAATAAAAGAAAACATTCATACAGGATCCCAAAAATATTAACTGAATCCATGCATCAGATAATTTGATTTACTTGTGTTGGATGAAGGAGTAAGGTTCAGCAGGACATTGGGGAATTCCTTTCCTATTTCAAAATCATGTAATGAAATCTTTCTGACTCATCTGAGCAGTTGATGTTTTAGAAAACAGCACGTCCAATGTTGGAGAACTTAAAGCCTGCCCTAAATCACAATTTGTGGTGAAGCTTGAATCCATAACCTACATACTCAAGGTTTCTACTGCTACCAACTGAGGTGTGTTAATCCTTAATAAGTTAGTTTAAAGCAGGTTAATTTTTTTAATTTGTGAATTTGGAGGGTCTTTAGCTAGCTAGGCTAAATGTTTCATGACAACATTGTATGTATGGTTAACATGCAAAAATAATACCTCATTAGTTGAGAGAAGTGTCATTTCTTGATAAGACCCTTTTGTGCTCTACCACTGATAATTAGAAGGAAGAAAGTGCACCATCTCTGAAATGGCATTTCAATTTAATTTTGAAAAGTTTCTGATATCCTTCTGTAAATTTCTGATGACTGTTTGATTGCGTTTTTGTTACAGTGCCCCACCGGGCACAACCAAAGTAGGAGTTTGCAAACTCATTAATATTTATTTAAAATCACGGAAAGGAGGAATTCCAAGCCTATGGTTTTTTTTTGCAGCCTTGAGAAGTTTTTGAGACATGGTTATATAGATTTTCAACCCGGTTTTGTTTTTTAAAGGAGGTCATGCTAAATTTTGATTGCACTTCAACCCCATGTTCCTTATATTTGGTGCCACAGGGGCTGTTTGTCTTAATTATGTTTGATTTGTTTGTTGTAAAATAGTTGAAAGGAGGAATGGTGGCATCCAACTAGCCCAACTACAGCAAGTTACCAATGGTTAGTAGCCAGGTGATACAACAGAAGACACATTATAATGAGCAGCATTGAAGTTTTGTGGAAGAAAATCAATTCTTACCTGACTAATGTCTGATTGTGCAGATCCCAGACAGCAATATTACCATCGCTACAGCAGGAGAAACAGACTTTGGAGTCAGGACTGATCGCCAGAGCATAGCAGGCAGGAGCAGAGGATGTCAACTCTGCCTTTATACGAGGAGTTGGAGCTGCCAGGTCCCAGATAGATAACGTGCTGGCTTCCCCACCAACAATCAGGGTACGACCATCAGGTAATAATTTGCATGATCGAATGTAGTTGTCTCTGTTCTGTTAAAATAGAAGCCATTAAGCAATTGCTTACATGGAAAAGGTAAAGCATAATATGGTCTTCAAAATAAGTAAATGCATTAATATTTTTGAATGGTTTTTACTTAAGGTCATCCTCACCAGGTACAGATCTGAACCTCAAACTGCAGTCAGAGCCCAGGATCTCCATGTCATTGACATAACACCTTTGGTGAGACATGACATGGAGCAGAAGTTTAGCTCAAAGAAAAAGGTAGCAGTTATGCATGTTCCTGGAAAGGGAAGTCTGAGAAAGAGCACCAAATCTAGGGATTTGATTTCACTACAAAGGACAAGCTGGTTGACTGTCTCATTGAGTCCCAATGTCTGACACAAAAATGCCTCGTAATCCTTCAGCTCACTCTAACCCAGAAGCAGTACTCCACAGTATGTAGGCCCCACCCCTAGAGGTAAGGCCACAGACAAAATCTAATACTCAGCAAATAAAACCCAAGACTGGGATACATAATTAATTTTTGTGCAGCAATTTGTAGAAGTGCAACTATTATACAATTTAAACAACCAAATCCCAAGATTAAATTTAGTCTTTACTTTTCTCCCAATTATTTATTTAATATTAAATTATGTGATTTAATATTTTGTGGCTGATGAACACCAAATTGTGAGATTCTGGTGACATGGTGGCAGTGTCCCCACCTCTGAGCCAGAAGGTCTGGGCTCAAGTCCCACCTGAGATTTGTCATATCATGTACAAACAGATTGACTAAATGTAATTGTACCAAATTATCACATTGAGAGACTAACACTGTGGCTGATCTTCTTTCACTTCTTAATACTGACCCCATTGATATTTTTGGCACTGAAGCTATGAGCTAAATTACACAAGCTGTTAGATTTCCGAACTCCCCAGGCTAAGAGGCTGGGGAGCACAGTGAAAGGAACTATTTAATGGCCAATTAACCAATAATGGATGGAGGCAGGATTTCAAGAACAGGAAGTCACCGGGTGCCGACCAGAGTCCAGCAACTCTCCAAGCCTTCAAATAGAGGGATGTGGTATAAAACCAGGATTTAGATAAGGACATGGATTGTTGCCAAGTGGCAAGTGGTCAAGCTGTGGTGAAGGTGATGAGAATGCCAGGGAGAGGTCTGGGGTTCAAGAAGCAACGGGGGGAGTAGAATCTGATCACGGGACAGGGGAATCAAGTCAGTTAAGGAGGGACCACTCCTGCCCACAACCAGCTCATGCAAGAAAACTTGCCCTGCTTTCTGATTAGTGAGGGGCCTTTCCCATTAACAATCAAATCCTGGCTGCAGAAGGATGAGACCCTTATGAGGATATTGGGACTTCAAGTATCCCGTTGGTAGGGCTGCTGACAACACCTCCTCTTGTGATGTAACTGTGGTAGAGGTAGGGATAAGTGGGTAGGCAGCAGGGAAGCACATGTTAGATCTGACGAGCAATCTCTGCCTTCAAACCCATTGTCAGAGGAGCATAAAATCTCGCATTGTATCAATGACACTCTTATACAAAATTCAGTTATAATGATAGTGGCTTCATTAAACAGCAAACAGAATATATGAGGTCTTTAGCAATTAAAGAAAAGGTGGGACCACTTAAGGTAAACATTCTGCCATCTTGGACTTGAGAATGAGGGAATGCAAACAGTTCCAAATCAGTAAATTTCCCGAGTTTTTCCTAAAAGCCATTAAAGTCCATTTGTAAAACTACTCGAGGATGATGTGTAAAAGCATCACAATTGAACTGTATTAAAACAAAGGTTCTAATAGAGAAACATTATAATATTCATAAAATATAGTTTTTCATTCATTCAAAGGATGTGGGCATCACTGGCTGGGCTAGCATTTATTGTCCATATTTGATGGTTATGGTGAGCTGCCTTCTTGATCTGCTGTAATCCTGGGTGTAAGTACACCCATCATGATGTTGGGTTGGGGGGGCAGGGTGGGGTGGGGGAGTGGAGATGCAGGATGGGGGTGAGTTCCAGGATTGCGATCCAGTGACAGGGATGGCATTGTGATAAAGTTCCAAGATAGGGTGATGCATGCTTTAGAGGAGAGCTTGCAGGTGGTGATAATTCCCTTCACTTTTGCCCTTGTCCTTGTCCTTCCAGGTGGTAGGAGTTGAGGGTTTGTAAGATCTGTCGAAAGACTTTTGTGTGTTAGTTGTATTTCACCTTGGAGATGGTACATACTGCTGACACTGCATGTTGGTGGAAGAAGAAATGTACGTTGAGAGTGTTAGATGAGTTCCCAATCAAGTTGCCTGGTTTGTCCTCAACAATGCTAATATCCTGGAGCATTATTGGAACTGCATGCATTTAGCCAGTAGAGTCGATCTCATAGCACTCCTGACTTGTGTCTAGCCTCTATAATCTGCTCTGAAGAAGAATCCTATCTGACTTGAAACATTAACTGTTCCTTTCTTCACAGATGCTGACAGATCCACTGAGCTTGTCCAGCATTCTCAGAGTTTGTCTCCTTGGTTCTAACTGGTTCAATTCAGTTTCTGATCATTCGTAAGGCCTAGGATACTGATCGTGGCAGATTCAATGATGGCACGAATGGCATGTCAAGACAAAGTGCTTTAGTACTCCTGTTGGAGAATGGCTGTTGCCTAGTACTTGTCTGGCTTGAATGTTACTGAGCAATTCTGGCAGAATATTGTTGCAAATAGTTCAGTCATATGTTTTGCACTGATGTCTGGACTATCCCATCATGGAGGATGTGGATATCTGTCGAACCTCCTACTGCTCTAGTACACTGTTTATTTGTCCACCATTCACAACCAGAAGTGGCAGAACTGCAGAGCTTAGGTCTGATCTGTTTATTATGGAATTGCTCAATTTTGTCAATTGCAAGCTGCTCATGCTGTTTGGCAGGTAAATAGTCTTGAGTTGTATCTTCTCACACCTAGAACACAGAACATTACAGCACAGTACACGCCCATTGTCCTCAACATTGCACCGACCTGTGAAACCAATCTGAAACGCATCTAACCTACACTATTCCATCCTCGTCCCATGACCATTTAAATGCCCTTAAAGTTGGAGAGTCAACTACTGTTGCAGGCAGTGCATTCCACACCCCTACTACTCTCTGAGTAAAGAAACAACCATTGACATCTGTCCTACATCTACTACCCCTCAATTTAAAGCTATGCCCCCTTGTGCTAGCCATCACCATCCGAGGAAAAAGGCTCTCACTGTCCACCCAACCTAACCTTCTGATTACCTTATATGTTTCAATTAAGTCACCTTCTTCTTCTCTCCAATGAAAACAGCTTCAAGTACCTAAGACTTTGTTGTAAGATCTTCTCTCTATAACATGCAACAATCCTAGGAAATCTCCTCTGAACTTTTTCCAAAGCTTCCACATTCTTCCTACAATGCGGTGACCAGAACTGTATGTTATACTCCCAAGTGCAGCTGTACCAGAGTTTTACACAGCTGCAGCATGATCTCATGGTTCTGAAACTCAATCCCTCTACCAATAAAAACTAACACGCCGTGTGCCTTCTTAACAACCCTATCAACCTGGATGGCAACTTTCAGGGATCTATATACATGGACATTGAGATCTCTCTGCTCATCTACACTACCAAGAATCTTACTATTAGCCCAGTACTCTTCATTCCTGTTGCTCCTTCCAAAGTGAATTATCTCACACTTGTCCACATTAAAGTCCATTTGCCACCTCTCAGCCCAGCTCTGCAGCTTATCTATGTCCCTCTGTAACCTACAACATCCTTCCTCACTATCCACAACTCGACTGACTTTAGTATCATCTGCAAATTTACTAACCCATCCTTCTATACCCTCATCCAGGTCATTTATAAAAATGACAAACAGCAGTGGCCCCAAAACAGATCCTTGCGGTACACCACTGGTAACTGAACTCCAGGATGAACATTTCCCATCAACCTCCACCCTCTGTCTTCTTTCAGCTAGCCAAATTCTAATCCAAACCACTAAATCACCCTCAATCCCATGCCTCCGTATTTTGTGCAATACCCTACCGTGGTGAACCTTATCAAACACCTGAAATCCATATACACCACATCAACCACTTTACCCTCATCCACCTGTTTGGTCACCTTCTCAAAGAACTCAATAAGGTTTGTGAGACATGACCTACCCTTCACAAAACTGTGTCAACTATCCCTAATCAACTTCGTTCTTTCCATATAATTAAAAATCTGATCTCTTACAACCTTTTCTAACACTTTACCCACAACCGAAGGAAGGTTCACTGGTCTATAATTACCAGGGTTGTCTCTACTTCCCTTCTTGAACTTGGGGACAACATTTGCTATCCTCCAGTTTTCTGGCACTATTCCTGTTGACAATGATGACATAAACATCAAGCCAAAGGCTCAGTAATCTCCTCCCTGGGTTTCCAGAGAATCCTAGGATAAATCACATCCAGCCCAGGGAACTTGTTTATTTTTACACTTTCCAGAATTGCTAACACTTCCTCCTTATGAACCTCAATCCCATCTAGTCTAGCAGCTTGTATCTCAGTATTCTCCTCAACAACATTGTCTTTGTCTAGTAGGACTACTGATGAAAAATATTCATTTAGCACTTCCCGTATCTCCTCTGACTCTATGCACAACTTCCCACTACTATCCTTGATTGGCCCTAATATTACCCTAGTCATTCTTTTACTCAAGAGATTCAACTTCCTTAGTAAACCACGGCTTCTGCACTCAACTTGCTCCCTACCTGACTGGCACATACTTAACAAGGACACACAGTAGCTGTTCTTTGAATAAACTCCACATTTCAATTGTGCCCATTTCCTGCAATTTCCTTTCCCATCCTACGCATCTTAAATCTTGCCTAATCACATTATAATTGCCTTTCCCCCAGCTATAACTCTCGACCTGTGGTACATACTTATCCCTTTCCACCACTAAAGTAAACATAACCAAATTGTGGTCACTATCACCAAATTGCTCACCTATCTCTAAATCTAACACTTGGCCAGGTTCACTACCCAGTACAAATCTAATGTGGCCTCGCCCCTTGTTGGCCTATCTACATACTGTGTCAGGACATTCTCCTGCACACATTGGACAAAAACACAGTCAATATTTGGAAAGTTAAAGTCCCCCATAATAATTACCCTGTCACTCTCACTCCTACCGAGAATCATCTTTGCTATCCTTTCCTCTACATCTAAGGGAGTAATAGGAGACCTATACGAAACTCCCAACAGGCTGACCTCTCCTTTCCTGTTTCTAATCTCAGCCCATACTACCTCAGTAGGCGAGTCCTTAATGTCCTTTCTGCAACTGTAATACTGTCCTTGACTAACAATGCCACACCACCCCCTCTCTTACCATCTTCTCTGTTCTTACTGAAACATCGAAATCCTGGAACCTGCAACAACCATTCCTGTCCCTGCTCTACCCATGTCTCCGAAATAGCCAGAACATCAAAGTACCAAGCACCAATCCATGCTGCACGTTCACTCAACTTATTCTGGATGCTCCTGGCACTGAAGTAGACACACTTCAAACCAACTTCTTGCTTGCCTGTGCCCTCTTGCAACCTTGAAACCTTATTTCAGACCTCATTACTCTCAAACTCGTATGTACTCGAACTACAATTTGGGTTCCCATCCCCCTGCTGAATTAGTTTAAACCCACCTGGAAAGCATTAGCAAAGTTAACCCCCACCCCCAAGGATACTGGTACCCTCTGTTCAGATATTTTAACCTTGCCTGGTACTGCTCCGAGTACAACCTCTTAATCTCTTCACTGACCCGGGATTGATCCCTTGGCTCATATTTATGGTCAAATGGTGGAAATGCCAGGCCATAAGGGTACAGATTGTGGTTAAATGCAATTCTGTTGCTGCTAATGGCCCATAGTATCACCATATTCATTAACTTATTTCATTCAGCATGGTGATGGTACCATACAACACAATGGAGAGTATTTCATGAGAATGTGCATGTCAGGCTGTTGCTTGATTTACTGCAGAGCAAGCCTTCAGATGCCAGGAAGGAGGATTTTGAAGACTTAACAGGGCTGCAAGTGCCAACATGGATTCTGGTACCCTAGTCAATGCAAAGCCCATCCAGTTTCATTTCTTATATCAGATTTTGTAGGTATTGAGAGTTACTAAATGGCTGCTTAAACTATTTCAAAGGGCATTTAAGAGTCAACCTGACTGTGGATGGAGTCGTATGTAGACCTCTAGGTGAGGATAGCAGATTTTCCTTTACTAATAGACATTAGTGAAGTAGATGGATTTTAATGAAAATCACTAATTATTTCACTGTTAAAAATCACAACACCAAGTTATAGTCCAACAGGTTTATTTGGAAGTACTAATTTTCGGAGCACTGTTCCTTCATCAGGTGACTAAGCTAATGCTTCCAATTAAACCTGCTGGACTATAACCTGTTGTTGTATGATTTTTAATTTTGTACACCCCAGTCTAACATCGGTGTCTCCAAATCAATTATTTCACATCCCAGAACACTGATGCAGGGAATTTTAATCAGAAGAATTTTCCAAAAATGATATTAAACAGGAACTGTAAAAAGTGGACTGGTGGAAGTGGAGAAGCGTGTCTATACTTTTGGTAGTTAAATTTACTTTGATGCACAGAATTTAGGTATTTGGTTGACTGAGCATAGTTACAAATATTGAGAAGATTGATGACTGTAGTTGAAACAAGTAACAAGTATTGAAATAAAAATGCAAGTTATTATAAAACACAGTGCAAATTGTTTAATTTGCAATGTCAACATAATGTATCATGCAGCATTATAAAAAAGGCCAAGGGATAGAAAAGCATAGTCCACCTCTCAGCTTTAACTTGACAAGGTACATGGCAAAGCTGAATTTTGAAACATGAAAACTCAAAGCCACTGAATCTAATAAGTATACATTTGAACACAAACCAGCTTAGTTTCTGATTTGCCAGATAATCAGGTAGCGAGCTCTAGGAAGGCACTAACCAGGCCAACTAACGTAAAAGAAGCTGAAAAAGTTGGGCCAGCACAGCACAATTGAACACTTGGAAGAAAAATAACTTTCACAAATGTAGCACCTCTTACAGGTTCCCAAAACGTTTCAAGGTTCATTGCATATTTCAGAATATAATCATCAATGTAAAATGGAAAAATCCAGCGGCTAATTTGATGCTAACAACATCGCAAAAATCAATGAGATAAATGAATATAGATTGATCACTTTTTGTTGTTGTTGTGTTGACTGAGGGGCAAATACTGTGCTGGGCAAGACGGGAATGGTCTTATTTCTTTTCCAAAAAAATGGCATTGGGTGGATTGTGGAGAGAGTGGGAAGTAGTGGCAGAACCATAATTTAATGCTTCATCTGAGAAGGCCTCAGTACAAGTTCTGTGGATCTTCCATAGCCATGTACTGGCCCTGATACCTTCTGACTCAAGATTCAACATTACTACAACTAAACAACCAATTGAGGAAGGAAACAAAGTATGCAATATTGCCAAGCTGACCTTTAGTTTACTCAGAGAACTTAATTTGGCATAATAATGTACACAGATTAGTAGAAGGTGTTATTTATGTCTGCCAAGGAAACAGAGTTGAAAAGGATCCCACATTAGTCTTCAAGGTGCTAGTTTTAAGGTGCAGGGTCTGGTCTTCTGGCAGGAGAGTCATGAAATTTAGGAATATGAAATCAGTGGCTTGGGCACATGATGACACAGAACTGTAATGCTAACAGGGATTATTCATGTAAAACCAGTTGTTCCCTTAAGGTTGGTAGGGTTATTCCATCGAGGGTTCATTAATGTTTGCAGCAGATGTCATGCTCTGGACAAATGATTTGTTGCAGCAAGCAATTGATAACCAAATACAAGTATTTTCATTGCCTTAGGGGCTATTTATGTAAATTATGGTACAGAGGTTACAATCATGCCACATGTCTCAAAATTCTTTGGGGATATTTTGTCAGGAGTTGTTTTATGCTGTTGATGACACATCTAAGGGTTTGCAGAATGATAATCAACTTTATTTGGGCCAGGAGCTTGACGTTACCAACAATGAATTAGTCTCACAGGCGCAACTGTTGTATCTATGTTTGTCCTCAATGTCAAAATACATTTTATAACAAAGTTTGTCTTCACAAATTCAAAGCTTGAAAATCAATATCATGAAAATGGTCACCTGACAAAGGAGCAGCGCTCTGAAAGCTTGTGATTTTAAAGAAATCTGTTGGTCTTTGACCTGGTGTTGTGCCTTTTGACTTTATCCACCCCAGTCCAACACTAGTATCTCCACATCACAAAAATGTTAGTTTTCATTTCTGTTGACATTAATACGAAATATATGTACCTGTGTTGGATTTTTGTTTCGATACCAGTTTCTCTTGTGGTCTTAATAATTAAAAAGCAAGCAATTCAGCACAACAGAGAATTTCAATAGTACTTGTACATTATTATTTCACACAATAGTCAGGGATTTTAAACCTTATTTCCACACATAACAATCTGTGAAAAGAACAACATTTTCACTTTGTAAAACTAATTTTCTTCTCTTGAATAACATACATGTTTTCTGTGTCAGTGATGCACATATTCCTTAATTCCTCTTCCACCAGATATCTTATTCTCTAAAGATTCTCTTACCAGGCAGTCCAGTTGAGAGACTGGGCTCTTGTTTCCAGGGTGACTAATGTCCCAGACCTTCACACATCCTTTCCCACCAGTGTACACATGCCTTGTGGGATTGCTGATGGTCACTGCACACACAACTTCACCATGGCTCAGAGAGTTCATTTGTCGAGCATGTCTTGGAATTCCAGGTCCAATCAGGGCATCAGGAGGAAAAGGCACAGGTTGCATTTGTCCATCAGCACTTACATGAAATGAATAAGCACTATTAACAAAGAAGGAAAGTGTTGATTAGAAAATTACTACTACTTGCAGTGCAGTATTTTCTGTTACTGCGACTAAGATTTTCCAATAACGTCAACATTCTGTAATATTTCAGCATGCCCTTCAATCAATTTTAATTTTAACATAATCTGTTCAAATGTTAAACTTAGAATTGATTTTTTTTTATTGTGCTGAGGATTATCTAATGTGCACAGAAATTATTACTTTATTTAAGAGGCTACATGTCAAGCTCTGAAGATTCATTTGTAGGATTTGTCAGCCTAACAATGTGCAACTTGTTCCCAAAGAAACACAATCCACTTACTTAAGAAACAAAGCAAGGTCAAGAGAGGTAAGCGTGAAGGGTCATTATGTTAACAGGGTGCTGCTAGAGTTTAACTAGGTAATAGCAATTAGTTAGTGGATTCCATTGGAGCAGTGTCTTCCAAAGGTTTCTGATGCCGCATACAAAACATACTGGTCCCACTTTGATAGGCTGTCCCTCCACAATGCGGTGAGCCAGATTCAGTAAATGACTCTAACAGCATCCTGGAATAACATATGCATGGTAAATATAGATACTGAAGATTCTTTTTAGAACCACCTCAACTCCATTAGTTCGTTCTCTCAGCTCTCCTTCAGGAAGATCAGTTCCTGCTTAGTCATCTGACAAATGATAAGCATAGGTGCCCACCCTCATTAGATGGATAGCAAGTACAATTATGTCAGTTACATAACAGGCTTGAATGTGATGGAAAGACCAATGTAGAAAAGTTAGCATCAATCCAGCCAACCAGTGAATGGTCCATGTGCTCTTGGCAACTGTACTGACTGTGCAACGATATTTCCACCTCAAAGTGCACAACATCTGAGACTGCCAGGAGTCTTGAAAACAATCAAAGTGGCAACTTCAAATGTACTGGATGCCTTTAAGAAATGTCATTCATTGGAATCAAAGCAAAGATTGTTCTTTCTGTTCTAACTTTGGACCATGCTGGCAACACTTTCAGGATCTCCCACACTTAGAAAGTATCAACACCAAATCAACCCAAGCAATGGTTTCACTTCAAAGATACTGCCATAGCAAGGACAATGAAATGGCTTGTTTGTTTGAATCAATCAGTTTGCAGACTGATAATATCAGTGAGATGCAAAAATCTTGGAGGAAAGCAAATGACAAAATTAATTCCACCATGACTTTATTCTCTCCATTTACCTCCTTTTTCCGAAAAAGTTAAATTATTTTCTTTTCATGCCCGGTTAACAAGCAGAATGACAATAATCGACTTACGGTTTTCCGCCAGGGATGCCACTTAAGTTCGGTGGAATCCCAGGTACACGTATGTGATGTGGATCAAACCCAACCTAAAAATCACCAGAATTAAAGTTGTAAATTAATTGGAATGGAATTGTTGCTCTTATTAAAAACAGTGAACCTGGTTTTTCTTTTTTAGAAAAGCATTTTGGATGGCTGCCCTTTAAGTCAGACTGATGGAGTCTTCCCCAATGGTTGAAGAACTAGTGGAAAATGGTTAAGAAACCCCATTGATCCAATTTGATTGGTGAAACACAATGACCTCATGTGCCCACAACCAGGCTCTCCATAGAGATCGGGATCCTAGCAGTAGGAGGTTCCATCTGATGGGTGGTGCTTGCTAATCAGAGACCGGCTGCTCCCTACATCACCTGCCATAGTGGAAGTGGAGGTATCATACCCACCATGGATCCAGGATCACATAGTGACCTGAGGCCAACACAGAGTGAAGAAGGGATGGGGATGCAGGCTAGTGGTGTTTGAGGGCAAATTGAGACAGGTGAGGTCAAAAGGTTCAGAGGCAAGGAAGGGGTGGCTTTCAATGGCCCCCACTCCTGATGCTTTGTTTCTCAATCAGGCATAGGACTTTAATTATGAGAGAGCCCTCCTGGTAGGCTGTTGGAAAATCTGACAGGGCTTGCTTGGCAGCCTTTAGGAGGAGCAGCTAAGCTTTGAGGCTCCCATTTAATTCCTGGGACACCATTAAATTGCAGGGATTTCAAAGATAATGAGTATTAATTAGCTCATTAATGAACCTGATTGGCATTCCAATGCTGACAGGTGGGAATTCCACTCCAACTCCTTATGCCAGCGATGTAATTGGGGAAGACTCTGCCACAGCGGGATCTTAAGTGGGTCTGACTGCCATGTTCCCCACCATGACGGGATGCATTAATCCCATTTGTTCAAAATGCCTCAATCGTCAAGTGTATTTGCCTTTTCTTAGTTGTGACAATTGTATCTATAGTCACATATTGAACTGTTTCTCTGGCTTAAATTCATTCAAATCAGCAGTCATCTTATTGACAGCAAAAAAAATTTTAGTCAATTCAAGGTTAAAAGCCTGCTCGATTCACTCACCACTGGAGATCGGCCATAGGCAGCTGCCGCTGCTGCAGCAGCTGCTGCTGCACTCATCTGGGGGGAGATATTATGTAAACCTGCATATGCCCCTGGGCTTGTCAGATCTCCATTCATACCAGCATGGGGCACTATGCCAAAAGGAGCAGGATAAGGGCATGGTACTGCCATGGGAGTCCTCAAACCTGTAAATGACCAAAGTCTGTTATCAGTGACTGTAAGTTCCAAATACCTGCCAGTGCTTTTAGTTTATTTCAGCTGCACATTTTATTGTGAAAGTTGTGCAATCCAGAGGTGAAAAAAAAACAAAGTGCATATAATGTTACATTTTGTGGTTAGATTCCTTTAAGAGCTTTTCTATGTAAGAATTGTAATATGATGATTTTCTTTGCAACTACGAATGCAAGAAATCGAAAATGGATTCCTGCTACAATAAAACAGGAATTCATGCCAACATCAAAGATAAGATTAGAAAACTGTACAAAATAACTGCTTATTGTCAACCATTTAGCTACCTAATGGATCAATTCCTGGTGGTTTACCAGGGACTGGCCTCAATCCTGGGGTGGAATTACTTCCTGGAGTAGGAGCATCTGATCGTGGAGTTGGAGTGTTCGACTTTGATACTGGAGTAGTTGATTTCTCATTCTGTTAGTAAACAGAAAACTGCTTTGTCAATACTGCAACTACAAATTGATACTGCAAAGATTAATTTACTGCATATTAGAATTGTACTGATAAGAGTTATAGTCAATAACCAATGTAAAGTTTTACCAGTATCATCAACAATTAAAATAAATCACTGCAATTGAGAAACATGTTAAATTAACCTTATCAAAAATCAATTTTTTTTTGTAAAAAGCTGAGTTTAAATATGTTTTAACCTGACCAAAATACAGATATGGTATAAGTGAAGAGTCCTAGGACAGAACTTTGCCTGTAAGTTTCAGAATATCAAAGCCAGACTCACATGGGAGAATCAGCTTGTCTTAAATGGGACACAGTCACATACCTGGATTTCTTCAAATAGGCCAATTAGTGGCTAAAGGATAACAATGGAGGGAAAAAGCAATCAAAATGGAAGTCTCTGCTTCTGCTCTCCAGCTTTTCTCGGTTTGAAATTTAAAAATGGCATCAGTGGAGGTAGATCCCCTTATAGGTGATGCCCCTCTCGAGGCAGCCTGCAGGAAGCTGGAAGATACAGAAGGCCTTTAAGGTTGCCTGCAGCACTAGACCTCTGGCTGTCTCTGGGAAGTCAGCTTCAGGAAGCTGTCTCATTCCTCACTATGTCTGGGGACCTGAAAGCTGCCTTGAAACCCCCAGTCAGCCTCAAACATTGGGCACGTGTAGATCTTTAAGTTGAGTCAGTTACACATTGCTTGGTAGCCTTGTTCCCCCACCCATCCCATCTTCAAGAAAATAGCCCTTTGCTGAAATAGTGCCATGAAACAAGCAAATTGGTGAGTGACATGTAATCTCCCATCACAGTCTAAACAATTAATCACAGGCTTTCAAGTTGTTTTGATATTTCATCATGATCAAGGTTTACGTAAAGATTTATAGCTTGGGTGTCGGTTGCCATGGTTGTGGGTATGTTTGCCAAGCTGGAAAGTTGATTTGCAGACGTTTCGTCCCCTGCCTAGGTGACATCTTCAGTGCTGTGGAACCTCCTGTAAAGTGCTGCTGTAATGTGTCTTCTGCAATTTATTTAGTTCAGTTGCTGCTGTTTCCGGTTGCCAGATCTGGTAGTTCATTGTTGTGACCGGTATATTGGATCTAGGTTTATGTGCTTGTTGATGGGGTCTGTGGATTAATGCCATGCTTTGAGAAATCCTCTGCCTGTTCTCTGTTTACTTTGTCCTATGGTCGCTGTGTTTACCCAGTCGAATTTGTAGTCCTTGTCATCTCTATGTAGAGCTACTCGGGACAGCTGGTCAGAGCATTTAGTGGCTAGTTGGTGTTTGTGGATGTGGATTGCTAGCTGTCTGCCTGTTTGTCACACATAGTGCTTTGGTGTGGTCTTTGCATGGAATCTTGTATATCATGTTAGCCTTGAACATGATGAGTATACGATCTTTTGTCCTGGTGAGATGTTGTCTGAGTGTGGCTTTCGGTTTATTGGTTGTCATGGATCCCAGTCATCAAAGAAGGTTGGCTGTTAGTTCTCATATGTTTTTTATATGTGTTCGCGTGGCCAGTGTGTTGGGTCATGGCATGTCCTCATTGCAATGTCTGTCTGTTAGGCATATGTGGATGAAATTGTTGGGGTATCCGTTCTTGGTGAAGACTCTGTGGAGATCTTCTTCTTCTTCCCTTTGTAGATCAGGAGTGCTGCAGTGTGTGGTAGCCCTTTCGTACAGGGATCTAATACAACTTCTCTTGTGTGTGTTTGCTGTTGTTGTTCAGCATCTGGTCCGTGTGTGGCTTTTCTATGCACTTTTGAGGTGCATTCACTGTTCTGTATTCTTTCTACTATCACATCCAGAAATGACAGCACAGCAGCGCTTCACAGGAACTCCAAAGCACCGAAGATGTCACCTAGACAGGGGATGAAACGTCTGCAAATCAACTTCCCAGCTCAGCGAACATACCCACAACTATGTTATTTCACCATGAAGAAGGATCTACAGCCAAAATATCAGCCTTTCCTTTTTATGGATAGTGAGTGACCTGGGAATCCAGGATATTTTCTCCCTGGTTCAGATTTACAGCATTTTGTCAGGCATTATATATTTGATTTCTAATTAATTCTGGTTTCCTTCCTATCGGAAAGATGTTGTGAAAGTTGAAAGGGTTCAGAAAAGATTTACAAGGATGTTGCCAGGGTTGGAGGATTTGAGCTACAGGGAGAGGCTGAACAGGGTTGGGGTTGTTTTCCCTGGAGCGGAGGAGTCTGAGGGGTGACCTTATAGAGGTTTACAAAATTATGAGGGGCATAGATAGGGTATATAGGCAAAGTCTTTTCCCTGGGGTCGGGGAGTCCACAACTAGAGGGCAAGGGTTTAGGGTGAGAGAGGAAAGATAAAAAAGAGACCTACGGGGCAACTTTTTCACACAGAAGGTGGTACATTTATGGAATGAGTTGCCAGAGGATGTGGTGGAGGCTGGTAAAATTGCAACATTTAAGAGGCATTTGGATAGGTATATGAATAAGAAGGGTTTGGAGGGATATGGCCTGGGTGCTGGCAGATGGGGCTAGATTGGGTTGGGATATCTGGTTGGCATGGACAGGTTGGACCAAAGGGTCTGTTTTGATGCTGTACATCTCTGTGACTCTATGACTCTAAAATTCACTCATAGTTATCCTGCTGAAAAATTATGATCACTAGATTTTGTCACTAGGTTCCATTTTCAATAGCAGTACTTAAAGACAATCTCCAGAGTAGGGGAAAGAGGACAGGAGTGAAAAATACTTTTACCGAACTAGCACTGAAAATTTCCATCTCAAGGGTTCACTTGTATTAACTATACTCACAAGACCAATTTCTTTGGACTTTGAGGAAGGAGTACTACTGGAGGAAGCAATAGAAGCTGGACTTATAGGTGCATCCTTTTTTAATAGGCGAGATTTATCCAAGCCATTTTCCCGTGGCGAGTGTGGTGGGCTACCTCGTGGTGAGGTGGGATCCTGAAAATAGGAACATAATTTTTAAATTAGTAGCATTACAAAGCAGGAACAAAAGACAAGGTTGTACTTACAAGCAACAAGTTATAATATAAACCACCCATATAACACCTTACTAAATAGACACAAACTTTGCAACAAATGTGAGGTAAAAACACATTAAATTGGTTAAGCTCCATGAATGAAAGTAAAAAATCCGTACTAAGAATTAATACAGAACTGTATTTAATTGCACAGCAGCACAATATCTGAAGAAAATATTGCACACATGCAACCATGAAATTCACTATACAAATTATAATAGCAAGGCAGGAGGGATTTTTTTAAAAATCCATTGCATTTAGAAGTGAGTAATACTGGAAATGTCATATTGATTTCTCCTTGATTGGCTGAATATTATATGCCCCACTTGGTGCATTTTCAATACGGGGCATGTAAAGTAGGTCATGAGACCAGCTAACTTCCAAAACAGAGGGGAGCGGGAAGAGAACAGCAGGTCAAACAGGATCGAAGGAGCCAGGAAGTCAATGTTTTGGGTCATGACCCTTCATTAGGGCTAGGGAGGAGGATGGGAGCTCAGAAAGAAATAGAGAGAGGGTGTGAGATGGGAAAGGGCATGTGGTTTAGTGATACATGGACGTGGGAAAGATAGGTGGGGTGGTGACAGGTGGATGCAGGATAGGGGATTATTGTGATTGGTCAGTGGGAAGGGTGGAGCAGATGGGGGAGAGGGAAGATAGACAGATTAGGTCAGGTCAAGAAGGCGGGGTGGAGAGGGAGGGCTGGATGTGGGTTGAAGTTGGGGGTGGGATGGTTTTGAAGCTGGTGAACTCTACGTTGAGGACACTGCGTCGTAAGCTCCCAATGCGAAATGTAAAGTGTTGTTCCTCCAATTTGTGTGTGGCCTCATTTTGTCAGTGGAGGAGGCTCAGAATAGACATGTTGCCAAGGGAGAGGGAGTGGGAATTGAAATGGCTGGCAACCGGAAGGTGGTGTTGATTGGAGCGTATAGAGTGCAGATGCTCCACAAACTAGTCCCCGAGTCTGCGCTTGGTCTCTGCAGTGTAGAACAGGCATCGGGAGCAAAGGATGCAATAGATCAGCTTAGAAGAGATGCAGGTGAATCTCTGCTAGATTTGGAATGATTGTTTGGGACCTCGGATGGAGGTGAGAGGGGAGGTGTAGGGGCAGGTGTTGCATTTCTTGCGATTGCAGGGAAAGGTCCGGATGTGAAGTTGGTGGGGAGTATGAAACTTACGAGGGAGTCACGGAGTGAACGGCTCCCTATGGAAAGCAGGTAGGGGTGGGGAAGGAAATCTCTTTTTGGTGATGGGCTCTGACTGCAGGTGGCGAAAAACAGTGGATGATACGTTGGATTTGGAGTTTGGTGGGGTGGTATGTGGGGACGGGGGAACTCTATCCTTATTGTAGTTGGGGGAGGGGATTTGAGGGCAGAGATGTGGGAAATGGAGGAGATGTGGTTGAGGGCATTATTAATCATGGGAGAGGGGAAATTGCGGTCCTTGAAATAGAAGGATATTAGGAATGTCTCCAAATAGAATTCTTCATCCTGGCAGCAGTTGCGGTAGAGGTGGAGGAATTGGAAGTATGAGATCACATATTTTTTAACTTCCTATTACCTATCCTCTTATTTCTGAGAGGCTCACACATGCTGGGTGCAAATGTCCATGTACCAAATATCTTCGGAGCAAGCAGCTGCTGAATTCACTAGGTACCCACACTTGCTTCCACTTAACATTTCTTTACACTTAGCTTGTTTGGCGAATTTGGTAAGATAGAAAGCCTGAACGTTAATGAGGCAAATGAGCCATCAACAAGATATTAATAAGTAATCATCATCATCAATAAGCAACCAGCTACTGCCTAGCAAAAATCTCAGCATGCCGCTTGCAAAAATCTTTAAAGATGGACCGAGATCTTTCTGATTTTGAGGTGGGCCTCACCAGATTTCTCGCCCAATTCTGCCACAAACCTCACTACGGACCATGTTGCTCAGACCTCTATAAGAATCTGTCTGATATAACTGTAGAATTTGATGAAATGCATTGAACACAGAACTACACAGTTGATCTTATGATGAAGGGAACTTCATTAATGAAGTATTTAAAGATCGTTAAACCAAAAATCATTTCACCGAAGAACCACAGTAGTCATGGTCTGTGGTTACAATGTTTTGACTCTACACTTCATCTGTTCAAGTCAAGGAATAAGATTCTAACCAGAGGAAAGTATTTCATTTATAACCTTCATTCGCCCCAGCTTTCCTCGAGCATTTTGTTGCCATGTTCAATTGGTGGTTGTCTTGACATTGAGGAAGCTGTTTTCATTTTACAAGTTTGACACTTGGATAAAGGTTGAAATCAAATGGTTTTGGCAGAAGCCAAACTGGTTGTAACTGAGTAGGTTATTAGTGAGGTTGTATTTTTGGTTGTCCATTGACTACTTCAACACTAAAGCAATGATTAGGTTTTTTTATGAGAATAGGAATGGCTAGGCCCCTACATTACCAAGCACATTCTAGTGTTGGCTAGAGAGGCAACTACCTCTGGTGCACACGTCTTAACCAGTTCAGCCAGTTTATTGGTAGGATTTTAAATTGCATTGCAATGATTAAGGAAGGTTGTCAATGAGCAATATTCCATTTATGTTTAATGACTGGAGACAAGGCCTGGTAATCCAGATGGCCGACTGAACACCAGGCCTGGTAATTCAGATGGCTGACTGGAGACAAGGCCTGGTAATCCAGATGGCTAACTGGAGTCAAGGCCTGGTAATTCAGATGGCTGACTGGAGACAAGGCCTGGTAATTCAGATGGCTAACTGGAGACAAAGCCTGGTAATCCAGATGGCTGACAGGCTAATATTTGGTTCAGAATAATGCCAATAATCTGGGTTTAATTCTTATTCCAGCTGAGGTCAACTTGGAACCCTCCCCCAAGAGTGGAACGCAATCGCAAAGCAACACTGGCAAAAACTAACAACAAGACAGCTCAGCATGAATTGCCAGCAGACCCTGAACTAATGGCTAATAGCGCACTTGTAGATGAATGAATGATGAATGAAACAGTCGTAGGATTAAATCTGCTTTGGCAAGAATCAAAACATTCTGGCTAAAACATCAATGCAAGCGGGAACATAATCTAGTTCATTATTGAGAGAGTTACGTTTCAGAAATGCTAAAAATCTGCTTTTTGGAAAAAAAATGTTAAATTGAGGCTTTATCTGCTTCACAATTATTTTTGTAATCAATTCTCATTCTTTGCCAACACTGAGTCACCTGAAGGGCTTATGCCCGAAACGTCGATTCTCCTGCTCCTCAGATGCCGCCTGACCTGCTGTGCTTTTCTAGCACCAGAACTTCCCCCTTAGTCCATACTTTTTAATAGTAACCCACAAGGAAAATCACAGCTCTGCAGATTAACAGCACTACTTGTTTCCAGCAATGTTGGCACTGTGTTCATGTATCCATGCCAATGCTTCCATCCTTCTGCAGGAGAAGATTATGCACAACAAGTGCTCCAGACCCACTCTGAGAAGCCAGTTGTTGAGCTGGCAGGAGAACAGGAGTGTATACTGGTGTTGAAGAGAAGTCTGGATCTTTGCAGGCGTTTATTGAGATAGCCTCCAATTTCTTCCTGTCAGTGCACATGAAACCTTGGGTTGAGATAGCAGCACACACTACTAACAAATCTTGTTGGAGAAACACAGCAAGTCTGGCAGCACTTGGTTGTTTTCTCTCAACACTTGACACTGGGCGTTTTTTTGGATTTCCAGCATCCGCAGTCCTTTGAGCTTATTTTCTTAACAAATATTTGCACTTTTCACTGCAGTCCTCCAGATCCCATATCCAAAAGAAAAGGTCTCAGCCCCTTGCCCCATGTCTATACATCATGTGAACTATATCTCTGCAGAGGAAAAGTTGCAAGCCTTGAAGGATGTACTGTCAAGGTGTTGTATCACAGTCTCCATTTGTGCAAAGACTTTCAGCTCCTCAAGCCCAGGGTCACATTCTGGTGGGCAACAAGCCCCTGCTGAGCATAACACAGCTGCACAGGCAGGCAGCAAAACATCTAGCAGAGGTGTCAGAGGTCAATAGCAGGTTGGAAACAGGGACTGAGTCGATGTCATGACTCCAGTATGAGAGCACATGTCTACCTTGACGGCAGATTCTGGAGTGAGTCAGGTCCAGCAGAATAATCAGTATCTGTCTGGAATGCATAGGAACTTCTACTTCATTTTTTGGAACATGGACGCATACACTTACTGACTAGGTAAGGGCAGAGGTCAGGGGGTTGTAAAGGGATCTTGACCTCTCTCAAGGCGCCCCATCTCCTCATAGGGTGACAGATGTGCCACTGCACAGATAGAATAGGAGCAGTATAGAGACTCCCATGGCACTTCAGAAAACTGAATGTCTGCCTCCCATCTATTAAATTTCCATGCCTGCCCTTCTAAATGCTCTTGATGGGACTGAAAGATTCCGCTCAGAGATTGAGAAGGGCAATGAAAATGACTAAGTTATTGGCATTGAAGGGATGATTGGCACGTAGGGATGATGGGTGAATGAGATTTGGTGCAGATAATGATGTGTGATGGCCTAGTGGTATTGTCATTGGATTCTTAATTCAGAAACCCAGGTAATGTTCTAGAGACCTGGGTTTGGGAAAAAAAGCCATCTGGTTCATTGATGTCCTTCAGGGAAGGAAACTGCCATCCTTAGTTGGTCTGGCCTACAAATCACTCCAAACCCAGAATAATATGATTGACTCATAACAGCCCCCTTGGATGGGCAATAAATGACCTAGCCAGCAGCACCCTCATCCCACAAATTAATAAAAAATCCATTCCAATATACTATCACAAACACACCCTTGGCAAAGGCAAATTCAGCAAAACAGATTTTTCTCATGTGCTATCTCCTTTCCAGTCCAGGTCAAAGAAATACTGAAAGAAACAATCTAGCAGCAAAGACAGAACTCAAACTTTTTGCTGCAGCAGAGAAAGCTATATCTATCAGCTCCAATGGCCAACTCCAAACCCTAACTGAAAACCAAATTAAAACTCAGGACTGTGTGAGCCTGACTCTATCCACTCATGCTACTTTTGTCTAATTTAGAAAAAAAAACACTCCAGGGAGCTCAAAGCTATTTACCAACTGCTTGTGAAGTAGACATTCCGCAACCACTGTGGCAACACCTCTCTGCAAGAGAAACAGTACAGAACAAATCTTTCTTAAAGGCATAGTACCATCACAATACAGGCATTAGAGTTTTCAATGAGCTCAAGCATACAGAGGGTACAAGTTGGAAGACCGGTTTAGAGACCCTTTGAATATTCAGATCTAAGAGGAAACAAAATAGTTAAGTTGAGGCAGGGGTGCAGTTGGGTGGTTTTTAATGAGTGGAAAATATAAATGATAGCTGCTCTGTTTCTTTTGTTGATCATGAACCATTTACAATAATATGAATACTACCCTGTTCACTTCTCCAGGAGAAAGGTTCCATGGAACATTTTCCTGATTCTAAAAATGTTATCAAGCCATTTCAGGATACTTATTTGACCTTATTTCCTTCAATCCTGGTCTGATGCTCTTCACAGATAATGTGTCACTTCTTGTATAAAGAATATTGATATCATTATATCTCAGATATGACCACTTCAGCCAGTATTCTAGCTTCATTTTGAATGATATTTTTATCTAGTCGTATATATCATATCTCTGTCCCCTAATCATTCCCTGGTATGCACGTTTACTTCATATTTGCAGATAAACACAAACAACACATATACATTTGTGTAGTGTTGTATCTAGTATTCAAAATTGCTTTGAAATGCAATAAAGCATTTCCAATAACCATATTTTCCATTATATTTAGAGGCATGTCACTTTTTTATTTTGATAGCCATTTAAATTAGATTTGAGAAGCTTAAAACAGTACTTGATGGAAAGAACAGTGAGCCAAGAAAAAGTAGTCCAATATAAACAGGAAGTCCACGTTAACTGTCAACATAAAACAAATGACTACATCCAACATTTTTAAAACAAACCACAACAAACCTCATTGGAGACATCCACCACCAAGTTATCATCACTCTTCTCTCCATCACTATCCTAAATATGAATACAAAGAAATAATACATAATCCTTTAAAATTGCCAATACATATTAACTCCAAATGTACTCAGACATGTGCTTAAATATATAGTAATGGAGGTAACAACCTAAGTATGGATAAAAGTTAATTACACATCAGTAGACATTTGAAAACAGTTAAATTAATGACATAGCAATCCCCATAATAGCCATGATGTTAGACTGCAATGATATAAAAACTGAAAGCTTTGAACTGAAGGTGCAGCTTAGATACTCGTCTTTTACTTTCATAGGATTCTTAACAGCCAGGAGACAGAAAGGCCCTTTATCTTGGGTGGAATGCAGTTGGGCAATCCCTATCCAGTCCTCAGTTCATATGGTCCAACACAGCAAGGCTGAAAAATGGGGGGGGGGAAAAATCACACCATTTACAGTGTGAAATGCTCCCCTGAGCTTAAGTTGAAACATGCTATGTTGTTGGGGAAGGAGCTTCACTCTGATCTGAATAAATTCAGCATATGTACAGAATAGGGTGAATATAAAAGATTACAGCAACCCAGTAAGAGGTGTTATATTTGGTATAGTAGGCACATCTGTGCTTATTTACCTTGCATCATAGCAGCCACCTTTTTGCCCTCTCACTGTTTTGGGAGAAAGACATTTCTAGATCAAATGCGCAACACCATAATATAAGAAGCATGTGACTCTCAGTTTAGTGTTCCTGATCTAATGTCTCTGAGGACTATACTGTTACACTCAGGAGGTAGCATAATTTAAGTGAGTTCTACATTTTCCTATGTCTGTTGGGACTAATGCTAATTCCTTTCTTCTTACATGAATTATTCAGCACTTTCAGAAAAACTCGTATTTTCAGAAAAGCAAATCTACTACGAGACAGTTTATTGAAACAATCATACTGTTAGGGAAAAAAAAACTTAAGCATTATTTTCTCCTTCTTCCTCAATGGGGTGATTGTTTTTAGAAGCTGAAAATCATAATTCATAAAAATACGAAACATAAAGACAAATAACTGAGAACAGATCCAAGATTTAATCAAAATTTGATTAGAAAAAGTCATGGCATTCCCATAATTTTGACTGTTACTCACATAACGATTTGCTAAGTCCTTATCATCAGTCTTCTGCTTCTTACTATCTGTGGAATAATCATTTGAGTTTCTGTGCTTCTCTGCAGTTCTGAAACTGGCTGATGGTGACACTGAAGAGCTCTGAAACGACAAATATCAGCCTGTATTGTATTCACTTTGAAAGAGGTATTAGTAAGAGATTAAAAAACAGTTAATGGAAAGATCTCAGTTATGCAAAGGACATCAGAAGTACAATTGTTGTCTCTGCTTAATTAGTGTAGTGGTCTAATGTTAAGTACTAAGTATTAAGTAATATTAGTATCACACCTTACATCTAGTATCAAATAATATTAAGACTAATTAGTAGTCTAGATTTAATAAAATCACAATAGCACAGAGCAAACTGATGTGGGTTGAAGATGCAGGCTGACAAGTCCCAGGTTCTGATGGACTTCATCCTAGTGTCGTAAAAGAGGTGGCTACTTAGGTAGAAAATGCTTTGACATTAATTTTCCAAAATTCAACGAACTCTCAGAAGGCTCCACTGGACTGAAAAGTAGCAAACATAACTCCTCTAACCATGACCGAGCCAGATAGCTTAACATTTATCTTGGAAAGGTTTCAGGAGTGATCATTACATGGATTGCTGCTACACACATAGAAAAACTCAAGATAGTCAGAAAGAGTCAGCATTCTTTTGTGAAACAGGAATCATGTTTAATCAACTTATCATATTTCTTTAAAAGAAAGAGTAACATGGGCTGTGGGTAAAGTGGAAGCTGTGGACATGCTACATTTGGATATCCAGAAGGACTTTGACAAGGTGCCACATAAAAGGTTACTGTACAAGTAGGTACACGTGGTGTTGACAGTCGAATGATAGCTGGTATAAAACAGATAATTTACATAAATAAGTCTTTATTTGATTAGCAGAAAATAGAGTCTTGCAAGTTTTTAATAATAATTTATATCAATAACTTGCATAAGAACAATGAAGACATGGTAGCTAAATTTGTAGATCAAACAAAGATTGATATGAAAGCCTATTCTAAGGAGGACATAGGGAAGTTGCAGACGGATATAAATAGGTTGAGTACATGGGACAAAATGTGACAGGAGTATAATGTGGGAAAATGTGAAGTTGCTCACACTGGCAGGAAGAATAAATAAGCATTACTTAAAAGAGAATGATTGCTGATTTCAAACTTACTGGAATTTAGGTGTTCTTGCACATGAATCACAGCAAGAAATTAAGAAGGTTAATGGAATGCTACCTTTATCAGAAGCACAGCAAGTAGCAAAAATGAGGTGAGGTAGCTCTGTTAATAAAGAATATGATCAGTAAATAGGAAGAAATTATCTTGGTTCAGGGAATCAATTTGGAAAGATAAGAAATACCAGTGAAAAATAGTAATTGGTAGGAGCCATTTGTAGTTTCCCACTGAATGTAGATTTCTCCAGCTTCCTCACTTCCCCTCCCCCCACTTATCTCAGTCCCAACCCCCGGATTCAGCACCGCCCTCTTGACCTGCAATCTTCTTCCCGACCTCTCCGCCCCCACCCCCAATCCGGCCTATCACCCTCACATCCTTCCATCTATCGCATTCCCAGCGCCCCTCCCCCAAATTCCTTTCCCCCATCCCTTATCTCAGCCCACTTGGCACACCAGCCTCATTCCTGAAGAAGGGCTTATGCCCGAAACGTCGATTCTCTTGCTCCTCGGTTGCTGCCTGGCCTGCTGTGCTTTTCCAGCACTAATTAAGGAATAGTTTATTTTACAAGTAGTAATGCGTAATGGAACAGGATTAACTTATGACTGCCTCCAAAAAGCTTCCTTTAGATCAGGGTAAACATGAAATGACAGAATTTCACATTCAATTTGAAGGTGAGAAACTTGGGTCTGAAACAAGTGTGTCCAACTTCCCAAGTAAAATATTTAGAAGGGTATGAAGACAGAGTTAGCTGAAATATAAGTGAAATATCAGTTATATGGTAAGATTGTAGAGAAGTTGTGGCAGATAATTAAGGAAATAGAGTCATAGAGATGTACAGCATGGAAACAGACCCTTCGGTCCAACCTGTCAATTCCAACCAGATACCCCAACCCAATCTAGTCCCAATCTTGCTAATTATATATTCTATTGAGAAATAAAGATTGTAATGATTAGGTGTAATTTTAATATGCTACCACATTGAAAGAAAAGGTATACATTGCTGCAAAGATTAGTGGCAGCCACAAGACTGCAAACTTGAGAAAAGGAACAAAAGATGACTAAATTAATATTAAAGGGGGAGAAATTGGAGAGCATAAAATAAAATTTCTTAGTCAGTGAAACATTTTACAAGCATATATCAGAGAAAAGCATAACTAAATTAAGCATTGGTTTCCTTAGAGGGTGAGACTGCAGAATTGATAAGGACAAACAAGGATACGGCAGAGGCTTTGAACAAGTATTTTTATCTGTTGACATAACAGAAGACACAAAAAAAGCATCTCAAGTATAGTAGAAAAGCAGGGTCAAAAGTGAGGGAGGAATTTGGAACAAGCAGCATCACTAGAAAATAGTGCCCTTGAAGGTCTGTATTCTAGGGTCTTAAAAGAACTGGCTGCAGAGGCAGTCAATTTACTGGTTGTAATCTTCCTGCATTCCCTACATTCTCAAAAGGTTCTACTGTATTACAAAAATGTAAATGACATTATTCAAAAAAGGAGGGTGACAAAACACAGGAGGCTCTGTGCTACTCACTTTAAAAGCTGTCACTGGGAAAACGCTTGGATCGCTTAAGTATGTACAGGAGCACATTTAGGAAAGCATAATGTCAGAAAGGGGAGTCAACAGAGTTCTGGGAAAGAAAAATAGTGTTTGACAAAATTTATTGAGTTCTTTGAGGATGCATAAGCAGGGACAGAAAAGGGGAATCAGTCAATGCAATGTATTTAGATCTTAAAAAAAGATCAGCTGCCACATAAAAGGTTTCTGTACAAGAGCTCCTTGTGTTGGGAGTAATATTATATTAGACTGGAGGATTGAGTAACAGGAAATGAGAGTATTGGGTTCAACGGGATATTTTCAGGTTAGCAAATTGGATCTAAATGGGGCCTCAAGTGTTTACTTTTTTTTTATTATTAATTTTGTGGGATGTGGGTGTCACTGGCTGGCCAGCATTTATTGCCCGTCCCTAGTTGCCCTTGAGAAGGTGGTGCTGAGCTGCTTTTTTGTTGAACTGCCGCAGTCCACCTGTTTTGGTTGGCCTACAATGCTGTTAGGGAGAGAATTCCATGATTTTGACCCAGAGACAGTGAAGCAATGGCAATACATTTCAAATATATTTTAGTGTGGTGAGTGGCTTGAGAAGGACTTGAAGGTGGTGGTGTTTCCATGTATCTGTTGTTCTTGTCCTTCTAGATGGAAGTGGTTAGAACATAGAACATAGTAAAATACAGCACAGAACAGGCCCTTTGGCCAATGATGGTGTGCTGAGGGTTAATCCTAATGTGCTCCAGTTTCTTCCCACAGTCCAAACATGTGCAGGTTAAGTGGATTGGCCATGCTAAATTGCTCACAGCATTCAGGGATCTGCAGATTAGGTGTATTAGCCATGGGAAATGCAGGCTTATGGAGTAGGGTAGGGGAACTGGATCTAGGTGGGATGCTCATCACAGTGTCGTTGCGGACTTGATGGGCCAAATAGCTTGCTTTCACTCTGCAGGGATTCTATGATTCAAGCAGGCTGCTTTGGCCTGGATGGAGTCAAGGTTCTTGAGTAATATTGCAGCTGCACCCATCCAAACAAGTGGGAAGTATTCCATCACACTCCTGACTTCCGACTTGTGCCTTGTGGACAGACTTTGGGGAGTCAGGACATGAGTTCATCGCAGCAGTATTCCTTGCCTCTGACCTGTTCTTGTCATCACTGTGTTTATGTGGTGAGTCCAGTTAAGGTTCTACATGAGTGACTTAGATTAAGGAATTTAATGTGTTGTAGCAAAATTTGCCTGATGAAATAAAGATTGGTTGGAAAACAAATTATGAGGAGGATACAAAAACAATCTGTATGGAGATAAAAGTGGGACATGTGGGGTCAAACAAAAAAAGGCGGGTGGGATATAATGTGGAAAAATGAGAGCTGGTCCACTTTGACAGAGAAAGTAGACTAGCAAAATATTTAAATAGGGAGAGACTGCAGAATGCTGCCATACAGAGGGATCTGGATATCCATGTGGATGAATCACAAAAATATTTGCATGCAGGTATAACAAGCAATTAGGAAGCAAATCAAATGTTGTCCTTCGCTGCAGGCAGGATGGAGTATAAAAGTAGAAAATATCTATTACAGCTATACAAGGTATTGGTGACACCTACAGAATTTTCAGTCTTGATCTCCTTAATTAAGACGAGACACTCTTGCATTTAAAACAGTTCAGAGAATGTTCCATAGGGACAATCCTCAGATGGAGAGGATTATTTTATCAGGAAAGATTGAGCAGGTTAGTCCAATACTCATTGCAGTTTAAAAAAATGCGAAGAGATCTTGTTAAAACATATGAGTTTTTTAAGATTCTGAGGTGGTTTCACTTGACTGATGTAGATAGGCTATTGCTCTCATGCAAATGGGTTGGAGGGGAAGTGTAGTGAGATCTAGAACTAGGGATCACTTTTTAAAAGTAAGTGGTTTCTCATTTAAGATTAGGAGGAATTTCTTCTCTGAAAGGAGCATTAGACTTTGGAATTGTTCCACATGTGGTGGTTAAGGCTGGTTCATTTCATATATTAAATGCTGAGGAACAAGGCTTTGATCAACAAGGGAGTCAATGGGGGACAGGTAAGAAATTGAATTAAGGTCATAATCAGATCAGCCACGATTTTTTTCAATAGTACAGGAGGCTTGATGGACTAGATTAACCACTGTTACTCTTATTTCTGATGATCTCTTTAAATTCCTCCAGTCTTACAATCCCAAATTCAATCTCCCATTGTCCGTGGCTCATTTTGGAAATTATGACCACCTTCCCACAACTCCATTGCCTCACTATTGGCAGCCAAGTCTTCTGCTTGTAGAGGTGCACACAACCAAAAATTCAATCACTAAACACCTTCGAACCTTCTTCAAAGATTGCATTGCAACCTGCCTCTGTGACTGAGCTTTTGGTCACACTTTTGTTAGGCAATTTGTTTCCACGGTCTTTTTTCTTAGAAAGAAAGATATATTTTTGTGAAAATTGCTTTTCTCAAAGGTGCTCTTTAAATATAAGGGCCTATTGCTTTAAAAAATGTCCAGCAGCAAAATCCAAAGCATATAAATAATGATACATGAGGAAAAGCCATGCTATTCTATTCTTATTTTGTCATTCAGAACATTTGATATGGCTATTCTTTCCACACAGTACAGAATCTATTCAGTTGGTCTTCAAACAACAGGAACATTGGAATTTCTTATTAAATTTAAATTCCAAGACAAATGCGACCATGAAATTGGAGGAGTTTTGAAAAATATTTAAACTTTGACAGTCGTATTGAAGGCAATGAGTCAAGCATCGAGCAGTTGAGAAGTTATTTGCAGTATAAAACAAATTAATGTTTTGAATTTGAATATTGTATACCTAGATTGTACAAATTATTGGAGTAAACCTGATATTCAAATTACTTTGGTTTTATTTCTACGCCAAAAACATAACGCATGCAAATCTACAACAGTTTGCTGAGAGGTGCGAGGGAGGAGCGAAGGACTTCTGGGAAGGTTTTAAGTGGGCGAGATTGGAATACTTTCTGGGGAAGGTGGGACCTGTACATGAAGGACGGGTTGCACCTGAACTGGAGGGACACAAATGTCCTGGATGATCGTGTGATTTGGGAGAGTTTAAATTGGTTTGGCAGGGGGATGGGAATAAGAGCCACATGTCTGAGAGGGGGATCAGTTGAAGACGGGGCAGTGACAGGATATATTGAATCTATCAGGAAGGTTTCTCATGCGATGAAACAAAGGGACCAGTTAAAGTGTGTCTGCTTTAATGCAAGGAGTGTCCGAAATAAGAGTGACGAACTTAGAGCATGGATCAGTATTTGGGGCTACGATGTTGTGGCCATAATGGAGACGTGGGTTTCACAGGGGCAGGAATGGTTGCTTGATGCTCCAAGGTTTAGAAAGTTTGAAAAAAAGGGAGGGTGGAAAAAGAGGAGGGGGTGTAGCATTGCAAATCAGAGAGTGCATTGCAGCTACAGAAATGAAGGTTGTTGAGGAAGGTTTGTCTACTGAGTCAATATGGGTGGAAGTTAGGAACAGCAAGGGAACAGCCACCACATTGGGGTTTTTTGACAGACCAATTAATAGCAGGAGAGAGATTGAAGAACTCATGGCGGGCAGATTCTGGAAAAATGCAGAAGTAGCAGGGTTGTTGTTTTGGATGATTTCAACTTTCCCAATATCAGCTGGAACTTCCTAAGTGCAGATGGTTTAGATGGAGCTGTTTTTGTCAGGTGGGTTCAGAGGGTTTCCTTACTCAGTATGTGGACATACCGACAAAGGGAGAGGCCATTTTGGATTTGGTACTCAGCAGCGAGCCAGGACAGGTGTCAGATCTCGTGGTCACAACTGCCTCACATTTAGCATAGCCTTGGAGAATGAAAGTAGCAGTTACCGAAGGATATTTAATTGGGGAAAAGGAAATTATGACGCTATCAGACAGGATTTGGGAAGTACAGACTGGGAGCAATTGTTCCACAGAAAGGGGACGGCAGATATGTGGAGACTATTTAAGGAGCAGTTGTTGTGAGTGATGCATGAATTTGTTCCTCTGAGACAGGTAAGAATGGATAAGATTAAGGAACCTTGGATAACGGCAGCAGAGGAACTTCTCGTCAAAAGGAAGAAGGCAGTTTACGTAAGGTGGAGGAAGCAAGGATCTAGCATAGCTTTAGAAGATTATAGGCTTGCTAGAAAGGAGACTAGAAATGGACTGAGGAGAGCCAGGAGGGGAACAAAAAAGGCAAGACGGATTAAGGAGAACCCAAAGGCATTTTACTCATACATGAGGAATAAGAGAATGATCAGGGAGAAGATAGGGCCAATTAGGGATAGCGGAGGGAACTTGTGCATGGAATCTGAGCAGATTGGGGAAGCCCTAAATGTGTTTTTTGCTTCGGTTTTCACTAAGGAAAGGGAACTTGTAGTAAATTAAAACTATGAGGAGCTGGGATACAGTCTTGACCAGATCAAGATTGATGAAGTTGATGTGCAAGAAATTTTGGAAAATTGATTGATAAGTTCTCAGGGCCAGACCAGATTTATCCTAGGCTGTTCCAGAAAGCAAGAAAGGAGGTTGCTAAGCCGCTGGCAAGGATATTTGCCTCCTCACTCTCCACGGGAGGATTGGAAGGAGGCGAATGTTGCTCCTCTTTTCAAGAAGGGTAATAGGGAACTCCCTGGCAATTACAGACCAGTCAGTCTTACATCTGTGGTCAGCAAAGTTTTGGAAAGAGTTTTGAGGGATAGGCTTTATGACTATTTGGCAAAGCATAGTATGATTAAAGGCAGTCAGCATGGCTTTGTGAGGAGCAGGTCATGCCTCACAAATCTTATTGAGTTCTTTGAGGAGGTGACAAGACAGGTCGATGAAGATCGAGAGTGGATGTGGTGCATATGGACTTCAGCAAGGCATTTGATAAGGTTCCCCACGGTAGGCTCATTCATAAAGTTAGGAAGTATGGGATATAGGGAGATTTGGCTATCTGGATTTAGAATTGGCTGCCTGATAGAAGGCAGAGAGTGGTTGTAGATGGTAAGTATTCTGCCTGGAGGTCAGTGTTGAGTGGGGTCCCGCAGGCTCTGTTCTTGGGTCTCTGCTCTTTGTAGTTTTTATAAATTACTTGGATGAGGAGGTTGAGGTGTGGGTTAGTAAATTTACAGATGACACAAAGGTTGGAGGCGACGTCGATAGTATAGAGGGCTATTGCAGGCTGCAGTGCGACATAGAAAGAATGCAGAGCAGCGCTGAGAAATGGCAGATGGAGTTCAACCTGGATAAATGCGAAGTGATGCATTTTGGAAGGTTGAACTCGAACGCCGAATATAGGATTAAAGACAGGATTCTTGGCAGTGTGGAGGCACAGAGGGATGTGTGTGCAAGTATATAGGTCCCTCAAAGTGGCCACCCAAGGTTGTTAAGAAAGCATATGGTGTTTTGGCTTTCATTAACAGGGTTTAAGAGCCACAAGGTTTTGCTACAGCTCCACAAGTCCCTGGTGAGACCACACTTGGAATATTGTATCCAGTTCTGGTCACCCTACTATAGGAAAGATACAGAGGCTTTGGAGAGGCTGCAAAGAAGGTTTACCAGGATGTTGCCTGGACTGGAGGGCTTGCCTTATGAAGAAAGGTTAAATAAGCTCAGACTTTTCTCTCTGGAGAGAAGGAGGAAGAGACGAGACCTAATCGAGGTGTACAAGATAATGACTGGAATAGATAGAGCCAATAGCCAGAGACTTTTCCCCAGGGCAGGATTGACTGGTACGAGGAGTCATAGTTTGAAGATATTTGGAGGAAGGTATAAAGGAGACGTCAGAGGTAGGTTCTTCACGCAGAGATTGTGAATGCATGGAATGCGTTGCCAGCTGTGGTGGTGGAAGCAGAGTCATTAGGGACATTTAAGCGATTGCTGGACATGCACATGAATAGCAGTGAGTTGAGGGGTGTGTAGGTTAAGTTACTATATTTTACATTAGGATTAACCTCGGCACAACTTCATGGGCCAAAGGGCCTGTTCTGTGCTGTATTTTTCTATGACTTCTATGAGTTCATTAACTTTCAAGTGCTGATTGTTTGCAATACACAACCAGACAGAAAATGAATGACTTGCAAGCAATATGTCACTAACCTGCATTAAGATATAGAAACTAACATTATTTTTTTCTATCAGCAAGCTTGAGTTATGTCAATGTTTTGTAACACTGTCCATTAACATTCACAAAAAATCTCAATTTAATTTTCCTGCAATTGATATTCAAACTCCTGAATTGTGCAAGGATGAAAGTAAAAATCACTGCCACAGTGCCATGCTAAATCGAGAAAAGGAAGAGACTAATTTGGTTTTTGTTAATTTAGTTTATGACAGGAACAGCATTACTTCACCTGGACCCTTTCCTTTAGCTGCAGTGTTTTCAGAGATACAAAACTGCTTTCAACCACGAAACATAAAAGAAAATATCCTGAATAGCTCAACAGATATGCTTCATAATTTTGTGTTTAGTTTTCACGTCAAAAAATTCTACTAGCTCAAGATTTATCCTGACCTTTTGACCTTTCCTTTGTTCTCATTTGTACGTAACAACAACTTCACAAAATAAAGAACTATTTTAAACACAGGTTAATGTCCAACACTGAACACCCACAATTATCTGTCCAGCTGTCGATACATGTTTAGCCTGTACTTGATGAGAACACTGTCAATAGAAAGCAGAAACCCAATAGTAGGTCAAAACTGTCAGCACAAAACCTTTTCAACAGGAAATGTAGCATTCAGTGTCTGTTGCTTCAGTAAACATACAGGACAATTTAGTCATACAGTGTGTTTGTTCAGTGGTTTGCGTTCTTTGATCCATGAAGCAATGCCTTCTTAAAATATTTCCTGTGGCCTGACTGCTTAAACTGAATACTGATGGACTATATAATGTGGGTTTCTTGCCACCAAGGCAGAGGAGGAGCACAAAAATAGGCTTATGCCTTTCATTTTATTTTTACCATCAACAGCATCTGAATAATAAAGCATTCATTACTTGAAATTATTTTTAACTGTAATTTATTTAGCAAAGACTGCTAATAAAGTTATTTGAAAATAATCAAAAGAGTATTTTTAAGAGACAAAGAGGTTGAAAGAAAACAACTTCATAAAATTAATTAATATATGGACACTAACATCTAAAGTATATTAATAGCTGGATTTTGTAGTTAGCAACAAAGGCATGCACAGATTACCTTTACAGAAGTTGCCCACAAAGACCTATTGATTTTTATGATGTAGACTTTGTCTTTTCTAACAAGTTTAAATGTAGCACCAAGTCAAAGGATTCTCCAGATATGGAGCTGCAGGGTGAGTAAACAATCCACACTGAAGTATTCTCACAAATAGCAATTGGGGTGTTTTAAATTTTCTGATAGCAAAATAAATGATTATGATTGGATTATGGATAAAAAATATTGAAATACCAACAAACAAAGTAGTCACCAGGCTGGTAATCCGGAAGTTCAGATTAATGCTCTAGAATTAAGACAATATATGGTATACTTGCCTTTAATAGCCGAGACAGAGTTTAAGAGCAGGGAGATGATGGTGGAAAGGTTTAAAATGTTGGCCAGGCCACAGATAGAGTATTGTGTACATTTCTAAAATCCACATTACACGAGAGATCTGATGGCATTGGAGAGGGTGCTGAGGAGATTTACCAGGATGCTGCCTGAGCTGGAGAGATTTATTATGAAGAGAGCTTTGATAGACTGGGGGTTGTTTTCCTTGGGGCAGAGGAGATTGAGTGGGATATGTTTAAGACTGATAAAAGTTTGAAGGGCATAGTTTGAGTAAACAGTAGGAACCTTTCCCCTTGGCGGAGGGATCAATGACCAGAGGAATAGATTTAAGGTAAGGAGCAGGAGGTTTAGAGGGGAATTCCTTTTTCACTCAGAGTGGTGGAACACATTGCCTATCAGCATGGTAATGGCAGAAACCCTCATAGCATTTAAGTAGCATTTAGATATGTGTTTGAAATACCATGACATACAAGGCTATGGCCCAAGTGCCGAAAAATGGGATCAGAATTACTTGGGTGGCCAGAACAGATTCGATGTGCTAAAGGGCCTCTTTATGTGCTGTAGACATCTATGATTGTGACTCCATAATCCTCTTTAGACTGTCTCCAATAAAAATATACATTCCTTATATAAAAGGGCGTAAAACTGCAGGATTCCAGTAGTGGTCCAACTAGTGCTTTGCACGGGTTTAGCAAAAGCTGCCTACTTCTATATTCCATTCTTTTTGAAATAAAGGCCAATGTTTGATTTACCTTCCCTACTTGTTACCTCCTCAAAGAGCTCCATTAAATTTGTCAAGCACAGTTTCCCCTTCATGAAGGTGTGCTGACTCTGCTTAATCATATTATGTATATCTAAATGCTCTGCTATTACATTCCTAATAATAGATTTGAACATTCTGCCCAATAACAGATGTTAAGCTAACTGGCCTCTAGCTTCCTGTTGTCTACTTTGCTTTTCAAACAGAGGTGTTGCATTGGCAGTTTTCAAATCTTCTGGAACACTTCCAGAATCTAAGGATTCATGCAAGATTAATACCAGTGCATTCACTATCTCAGTAGCCACTTTTGATAATATCCTAGGATGCAGCCCATCAAGTTTAGGGGAACTATCAGTCTCTAGCCCTAAAAGGTACCCTATCACGTTTTCTTTGGTGATAGTTATTGTGCTTATTCCTGTCCTCCTTTTGTCCCTTGATTATTAAGTAATTTTGGAATGCAATTAGTGTCTTCTACTGTGAAATGCTGATGCTGCTCATTGGAGATGTTGCAATTCTATCAATCGACCATCCCAGTAAGTGCAATGCTTGCATACAAGAGAAGCTCAAGAGTGAGCGGGATGATACTGAAAATAACGGCATAATCTTGTCAACATACATACTGTGTGGTTCTGTTACATGAGTAAATATATGAGTGAAACCTTCTCTAAAAAGATGCCTGTATAAAACTGCAACAGGAGAGGAACTGAATCCCAAATACACAGGAACTAAATTATTCTCCAAGCTAGTGCCAAACATGAATATTGTTCAGTTCGCTCAGCAAACGAATCTCAGGAAATAGCTATGCTCAGAACATGGCATGGATGACATTGCTTCCAGACAGCAAGTTTTGCTCTGTCAGTCAAGATTTGCTCCAGCAACATTTGCACAGAATTACAGATAATATTCCTGTATGCGAATGTTTTGCCGATGACATTGAGGTCATGCATAAAACTAGAGAAATTCACAGGGAAATCTACACTTGCTAATAGCAGCATCTCGTCATGAAAGACACATCTTCAACAGCAATTAGAATAAGCTGAACGTAGGTCAGATCAACTTTTTTGGTTTTATCTATGCATGTTATGCAGTCTTTCCTGACCAGGCAAATTGCAGGTGCAGATCACATGTCTACTCACCAAGACAAAGAAAATTTACAGAGAGCTCAGATTTATTACCTTCTTCATATCATACACACCAAATTTGGCAAGCATCAGCAGTTGGAGATCTCTTAAGGGGGCATACAATTTGCATAACAGGAGGATCAACATATCTCTCCAGGTGCTCCGGTTTCCTCCCACAGTCCAAAGATATGCAGGTCAGGTGAATTGGCCATTCCAAATTGCCCATAGTGTGAAGTGCAATAGTCAGAGGGAAATAGGTCTGGATGCATTAATCTTCGGAGAGGCAGTGTGGACTTGTTGGGCTGAAGGGCCTGTTTCCTCACTGTAGGGAATCTAATCTAATCCAATCTAATCCAAAAATTACTTACTATTCACTATCTCACAATTCCACAATTATTTTATTAATAAACATTTCACCATTGAAAGCAATCACAAACCATTTGAAAAATATTGGCATAAACCACTGACACTGCCTAGATTGCAACAAATTCCAGTAAAAATAATTATGCCAATATGGCTTACAGTTACCAGCAGAGATCATATTTGGAAAGCAAATTAAGACTACTCTGCCATGCCATACTATGTCCAAGTTCTCGCACATAAATACAAATTTAAATGAAAAACCAGGAAGAATGGAGATTGTGCATGACTTACTTGCAGATGCGGAAGTGCCTAATCTGTATTAAGGACTGAAGGTCAGAGTCACACATCCTATATAGGAAATATAATTGCTTGCAAAGGTAGTTGACATGTGCAGTGAGCCAAGATCCTACAAAGTCATGACATTGAATGGAGCAACATAAAGGAAAAACAAAAGCCAACTCAGGGAAGTATACAATACAAAAGACACACAAAATAAGGTTGGACAATAAAAATGTGGGAAGACCGTCAAGACAGCAACATACTAACATGTGAAGACTCCAGTACGTCTCTTGAGTCAAGAATGGTTAAGTGTGAAGTCTAAATCTCTGGAAGGTCATACTATTACAAGATCCAGAAAGATTATCAAACCACTTATACATTACATGTTTAGACTCAACCGCTTAAATTTTCAAACTCTAACTTCTGTGGAAATAGCTTTGCAACAACCATATTGTATTATTTTCTGAGTGCATGTAAGTACATCTTGGAAAAATGGGGACTTCTTTAAGGGCGATGTTGCCTTAAGATATGCTAATGAGCCAAGGACCAGGATTTAAGCCACATTACCAACTGCCATGAGTAGTTCTGGCTGAAGCAAGCTAGGACTTGGTGTGCACAGTTATCTGCAACTGCAAGTTGTGATCTAACCTCTCACCTTTACAAGTAAGCTGAATCAACACCACTCAATCTGTGTTACTGAGAACAGAAAACATAGCAGCCACTCATTGGTTGATGAATCAGTTTTCCTTAGTCAAAAAACACATCCTGAGAAAGAGAACAGGAACTAGATCACCACAGGAAATGACATCACCAACCCAAGAAAACCTAAACACATAAATAGAAAGCAGGCCATGTCACCAATGCTTCATCTGGAGGCTCACTGATGATGTTGCCTAGTATGGTGACAAAATGTCTGAAAACAAACCTCCCAGCTCAGTGAGCATACCCACATCCAGAACCTCAACCTGAGCTACAAATTTTCTTAAAACTTGCTAACTATTTGAGATTCTTCAGATACTGAAGAATCCATGCTCAAATCCAGCAAGATCTGGACGATAGACTTGGGCTTGTAAGTGGAAAATAACATTAATGTCGCACAGTACCAGGCAATGACCATGTTCAACAATGTAAACTTAAAATGGTGGAAAAAAACTCAACAGGTCTGGCAGCATCCGTGGACCGAAATCAAAGTTAATGTTTCGAGTCCTGGGGAGAATATTCCGAGTAGGGCATTTTTCTGACATGCTACCCACTAGAATTAAATCAGCCACAGGTGCATACATGGCAATTTGGGCCATGTTCCCCATTTTTTAACATTTTCAACTTTTTCCAGCCTGTCACTCAGAGTGGGTGGGGAGGATTATTATCTAGGTCCATGAGTACACAGATTTTGTGCATTAGAAGGAAGTTAGCAGAATAGGAAAGTTTAAACAAACAGTCTCTCATCCACATCTTGGCTGAACTGTAATGTGCAGGAGCATTGAGTACAGGCAAGGGAATTATAATCTAGGAAAACTGACAGCACATCGGAAAGTCAGCCATCAGCATATTTAAAGTGCCCTAATGTTACCTAACCTGCAAACTAACTATCAGGATGGGTAAACTAGGATTTTTATAGCAAAACTATTCACTTTAAACACATTTGGTTTTGATAACAAATAATATTAAATTAAACTAATGTTTTATTTTCAAGTCACAGACCCATAATCTGCTTCAGATTGCAACAATAGTTTTAAGAAAAATCACCATGTAAAATAAAGGCTTAACTGAATTGCAATAATTCCTTGCTGAGGCCCAATAACCTGTAATTAGGACAGCCTGTCCTAAGTTTCCAACCTTACACCTCATCTTAAATCAAACTACCAGCCCTCAATTATATGTCTCACTGTATACCTGCACAGAAAATTATCACTTAATTATACTGAAATGTGCACCACTGAAAACTATTCGCAATTGTCAGTTGAGAACAGTTGGCATTGATTGAAGACAGCCTGACGAGATCATAATACGCTGTGACATTGTACAGTCCACTCTATCAAATATCATTGATCTTATGGTACAAATTCAGGGGTCATCTTTGCAATATGCATAAAGATTTTGTTCAGTAGATATCCAAGTTAAATAAAATGCAATTCACTATCAAATTCTGAGCCATCCAATGAATTCATACTCTTACAGCCAAAGCAACATGCTAAGAAAGTGTAGTGATTAGTGATTTGCGTACTTCACCATGCGCAACAGCTTGTTACATGTTCTATTACAATATCTGAGAATTTTGGTGTAAATAATTGGCTTGCAGAACTGTATTTATGTAGATGGATCATTTCTGAGACTGGACTCCCTGTTAAAATGAGTATGAAATGACCAGACCAGAAACTCGCAGAGCAAGTGCAAGCAATTTTGAATATAGTAAATAGGTTCAAAACAATTACAGTATTATAATGTGTACACTAAGAAGAATGTGCACAAGATGAACAGATTATGAAATTTAAGCTTTGGAGAATGACTGTTTTGTAAAGAAAATAATTTCACACATTTCAGTTTCAATTACAATCTTAATAACTCACATTTTTACCTGACACCAAGAGATTGGAATCAAGAGGAACAGACTATACCAAAGGCAGTAGGGAAGATTGGGGATAACTACTCATATCTGTAACAAGTGTCTGATAAATCAGGTATACCTTCTAAAAACATGGAACTCAAATACAGATCTGTGGTGTATGACAATAGCGGCATAAATTGAGGATTGACTGTTAAACACAACGATACGAAGATCCTTTGTGAGAAAAATTATTTATTCCAATGTTCACCCTTCTTTTAAAAGCATCCTGGGTTATAGTTTCAAGGTAGTGAATTCAAGAGTAAATGGCTGAAGGGTTTTTTTCTTTCTGTAGTAGCTTGGAAAGTGATGACCAAACAACCATTCTGTAGCTTAATATAAACCTTCCAGGAGTGAAGAACACTGGCAAGTATCCACAGCTGGGAGCCCGGCCTGATACCCTCTCCCTCAATCCCGCCGTGATCCAAGACACACTTCAGATTTGCACTTTCCAGCTTTTGCTCAAACACTTGCATGCACACATATTCTCTGTCTCATCCAGATTCAGTATTAGTGGGATCAATGTTCCATTTTGGACTCCAAAGCTACAATTTCCCTGCTGTGATGAGTAACTCTAAACTTTGCAAACCCAACCTTTAAAAATGATTGCCCTCACTTCTAATTTTTGGTCTGGGATGAGCTGGAATGGGAATCAGGTCAGGCAACCTACGAAGAGCCTAACAGACTGCCAGGTCCCCATGCAGGTTTGGTGGAAAGCCTATCAATAAGCTCTAGCACTGTGGTTAAAGTTTAAAAATAACACTTGAAACAGAAAGCATCCCTCTGCTCTCATCACTTCACATCATGCCCCTCTATGCCAATCCATACCTGTACAGCAAACCCTATACTCACCTATCTATTTCTCTCCATGTCTCCAAACATTCCCATGGCTTTTTATAGCAACCATGCCAACTCATACACACCCACCTATTTTGTCCTTCCCCCTCAGGGGCCTGTTATCCAGCATGGGTATTAATCAGGAGGTAACCTGACAGAAAATACAGTTTATTGATAATGTCCCTGTTTAAATAAGCACTCTCTCATTGATACAAGGAAACTGCCAATAATTGAAATTGCTTCAACTAATTGCTCATGTACACAAACATTTCACTCAAGTGCTGTGATGTCTATTTAAACAAATAGCAGCTGGTGAAAATTTAAGTTCAACGTCTCATTTAAGTGGTTAATCCCTTCTGTCAACAAATATTTCCATTAAATAGGTAGTTGGTGATGTCCATCAATAGGCAGCCCACTGTGAACACTGTGGAAATAAATCATGCAGCTCAAATCCTTTCATTGTTTCACTCGTGCAGGCACTTTGAAACAGCTAGCACAGTTTTATAACTTCACTTTTTTGGGAAAATGTCTTGACATGTTTGCCATCAGCCTAGTCCCCAAAGGACACCCGATGCGCCTGCACCTTGAAAACAATTTCTCACCCATATTCCCAAGGTGTCCCACGGTCATCAGCTCTCCAAAGGGTTACCCTGCATATCTAAAAGAGACACTGAGAACAGACCCGTTCTGACTTCATCTAATCTCCAGCTTTGGGTTCCAGACACTAAGCACTCCAAACCTCAAATGACCAGCAGCCTTGAGGAATCACAGGGTGAATTATGGCCTGTCCCCAAGAAAATTAGAAATGTTGAGTTGAGAGACCTAACTTAGGGTTTCCAACTTCTTCTGTATTTTTGCTGCAACAAAGGTGCTCTATGTCTCAGCAAAAATTGGGGCCAAATGTGGCATGGGGTAATTTTGAGGTCGTGACTTTCACTTGTGGCCTGCAGTATGTTTTCTCACGCAGGGTTGGGCTTTTCAGCTCATTACTTATGCACTGAAATTATGCCACAAGTTGAACAGTGAATCATATAAAGTGGGCAAAGGGATTCTTGACTCTGCTGGTCCTGCAGGCCTTTGTTCACTGACAGTGTTACTCACTACGGTGGTCGCTGGAGGTTTCTTAAGCAGACAAATACCACATCCAAGATTCAGTGACAGCTCGCTAAAGGTTCTACTTCAGACCAACCATGAAATAAGGATGGAAGCAGAGAGCCCTCCCTTCAGAGCCAGACAGCCTTGAGCAAAGTCACTTGGCAGGTCAGTGCCAATGGCCCACACTGGAGAACCCTGATTTAGTGCAGAAATAGGATGATCAATATCCTCTTCTCCACACTGGTAAGTGCCATGGTCTACTTATTGCAAATTGACAATCAGAAGAGCATCACTCAGTAAAATCTTACCACTGCCCTAGCATGTCACATAACACAATCACTCAAAACTCTCAAGTATTTCATGGATGATGTGCCCTACTGATAGCCACCTCATGCATTCAATGTTGTAACAGACGAAGGGTGCTCCTCTTCGTACTCAGTTAATAGGGAGAGCTCAGGAGCTGGTATTGCTCTGCATGTTCCATCAAACTCCTCTTTCTGCAGGACAGGATCACCCACAACAGGACAGAACAGGCTTGCACCAGTGGAGGGGTGGCAAATATTCAAACTATCACCCCATACAAAGAGTGGGCTGCAGAGCAAACAGGGGAGAGTTGTGACTGTTCCTCCACAGATAGTGAAACATGAATATTACAAGAAGCTAGGTGAAAGGCTATAGTCAGCTATTCTCAGATGTGCAGATGGTATGAGAAATTTGTATGTTTACCAACCAATTCTTCCTCTTCTGTACTACAGATACCACTGGTCACCAGTACAGAATGAATCACAAGATGCCATAACATCCCCAATTCGCAACACTACCTCCAATGATGATGTCTTGGAAATCTCAAGATGCACTGGTACATAATTCACCTGCATCCTCAGCCACCACTGAGATTTTCATTTTGATGGGTCCACTATCTAGAGTAGGTTCAGGGTCACAAACTGGTGAGCATATCTCTGGCTTGAATCCAATAGTCAGTGGAAAAAGCAACATCCAAATCTGACACTCGGGTTAGGCAACTGCTGAGCTCGATACAAATAATATGCCTCTGTTTTGGGCCATAAGTGACAAGTAGAGACAGGCAGAAGAAATCGGGTAGTGATGCCAGAGGCTGTCAGTATTGAGAGCAAAATATAGAGGAGACCATCATTAATGTAGTCATTGCCTGCTGCATGGAAATGGTGGCGTTTTCTTTGATACATACATCAATGGCAAGGCAAGGGGACACGTGGCATCTTGACCTCACTGCAAGTACTTCTTCACCCCAAAAGAGGGAAGGAGGAATAAGCAGGCACTCAGAAGGAGCAGTGTTAGAACTTCATCTTAGGAAACTCCAGAGATATTTCATCTCCCCTCCGCCACTGACTCCCATTGTCTGCAGCAGGTCAAACCAATGACACACGCAGAAGATATCACAGTTAGCAGGGCATAACAATCAGTAGCCTTCACCTGAGCTGAGAATGTCAGACCAGTGAGCAGACAAAGTGATAGCAAAAGAAAGGTGATATTTTGGAGGACACATGGGTGGCAAAGGCATTGATTATATGTACTTTGCCTGCATTTCTATAAACATATATTCACTTGCACAGTGGTAAACTTTGCCATAATCTCATTAGGCGCTAAGTTTTGATGTGGTTGGTTGAAGCATCTGTCATGTCAGTAGGCAATGCTAATGTTCCAGTGAGACACCCCCGAGTGCCTCAGCAAAGACTGAACCGAACATTTGGCGATTGCAGTCAAGGCTCACAAGATATATTTCAGTGATCTTGCCTTTTTAATCAGATCACAGTTAGTACACTGGGGCCTACCCGAGAGTGCAACATTGCAGACAACACAGAGCCAACTTAAGTGAGTAATGGAGAAATGTGAATGGTCAAAGATATCTTGGAGTGCAGGTTCCTTGAAAGTGGAGTCACCGATAAATAGGATAGTGAAGTCAGCATTTGGTATGCTTGCCTTTATTGGTCAGTGCATTGAGTACAGGAGTTGGGAGGTCATGTTGTGACTGTACAAGACATTGGCTAGGCCACTGTTGGAATACTGCATGCAATTCTGGTCTCGCTGCTATAGGAAGGATATTGTGAAACTTGAAAGGGTTAAGATAAGATTTATAAGGATGTTGCCAGGGTTGGAGGGTTTGAGCTACAGGGAGAGGCTGAATTGGCTGGGGCTGTTTTCCTTGGCTGAGGGGTAACCTTATAGAGGTTTATAAAATCATGACGCATGGATAGGGTAAACAGACAAGGTATTTTTTTTTGGCGGGGGTGAGGAGTCCAAAACTAGAGGGCACAGGTTTAAGGTGAGAGGAAAAGTATTTAAAAGGGACCTAAGGGGCAACTTTTTCATGCAGAGGGTGGTGCCTGCATGGAATGAACTGTCAGAGGAAGTAGTGGAGGCTTTTCAACTACAACAATTCATCTGGATGGGCATATGAATAGGAAGGGTTTAGATGGATAATGAGTCAAAGGCTGGCAAATGGGACTAGGTTTATTCAGGATATCTGGTCATCTTGGACGAGTTGAACCAATGGGTATGTTTCCATGCTGTATATCCCGATGACTCTATGATTCTGAAGGATGCAAGAAGGAAACATTTACTCACCTCTATATTTTGGGCTGTATTGCCGGGAAGATAATTTTCAGAATAAATTGTAGGCAGAACACTACTGAGCTGTGAAGGACTTTATTCACATGGAGGGATAAGAATGAAGTGATTGACTTGTCCAGTGCATAATGATAGGATCACAGTCAGCAACAATGTTCAGTCAATATAATGGTAAAGGAACCAAATGTTTCTCTAGGACTTTTGGTACGGTGAGGAAACAAGGTGACTAGTTACATCATCCAGCACATAGGAGAATTGAGGAGCATGATCCAGGATACATATGCCTTAATCTGCCTCTTTTTAACTAATCTGCTTAAGTATGCTTTGCTCCGAGAACCCATGGTTCCATAACACACTATCGCACAGCTACATAGGCTAGATTTGTTCATGAGATTCAATGCTTCTATGTAATCACAGTAATAGCACACTTTAATTACAAAGTACCCCTTCCAGTGCAACACTGAAACAGTTCTCAATGATCTCTTTTTCAAACAGGAAAAAATGGCTGCCAAGTCAACTGGTTTCCAAAAAAAGCAAAACATAAAAACAAACAAATATACATATCTCAACCAATTATTCTAAAATTAGTCTGCAATAAAAGGTTTTCATAGCCTTGTGTGCCTCGTTGGATCATTGTCCTGGCTTCTTCCAACCTATGAGAGATCTCTTACTCCTGCATCTTGTACTCTTCTCCCAAGACATTTTCCACTTTGGTGAGAACGTGGAAGGTACAGCATGACACAATGTACACTCTCTTATAGAAATTGCAATGCATTGCCTGAGTGCCTCAAGCACTGGAATCTCATTCTCCTGTGGTCTTTTCAATAATTGTCCTTGGGGTGGCATGCATCGTACTGTGCCTCTCCTTGGCATCAGTCTGAGCAATCCTGACAGGTAACATCAGCTAGGTCCAAAGGAAATAGCCCCAGTCTCCCAGCAATTAGCTCTGTAGATAACGTGGAGCAATAACAGTTTCACCCACCTGTGAGTGCTCCAGACTGTAGAATTTGTGACAGACCCTTTGGATATAGTGCACAGCTCTGGAGCATTTGGCTGCTGTGATCACAGATCTACACATTCAGAAACTGGCACCCTTTCCTATTGACATACACAGCTGGTTGTTGCCAGGACACTCACTGCAATGTGGTTGGAATTGATTGTACCCTGGACCACTGGGAAACCTGTTATGACAGCAAAGCCCAATGCCATGACTAATTTGTGCACTTCAGTGAAAAGGGCATCGACCACTGCTTGGATTTATTAACAAATGCAAAAGTTCCCGGTGATTACCTGAAATGATCCATTTGCATCCTTTACATGTACCAAGCATGGGATTGCTTCTCCCATTCCTGTGCTCATTCAGCAGCTACAAGTGTAGAGACAACACCTTGGGAGATGCTGAGACACATTATGCATTATTTGTCAGTTACTGTTGCTCTGGCCATTGTCCCTCTGAAGGTTGGTCCACAGCATTTGGGTATTGTCGCTCTTCTTCCTTCCACCTCAGTAGCAAAAATTACCAAAAAGGAGGTCAGGGTCAATCTGTGTCAGTGATTAATTGAACTTTGCTACAGCGAGCGTGGAAATCTAAGTTATAACTCGAAACACAGATCCAAAAAAAAATCCTCCTCACATTTTGGGGATAGCCATTTAGAAATTAAAAGATAGACTGTCTGAAGATGGTGACATTTACTTTTCATAAAATCATAGAATCCCTAGAGCGTGGAAGCAGTTCATTTGGCCAATCAAATCCACACCTACCCTCTGAAGAGAATCCCACCCAGACTCATTCCCCTCTCCTTCCCCGTAACCCTGCATTTCCCATGTCTAACCCACCTAGCCTGTACATTCCTGGACATGATGGACAATTTAGCATGGCCAATCCATCTTACCTGAACATTTTTGGACTGTGGGAGGAAACTGGAGCACCCGGAAGAAACCAGAGCACCCAGAGGAAACCCACGCAGACACAGGGAGAACATGTAAACTACACATAAACAGTCTCCCAAGGCCCAAGGAGTTGAATCAGGGACCCTGGTGCTGTGAGGCATCATTCTCATCAATCGCACCAATGTGTTTATTAATTTCCCCATTTTGTCCGCTGAGCCCTAACAATCCAGGTTCCAATGCTCCCTGACACTCTAGCCTCCCACTGACAAGACCACTTACTTCTTGAACCAGCCATACAAGACTTTGCATTCCCTGAGTCTGACCTACCAACTTCCCACCCTACTACATCCAATGCCTCCACCACATTTACCATGCATCAGCAACACTGCAGAACATGAGCTTCCTGCAGCAAGTGCCACACCCTAAGCAGCTATCTCCCTTTCCTGTCATGACTCCAAATGCCAAGATGTGACAAAAACTACTGCAAGTTCTATCCTTGCACCCTGATAAAGACAGTGCTGCACCATTGCCCAACTGACCTTTTCCCAATTGTACTTTAACATGACCCTGAGCCATAGATCCCTTAGCCCTTTGAACTTTAACCTGGCCTGTAGATACAGCCAGACGTCTTCCCTTCAAGCCTTTGAATATACTTGGAAACCTTATACCACAACTCCATACAAACATACACACCAGTTATAAGCAACCTGAAGGGATGGAGTTTTTGACTGCATAGAGGTTATTTGGGAAGCACTACTGAATTCTAGGGAATTATGCTTTGAATGAGAAGCTATTGCACGCAGATAACCCTCTTGTAGTTGGGAAGGTCAGGCCACCCATTAATCTTTTATTCCACCTTTTCATTGTAAAAGTTTATTTCAATGGCAAGAATTATATTTTGTGGCTAACTCACGTTCATACGCCCCACCTCATTCTTTTCTTGTCTCCTTCAGGACTAGAATATGCTACCCAGTGTTTTACTGAATTTCTAAATTCGTGGGCGGCACGGTGGCACAGTGATTAGCACTGCTGCCTCACAGCGCCGGAGACCCGGGTTCAATTCCCGACTCAGGCGACAGACTGTGTGGAGTTTGCACGTTCTCCCCGTGTCTGCGTGGGTTTCCTCCGGGTGCTCTGGTTTCCTCCCACAGTCCAAAGATGTGCGGGTCAGGTGAATTGGCCATGTTAAATTGCCCATAGTGTTAGGTAAGGGGTAAATGTAGGGGTATGGGTGGGTTGCGCTTCGGCGGGTCGGTGTGGGCTTGTTGGGCCGAAGAGCCTGTTTCCACACTGTAAGTAATCTAATCTAATCTAACCTTATCTAAATTGAAGTGCAACCAGAAGGTTATACCTTTACTTAGACACACATGTAGTTAAAAAATTAGGTAGATTGAAAAGGGAGCTCTACAATCAAGAATTAGGATTTTGAAGTGAACACCACTTTAATATTGTTCAAGTGGGCTCTACCTGATGTATACAATGTAAATACATTTTTCCAGGTTATAAAAAAGTCCTATACAGCTAACATAATAAGTACTAAGATAAAACCTTTAGATAAATTTGTTAAAAATGCCTTATACTATGAACAGAATTATTTTCCATTATCTTTACTTATAAGGATATAAGTCAAAGTCAATTCAAAACAACTTAAAAATAAAAATGCCTTTCACACTCAAATTAATGATATGATGTCCCAGAAATGATCGACAATTAGCCATGTATTTATCTTGTTTAGAGATCACCACTGGTCAACTCAAACTGTAAAATATAAGTTTGTCAATTTTAGGACTGCTGAGATAAATAAAAAGAACTAAAGAATCCATTTGAAATTTACTGAACATTTTGAATCACAATTGCATTGTTTAAACATCACATGATTAACTTGAATCAAAATGCAAACTCTCCTCTTTTTTCATGCATTCACTATTTTTAGTTCAGCTTCATATTAACAGAAAATATTTTACAATAATACCACAGAATTAAGTTTTCTGTTTTAAAAATATTCTAAATATACTTTCTATAAAGCCTTTATACTTTATTTATTTTAAGCCATATATACCACAGATACGAATTTCTTCCATAGCATTAGTAAATTTATTCAATAATGCAGAATGTGGACAGGATCCAGGGAGAATGCAGGTGGCACAAAGAAATTTATAATATAAAAACAGTGATTGCTTCAGTTCTCCTGCTTGTATTTCTAGACAGACCAATAAACCCTACTAATACCTAGATTTACTAGAAAATTTCTATTCATTTCTTTGCATAGCAGAAACTAAGCTAATAAAGTCCCACCGAGAGCACAGTCAGGTTAAATCCCTCAACCACTGAAAATGCTGGCTTGCTAAATCTCACTTCACTTTTCTATTCTGCCAACCACTTAGGGCAGAGCCCAAGGGAACTCTGCAGTTTATCCCTCCTCACGCAATGTCACAGACAGAAGCCTGAGTGGTCCAATCAGTGCTGAGAAAAGAATAAAACTAAAAAGATTAAAACACAGATGTTCATGCATTTCAAATACATCGTGCCCTGTGGTCTGTCACTGGGGCAACAAGAGACCACCAATGTGCATTTTATTGGCTTTATAAAATGGATCACATCATTGTAAAAGTATTGCATGATAATAGTGAAGCTTTTGCTGAACATTTTTGCACATCAATATTATAATTGCATTTTCTATATACAAACAATTATTAAAAATTTAATAAATCAACCTCAAAATGAAAACTGAAGATTTTTGTTTTTCTTTATATTTCCATCATAGAAATCAAAATGTCCCCCGTTTTAAATGCAGTGACTAAATTGCATTAATTATAAACTGAATAATAGATAGTATTTATTTTGTTTAGTGCATGCACAAACTAGTAAACCTGCAAACAAAAATAAATTATTATTCCTGTTCTCAGTACTTTGGTGCCAAGTGAAATATAGCACTAAGGAAGCTGGCTGTTGGACAGAACACAAACACACACATCCTCAACAATATCAATAAACCTTTAATCATCTGGGCAGATATAACAGCTTCACCTTTCCAGCACCTACAACCTCGGATTTCTCCTCTAATCCAAGCAGGATCTGGCAGGCCCAGGCCGGTCAAGGGAAACATCACAAGTCTCAAAGGACTACTGTGGTTCAAGTGTTGATTTACAGAGGGCCAGCAGAACAGATCAATAGAAGAACAGACTACATTCAAACTCACAGGAGAAAGCGAACATGCTGAGACAATAATTTCCTGGGAAAGCTAAAACCTAATGAGAATCAACTCTGTCCGTTTCATTCAGACAACTAACCTCTTTGTGGTCGATGGCTTCCTGACTGACAAGAACCCAAGGCCTCTTAATAGGATTTCCATATGATTTTCAACACCTGCCTAAAAAGTTATTTGTTGATATTCAGAGAGAGCTTCTTGATTCAGACATCTGCTTGTATTGCGATATATCTTAGGAAGCAATCTAGAAAGCAGTTTTGCTGGCATGGCAACATGGATTTTCATTCTCTCCTTTAATGCATAGTAAAGTACAGCATTTCTACTCTTGACTCTAAGCTAAACTGTACTAATCTGGAGAATTGCTCATCAGTTTCAGTTGTTTCTAATATGGAAAACAAAATACTTTTTAATTGTTACTGCAATACTTCAAATTACATTATTAAATTAGATCAATACATCACGAATGCAGTATACAACTTAAATCACTGATTTACTTGCATATTCTGATAACTTAGTCAGGAGCTAATTGTCCCATCAACAATTAAAGCACCTACAGGTTCTGTGGGATGTGTGCAGCTAAAGGTAAATTAAGTCTAACTAGTATTAAGATAATTTAAAATTAATTTTAAAATCCTAAGTCATCGTCATATAATTCATCATTATGACAAGTTAAAAATTCCACAAAAATGGTTTTGACTAGTGCCCATATTTTTAATACAATAAAAATATAATTAAGAGACTGACAGGAGCAAATAGGAAAACAGTCCATTAATAATATAAATCTTCAAATACATAATGGATTAAATGACCAACAAGGGAGTCAGAGGTTATCTGAGGTAGACAGCAATGTGGAATCGAGGCCAGAATTAGATTATCCATAATCTTGTTGAATGGAACACCAGGATCGAGAGGCTGAATGATCAACTTTTACTCTTAATTTGTATGTTTGTATGCAAAACCTGGCACAAACTCAACAGGCTGAATGAGATTAATTTGTGTTGCAACTACTTTACAACTGTTTGCTGCTCTACAATTACGAATTGTTAGATGTCTCCTTAGATAATTACAGATGTTTGGCAATATCCATAAAACGTATTAACTGATCTACCTATTCATTACAAATTTGAAAGCTATACCATACAAAATTACAGCAACTTCTTTATAACCAAGGGACAGGCTACTAATTCTTTTTTAAAGTAGTATTAGAAAGGACAGCTTTCTATGGCGTAGTTTGTGACAATGATTGGGGGTGTGGGGGGGAACAGGGGCCAACTTCCAGCTTCCAAAATGTTTTTTTTCAAATTTGAATACCAAAATGCTACAGTAATTGAAATGTGTCATAATTCTCATTAATTAATCTTAAACATTCTTGCCTATTTCAGCTATCGTCATAACCTATTTAATTCCTCAGAGGTGCTGGCAGGCAGCAACCCCTGTAAGCAGAACTCACTCTCCTGAGAGCACTTCTCCATTCACAATGTCACTGAAGGAGTACCATTTAAACTCAAGATTTCTATTGAATTTTAAGACAACTATTGCCATCATAACAGCTTAGATGAGCCTATTATCATAATTGTTCAATTCCCTCCTTCAGCAGCAGGGTGAAATACCTCTTTAAAAGAACAAGAAACAATGCATGGCTGTAGTTCAGGGTGTTGGCAGAATTTAAATACAGATACTTTTAATTTTCAAGTAGAAGTTCTTTTATGAATAGCTTTCATTCAACTGCCTTTTTCTCCTCATATATGGCGAAACTGTTCATATGCTAATCTTAAATATATTTTTGTGAATCTTTTCTTTTACAGTTAGCATAGCCTACACTGACTGATGGCAATTTTTACATGCACTGATTTAGAAAGTGTATGTGAAATTGAAACCTGAAAACTATGCATATTATGTAAAAGTATATTGTTTTAAGAATAAAAATTCAATACTTTTAGTTACTAAAAACAACAATGATGAAGGGATCACAGATAACCAATAGAAATTAGAGATTTTGACTTTAATAGAAGAGGTTTCCTGTGGGTGTGTTACACCACTGTAAACTATGATGTTGTTTACTGCTAATAGAAAAATAATTGTACTTATTCATCATTATATTTTGTGAAAGAAACTAATCTCATTGTGTGAAATAATTAATAACATTGAAAGTTATAAATAAATAAATAGTCAACTTCAATTTTCTATCCACTAGCAGGTTGCAGTGGTTTGATTTGTACAGAAAAAAAAATTCTATTATGCAAGTGTTTTCTTTCAAACAGTACATCAGACAATCAGTACAACGCCAAACTTTACTTGCTGCCATTATATCCTGCACTAATTGTTGCCAATGTAGCCTTTACTTTGCACACTAATGGCTTTCAAAGGAGCTATAAAAAATTTCAAGCATCATTAATTTAAATTTGCACTGAAATTTCCCCTTGACAAAAAGCCAAAATTGATGATTATTTAGAGCACGCGTAATGCCTGTTTGCACATAAGTAGAGGAGAAAAGGGAAAAATTAAATGCAAGAGGAAATTTATGTCATGTTTATTACCTGTTAAATGTTAAAGAGCATTATCCTGTGTGAATAAATTATCTGGTACAAGAATACAGAGTGCAGCTGTTGGGAATTGTCACATTCTAGCAGTTAACATCAGTATTAGTCACATGGTATAAAATCATAAAAAAAACCTCTCCTACACAGAACCACTTAAGAGACGACAGATCAATAAAACAAGAGACTAACTGCTACTTTGTGCATTGCTGAAAACATTTAAGGAAATTAGTTAGCTATTGTATCTGGAAATGCTGGCAGTAAGCTTTTCATCCTAAACTAAATCATTCTGATGAATATCAAACTTTCTGAAAGCAAAATTATTTTCTTTTTCACTATAATATCAGCTGTGATTTCTATCACTTAAAGCTAAATTTATACCAGTCATATTTTTTTCTTCGCTATGGAACTATGTGATAATTCACATCATCTGAGAGAGAAGCAAAAAAAAAGGCGCAGAAAATTCAGGTTGGTTTTAACAAAGCCGCATGCTCTCTTGGAAGATTGCTTTGCATCACCAGCTACTTCTGATGCAGCCGGAATTGCATATCACATTGAAAAAGGTACTATGAGAGTGTCCCTTAGCTGAAATCGCACAACCATGATATCAAGCAGCCCTTCCAGTAATATGGGGCCCAATGCCCAACTTGTGCACAAAATGGCCACACCATTTTGTGAAGCTAATGATGTGTTAGCAGCACAAAACCTAAAACATGAGATGAGGGGAAAGCTCTAGGTCCTGCATTCCACCAACTTTCCTGTAGGGTTCAGTAGCTTAAACACTAAGTCAAATCCATGGAAGAAAAGTAGAGGGTTCTGAAATGCGGATGCTAAAATGTACGCTAATAAATTCCATTTACAGACCATATGAAAAGATACCTGAAATTGCAAGGGGAAAGCAAAGCTCTAAAAAAAAATTCTAAAAAGAAAATGCCAGTATTTTGGCTATTTAATCAAAGCTGAAACATGACAGGAATCTCTTCCAGAAAACAAATTGGAAGGCAGCAGAAAGAGACATCAACTTAGTTGGATGATGTGTATCACTGAGAGGTGCAGCCAAGAATTAGAGGGTGTCTCCAAGCAACAGCAACATTACAATCCATTCAAAAAATTTGCTTTGCAATCATCACAGAACAAGTCTTTAGCTATATGAAGAGCCCAGTATGACTGCTACCTAAAGTTTCAGGCACACAACTTGAAGATATGGAGGCTTTGACTAATCTCTGCTAGCGTAAAGTCTCTGAAAGTATTCTGAAGTTGTCATGGTGAGTTCCTGAATTTGGTAGACACTGTAACTGATTTCTTACAGAAAGGGCAGAAGATTTGGTGCAGACTCCATGGAAAGACTGCAACAGGTATGCTTTACTTAAAATGCCTCTGAGTTTGCAACACAGTAGGGAGTGTGCAAAGAGACTGCAAAAGGTGAAACTCTATGTAATGTCCTCTGTCAACCTGTGGATCATGGGACAGGGCCATTGGTGATTAATTCTCTTCTGGATTTTCTCATCTTTGCCCTCTGTGCTCATTATAGTGAGACAACGGAAGTGCAGCAGCTTGATATGTTGTTAGAAATGGTAGCAGGTGTTGGAAGAACCCTGTTCAAACATTTCCAGGTAATTCTTTCCCCGTATAATGATTTCTTGTAAAATTGAACTTTTGCAGCCCAAAAATGGACTTGGATAGTCCATTGGTTTAAAACACTTATTTTGTATCAAAAGATCAAGTCTACCCACGTTGGTCTCAACAATCGACAAATAACTAGAATATTGCTGAATGCATTTATCGTGTGATCATCAGAACAGTTTGCGAGAAATACCAAAATAAATTATCATGAGATGATTGTCACTCATTATCTAATGGGGGAGGGGAGGGGGAATTTCAAGATTAGGGAGCATATTTTTAAGGTGAGAGGAGAGAGCATTTAGAGACACGAGGGGCAATTTAGTTTTACACAGAAGTGGTTCATGTGTGCAATGAACTTCCTGAGGAAGTGTTTGTTGTGGGTACAATTATAATGTTTAAAAGACATTTGGATAAGTACATGAATTGGAAGGATTTGGAGGGATATAGGCCAGGAGTAAGCAGGTGGGACTAGTTAGGTTTGGGATTATGTTTGGCACGGACTGGTTGGACCAAGGGTCTGTTTCCGTACTGTATGATTCTATGATTCAACGTGTAGCACTCTGACCTCTAAGACACTCGCTTACAAGTTCAACTCTCAATTCAAGGCTTGAGCACAGAAACCAAGACTGACACTAAGCATGGCACCGAGTAAATACTGCGCTGTCAGAAGTAACATCTTTCAGACCATATGTTATATCCAGGCCTTATTTGCCCACTTTTTCCAGTGGATGCAAAAGATTCTATGGCGCTATACTGGAAAAGAGCAGGAAACTTACCCTGGATCTTCTGGCTAATATTTATCCCTCAATCAATATCACAAAAAACATTATCTGATCATTATCACGTTCCTGTTTATGGCAGCTTACTATGCACAAACTGGTTTTTCACTTCCTTTATGACAACAGTAACTATATTTCAAAAATAATTCATTGGCTATAGGTACGTTGGCCAATTAATTGTCTATGAGGAATTCTGTCTAAATGCAAACTCTCCTGTTAATGCACGATGGTATGGAGACTATTTGACAGTATACTAGTCTGCATACCCATTGGCATTTCCAGTATTCAATACCAAGGAAGCCCTCATCCAAGTCACGTGCAGTTGAGTCCACCTGCAATCACATCCTGTAGAGAAATGATATGTCCATTCTTTATCCATGGCTTGTTTGCAGCTGATAAACTACATGCTGTTCCTACCTCTGTGCCTCTAGGGCCAGTATCTAGCCAGATCACGTGACATGGCTTCTTCACTGTTACTGAGCTTCTGCTCTCTCCCTTCCTCCTGAATGTACTGTGAGGCTGAATCTGCAGCAGCTCTGAGGTGCTAGAAAGCAGAGAAGCAAAAAGGGGCCAATTGGGTAGTAATCAGGCATTCGTGATCGCATCCATCCGCAACTCACACATGGAGGTGAGATGGGAATTAAGGGGCATAATGCCGAAACATGCCATCATCCTAATGCAACAGATTCTACTATAGCCAGTCCCATGATGCATAGCATCTCGTTTGTAGCACTCAGGAAGATGAAAATATCCCTGTACTGCACTCATTCTGCTCGATAACTCTCTTACTGCATGCTGCTTTGTCCTGCAAGCAAGAGAGAAGAACAAAAAAAATTAAACAGCAGTAGATTAGGTGCAGTACCTCCCATATAAAAATGGTGAGAGGTGGGTGTAAAGTTGGCAGCACTGGAAGATCTGTAAGAATTAGCTGAAATATTTGTATGTTAGGTGTGAGTCCTGAGTGCCAGGGACTGAGTGAAGGCAGTCTGGAACATTACGCAATGCAAAGCTGGTGAACCGATGAAACAGGAGATATCATGTGAAGACAAATTCACTGATCTTGAGCATTCAGATGCGGTCATTAGACTCCTTGTGATCGTGCTGCTGGCTCCATGGGTCAAAACACCAGGAATCAACCTTTCCGACCATCTGCTCCCAATGCCTTTCCTTAAACCCTAGGTGAAACACGTAGTGTCTCTCTTCTTGAGCACTTCCATCATCAAGGCTCCCAGAACCTTGTCAAATATACAGGAACTCTATTTCTGTCTTGGTTTTCCATTTTACCTGTTCACAACTGTAGCAACAGTATTCATCAGCAGCCTCTTATAATTCATCAACAACTGTCTCCAAGAATAGAAGGCTGACTATACAACATGCTTTTATACCTTGTTGCTCGACTCCCACCTGAATGAAGAGAAAGCCAATGGAAAGCAAAATTCTTGCTGCAATCGAGTCAATGAGGTCAATGCTGACCTCATTACAGGTTTGGTCTTGATGCAGGCATAGCATAGATAAATCTTTAGTTCATTATGTTTTGGGACTGCAGAGTCCCTATCTTGAATTTTATAGGGATCATTCAAGCAATGTGAGAAATTTCCATATTTTAATTATTTTTTTGAGAAAAGATAACATTGCCTGAAGGTATGTTTGCACAAGAAGGTAAATACAGGTGTGCAGTAATTGACCAGTAATTGAAGAATTTGATGGGCATTAACTGGGGATTCTTCTGAGCTTCTGCAAAGAGTAACAGATTGAAACTATGATAGTTAGGTGTGAAGGTGCACATTTAAAACACTAATCTCTGCAAATAATAGATTGTTGAGCATGTAAAGACATGATTCCAATTCTTTCCTCACAATCTGATAGTTTGGATCAGAACATGGAAGCAGGGAATGGTTGTCTAAAGGCAAATATTAAAAACTAAGTCAGTAAAAGAATTTCAGGCATATAATAGAACTCTCAGCAGTCATCGTGGAGAGAAAGATGGGAGAAAGCAAATTAAAATTGACAGCTCATGATTAATTTAGACTCTGCAAAAAAAATGAGTGAGAAAAGGTAATGTTTTACTGTTGTCCATTTGGAACAAATGCTAGAGAGAAAGAAAATTTCTAAAATTAAATGAGGAGAATTGAGCCACTGACTGCCAGATGGTTTCACTAAAAGAAACATATGCAGACATAAAGCATTAGGAGTAAGGAAGAATAAGAAGAGTATCTGTCATTGTAATGCTTTACAGAGGATAAGGAAACTTTTTTTGTATTTAATCTGAACTATTTTGCAAATTTTGGTTGTACTTATGAATTCTGACTTTATTTAAGTAGAGAGAAGGGAATCTGTTAATTAATTCACACAGTTTCATGCTAATTGAGCTTTTAACTGTGTTCAGGTGATGAGAATTAACAGTGGATTTATCTCGGCTCTTCTATATAGGAACAAACAGAAACTATAACAAAAGGGTTTGGAGGTGTATGTTTGTATCACATATCACTGAAAATAAAAGCTTATAAAATGCGTAAAGGTCGTGATCCACTACTATCGTTCATCAATCAACTTTCTAGATCAGAATGCCAACAGAATCTAAGGATAAAGGGATAGCTATTTAGGACTGAGATCAAGAAAAGATTTTTCACCAGAGAGTAGTGAATCTGCAGCATTCTCTGCCGCAGAAAGTGGTTGAAGCCAAAACACTGAAGGTTTTTAAGAACGAGTTAGCTATAGTTCTTAGGACTAAACAGATCAAAGGGTATGGGGAGAAATTCGGAACAGGTTAATGAGTTGAATGGTCAGCCATGATCATATTGAACAGCTAAGCAAGCTCAAAGGACCAAATGGCCTTAACGACAGCAGACAAAGTGATGGTGGAGGGCTGTTTTTTGGACCATAGGGATCGGTGCTGGTTCCACTTTTGTTTGTCACTTATATTGATGATTTAGTTGAGAATATAGAAAGCCTGGTTAGTAAGTTGGTGTATGACACCAAAATTGGATAATGAACAAGGTTATCTAAGAATACAAAAAAATCAATTGGGCTGAAGAGTGGCAAACGGAGTTTAATCTGAATAAATGTGAGGTATTACATTTTGGTAAAATAAAGACAAGACTTATACAACAGAAAGCAGGGTATTGGGAAATGTTGTAGAACAGAGAGACCAAGGGGTTCAGATACATTCTTTGTTGACATTTGCTTCACATATAAATAATATGGTTTCAAAGGCATTTAGCATCCTTGCATTCATTGCTCAGACTTTTAAATATGAGTATTGGGACATTATGTTGAAGTTGTACAGGACATCGGTGAGACCTCTTCTGGAGTACTGTGTCCATTTCAGGTCACCCTGTTATAGGGAGGATATTATTAAGCTGGAGACAGTTCAGAAGAAATTGAATGAGATGTTGCTGGGAATGGAGGGTTTGAGTTGTAAGGAGAGGATAGATAGGCTGTGACATTTTTCACTGGAGCATAGAAGTCTTAGAGGTAAACTTATAGAAGTTGTAAAATAATCGGGGTATGGATCAGGTGAATGGCAGTTGTCTTCTCACTAGTTTTGGGGATTTCAAGACAAGGGGGCATATTTTTAAGATGAGGAGAAAGACTTAAAAAAGACATAAGAGCTCTTTTTTAAAACACAAAGTAGTCTGAGTGTGGAAGTGGTGGATACAAATACAGTTACAACATTTAAAAGACATTTAGATAAGTACATGAATAGTAAATGTTTGGAGGGATATAGGCCAAGCCCAGATGGGACTAGTTTAGTTTGGGATTATGGTCGACATGGCCTGTTGGATTGAAAGGTCTGTTTCTGTGCTGTATAACTCTATGGCCTACTCCTGCTCTTGGTTTTTATGTTTCTATATCCTAGTAATATCATCTCTTTTGTTTTACAATCCTCCTAATTCTATAGTAACTATAAACTAACTTATAGTGATGCAAGCATTTAAAGGATGTTGAGCAACTCTAAACACACAATGTTGAAGTAGTGAAAATGATCTGACAATTAAAATGCAATCAAATTACTACCTAACGAACATATGAATCAATAATCTGAACTAGCTAAATTCTCATAAAAGAGCCAATAATTATCCGTTATCAATTATTTTGGTCCACTTAATTTGCTGAAGCATCATTTTCAAAGCTGTGGTTTAGACCACAAATACTGCTGTAAATTTTGACTCTTTCAGATTCAAGACCCTCTAACCTAATAATAAGACCCGTTGTGGCAAGCAGGTAAGTGCTGCATTTTGCTTGTTTGTTTCTTTAGATTTAGTTTTAAAGCTTACTTTTTAGAGGGATGGCAGTGCAGGCAGTGCAATGTTCCTCTTGCAACATGTATGAGGTGAGGGAAGCCATTAGCATCCCTGCTGATTACACTTGCAAGAAGTGCATCCATCTCCAGCTCCTCCAAGACCGTGTTAGGGAACTGGAGCTGGAGTTGGATGAACTGCGGATCATTCGGGAGGCAGAGGTGGTCATAGCTCAGAGCTTTAGGGAAGTAGTTACACCGAAAGTTATAGACAGATGGGTGACAGTGAGGGGGAGTGGGAGGAACCAGCCAGTGCAGGGACCCCCTGCGGTCATTCCCCTCAAGAACAAGTATACCGTTTTGGATATTTGTGGGGGGGATGGCTTATCAGGGGTAAGCAACGAGGTTCAGGCCTCTGGCACGGAGCCTGGCCCCGTTGCTCAGAAGGGAAGGGTGGAGAAAGTTAGAGCAATAGTTCTTGGGGACTCAATAGTGAGGGGTACAGATAGGCGGTTTTGTGGGGGCGACAGAGACTCACGATTGGTATGTTGCCTCCCAGGTGCAAGGGTACGTGATGTCTCTGATCGTGTTTTCCGGGTCCTTAAGAGGGAGGGGGAGCAGCCCCAGATCGTGGTCCACGTTGGCACCAATGACATAGGTAGGAAGAGGGGTGAGGATGTCAGGCAGGCTTTCAGGGAGCTAGGTTGGAAGCTCAGAGCTAGAACAAACAGAGTTGTTGTCTCTGGTTTGTTACCCGTGCCGCGTGATAGAGAGTCGAGGAATAGGGAGAGAGAGCAGTTAAATGCGTGGCTACAGGGATGGTGCAGGAGGGAGGGATTCCGGTTTCTGGACAACTGGGGTTCTTTCTGGGGAAGGTGGGACCTCTATAAACAGGATGGTCTACACCTGAACCTGAGGGGCACCAGTATCCTTGGGGGGAGGTTTACTAGTGCTCTTTGGGAGGGTTTAAACTAACTCTGCAGGGGCATGGGAACCTGGACTGTAGCTTCAGGGTACAGGACCTTGAGTGTAGGGAGGTTAGGAACAAGGCATCGATTTCGAAGGAGGGTGCCTGTAAACAGAAAGGTGGTTTGAAGTGTGTATACTTCAATGCCAGAAGTATAAGAAATAAGGTAGGTGAACTTGCAGCGTGGGTTTGTACCTGGGACTTCGATGTTGTGGCCATTACAGAGACGTGGGTAGAACAGGGGCAGGAATGGCTGTTGCAGGTTCCAGGGTTTAAATGTTTTAGTAGGGTCAGACATGGGGGTAAAAGAGGGGGAGGTGTGGCATTGCTTGTCAAGGATAGCATTACAGCGGTGGAAAGGACGATGGAGGAAGATTTGCCATATGAGGTAGTTTGGGCTGAGGTTAGAAATAGGAAAGGTGAGGTCACCCTGTTAGGTGTTTTCTACAGGCCTCCCAATAGTCCGAGAGAAGTAGAGGATAGTATTGCGAGGATGATTCAGGAGAAGAGTGAAAGTAGCAGGGTGGTTGTTATGGGGGACTTTAACTTCCCAGATATTGACTGGGAAAGCTATAGCTCGAGTTCGTTAGATGGGTTGGTGTTTGTCCAATGTGTGCAGGAGGGTTTCCTGACACAATATGTAGACAGGCCAACAAGAGGTGAGGCTATACTGGATTTGGTTCTAGGTAATGAACCAGGCCAGGTGTTAGACTTGGAGGTAGGTGAGCACTTCGGGGACAGTGACCACAACTCGGTGACTTTTACTTTAGTGATGGAGAGGGATAAGTGTGCACTGCAGGGCAAGAGCTATAGCTGGGGGCAGGGAAATTATGATGCGGTGAGGCATGACTTAGGATGCGTGGATTGGAAAAACAGGCTTCAGGAGAAGAACACTAATGATATGTGGAGATTGTTCAAGGAACACCTATTGAGTGTCCTTGATAAGTATGTACCAGTCAGGCAGGGAGTAAAGGGTCTTGTGAGGGAGTCGTGGTTTAATAGGGAATTGGAATCCCTTGTGAAAGGGAAGAGGGCGGCCTATGTAAGGATGAGGCGTGAAGGTTCAGTTGGGGCGATTGAGAGTTATAAGGTAGCCAGGAAGGATCTGAAGAGAGAGCTAAGAGCAGCGAGAAGGGGACATGAAAAGTCCTTAGTTGGTAGGATTAGGGAAAACCCAAAGGCTTTCTATAGGTATGTCAGGAATAAAAGGTTGACTAGGGTAGGTATCGGTCCAGTCAAGGATAGTAGTGGGAAGTTGTGCGTGGAGGCGGAGGAGATTGGTGAGACACTAAATCAATACTTTTCGTCAGTATTCACTCAGGAACGGGACTCTGTTGCTGGTGTGAATATTGAGTCACAAGTGATTAGAATAGATGGCCTTGAAGTATGTAGGGAGGAGGTTTTGGGAATACTGGAAAGGATGAAAATAGATAAGTCTCCTGGGCCTGATGGCATTTATCCTAGGATCCTCTGGGAAGCTAGGGAGGAGATAGCAGAGCCATTGGCCTTGATTTTTATGTCGTCATTGTCAACGGGAATAGTACCAGAAGACTGGAGGATAGCGAATGTGGTCCCCTTGTTCAAGAAGGGGAGTAGGGACAGCCCGAGTAACTATAGGCCAGTGAGTCTCACTTCTGTTGTGGGCAAAGTCTTAGAGAGAATTGTAAGGGATAAGGTTTATGAACATCTGGATAGGAATAATGTGATCAAGGATAGTCAGCATGGTTTTGTGAAGGGCAGGTCGTGCCTCACAAACCTCATTGAGTTCTTTGAGAAGATGACTAAGGAAGTGGATGAGGGTAAAGCAGTAGATGTGGTGTATATGGATTTTAGCAAGGCGTTCGATAAGGTACCCCATGGTAGGCTAATGCAAAAACTACGGAGGTATGGCATTGAGGGTGCATTAGAGGTTTGGATTAGGAATTGGCTGGCTGGAAGGAGACAGAGGGTAGTAGTTGATGGACTAGGTTCATCTTGGAGTGCAGTTACTAGCGGTGTACCACAGGGATCTGTTTTGGGACCGTTGCTGTTTGTCATCTTTATAAATGATCTAGAGGAGGGGCTTGAAAGCTGGGTGAGCAAGTTTGCGGATGACACAAAGGTCGGTGGAGTTGTGGACAGTGAAGAAAAATGTGGCAGGTTACAGCGGGATATAGATAGGTTGCAGAGCTGGGCAGAAAGGTGGCAGATGGAATTCAATGTAGCTAAGTGTGAAGTCATTCACTTTGGTAGGAGTAACAAGATGGATTACTGGGCTAATGGTAGGCTACTTGGTAGTGTGGATGAGCAGAGGGATCTTGGTGTCCATGTACACAGATCTCTGAAAGTTGCCACCCAGGTAAATAGTGCTGTGAGGAAGGCATATGGTGTACTGGGCTTTATTGGTAGAGGAATTGAGTTCCGGAGTCCTGAGGTCATGTTGCAGTTGTATAAGACTCTGGTGCGGCCTCATCTGGAGTATTGTGTGCAGTTTTGGTCGCCATACTATAGGAAGGATGTGGAGGCATTGGATCGAGTGCAGAGGAGGTTTACCAGGATGTTGCCTGGCATGGTAGGAAGATCGTATGAGGAAAGGCTGAGGCACTTGGGCCTGTTCTCATTGGAGAAAAGAAGGTTTAGGGGAGATTTGATAGAGGTGTATAAGATGATTAGGGGTTTAGATAGGGTAGACACTGAGAACCTTTTACCGCTAATGGAGTCAGCTGTTACTAGGGGACACAGCTTTAAATTAAGGGGTGGTAGGTATAGGACAGATGTTAGGGGTAGATTCTTTACGCAGCGGGTTGTGAGTTCATGGAATGCCCTGCCAGTAGCAGTGGTGAACTCTCCCTCTTTATGGTCATTTAAGCAGGCATTGGATAGGCATATGGAGGTTATTGGGCTAGTGTAGGTTAGGTAGGATTTGGTCGGCGCAACATTGAGGGCCGAAGGGCCTGTACTGCGCTGTATTTTTCTATGTTCTATGTTCTAAGACCCAGAACGTTTCAATCTGGGAGACAATGACCAGGACAAACGCAGGTTGAATGATCAGAATTTAGCAGTGGGTCCAAGTTCCACCAAATTCTACCCCTTCTTCATTCAATAATAACTCCTGCTGGGAGCTGGCAAGGCAGTTCCTTAAAATTACATGCTTCTGATCTCAGAAGTGGCAGGTATCTATCACCCAGAAGATCCATATTTAAATAGACACCATGTTCCATCATGTTGATTGGGACTACTACTGTTTTGAATGGGCAGACTTCGAACAGACCTAACATTTCAAAACTGGATATCCATGTGGCACTGTGACTGTAGCAGCAAAACTGAGTGCAACCTCAAATGAAAGTCTAATGGGCTGGTATGTTTCCCATTGCATAATTACCATAAAACTGAGAAATTAATTATGGCTCAATGGAGAGTGCAGCAGGACATGTCAGAAGTGACTCCAGGCATACCTGAAAAAAAGGTACCAATCTGATGAAACTATAAAAAAGGGCTACTTGTGTGTCAAACAGTGGAAGCAACATGTGACAGACAGAGCTAAATGATCCCACTACTAACACATCACATTTAAACTCTGGAGTTCTGCAATATTCAGGTGTGAATGCTGATGTGTCATTAAACAAATAATTAGACGAGGGTCCACAAATATCAACATCCTTAAATTACAAGATTAGTCCAGCACATCAGTGCAAAAGACAAGGCTGAACCCTTGCAATCATTTTCAGCCAGAAATGCTGAGGCGACAACCTATCTCAGCAGCCTGCTTAGATCCCTAGCATCACTGATGCCAGTCTTCAGCCTGAATTTATTTCAGGTGATATCAAAAAAAGGCTGCAAACATTGGATACTGCAAAGGCTATGGGCTTGGACATTCTGGAAATAGGAGACTTGTACTCCAGAACAAGCCACACCCCTATTCAAGTGGTTCCAGTACAGTTACAATAGTGCGTCCACCCAACACTGTGTAACATCGATCAGATATGTCCTGTCCAAAAAAATCAGAAACAATCAACGTAGCCAATTACCACATCATCAGCTTATATCTGATTATTAGTAAAGTCATGAAAGAGCTCATTAACGGTATTGTCAAGGAGTACTCGCACAACATTAACCTGCTCACTGATGCAAAATTCAAATTCGACCATGGTCACCTGCCTCCTGACTCCAAACAACGCAAAACCCAGGTGTATTTTAGAGATGAGCAGATAGTAACCAACCATGACATCAAGGCAGTATGTGCCTCAGTATGATTAATACTGGCAAACTTAAAGTCAATGGAAATGGTGGTGGGGAGAGAGATCGCTCCACTAATTGGAGTCATGCCTGGCACAAAGGAAGATGGGTGTAATTGTGGGTGGTCAGTCATCTCATCTCCAGAACACCTCAAGGTAGTGTCCTGGGACCAACCATCTTCAGCTGCTTCATCAGCAATCTTCTCTGCATCGGAAGGTCAGATTAGAAATAGGGATGTTCGCTAATGATTACAAAATGTTTGTTATCATCTTTAGATCAGTCATGTCCATTCCCAGCAAGACCTAGACAACATCCAGACGTGGGCTCATTAATGGCAAATAGCATATATGCGCCAGACAATGACCATCTCCAACAAGGAATAATCTAACCATCTCTCCTCCAGAATCAAAGGGTTATGCTCGAAACATTGACTGTCTTGCTCCCCAGATGCTGCCTGACCTAATGTACTTTTTCCAGTCTCACACTTTATTGGTCTGATTGTTGAATCCTGAACAACTAACATCCTGGTGGGGTTACCATTGATGGGAAAGTGACCTGAACCAGCACATTAATACAGTAACTACAATAGCAGATCAGAGCTTAGAACTCCACGGCAATTAACTCATCTGCTGACTCCCAAAGCTTGCTTATCATTTACAAGGTATAAGTTAAAGATATAATGGAATATTCTCGACTTACTTAGCTCCATATGTTCTACCAACTCGACATCATTGAGTAGGGACCTACTTGATTTACTATCTACCACCTCACACAGTGACAACAATGTGTACTCTAAATAAAGATACCCTGCAGCAACTGTTCAAGGCCCCTTTGACAATACTTTTCAAACCAGTAAATAATATCACCTGGAAGGACAAAAACGGCAGATACTAGAATTCTCTAAACACAGATGGCTGGGGAAGTTCAGTCTTTGAGTATGTTTAAGATAGAGATTACTAAATTTCTGATTACCTGTGGTATGCACGGTTATGGAGATGAGGTGGGTAAAAGGCATTACAAATTGTTCCATCAGTCCTGAGCACACTCAACCATGGGGCAGGCTCCATATTCTGGCATGAACATACAAATCAACAGCAGGGTCATCTCTTTAGCCCCGTGAGCCTGCTTCATTCAATGACATCATGGTTAAATGATTGTGGCCTCAAATCCACATTGATTCCTACCCAAGGAACCTTTAACACTTTTGACTATCAAGAATCTATTTACTTCAGTCTTAAATATATTCAAAGATTCCTGCTCCACTGCTCTGTGGGGAACAGAGTTCAACAGATTTAAAACTTGATGTTCTGTATTACAGTCATATTAACTTAAAATGTTATCCCGGTTTCACTCTTCACAGATGCTGCAGGACCTACAGAGCTCTTGTGGCATTTTTGCAATAAACAACATTATTTAATTTATCCCTTTGAGACTCTATGTCGCCTTCACAACTTATTTTCGTATCTAAGTTTGTGTCATCAACAAATTTAACACTGATACTTCAGTTCCTTCAACCAAGTAACTATTATCAATTGTGAATAGTTGAGGCCTCAGCACTGATCTCTATAGCATTCCACTCACCACATCTTACCAAGCCAAAAATGCTGCAGTTATACTTAGGCTGTTTCTTATTGACTAATCAAGCCTCCACCAGCACAGCCATACCCCCTACATTATGAACTCCCATGACAAGATTGTCCCCAGTCCACAGCTGATCAGCTGAGCCGAGTTAATTTGATTTACTATGGTCACATGTATGTTAGTACAGTGAAAAGCTTTGTTTGCGAGCAGTACAGGGAGATCATAGTAAGCAGAGCAGTTGCTGTACCAAGCCTTTATGCATCGGATTGAATGCTTTCTTTGGTGCATTTGTAAAATTTGATGAAGACCCTTATGAACATGCCAAATTTCCTAAGCCGCTTGAGGAAGAGACATTATTGTGCCTTCTTGACCATTGCATCTACATGGGTCTGCAAGCTGTTTCTCAACAGCTAAACCCTGGCACTGGGCTGGTAACACAGTCCTCTGGATTCCTGCTGAGCTGCAGAGAACTACATTGGTTCCCAACATCTCCTCCACCAACCACTCCCAACCCCTACCATCCCCCAGTTGGCTATCCTCTCCCATATAGTCACTATATTTTGATTAATTTCTCCTACAGAAATGGTTTTCAATGCAATGGTGCCTTGGTCAGTTTGCTCATCCACATACAGACTCAAGAACCTCAAACCCATTGGACAAGTGCAATGGTTAAGTTTCTTCCCATCTACCTGGGGTCTGAGTCTGCCTCACTCACAATCACTCCTTCCTGTCCTTGCCCACTAACTAAATCAGCTTCCCTATCCTCAGAGGTGTGACTACTTTCTGGAACAAAGCGTCACAGTAACTTTCCCCCTCCCTGATGTGTCAGAGCTGGCAACTCAGCCCTTACAGTGAGTAAAACTGGAGCTGAAGTTCCTTGAGTCACAGACAATTACTGCAAACATATTTCTCTGGGTTACGGTGGATTCCAGGAGATTGCACAGCCTGTAGTCACAACACATCACCTATCCTACTACTTTTATTATCTTAATTAAACAATTGGTGTAATTAATTAACTAGCTTACTTATTCGTCTTGCTTCCACTTACTGCACTAGTTTAAACCTCAGAAGTTGCTCTGCAATCCACACCCTCATCCTGACTTGGAGCTTTATCACTCTCACTGGGTCAAAACCCTGGAAATCCCTCTCCAACAGCACTGAGAGTGCACTTGCAATAGATAGTCTGCATTAGCTCAACATGCAGCTCACCACCACCTTCTCAACAGCATTTAGGAATGGGCAACAAAGGTAAGCCTTAACAATGATGCTGATTCCCTTAAAGGAATAAAACAAATATGCAAGATGAGCAGGAAGTTCTCCAGTACATTGCCAAAAATTCTTCTCCAACCATCAAAAAAAATTGCGTTGTGCCTAGAAATGGGCTGTGACATTTGTCTATTTAACAATTAATTTATCTCAGAAACAAAACCACAAAAATAAATAACTGATTCGAAAAAGGGCTTTGCAAAGCACTGAAGACAGTGAAAAGATGCTTAACAAATACAATTTTTAAAAAAACTACTTATATTTTACATCTCAAAGAAATAGTCACATTTGATCAAACACCTACACTGAAACACCTCCTTGTACTGGAAGGTTAAATAAAACTCTGGTTAATTGCTTTGTTTGGCCATCAACTTTGTCAATTAAAAAAGCAAGCTTGAGTCCTGGAGAAGGGTTGACTTCTTCACCTCCTGATGCTGCCTGGCTTGGTATATTCTTCCAGCTTCTTGCTTGTCTACCTTTGTTACAATATGTCATGCAGCATCTGCTCAATATGCTCCCATCACTGGCATATAAAAACCTAGGAAAAGCTAAGTGTTCATCTTCCATAATGTCAAGCTGGTCTGGTTTCCAAGGCCCAGCCTCAAACGTACGAAGAACAAATATCCATTTCCCACTTACCATCAACATGGGTCAGAAGAATGGTGGTACACTATAAAGGAAAGGTTGATGCTTCGTGATTGTAGATTTCTCTTTGAGGAACAACAGTTTCTAATTTCAGCTTGAAAATGAACATATCTACAAGCATAGCTTTAAACATGATACTTGCAATTGTATCAATCACTGCATTCTTGTTATTAGTACTGCGATAATGTCAAAAGGTATAGGAACAACAAACTAAAAACTAAAAAGAATAAACAAAGTAAGAAGTCATCAATGGATTTTTTAAAAACCCTTTTTGTGAAATAAAAACAGAGTTGTAACTTACCTTTACTGAGTCTCTGTCTGTTCTCATTTAAGCCACGTCATGAGAGAATGAATGAAGTTGCAAGCAGGTACAGATCAAGAACAAGTAGCAACAGAGCAGCATTCCGGTAGGGTGGAAGGGAGTTGGAAAAAAAAACGCACTTATTATCATCAACAGCAACATTATTTACACCAGTTATTAGCTATGCTGTTTTAACATACTTGATATTCAGCAATCTACACCAATTTTATCCCAAAACCAATCTCCAGACAGTGGAATGTAAATGAACTTTTCATCTGATTCTGATCTTTCAAGCCTTGTTTAAAGCCAACATAAGTGCATTGCAAAATAGATTTGGGGGACCATAAGGGATGATGAAAACTTGCCCTCCCATTGACAAACAGAAACTCTAATTCACTCAAAACCCATGCACTTGCCCAAACTTCAAATTGGATCCATGATTTTTATTTGCAAATAACATCAGAAGAAATACAAATGAAGGAGTGCTGTAAAAAGTGTTGCAGTTCAGACAATACAACTATAGTAGCAACTGACAGCAATGTTCTCTCCAAAGCGCGCGGATGTAGAGCCATGCAGAAACCAGTGCTAACTGTACATGGGTCAAATAGCTCATGCAGAGTAGTGGTCGTTAAAAATAAGTACAAGCATAGTCACATGGCAATCTTAAAACACTATAGAAAAAGGACTGTGCACAGCAAGTAAAAATTAGCTAAAAATATTTTGCACAACTGCAAAAATTGTCAGTGTGTTTTTTAATTCAATATTAATTTAATAAATTTATGGTTTGAAAGCCAAATAATATAGCAACTACATTATATTTATCTATTTGGCTCTTGCTTGCAAATATGAATTGGATATTACACCACTGTCATGGTGAATTGAGAGATGAAGATTTTGTGAAATGATACAAACTTGGTCATTGTTTGTTTTTTGAATAATACTCTCAGCAAAACCCTCCTGAAGCCAATCCATGTTCAACAATAGACACTTCAAGAAAGCAATTAGTCATTACCATGAATAAGCTTAAAATATTATGGACTTGTTTTGAAAATTTTTTGAACACTTGTCAACTTTTAAACCAATCCTTATATCCCCACTGATGAGTAAATAAAAAAGCAGACGAATAACTCCACAAACTTCAGCCACAAAATTGTTTCCTATTCAAGCATTTCTCCAAGTGCATCAGTTCCCTTGTCGCCAACTCATTCTCATTTATACTGTTGAGCAACCATAATATTGATGAATTAGCCTAAACAGATCCTTTCAGCAGTTCACACAGGCAAGCTATGGTAAATAATAAGCAGCACATAAAGCAGGTCTGATATACCTATAACCAGTTAACAGACTAGATGTAAGCATCATTTTTGGGAGCCAATTAGCTTCACCACTGGCAACTCCTTCCATCAAAGTCCCCTAAAATTCCTCTCCCATGGAGAATGTTGATACCTTCCAACATCACTAGAACTGTATTAATTATATTATATACTTATCTCCAATAGTTCTATTTCTATCAGAAACAAACACATAGGTTAAATAACCAACAAATTGCTTTAACCGGTCAGTTTGGTATTTCCTTACTGCAATAGGCAGCAAAAATGCTTTGGTTGTGGAAATAAAAACTGTCACTTTGCATAATAATATAGATATATAAATTAAATAACAAATATAAGGAGATTATTCAGAAAAAAGTATCTACTCACATTTTCAAATATTCATCAGTAAAACTAAACATGCTTTATCTTAGTTATAACATTCTCTCCAAATGTAACCAGAGGAATTGCAGATTGACTAATCTAATTAACCGGTTGTGTTTTCTTCATAGTTATTCTAAACAACATGAATATACATCAATCCCCCTTCTTTGGCATGAACTGGCTATTGCACTCCAGCTTTACGAGATAAGGCTAACTATGCTGTGCAACACCAAATAATGAAACTGCATGGTAGATGAATTAGTAAAGTTAAATCACATGGGATTCAGGGTGAGCTTGCCAATTGGATAGGAGACAGAGGATGATGGTAGCATTTCTTAAACTGGACGGCTGTGAACAGGAGTGTTCCATTGGAATTGGAACTTCAGTTTGTCACTAATATAAATGATTTGGATGAGATATAGAAGGGCTGAGGAGTGACAACCGGAGTTTAATTTGGATAAATGTGCAGTATTGCATTTTGGTAATACAAACAAGGACAGGACTTATACAATTAATGAAGGTGCCCTGGGTAGTGTTGTAGAACAGAAAGACCTATGCATTCAGGTACACAGTTCTTTAAAATTTGTATCACAGATGGACAGGATGTAAAGAAGGCAATTAGCATGCTTGCTCACACCTTTGAGGATAGGAGTTAGGACATCATGTTGAGGTTGTACAGGACATTGGTGAGGCCTCCTCTGGAGTACAATGTGCAGTTTTGGTTGCCCCATTATAGGAAGGATAATATTAAACAGAGGGTTCAGAAAAGATTTACCAAGCTGTTACTAAGAATAGAGGGTTTGAGATATAAAAACAGACTGGAAAGACTGGGAGTTGTTTCATTGAACATCAGAGGTTGTGGTTTATAAAATCATGTGGTGTACAGATAAGATGAATGACAAGGATCTTTTCCCTTAGGTGGGGAAGCTCAAAACTAGGGGCTGCATTTTTAAGGCAAGAGGAGAAACATGTAAAAAGGACAGAAGGGGCAACTTTTTTACACGGAGAGTGACTCATGTGTGGAATGAACTGCTAGAAGAAATGATAGATACAGGTACAGTTATAATGTTTAAAAGACATTTGGATACGTTCATGAGTGGGAATGGTTTGGAGGGATATGGACCAAGTGCTGGCATGTGGGACTAGTTTAGTTTGGGAACTTGGTTGGTGTGGACTGGTCGGACTAAAGATTATGTTTCCATTCTGTATGACTCTGTGACTCTATGACTCTAGTCGGTTACCAAGAGAGACAAAGGCTAAAGTTTCATGGCTAGTCTCCCACAATCTAAAATCCTACAATTTTTTGCATTTTATACATTCTTAAAATTAGACAGAACATTTTAGCCCATTTGGCCAAGGCTAACGTTTATTCTATTCAAGGCTCTTCTCACTGAACTATTAGCATTGCCTACATTTCCTTCACCATCAAATGTTTATTTAGCTACCCCTTCAACATCTCCATATCAGTCATCTCAACTATTCAAGATGGTAAAGTTTCACATTTTATCGCTCTCTGGATGACGTTTCTTCAACTTCTTAAACTGACCATCTCCAGCTCTTGCTTTCATCTCATTCTTTATCTTCCCGTTTTTTGTTCAAATAAACTAATAATACATAAAAAGCTAGTTTTTAGCTTCAAGAACCACATTGGAAAAATGGGAACTCTGTGAAAATCTGGTTCATAATTCATTTGCTTTAAAATATAACTGTCAGAGATTAAAATTTTGAATCTAAGAACAATGGTTCTTAGTCTGGTTAACAAACCGAGCAACAATCTAAGGCAAACCAAACAAGCCTAGGTTTAATTAGCTTGTGTTTATTTAACAAGATCTGAGGTGGAAGTGAAAAAAAACTAAATAATGGATGGCCTATTTCTGAACTTCTGGATAGAATAGGGGTATCTATTCTTACTTCCACAAAATAAGCCAAAAGCTGGCACTTCCAGGAAAGAGGATTGCACAGTTCCCTTAGATTTAGAAATTGCTCAGATGAGTGGCAGAATCAAACAGTTGTGTTGAACATAAAATATTTTGTTTAGCTTTATCTTTGTTTCATGTCTGAGATCAACCAGAGAATGTCAATTATCATAGAAAAAAGCTGTGGGAACAAAAGGCTCTTTAATTTAATATATTTGTGTATATTTATTAAAACAAGGAGTTTAGTTTGGATTTTGAGTGTGAAAAGCAGCTGGTGGATTTGCTCTCGTGGAGAAAATTTGCAGTGATCCTCAAAGAGCCTTTGGTAGAAATCAGTTAGCAGAATTAGCTTGGAAGGCGATGAGAAATTAGTTGGGCATTTGCCAGCAATCCAAACAAGGAGCTGAGGCATCCACATTTGTGAGGTCTGTGAAAAAAGGTGAAAGGTGACACAATCAAAAAGGCAGTGGAAGGACCCCCCATGGAATCTTACCTTGGAGAATCAGTAGAAATCTGAGGAGATTTAAAGTGAACTTCAGAGGGTAGCACACATTATGGACTCGTCCGAAGGAAGTGAATGATCATTCAGGACTGCTTTATTATATAAGGTAGTTCTTACGTGGACTCAAAGGCAGAACTGAGTTCACAGCATAAATAATTATAAACTAAGACATTAAGTAATAGCATTTGCATTGTTTAATCTTTCTTCTGTAATATATATAAAGATTGCTTTGTTCAAAAACTTGAAGTCCTATGGTGTCACTCAGCCGGTTGAATGGTTGGTGTTTGTGCTTTCTTTAAAAAGTAACAGTCTCTAACAGGATCAAAACACAAAGGGAAAAATCAGTTTAGGTTGAAATATTTTGTAATGCGAGGATACTAAGGGGAAACAGCGAGACATAGAGATGGTTTTTAAAATTCAGACCATTCATGATTTAATTGAACTGGTCAAACAGACTGAATCATCTACTCCTTTCTCTTCTATTTCTAAAGAGAAATTAAATTAAAAATCAAGTTGCCATTTCTAAGTTGCCATTTCTAAGTTGCCGGCCTTTAATTGACAGTCTATAATCAATTGCAACTGTTTACCTCTTTGGTGGTCCGTGTCATGATGCTTTTTCTCATCTTTCATTGCACTTGATAATGCCAATAGTCCTGCACTGCTTCCAACTGACGGTATTCCTGGGGGCTGGAGTCCAGACGGATGAGGGGTGAGAGGTACTGGAAGTGCATGGCCATGGGATAGATGTTGGGCCTGTAACTGTTGCTGCTGCTGTGAAAAAATTAATTTGCATGAACATAGAATATGGAAAAATTAGGTATTAAACAGTAACTCAAAAAAAATAAGAAATCACTTGCACAATTACTAAAAATGCACTTGTAAATTAAAGTCACAACATCTTTCGAACTGGATTTTCCACTTTTCTTACAGACCTGGACCCCAGAACTTATGGAAAACCAAACATGTAGATGTCATGCCAAATTTAACAGGATGGCTAATGATGTGTCTTTTTTTTACCCCTTTTCCCACACAGCTGTCAAACAAATTGATAGCATTGCGAGCTGCTGTACAACGAAAACAAAATAGCAAAAGAGGCCAAAGCCAAGGAACCTTGGGCACAGTCCTCAGCAACTGAGCAGATGGAAGCCAGAAATAGAGCTTAGATGGAAGGTACACAGGGAATGATGAGGGAAAACAGGAGCAATTAAGAGAAAAAGAGGGAAGGAGGGTAGCCATGGTAGAGGGTGTCGAAATTCCAGTCAAGCCAAATTTAGCAAGGGGGAGCCCAAACGGTATCCACACCGGCCACAAAGTGCTCCTACTCTAACTGACCCAAAAAGATCTGTAAAAAGACACTTAAATTCCTAACCTCAGATTTACAGTTAAGTTTTCCAAATTCTGGGAGCAACTAATTATTTAAAATTAGGTTCTCAGTTATACAGTGGTAATTTTAATTTAAACATGTTCATGAAGTATTTCACAAGAATGAAATGGGCGTACACACACCACATTAGCAATATACTCCGAGAGTTGAAATTATCATCTGCTGACTCATTCCTGTCTGTTATAGAGACAATTTAACAGTGAAACCCAAATGTCCATTTACAGATATTGCATGTTAAACCAATATAAAAATTGGGCTTTCAATCAGAACCCACGATTTTGGACAGCTATTTTTAACAAAAATATGTCATTGACGCTATACTATTATTTTCCAATAATAATCAGTTGAACATTGGTAAGATCAATGTCTTCTTAATGATCCAGTACCCATACCCACCAATGCATAATTACCCAAACAGATCCATGGGGTCAAATTCCGATGTTCCGTGAAATAAATTAAACACCAGTTTTGCAAAAAACTTTAAAACATAATTAAATAACCCCAAAATTCTGGATCTAAGTGGCCATGTGATGTGCTGTATATTCTTTTTCCTGCTCTATAAACATTTACAATAGTTTGTATTTCAACTTCCCATTCCTTCAAATTGATGGTTCCACTCACAATGTCATATGATCACTAAGGGATTGATTTGGATTTTTTAATCATGTAGCTCGTTTGAAATTGTAGAATTATGAAAAATATCACAATTTTAAAGGGACCATAAACCCAGATTAAAAACAATCAGACTTCAAACTACAAAATGCAGAAGTAATTCATTTTGCATAAAGCAGCACATAAACTAAAATTAAAGGACTATTTTATTAATTTGAGTCAATTACTCTGTGACATTCAGAATAATATAGTCAAAGTAATCCAAAGGAAACAAAACATGTTACTGAAGGAAGGTGTCATAAAATAGGCCTCAACTTTGTATTTCCAAAATTAATTTACTGAAGAAATGAGCAGTATCTCAGAAACTACCCCCTCAGCATCCATGGCATAGCAATAGTTAACATGTGAGAAAAGTGAAGTAAATGACCCAGAAAGGAACCTAATCGCAGCCAACATTTAAAGTCCTCAATGTCCTTAGCAGCACTTCAGCAAATTACTAAAAAAAACCTGATGTAGCAGAGGTTCAGGTCCTTAGGTTTGCTCAATAATGGCAAAATAATTATGCACTCCGTGCACGTTTGGTGTTGCTCGGATAAAAGCTAAAGGTTTGCCCTTGTACTCTTTGGTATCCAGTGAGTCTATGTTGTGACAGGTTTATTTGAGTGGGACTATGATGCGTGCGCCAGTAAGTGAACTGACAAGAGTTTAAAGTCTGTTTTACCAGTACACTGGCAACACAGAAAAACTCTCAAGAGGTTAGTATTTGAGCACTTGACCTCAGCCAGAGCAGTAAGGAGCTCTGTGGGTGGACTGACAATTGGTGGGTAGGTAGTTGGTTGATGCTGTTGTGTGATGGGGGAGGGGAGTTGATTTGTGGTGGTGAAAGAAACTGAAATTAGCGTATAGATTACTGAATATATAATGAATCATATCAAAGCCTGAGCATCAAATCCATTAGGATTCTTTCAATCAACATTAAGATTATAATATATTTGTACATTTAAGTAAATCTGACTACATATTAAAAGTCCATCTTCAATATTAGCTTCAGTACATTAGCTTCAATGAGCTGTGGCATAACTTAATTTAGTTGAAAATGCAACTATTTATTTCACTAGAGCAAACTATTGTAATTATTTCTTGAACAAAATATACTGATATATACACGTTTTTAAAAAATGATGTTTATATATAGAATTTAAACCTAAAAGAATATTGACTGAATTTTGAAATCAGTGATGAAGCAATGACATTCACCACTGATTTAGCATAAAGCTGTGCATAAAGAACTATCATATATCTATGCTGCTGACTTCCCCTTTCTTTTTGGCAGTTTAAATTGAACATCTAGTCAAGAGGATCTCAAGATATACAGTAGCAACAATGAAACATTCTCATACATAGCAAACTGGGGAGTTGAATAATTAAATCTCTTTAACATCTAATCTTAAAACCTATATAGCAAAATAAGTTATGATTAATTTTTTTTATACTTTAATACAATAATATTTTTAAAGAACAGATTTCTTTTTAAAGTTACGGATTTTTATCATAAAGGAAACATTGCAATTTCCACAGATACAAAATTAGTTTTTCAGAGCCAATGTTAGTGTTTAACATACTTATGAACGCTACACACCATTGAAGACCCAGTTCCACTTCATTCCAGGAGGTTGCAACTTTTTCTTTACATGTTTGTGTAGTGGGACTAAAAGTATTTTCAGATTTCCCATCGACTGCTGTATAGGGGTGTTTCAACATTGCACTCTGGAGTAACATGGAATGACTGACAGCTACTTCTGGGTTTCTGCCTCATCCTATGCAAATATCCTGAAGCAATGCTAAGTTTCAGTGAACTACAGCGACATTAAAAAATTATCAGCATTGGTTATGTCCTTCGCAATGCAAAATTCAATCTGAAATTTGCTCCACGGGGAAAGAACAAGACAAAAAGCAAAAGAGGTGCCAATAATGGACTGCAGCAAATTGTAATCAGAGTGCTAAATTGTGTTGTGCAAATTATCTTCCAGAGCACAGCACTACATAGTCATGTACCTCTCTGTGACCAAAAGACTAGACTGTACGATGTGAATCTGTATAGATTTTTGAATGAATGAATAATGCTTTCAAATCCCAGCAGAAAAGCGTCAAAACTCTTATCTTGCTGAATTGCAAATCATAGATCTATATGGGCTACATCCATCATTTTATACCAAATTAGTGCTTATAAATAGATATACATTGTTAACTGTAGATTGAGGTGTTCTAATTTAGAGGTTTTCCACCAATTAGGCAACAGCACTTTGAAATTGCTGGCAAGTCAAAACTCCAGAAGAGCTATATGAAGCAAAACAAAGTGTAGGAAATACAAGAACTAGAAACGTGGAGTTGCATAGACTTCAGAGACCACATTGCCACAAAACATGTGGCCCATCAGTCACACTTGGACACATTCCTCCTAGTACAACAGAATCCCTCTGAACAGACATATTGAATGGTGTTCCTGCTGTACTGCAAAATAAGTTGGGAGTGTAGTACTGGAAATGCACATCAGGTCAGACAGCATCAGAGGAGCAGGAGAATCAACGCTTCAGGCATAAGCCTTTCACCAGGAAGATTCTACTGCACCTCAGATGCTGCCTGACCAGCTGCGCTCTTCTAGCACCACATTCTTGACTGATCTCCAGCATCTGCAGTCCTCACTTTCTCCTCTGTGATGCAAAATAACTCATTGTCTCAACTGTGGATGTCAACTAATTTATTAACAAAAGGAAAATAAGGTTGTGCATTTCTGACACTAATTGGTCATCAAAACCACTTTAACTTAAAAATTACAACACAATTTCTGGCAAGAAGGTGAAAATTTGCTCTGCTTTAGTATTGAAAATTTGGAGGCAGAACATGGCATATAATCAAAATAACTGCAAGTCAGCACAGTGATAGCAATTTCTCTGCAATATGAAGCCAAATTCAACATCTTCCTTCACCCAAAAACAAAACACAAAGAGTGAGCATCAAATAGCTATCCCCCTATAACAGTTTGCAAATCACACCTGAAACGGAGTCAAAATGACATACAGGCTAGTCTTAAGAGGGAAAAGTAGTGGAGTCAAATACAGAAAGCCAACCCCCACATAGTGACAAAAGCACCATTCATACTTCTAGCATGACAAAAATATCATGGTAAAAAGATTTTGAGCTTTTTTACAGCCCAATTTAATCTGTTCCATTAAGAGTACTATACCTGGCACAGCAACATGCAACACAAACTCCATCTATTTGTTTCTGAATTTCATTACAAACTAAGGCCTAGATATGAAAATTAAAGATGTGTTGTTAAGCCAGTTGCTTTTACCTAATTACTGTGTGGCCCCTTCTTGATCAATATTGAAAGCTTGTTTGCATTTTCTTGCCAAATGGACAATCCAAGTTGAAGATCTCATCTAATCATTTCCTCTCTACCCCTAAAAGCTGTGAATATTCAGTCACTGAATATACGCAAGATAGGACACAAAAGTCTACCTAGCTCTAAGGGAGCTAAGTGATATGGGAATAACGTAGAAAGCTAAAGTTGAGAGAGAGATCAGCCTGGGTCTTGTTGAATAGAGGATGGCTTTGAGCGATGAAATGATTCATTTCTGTTCCCATTCCTTACGTTCACTAAGAAATTTTAATGTTAAATTCCAAATGCAACAAAGAGAAGGACTACTTGATTTTTTCAACTGAATTCAACAGAAATCTTACCATTGAATAAAGAGACAAAAATACTGGTCTTCAATGTACAATTCTGAAATGCTAAAAATACGTATCTACATGACAATTTTACAAGAAGTAGTGACAAACTTTAGGGACTAGTGATATAGGTAGGATAAGATTAGATAGGACCAGTTAGATGTAGAAATACAAAATACTGTTTAAATCAGAATCAGCCAACATATAGTATTTATGCTCACTGATAGACTATCTAATAGTTGGAGTAATCTACCAAACAATTCTCACCTTACTCCTTAGAGATCCGCAATACCATTTCTGTAAGCTAGAGCATAATATGCCTCTTCTGTCTGGGAGTAATTTTACGTTATGCATATGCATGGAGTGAGTTTATTTAAAAATGGTACCACAAAAATTTACAAAAATGATTACAGAATATCTGAAATACTTTAGTGACTACATTCCAGGTTATACAAAGTGTACATGTAAAAATTATGTAGCTACTTCTAAGAAGGCTAAAGGAGATATATATGGCAAAGTCAAGTGGAATAGTATTAAAAGCATTAACCACCCATTTAAAACTGTAAAGAAATACTCGCTAATCTTAATACAAATCCATAATGAGTTAACTATCCAACAGCCATATACTACATTGATGTTATATATTAAATAGATATATATAATACGCACCTATAAACATTGTGCATGCATGCATGCATACACGTTACATATGTACCGATATAAGCTGCATGCAGAGGAATGAGGGTGCAAAAGAAAAACAACTTGAATTTAGAAAGCATTCTTCACAAAGATAACTGTCCCAATGGAAGAGAATGGATATTGAATTGAAGAAACAAAATAGTACTAGGGTTGAAGTGAAACTCGTCTCTTTCAATGAATGTTAAGCATGGTGACAAATGGAAATCCAACATGGAAAAGTGCATGGAGAAGATAAAGAGGAGAATGGGAATTTTAAAATGCACCATGTCTTGCAGGATGGGGAAATCAATACAAAAGTTCCTAAACTTCACATTCTTTGTTGACAGCATATCATCCTTTAAAATGTGTAAATCTTTGTTCAAGGGTGTTAGATATATCTTCTGGAATAAATATAGAACAGAACATAGAACATTACAGTGCAGTAGAGGCCCTTCAGCCCGTAATGTTGCACTGACCTATTGAATCAATCTGAAGCCTATCTATTCTAAACTATTCTATCTTCATCAATATATTTGTCCATATGTTTAAATACCAATAGAAAATAATTGAAGATGAGATGTTCAAACTTTTTACCACTTTTGAATTACCTAAGAACCCATGAGTCCTTACAAGGCAGCATGGTGGCTCAGTGATTAGCACTGTTGCCTCAGTGCCATGGACCCGGATTTGATTCCACCCTAGGATGACTGTCTATGTGGAGTTTGCATCGTCTCCCAGTGTCTGCATGGGTTTCCTCTGGTGCTCCTGTTTCCTGCCACAGTCGAAAGATCGGCAGGTGGAATGTTAAATTACCCATAGTGTCCAGGGATGTGCAGGCTAGGCAGATTGGCCATGGAAAATGCAGGTTACCGGGATAGGGTAGGGGGTAGGATATTCTTCAGAGATTCAGTTTGGATTTGATGAGTTGAATAGGCTGCATCCACACTGTAGGGATTCTGTGGATTCTATTGCTTTCACCATGGCAATAACTTATCAGTGTTAACTTGCCAATAAATCAGCACCTTTTCTCCCTCTTTTGGTTCTTTGAAATTTAACATTCTTTGGTTTGTCCTGATAAGCACAATTTGAAAAGCTTTGTCATTTTTTTCAGCAGTATACAATTTAGGAAAAGTCCTGAACTGAAACAATGAAGCCAAAGGATACTTTAGGCGTCGAGAAATTGAATAGAATTACAGAAAAAGAAAGGCATGTCCAAATGCCAATCAACTTCGAAGCTGACAACCTTAAATATATTTCATAAAATATCAAGGAGCACATGTTCCGATCATATTAATTGAGAGACGTGGGGGACTTCTCATTGACATGACCATGAGCAAACACTACCCGGGTGTTGCTACACAATAAAGACCTCATCTCTCAGCGCCATTGAAACCAAATTCCTGTGCAATTGCTATAACTATTTTAGAATCTAATTGGTTTCTTGACGAGTGGATGTCAGTATAACTCTGACATTTCTATTCTGATTCATTACCATTCGAAGTGTTTAGTTCCAGTGCTAAATATGATTTTATGAAACATTAGTACCTTCTATTCGATCTTGCTAAAATCAAAATGTGGACATCACTGACAAGGTTGGTAGTTATTGTTCATTTCCAGCTGCCCTGGAAAGGGTGGTACCATCTGATACAACTGAGTGGCTTGCTAGGCCACTTCAGAGGACAGTTAAGAACCAACCATGTTGGTGGGGGATTAGTTTCATAAACAGGTCTCACCAGGTTTCCATTCATAAAGGAGTTCATTTTTATAAAAGTCATTCTTTGCATAAAAATGTCATTGACAAGTGCAATTTTTTTTTGTCCATTCCTAATTTCCCTCCAGAAGACAGTAGTGCACCACCTCTTCAAACATTATTATCATGGTGGGCCAGGTGATCTTTTAGGGACAATCTGACATCTTCAGAGTTAGCATACAAAGTCCATTTTTTTTTATTTCAGACTTCTTAAAAATAAACTGAATTCAAATTCTCCAAGCAATCATGGTGAGATTTGAACTCACTTCTCTGGATTCTAAGTCCAAACCTTAGATGACAGGACCAGTACCAGGACCATACCTATCTTACTTCTAATGTGATTTTGTGATGTGTCTCCACGTTAGGGGATGGAGAGAGTCAGGAAACAGACATTCACACAGAAATTCAAGCACAGGTAGAAAAAGAAGTTTGTCGAGTGTGAGCATTTTAACACATATACTAGGGGAGGCAGAATTCTCAGAGCCAAATCTGTGTATTCCTTATACTGAGGATAAATGGTTTATAGAATTCATGAAGCACAGTTAGTGATACATCACACTATCATTCCTGAACTCCTAGAGAGATAACCATAATATAAAGCCACATCTGCAAGGAAGGAAGAGTTCCTGTAGCAAAGGAAAATTTATGTTTAGACTGTAAAACTAAAGCACTAATCTATAGCACTTTGGAAATGCATGCTCACTGAAATCTCTAAAAAGAAAGGGTAAGCATAAACATAAAACTGCCGAGTCCTATAAGAAATGCAGTTTTGTCCACAGAATAAATCTCCGTCATTGCATTTTTCTATTACTCCCTTTTCCATTATTTTCGTATGGCTCTCCAATAAGATCTAATCATTGTCCATTCTCAAGCAAGTCACTATTTGTGTATAAAGCATTTTCTGTTCTCCTACTTCAGCTACAACTCCATATCTGCTGTCTGTGCTCCAGATTAAACTACAGCTGCACTTCCAGTGCAGTTGTGAATGCTTTGTTTTAAGCTCTTTACAGTTACCACTGTCTATCGTCTTGAGCAGCTCTTGTGGGCCCTCCTTCACCGGCAGTTACATTATCTAGATGGCTTAGTAGTCAGTCTCCAAGCTCAGTCAGAGGCTTGAGAGTTCAAATCCACGCCAGGACGTGCATATGATCTGTGAAATGTTTTGGAGCTTAAGAAATATTATCTGGGAGAATCCTGGGAGGAAGAATCAGAGAATGCAGGGCAGAGGTGGTAAAATTAGGAGGAGTCATGTCAGATCAGTTCTGTAACATGGTCCCACCATTGGGCATTTCTCTCAAAGGAGACAGGGAACAAACATAAATATTCTGAAGTAATATTGAGGACTTTTTTACTGTTGGCAGCCAAAAGGAGTGACGGGAGTTGGTTAGGGAAATGTTTTATATACAAAGTGGCAGCCTAGGGCAGGGAAGGCAAGCTCTCCTGACTTTAAAAAAAAGTTGGTCAGAGGGGTTGTTTCCCTCCAACAAGACAGATTTAATGCTTTTTTTAAATAAAACTTCCTTCACCTGGTGTCTTTTCCCTAGGATGGGAGATTTCAAGACTAGGAGGAATATTTTTAAGGTGAGAGAAGAGAAATCTAAAAAAGACATGAGGGAAAAATGTTTTTTACACAGAGGGCGGTTCACATGGAATGAACTTCCTGAGGAAGTAGTGGATGCGGGTACAATTACAACATTTAAAAGATACCTGGATAAATTCATGAATAGGAAAGGTTGAGTGAATTCTTAGAAGAGTATAAAGGAAGTAGGAGTATACTTAAGAGGGAAATCAGGAGGGCAAAACGGGGACATGAGATAGCATTGGCAAATAGAATTAAGGAGAATACAAGTATATTAAGGACAAAAGGGTAACCAGGGAGAGAATAGGGCCCCTCAAAGATCAGCAAGGCGGCCTTTGTGTGAAGCCACAGAAAATGGGGGAGATACTAATGAATATTTTGCATCAGTATTTACTGCGGAAAAGGATATGGAAGATATAGACTGTAGGGAAATAGATGGTGACATCTTGCAAAATGTCCAGATTACAGAGGAGGAAGTGCTGGATGTCTTGAGATGGTTAAAGGTGGATAAATCCCCAGGACCTGATCAGGTGTACCCGAGAACTCCGTGGGAAGCTACAGAAATGATTACTGGGCCTCTTGCTAAGATATATGTATCATCGATAGTCACAGGTGAGGTGTTGGAAGACTGTAGGTTGACAAACGTGGTGCCACTATTTAAGAAGGGCGGTAAAGACAAGCCAGGGAACTATAGGCCGGTGAGCCTGACCTCAGTGGTGGGCAAGTTTTGGAGGGAATCCTGAGGGACAGGATGTACATGTATTTGGAAAGGCAAGGACTATTTCGGGATAGTCAACATGGCTTTGTGCATGGGAAATCATGTCTCACAAACTTGATTGAGTTTTTTGAAGAAGTAACAAAGAAGATTGATGAGGGCAGAGCAGTAGATGTGATCCAAATGGACTTCAGTAAGGCATTTGACAAGGTTCCCCATGAGAGACTGATTAGCAAGGTTAGAGCTCATGGAATACAGGGAGAACTGGATACAGAACTGGCTCAAAGGTAAAAGATAGAGGGTGGTGGTGGTGGTGGAGGGTTGTTTTTCAGACTAGAGGCCTGTGACCAGTGGAGTGCCACAAGGATCGGTGCTGGATCCCCTACTTTTTGTGAATTACATAAATTATTTGGATGCGAGCATAAGAGGTACAGTTAGTAAGTTTGCAGATGACACCAAAATTGGAGGTGTAGTGGACAGCGAAGAGTTACCTCAGATTACAACAGGATCTTGATCAGATGGGCTAATGGGCTGAGAAGTGGCAGATGGAGTTTAATTCAGATAAATGCGAGGCGCTGCATTTTAGGAAAGCAAATCTTAGCAGGACTTATATACTTAATGGTAAGGTCGTAGGGAGTGTTGCTGAACAAAGAGACCTTGGAGTGCAGGTTCATAGCTCCTTGAAAGTGGAGTCACAGGTAGATAGGATAGTGAAGGCATTTGGTATGCTTTCCTTTATTGGTCAGAGTATTGAGTACAGGAGTTGGGAGTTCATGTTGTGGCTGTACAGGACATTGGTTAGGCCACAGTTGGAATATTGCACGCAATTCTGGTCTCATTCCTATTGGAAAGATGTTGTGAAACTTGAAAGGGTTCAGAAAAGATTTATAAGGATGTTGCCAGGGTTGGAGGATTTGAGCTATAGTGAGAGACTGAACAGGCTGGAACTGTTTTCCCTGGAGCGTCAGAGGCTGAGGGGTGACCTTACTGAGTCTTACAAAATTGAGGGGCATGGATAGGATAAATAGACAAAGTCTTTTCCCTGGAATCGGGGAGTCCAGAACTAGAGGGCATAGGTTTAGGGTGAGAGGGGAAAAATATAAAAGAGACCTAAGGGGCAACTTTTTCATGCAGAGGGTGGTACGTGTATGGAATGAGCTGCCAGAGGATGTGGTGGAGGCTGGTACAATTGCAACATTTAAGAGTCATTTGGATGGTATATGAATAGGAAGGGTTTGGAGGGATATGGGCTGGGTGCTGGCAGGTGGGACTAGATTGGGTTGGGATATCTGGTCAGCATGGACAGGTTAGATTGAAGGGTCTGTTTCCATGCTGTACATCTCTATGACTCTATGGAGTGATATGTGCTAGGAGCAGGAAGGTGGGACTCGTTTAGTTTGGGATTATGTTCGGCATGGACTTGTTGGACTGAAGGGCTTGTTTCTGTGCTGTACAACTCTGTGACTCTGTGTAAAGTCAAGGGCACCTGCATACCTCACCAGTGGCCATTACTCCGTAGCTACATCTGCAGCTACTGGTATCTGACTGGGCTGACAGCATCAATGGGTGGGCACTACGCTCTCCTGTTCTGGAAGGCTGACCCAGTAGCAGCTTATTTATGAGGGACAAAAATCACAGGGGAATCCTGCCAACTGATCAATCACATTGTTTACAGGCATTTCTGGCTGATGTCTGAACCAAGTCAATGACAAAATTCTGCCCGGTTCATAAAAATACAAACCCCAATTGTCCCTCTGCTGAAATAGAGAATTGAGATACCAAATCCAGACTTTCCTGGCATCACCCCCAACTCACCTTCATGCTAGCTGTCCCAAGTAACCCAATGATCCCATATTTTCTGGGTTTCTTAACTAGTCAAGAGTTCAAAAACTTCAGTCTTCCCAGTCTCATTGACAAAGTATATTTCTACTTCTTTCATAGTAGTCACAGACTAAGTCTCTTTACCCTGCAAAACTCAAATTCTAATTCTTACTTGTGTTCCTGAATTGAAAATCTCCCAGATCCAATCCTTCCTAAATGCTGTAGCTATTCAATTCTTTCAGCAGGTCCAATCATGTCCTGCTTACAAACTCTGCAAATTTGTCATGTTTTCATGCGTCCTCCACTGTTACTATTACAACATGTTCTTCCCTGATCAGTACAATTAACAGAGTCAAAAAGCACAGCAGGAATGGCTCATGCCCCTGCTCCTCAGATGCTGTCTGACCTGCTGTGCTTTTCCAGCGCCACACTTTTTGAATCTGATCTCCAGCATCTGCAGTCCTCACTTTCTCCTAGTATAATTAACAACCTGCCATCTACATTAATCTGCTTCGAAAAAGAGGCAAGAAAGAGAAATTAACTATCAAGTAAAAGATCATATTATTCTCAAGTGGGAACTGGATATATGCTTAAACAAAAGAAAGGATTGCAGGATTGTGAGAAAAGGTGGAAAATGGAAATAAGTGACAGCTGTTAGAGAGTGGGCACTTCTATGAATTTTTCTCCCTCCTTTCATTTCCCCTTTCCCAGCCTGATATGGACCTGACACTTTGTTTTCATATGAAATCTTTTTCAGTGAATTTTCTATGTATTATGTATTTCTTCTACACTTCTAGAAAGATAGAAAAAGAATGGGAAAGGAAAGAGGAAGATGAATTTCCTTTCTCTTCACTTGCTCATTCAATTAAATCTTAATTGTTTGCATAAACCGTCAATTTCCTACGAACCATTTTCACCTTACCATAAATTCACTTGAAGCACTTCAAACTAATACAATTTCTGACACACTTCCAACAGCATCACAGCAGCAAATTTGTCAGCTGTATATCTCCCTAATTGGCTACCCATGAAAAAGAAAATTTGTCTCCTGACTTAAAAGCAATAGTAAAAGGTGAATGGCAGGAAAGAGACAGACATAGGCAAAACACATGTGCATGTGTAAGAGAAAGTGGCCACAAAAGAGAGATCAAGCATGAAAACCAAACAGGAGAGAAATAATGAGAAAATGTTGGCACAGTTGCTTATTGTAATTTTCTATGCTCTAGCATAAATAAAACACCACAGTATGCTAATTTGAAGAGATCAATTGGTAGATCTTCATTTTGACACTTCTCAAACTCACCAATAGCCAGCATTGAAACCTTCTCTTCTCTGTGTGCTATAGTAGAGATTAAAAAGTTAATGCCAAGCACGATAATATTTTCTTCATACTGGTTTTGAAAATTCTCAAAGACTTTAAGAAAATACTTTGGCTCATTTCAACATTACCTCAACAAACCAAATAAGATAAAATAAAAAAACTGTGGTGCTGGAAATCTGAAAGAAAAACAGAAAATGCTAGAGAAATTCAGCAGGTCTGGCAGCATCTGCGGAAAGAAGAGGACTTAATGTTTCAAGTCCTATGATCCTTATTTAGCACAGTTCTGAAGAAGGATTACTGGGCTTGAAATATTAGTTCTGCTTTCTCTTCACAGATGCTGCCAGACTGACTGAGTTTCTCCAGCAAGTTTTGTCTTTTTAACTGGTGAGTCTCAATAACAACAACTTGCATTTACAGAGCATGTTTAACATAGTGAAGCACCTTAAAGCACTTTACAGGAGTGATCAAAATGCATTTATAAAAATTGGCAGTGAACCACAGAAATAAATATTAGAATGTGTGACCTAAACTTGGGTCAATGAGCTAGTTTTCAACTAGCGTCTTACAGAAAGGCGGGAAATTTGAGATGAAATTCCAGAGTTTAGGACCTAGATAGCTGAAGACACAAGATCACCTGTGAGGCAAGAATGGGCATGCAATCGAGGTTGTAATTGGAGGAATACAGGGTTTGATGAGGTGCAGGAATAGAGAAAGTTTCAGAAACATGAAAGGCATGAGGCAAGGGAGGGATTTGAATATGAGGATGAGAACTTTAAGATCAAAGTTTTGCTGGATCAGGAGCCAATACAGCTCAGTGAAGACAGGGATGGTAGGTGAATGTGATTCGGTGCAAGTTAAGATGTAAACAGACTAATAATATTGGATCAGCCTGAGCTTAAGAAATCTAGAAGAGAGGGTGTCAGGAAAACACTTGAATAGTCTGATCTGGAGATAACAAAGTCATGGATAAGAACTTTAGCAAATGACTTTAGACAGAGCAGAGAAAGATGCTATGATGGAGCAGCATGTAAATGATTTGGTAACAAAGAGGAAGTTCAGCTCAGTATCAAACAGATGCAACTGTTCTGAGAAGTCTGGTTCAGCCAAATCCATAAAATAATTAGGCAAGAGATATTTAAGATCCTCCAGATTAGGAATGATATCTAGAGAACCTTTCAGATAAGAACCTTTAGTTGTCTCCAGCTGATGGCACTACACATCCTAGAACTCCTCCCTTCTACTGAGTTTTTCTGGGGTTTAGTTAAATGGGTCCTGGAAAACTTGCAAGGTGATACTTGTTCATGCACTGGTCTATACAGAAAGAGATGATAAGTTATTCTAAAGTACAACTGAACACAGATAAAGCAAATCTTCCTCTCGTTAGGGATCTGGCTGTCAGGTTTTTTTCCCTTCGTTAGCCAAAAGGTCAATCACAATCTCCCAAACATAATCAACTAACTTAGAATAACAAGAAAAAGCTTGGGAACCTAATACAGACTTGTTGGAAGGTTTGTATATTGATAATCAATCTCTCCAGCCGTATTATGACATATTTTCTACGGGCACCAAATCCTGAGTTGGGACTTGAATCCAGAGAGCTTGCTCCACCATGCACTGTGAAATGTCTTCAGACTATATCCAATTTCCTTCTGAAAGTTCGTACCAAACCTACTTTTACTAGCTTTCAGGCTGTATAATGCACTGAAATCATAACACAATGCATGAAATAAATTGTCCTAATTTTCCATCTGCTTCTTTTGCCAATTATCTTAAATCTTCAGCATGGAAAATTTCATTGTTAAGTTTAATGACATTTCTGTGAATTATTAAACTTTCTTTCTACAGCTTTCTAATTAAATCATTTGTTAGTTAAAAATTGCAAGTTAAAAAAGTCTCGCAAAAACGGAAACTCATTTATCATGCAGATGGCCAAACAGTGCTTCAATCACATAAAATTCCTGGTCTGTAATGTTACTTTCTTTTGACGACTTTACATTTTCCAATAGCTGGTTTTATTCTTAGTATTAGTGCTGAACTCTTCCCTGTGTAATGTCAGGGAAAGTATAACTCGAGATATTATAACAGCTCTGTTTTCTTCCTTGCTGCTGCCACTTTTGATTAATTCTGCATAATTCTCTTGTCAACGACTTCAAAGCATCTGGACTGCTTAACAAATATATTCAGTAGCTGGTGACAACAAGATTTCCTTCCTCACACTGCCCAACAATTGAGAATTGTTCTCGTATGAGAGAAGAAGCATCATAAAGATTCTGGGCATTGACATGTACTTCTACTGATTTCTAGAAACAAGGCAGATCAGTCTGGTCCTGGCATGCAAATCAATCTGTACAATGAAAACAAAAATGCTGGATATTGCAGTGGGCCGGGCAACATTCGTGAAAAGAAAGCAAGCTAATATTTTGAGTCTAGATGGATGAAGAGTCAAACAGACTCAAAATATTAGCTTGCTTTCTCTGTATGGATGCTGCTTGATCCACTGTGATCTCCAGTTTTTTTTTGTTTTCAGTTCAGATTCCAGCATCTGCAGTAATTTGCTTCTACAATCTGTGCAATTGATGCAAATCATTGGTAGAGCACAGGCTCCTTTCTTGTATGCCTCCTTGCCTTACATTTTGGAAAACAAACAAACATACTTCTAATGTACATATGGACCTTGAATTACTGCCACGGACACACAAGATTTCACAGCTTCTTTTCCCCGGGAAGGGAAGTCTAAAACTAGGTTTAAAGGGAAAGATTTAAAAGGGACTTTTCATTTATATAAATGATTTGGACATGTGCATAAGAGGTACAGTCAGTAAGTTTGCAGATTGGAGGTGTAGTGGACAGCAAAGAAGGTTATCTCAGATTACAACAGGATCTTGGCCAGATGGGCCAATGGGCTGTGAAGTGGCAGATGGAGTTTAATTTAGATAAATGTGAGGTGCTGCATTTTGGGAAAGCAAATCTTAGCAGGACTTATTGGTAAGTTCCTAGGGAGTGTTGCTGAACAAAGAGACCTTGGAGTGCAGGTTCACAGCTCCTTGAAAATGGAGTCGCGGGTAGATAGGATAGTGAAGAAGGCATTTGGTATGCTTTCCTCTATTGGTCAGAATATCGAGTACAGGAGTTGGGAGGTCATGTTGCGGCTGTACAGGACATTGGGTTAGGCGACTGTTGGAATATTACGTGCAATTCTTGCCTCCTCCTTATCGGAAAGATGTTGTGAAACTTGAAAGGGTTCAGAGAAGATTTACAAGGATATTGCCAGAGTTGGAGGATTTAAGCTATAGGGAGAGGCTGAATAGACTAGGGCTGTTTTCCTTGGAGCGTTGGAGGCTGAGGGGTGACTTTATAGAGGTTTATAAGATCATGAGGGGCATGGACAGGATAAATAGACAAAGTATTTTCCCTGTTGTGGTGGAGTCCAGAATTAGAGAGCATAGGTTTAGGGTGAGAGGGGAAAGATATAGAAGAGACCTAAGGGGCAATGTTTCCACGCAGAGGGAGGTATGTGTATGGAATGAGCTGCCAGAGAAACTGGTGGAGGCTAGTATAGTTGCAACATTTAAAAGGCATTTGGATGGGAATATCTGTAGGAAGGGTTTGGAGGGATATGAGCTGAAAATGTGTTGCTGGTTAAAGCGCAGCAGGTCAGGCAGCATCCAAGGAACAGGAAATTCGATGTTTCGGGCAAAAGCCCTTCATCAGGAATGAGGAAAGTATGGGCCAGTTGCTGGCAGTTGGGACTGGATTGGGTTGTTATCTGGTCAGCATGGACAAGTGAACTGAAGGGTCGGTTTCTGTGCTGTATATCTCCATGACTCCATGACTCTCTGACTTGAAGGGCCAACTTTTTCACACAGAATGCAGCGTACATGGAACGGGCTGCCAAAGGATGTGACAATACAATATTTGAAAGGCATTTGGATAAGTACATGAATAGAAAATATTTAGAGGGATATGGGTCAAATGCAGGCAAATGAAACTAGTTCAATTTATGACCCCTGGTCAGCGTAGATGAGTTGGGCCATGTCCATGCTATATGACTCTATGATCCTCTTAATGTCTATTAGAAATAGGAGGATCAATTTTATTTTTGACCAAAAATGAAAGTAAAACCTTTAGATCTGCTGTAATCTACTGCAACTCCTTGGAAGCTGGGGAAGTATGTACAACATACAAAGCTATCATATGTGGGAAATCACCAGTAAATTTACTGGTAACAATGAAACCTATTTCTCAAGACAAAAACAGATCTCACTATACAAAAAATAAATGAAGGCCAGAGGCCAAAAGTGGACTTCGTGTCAATCAGGAAACACAATTTTCTTACTCGCGGGTCCACCATAAACATATGTGATCATAGCCAAAAAAAAACCCACATGGGAGTTCTGTATTAAATACAACGTGACAAACTCAAAAGCAAAAATAAGCAATCACTGCATCAGTGAAGTAAATATGATTAGAAGCAGACAGTAATGTCAATTTGATCACTAAGTTCAAATTTACCAATATGATGAAATCACCAATAAAATCTATGATTGGAACATAACAAGAGTCTGGGAATGCAGGCTGTGTAAGGCATATGGCAAAATTAGATGAGAAGTCCGCTAAGGCTGATCTCAATGGCAGAAACAATTTGCACCATCTTTTATGATTCAGTGACAAGGTACGTACCTTGTTAGGGTCGGGTGAGTACCAAATTAAGGAAGATTACTGTTTGATAAGTGCTTCGTTGATACCCAACTTACCTCATTAATATTCACCTTTCTATTTTATGAAATTTGCCAAACAATCTAAACATCACAAAAATGTTGACAAGGACACCAGTGCCGGTACTTGGCAGCTTCAGCTCAGTGCTTACGCTGAACGACCTCCATGTTTGCAAACTCCAAGAGCATCAGCCACTCAAATCCCACATCCATAATCACTGGCACCTGGCATGATAGCCTCATGACATATATCAAATCTTCCCTCTTTGCACTTTTCCCCCTCAGTCAGAGATACCAGGCTCACATTACTTCAGACTTGCTTTGTGTTCAGCTCACAGACAAATAAGTAAGCTTGTTATGACTGTCAGTAAGCCTAAGTTGAATCAAGGGGGATTGCCTTTGCTCAAGGTTCCCAGCACTGTAAGCCAAATACAGCCCCAGTACTAGACCAGGGGGTCGGGAACAGTCAGACAGTGACTTGGGTGATCAGAATGTGGATGCTCTCCACATAACAAGTGAGGAGCTGAATGTTAGGCAGCCCACCACTCGTCTTGACTCTCTCTGACCAACTGTGGACTGCTTTCTCCTGGACTAAAACATAGGCAGATTTCACGGAGATGAAAGCAGGTGGGCAAGCAACACTGACGGTATGCAGAGTTAGTGGTGTGAGGGGTTGGAATTGGTTACAGTGTGTGAGGGAAGATGTTGCAAGCATTGAGAGAGTAGTGGAGCATCAGCCTTGATGGGAGGTGGATACAGTATCAAAAACAAAGTGATCTTGGCAAGATGACGGTGATTCTGTAGAACTGCTGTGGACAGCTCTGCCTAACAGCCAAGGAACTGTTTTTCTTTTGCCAAATCTGGTCAACTTATGTGGTGGAATTATTAGTTTAAAACCTTACAGAACACATATTTGTTAATATTTGGGAGTGGAAGGGTGCCAAAGGGAAAAGGAGCGAGCAAACAGCAGCAGGGAGGACACTCCCCTGTAGCACCTATCATACCAGAGACTGCAGCAACAACAGGAACAGCCTCTCCTAAACCCGCTGGGACCTGACAGACTCACAGGAATTGGCTGCAGCAATGGAGACACTTACCTTGAAAGTTGGGGCTGCGATTGAGGAGATCCATGGGGAGATTTGTGCCCAGGTCCAACCTATCGCATCCATGCTGCAGAAGCATGAGCAGGAGATCCAGGGCCTCAGGGAGAGGCTGGAGGAGGTGGAGGGTCAAACTAAGGCCTCGGAAGCTGCGATGGAGTCCTCATCCAGTTGGATCCAGATGCTGGAGCGAGAGGTGTGGGCCTTGCAGGACCATATCGATGACCTCGAAAATCGAGGTCGGAGGATAAATCTCCGAATTGTTGAGCTCCCTGACGGTGAGGAAGGTAGCTGCCGCAGTTTTTGGGTCTTCAAATCGAGTCCAGCAGGCTGCAGATTGAAAGGGCTTATCGGGTTACAGTGCACAGTTCAGGGCCTGTGTAGTGCCCCCGCCTGGTCCTCATGCACTTCTACTCATAGAAAGACAAGCAAAAAGTATAGAAGCTTCCAGATCCCTGGGAAAAGATCCACAGGTGCTGCTGCACAAGGGGTCAAAAATCATGTTTTTCCAGGATTTCTTGGCAGCTTTAATCTGAAAGAGGAAATCCTTTGATGAAGTTAAAAAGAGGCTGAGGAACCTGGGCATCCAGTACTCCATGAGATACCTCACAGTGCTCCATTTCAGCCACGAGGACTCAGCTTATACATTTGACTCAGCGGATAAAGTTACAAACTTTGTAGACACTTTAAAATAGATGGATCAGCCTGAAGAATATGGTTAATGTTTGTTCTCTTTTCTGTCTTTCCCCATGTTTTCCCTTTTTTTATTTCTTTCTTTCTCCCTAATAATTTCTTTTTTGGGAAGGTGGGGGGAGAGAGAGAAGACCTTGGAATAAGTTGTTCCTTTTGTTTTAATAACTGGGTTTTCTGATGGGAAATTTTGTGGATGTTCTTTGTTGTCTCCCTCTTTTTTTGTTTACTCTGCTTCTCTTTTAGTCACAAGTAGGAATGACATGAAGCCAGGAATGGGTGGAGTGCTCATCCTGACTTTGTCTTTTTACTGTTGATTTAAGGATCATCTCCTTGTATTTTTTTTCTCTGGCCTAAGGCTGGAGCACAGTTTGGGTTTGAAGGAGCTATGAAGGAGGGGATGGGTTGGGTGAGTGCCCGCTATGAGCAGGGGTAAGAGTCTTCCATTCAAGATTTTATAGTTGGTTTTCTTTGTAGGTTTTTGGTAGTAATAGTTGTTTATAGTTATTATAGAGTAGTTTCTTTATATATAGTTTTTCGACTCTATGAGTCTTTATTTACTTATGCTCGGCCCTTTGTAAGCAGGGTTCCCCCTCCCAGGGGTTCAAGGGTCTCTGAAAGGGGACATGGCTAAGTGTCTTATTAAATGGTGCACCTGGAACATTAAGGGAAGTCATTTGCCTGTTAAAAGGAAAAAAAGTGCTTTCCAGCCTTAAGAAGGAAAGGGTTGATATCGTTTTGTTGCAGGAAACCCATCCTGATGATAGGGAACACCTAAATTTACAACAGGGGGGTTATGATCGGGTAATCTTTTCATCCTTTACTACTAAAAGTAGGGGACTGGCAGTACTTATCCAGAAAAATCTTCCGTTCACATTATTAGAGCAGGTGAAAGATGAGCAGGGACAGTTTGTGATACTTAAACCCCTGATACACGGGGAGCAATATGGCATTTTAAATGTCTACTGTCCTCCGGTGCATCCCCTCAAATATTTGATTAGTACTTTCTCTAAGTTGAGTGCTTTTGGAACACAGCACATTATTATAGGGGGGGATTTTAATTGTCTTTTGGATCTGACAGTGGCCCCCAACTATTTCTTCACAGGCCAAGCAGGTGGTTGACTTATGCAAGGAGTTGGGGCTGGTGGATATTTGGAAATGTCCTCACCCTACCGGCAGGGACTTCACCTTTTTTTGAAACCCACATAAATGCTACACGAGGATTGACCCCTTTCTGGCTCCCTCGGCCCTTCCAAATTCGATTATGGATTGTAAAATTGGGAACATAGCTATCTCTGACCACGCAGCAGTATATTTGGAGGTTAAGGCCAAGAGTGAAGGGCTAGGTTTGCAGCACTGGCGTTTGGACCCTTTTCTCCTTAAGGATTCCAAATTGGTGGACTAACTCTTGAAGGAGTTTCATTCAGGAATTCTTGGCTATCAACTTAGGCACGGCTAGTAGTCCGTCTATGCTACGGGAGACTGCTAAGGTCTTTGCTAGGGGATTAGCTATTTCTTATTTGGCTAGCTGGAAATGACTGAAGGAGGAACAGCAGCGTCTACTTGAGATGCAGTTGAAAGCCACCGAGGCAGCACCTTTTGCGCGGCCTTCGGTGAATAAGGCCTTCCGGGCTGCCTTGAATTCAATACTGACACAAAATGCAAAGAAAGAATTTGCTTTTGTAAGACAAAGCTGAAAAATATGTTGCTGGAAAAGCACAGGTCAGGCAGCATCCAAGGAGCAGGAGAATCAACGTTTCGGCCTGAAACATCGATTCTCCTGCTCCTTGGATGCTGCCTGAGTGGTTTGAATCTGCTGCTTCAAGTTGTCAGTTCCAGCTGTCCGCTGCAGTAGTCGGTTTATTGGGTCCAGGTCGATGTGCTTAATTGATTGAATTAGTGGATGAGTGCCATGCCTCTAGGAATTCCTTGGCTATTCTCTGTTTGGCTTGTCCGATAATAGTAGTGTTGTCCCAAATTACTATAAATGTCGGAGGAAAGATCACTGAAGCGCTTCACAGGAGGCTCCCAAGCACTGAGGATGTCACCTAGACAGGGGACGAAACGTCTGCAACAAATTCCCAGCTCGACAAACAGAACCACAACAACGAGCACCCGAGCTACAAATCTTTTCACAAACCGTAGATCATTATGTATTACCTAGAGTTCATTGTGCATTTACAGATTATAATAGCCTTCCCATGCAGTTACCTAATCAATACACACAACTAATCAAATAGCCAAAGTCTGATCACTGGGGAGCTTAGAACAAGATCCTGTTGACAGAGATACTACAATAATCAATTTGCGGCAATACTTCTCAGATTTGATTAGTAGGGGTTGGGCAGGGGGGTTAAATACAAAGTAAATATATCTTATACTAGAAAATAGGTAAGGAAGCAATTCATTGATTTTCTAAGTATAACCACGAGACAAATTGAAAATAAAAAGGAAAAATTACTGTGGGATCAGTCAGTGGAGTCCAGCTTAGCAGATGTAAATCCGGAAAGAAAATCTGTCTGCAATTCCATGTTGAAAAGCAGCCTGTAATCAATTTTTGAATAACTCACTCATTCAAATTATAATGCTACCACTATTAAATTTACCTCTCATAGAGTCGCCACAGTGGCTCAATGTTTAGCACAGCTGCCTCACAGTGACATGGATTTGGGTTCAATTCCAGCTTTGGGTGCAGAGTTTGCACATTTTCCCCATCTTTGTGTGGGTTTCCAAAAGTTGCTCCTGTTTCCTCCGACAGACAAAAGGTGTGCAGGTTAGGTGGGCTGGCCATGCTAAATTGTCCGTAGTGATCAGGAATGTGTAGTCTAGGTGAATAGTCTAGGTAATGCAGAATTACAAGGATAGTTGGGGGTTTGGGTAGGATGCTCTTGGGAGCGTCGGTGCAGATTAAATGGACTGAATGGCCTCTTTTCACACTGTAGGGATCCTATGATTAAATATTGCAAAAAGAAATTATAGACATGTGATAAATATGGGAGGAACTAATTTCTTGAGTTCTGGTGTAGACAGTGTTGAAGACAGTGAACGCCATTTAGACATTTTTGTGGGACACAGACCTTTACCTAAGACCCACTCAGAACCCAATGGGATCCAGCATGCCTTCCTCTGAGTACTGGACCCTGGGAGTGTAAGACCATACAAGAGTTGGCAATTGAAGACTACTTGTTTGAACAGTAGCACCATCAGGGAGGTTGCCAGAATATCGATTATAGAGTCATAAAGTCATAGAGTTGTACAGCATGGAAACAGACCCTTTGGTCCAACCTGTCCATGCCGACCAGGTATCCCAACCCAATCTAGTCCCACCTGCCAGCACTCGGCCAATATCCCTCCGAACCCTTCCTAGTCATGTACCCATCCAAATGCCTCTTAAATGTTGCAATTGGACCAACCTCCACCACATCCTCTGGCAGCTCATTCCATACGCGTACCACTCTCTGCATGAAAAATTTGCCCCTTAGGTCACTTTTATATTTTTCCCCTCTCACCCCAAACCTATACCCTCTAGTTCTGGACACCCTAATCCCATGGAAAAGACTTTGTCTATTTATCCTATCCATGCCCCTCATAATTTTGTAAGCCTCTATAACGTCACCCCTCAGCCTCCGACGGTCCAGGGAAAACAGCCCCAGCCTGTTCAGCCTCTCCCTATAGCTCAAATCCTCCAACCCTGGCAACATCCTTGTAAATCTTTTCTGAACCCTTTCAAGTTTCACAACATCTTTTATCTGAAGCCCAGGAGCCAAACCAGAAATAAGTATTTGTGACAGATTTGAAGGGTCGGCAGCAAGGGCAGGCGACTGACCCTCTGTGCACAACATAATGCTGAGCCCATCAATCAAGCCCTGAGTGGCTCTGGTTGAGGCCTTTTGAAAGCTGAAAACCCCAAATTTTACTGATTAACTTTGCCATGACTTCTTGACCCAGCCATGCATTAGCATCCTTAATATTGACAAAATCTTACACCCTTTTCCCCATCTGATGATTACTCACAGGAAGTGGGGGCAAACTTACATTCTGCCTCCAACCTGATTCATTGCTCAGACCATTGAGTATAGAAGTTGGGATGTTATCTTGAGGTTGTACAGGGTGTTAGTGAGGCCACATTTGGAATATTGTGTACAGTTCTGGTTGCCCTAGTTTAGGAAGGATAATTATTAAATTGGGAAGGGTTCAAAAAAGATTTACAATGATGTTGCCAGGAATGAAGGGCTTGAGTTCTAAGAAGAGGCTGGATAGGTTGGGACTTTTTTCACTGGATCAATCCAGGTTGAGGGGTGACTTGAAGAGGTTTACAAAATCATTAGGGGCATAGATAAAGTGAATAGCAAGGGTCTTTTCCCTAGGGTAGTGGAGCTCAAAACTAGAGGGTGAGGAGAAAGGTCTAAAAAGGGACCAGAGGGGCAACTTCTTCATACAGATGGTGGCTCGTATGTGGAAATGGTAGATGCAGGTACAGTTGCAACATTTAAAAGACATTTGGACAGATACAGGAATAGGAAAGGTTTAGAGCGATATGGATCAAACACAGATAAGTGGGACTAGTTTAGTTTGGGAAACCTGCTTGACATGAATGAGTTGGATTGAGTCTCTGTGATTCAGCCAATAGTGGAAGGGCCTTTAGCCTTGCCTCTGCACTATGAATTCAGTCTTTTTATTTGGCAATTCGTACCCACTTAAGGGTCACTTCTGACTGTCACTGGTATTAATCTGGTGGCAGATAGGACTCAACATTCAGTGTGAATAAGAAAAAAATCCAGGCATGTTTGCTTATTGTTGCCTGGGCATCAGTCCCTCATTCTACCAGTTCCTCTACATCACCCCTACTTTCAACCCCAAACTCCACAAGTTCCTCCCATCATCATCCATCTCTACTCTGAGCCCAGATGGCCTCTGATTGACTGGCAATTCTCAGTGGGGACTTCCACCTCCCCCACACCATTTGGAGTTCTGATCCCAGACAAACACTTGCCAATGGCCTGACTGACACGTGCTATTGGCAGACTTTCCTAAAAATTGACTTGAGGAACTTACTGGATTTTCATTGGTGACTGAAACGTGAGATCCCATCACTACCACAAGCTGTGGTTTCCCAAGCAATTACATCTTGCAGATATCTCCAAGATAGGCAATTATATTATCAATTTAGAATTACATACAAGTGTTAAAGAAGGTGTTAGCAACAGCCACTGACTCCTGGGCAGAAGGTACAAGATATTCTCAGTTCTTATCAGTTAGACATAGATATTGAGTCTTGAGGGTCATCCACGAATAGAACAATTCTGGAGTAGCAGTTGAACTCGTACGAGATTCTTCTAAGATTTCTAGAGGTACTGTGAGAGACAATGGAGGAGACCTCTCTAGCATTCGTACCATGTCTTATGTCTTTGCACTCAAGTACACCTCCATGGAGAGTGTGCTTACCAGTAGGAAGTTTCAGCTGGTACGATGCTGCAGGGCCACATCAGCTTCCTCCTCTCTCAGGACAGACTGCTGACCTTTCTCCACCCAAAATCCCAGTCCTCCCTGTAGTATCATGATGTGCCAAGTATAGGTAACTGCTGCCACTCTGAACACTGAAGCCAGTACAAACTGAAATCTGTACATATAACCTGAATCACACCTTTAGCAACCAGTGGCTTGCTGAGTGATCTCTTATGTTCATGTGGCTTAAGTTTCATCTTTCTTGTTCATTATTTGTGGGTTTCCTCACAGGTATCATCAGCCAATTATCAACAGTTCTCACAACTATCCTGTTTGACAGTCTTCGTCAGTAGTAAATGGAAGCCCTGGCAAACGTGACCATGTTTACCTAAAAGATACACATCTGTGCAGCATTTGTGAAATTCAGCAGAAGGCAACATAGTCAAAGACATCCAGAGTTGTGATAATCTTGACCGCCACTAACATAATACGCTCACTGGCCCATTGGCTGAAAAATTTACTCTGGGAGGGAACAGACATTATTGATAACCACTGAGACAGTCAGAGTTTATCCTTTCATTCGTCCTTGGGATGCAAATATCACTGGCTAGGCCAATAACTGTTGGCTTCCTTAACTGCTCTCAGTAGGTGGTAATGAGCTGTAGTGCTGTTAGTGAGGGAATTTCAAGTCTTTGATCCAATCAGTGAACAAATCAAGATGTTATGTGACTTGGAGACAACTTGCAGGTGATGTTATTTACATTACAACCTAGAAGAACAAAGGCAGCAGAGTAGAGGTTGTAGGTTTGGAAGGTGCTGAAGGAGTCTTGGCTAATTACTAAAGTGCATATTGTAGACGGTTCACACTGTTGCTTGTTCTTTATTCCTTATGGAATGTGAGTGCCATTGTGTGTTACTTATTGTCCATACAAAGTTGCTATTGAACGGAGTGATTTGATAGACCATTACAGAGGATAGCAGATGTCCTTCACCAAAAGGACAGTTTCTTTTTACCAAAATTTATGATATTTTCACAATGACCATAATTGAGACTAGCTTTCAATTCTACATTTCCTAACTGAATTTAAATTCCACCAGCTGCCATGGTAGGAAATCCCCAGAGCATCAAGTCTAGGCTTCTGGATGACAAGTCCAGTGAGATAACCAGCATGCCACTGTCTCCCCAATAATGTATGGTCACTGGACCAGTCCATTGGATGGAAATCTTGTCTATAAGAGATTCCAAGTTTAAGGTGGTGCATGGAATGGCGATCAAATGGGCTTTTTAATCTTGGATGAAACCCAACTTCTAGAGTGCTATTGGAGCTGCACACATCCAAACAAATGGAAAGTATTTCAGCACATTGCTGACTTGTCTTTTGTAGATTCTGAATAGGCCTTTAGGAGGCAGGAACTGAGTTACTTGTTGTAAACTCCCCAGTTTCTGGCCTTTTTTTTTAAGGTATGGTATTTTTATCTGAACTAGTCCAGTTCTGTTTCAACGATAACCCAAAAGAATATTGATGGTGAGGATTCAGCAATGGCAATGCCATTAAAGATAAAGGAGAGATGGTGAGATTTCTACTTGTTGAAGATAGTCAACACCTAGCACTTAGGTAGCATAAATATTATTTGCCAATCATAAGCCTAAGACTAAATGCTGTTCAAGTCTTGCTACGTGTGGGTATGGACTGAGGAGTTGCAATTGGTGCCAAACAATGAGCAATCATCAGCAACCATCCTCACTTCACTTGGGAAGTGATTGTTCTCTTTGCAGAGAAGGGCATTGATGAAGCAGTTAAAGTTGACTGGTTATAAGACATGACTCTAAGGAACTCCTCTAAAATTATCTAGGGACTGTGATAATTGACCCTCAGTAATCACAACCATCTTCCATTGTGCTTCAATGGAGAGCTTTCCTTTGGATTCCCATTGACTCCAGTTTTGCTAAGTTTGATGCTGCAGTTAGTCGAATTCCACTTTATTGTCAAGGACAGTCTTACTTACCTCACCTTTGGAATTCAACTCTTTTTCCACATTTGGACTAAGATTGTATTGAGGACTACAGCCAAGTCCTGAGGAAGGGTCACTGGACTTGAAACATTAACTCTGACTTCACTTCACAGATGCTGCCAGACCTGCTGAGCTTTTCCAGCAATTTCAGTTTTTGTTGCTAGAACTGACTGACCCTGGCAGAACCCAAACTGAAGATTGGTGAGCAGATTATTGCTGAGCAAATGACACTTGATAGCACTGTTGATGACCATTTCCATCACTTTGCTAACGATTGAGAGTTGACTGAAAGGAGAGCATTTGGCCCAATTGGATTTGTCCATTTGTGAACAGAACATAACTGAATAATTTTTCACATTGTCAGTTGATGCCTGTGTTGTGGCTGTACTGAAACAGCTTGGTTAAGGGAACAGTTACTCAGTTGTGTAAATGTTCTCTGTATATCTTACATTGAGGAAGCTGTGTTCACCCCCTCTATCCTGTGGAGCGGCATATGAAAAGGAGAAAGTTACTGCAGCTAATATTCTTGTTGCTGTTGCTGGTGCTGCCCCTCATATACCCGATCAGAGATACAAGGTTGAACTGCTCCTACACTGCAACAACAGCTGAAAATGCAGATCAAAGTAAATGTTAGCGAGCACATCTGTAACAGTGAAGACACACTGTCAGAAGAAGTCTTCAGAGTAAAGCTTTTCACTTTGGCAAGAAAGCAACAATCCTGGTTCAGTATTTAAAGGCTTTTAAAGCTCTTCAAATTCACAGCATTGTCCATTCCCATGGTGCTTGTATTTTGCTGACCCTGATAGGTTACAGACAGCTCAGGAAGCATACACACTGACAGTTAAAGCCAGATTGCAGAATAAAATCTTATTTCAAATACCACTTCATCCATATTTAGTTCTCAGACCCTGGTAGGATCCAGTGGTGATGGAATAATGTTGATCTTCCATCAAAGCTGGTATCTTTATGCACTCCTCCCCCCCCCTCCCTTGCCCTCCCCTTCCCTCGCCCCCCCCCTCCCCCACAACAATCGACACACTGACAGCTGCCTGCTGACTAATCCTCTCTCCCAACCATCCCAACACCATGAACTCTTACTCTTTTACAACTGATACTTCTTGATTATTTGGAAAATCTTGTCCATTTGTGCAAAAGGCATACTCTAGAGTCTTCTACTGAGACAAGGAGATATCTTCACTGTCAGCTCCATATAATGAACTTAGGAAAGAATTGATTATTGGTTTCATGTCTCCCTAAGGGAGAAATTATAGACTCTCAAAATCTACAGTTCAGCAGGAAAACAAACTGAGATCAGATTCTCTCAGTTGAATATTGCCAACTACCAGATGTGACGACACTATAGCTTTAAGAGATGTATTTTGCCCTGTATTATGTTTTGAAGAGCAACTGAGACAGAGGTAGTGAGTGATCTGTTTCAAGCTAACAAAGTAAACAGCTTGTGAGGCCTTTTTTAAAATGAAAGTTCAAACAATAGAAGCAGGATGAAGGATGGGGACAAGATCCCCAGAGGATTTTAGATTAACTTTCAGCAGTTGCTGGGGTATTGAGGCTGGATATGGAAGCTGTTATTCCTCTCTTTGTTACAGCTAAAAGACTAGGTTCTCTTCCTTCTGTTAGAATTACAAGTGAGCCGGTTTATTTTACTGAATTTGCCTTTGCCATAAGGGTGTGTTATCGGAGGTTACTATATTGGAATAGTTACTGTTTAGAAGTTAAATAATCTGTTATTCTGTTAAATTTTCCAATAAAATTAGGCTATTCCATTTCTTTGTTCTTTTGTTTGTATTTTATCCACAGAATAAAAATAAAGGGTGTTTTGCTTCCAACTCACATTTTGACCAATTGAATTGCATCTGAAACACAATGCCTTATACTTGCCTTTACAAATAACAAAAAAAGTTGAGGTCTAGGTTATCTCCTTGTTACATGTGAAGAGGGTTTGGGCTGATCCACAACAAACTGGGGACTCTTGTTGGGGTCAAAATTCCAAATTCAAGGTTGAGTTTAGGATTATTGGACTCAAAGACAGGTTTGACGAGTGTTGGTGTCTTATTTGGGGGTGTTGCATTTGGTTGGTTTAAATAGAGTGTGTCTTGTGTAGTAATGGCTCTTCCTATCACTAAGCATTTTCAAGGGGTGGAAGAAGTCAGTTTTACAGAAGAAGATGAGTAAGGCAAAGCTTTTGGAATTGGCAGACAAGCTGGAGTTGGGGTTGCCTTTTGTCTCTACAATTACCTCCCATTGTGCCTTTGCCGTAATAGTTCAAAATTTACAATGCCAGAAATGAACTTGGAATCTTCAGAAATGGTTAAATTTCAATTTCAAATGAAGCAGCGTGAATTAGAGGCAACGGCAAGGGGAAAAAAAGAGGAAGAAAAATATCCTTGAACAAAAACAAAGAGAAAAGGAAATATAACAATTTGAATTATGATTAAAACCAGAAGAAAGGTAGAAACAAGGACTTTAAAATTTGAAATTGAAAACTCAAAATTGACTTAAAATAGCAGAGGTAAAGAGGAAAGGTAGGAGTAGCAATGGGCACAGTGATGGACAACAATCCCATCAAATGGCCAAATGCCTGGTGGGGGTTCCAAACTTCCAGCTCAGCATTGTCCCCATGAGTTGTCCTACCTGCCTATCTTCTTTTCCACCTATCCACTCCACCCTGCCCCCACCCCCGACCTATCACCTTCATCCCCTCCCTCACTCACCTATTGTCCTCTATGCTACTTTCTTCCCACCCCCACCCTCCTCTAGCTTAACTCTCCACGTTTCAGGCTCTCTGCCTTTATTCCTGATGAAGGGCTTTTGCCCGAAACGTAGATTTTACTGCTCCTCGGATGCTGCCTGAACTGCTGTGCTCTTCTAGCACTACTAATCCAGAATCTGGTTTCTAGCATCTGCAGTCATTGTTTTTACCGTCTGCTGAAATATATCCAAGCTTTGTCTAAGTCCAACGAGAAGGACGTAGAATTCTTTTTCATCCAAGTAAGTGGCTAAACAAATAAAATGGCCAGTGACAATATGGGTATTGTCAAAACAAACAAAGTTGGTAGATAGAGCTGGTGAGGTATTTGCATCACTATCTGAGGCAGCATTTGGGGAGTATGAAGAGGTGAAAAAAGCCATTTCAAGTGCATTTGAATTAGTGCCATGTGCCTATAAGACATTTTAGGAATCTAAGAAGGGAACCTGGTCAAATGTACATTGACTTTGAAAGGGTCAAACAAAGTAATTTTGATAGATCATTGAAAATAGGTCAAACATACGACGATTATTTTGGAAAAGTTCAAAAATTTACTTTGTGAAGTAGTGAGGACTCATGTGGAAGAACAGAGAGTTAAGACAGCATGATTAGCAACTGAAATAGCAGATGATTGTGAGTTTGTTCGTAAATTAAAGTTTAGCTTTAGACAGGAATTTCGGTCTGTGACAGATAGAAATTGGGAAAAAGAGAAATCCTCAGATGATACGAGGAGGTCTCCTTATAAATAGCAAAGATAATTTACCACAGGGTAAAAGGAAACCCATGAAAGGGAAAGAAAAGTAAAAACATTTGTGTGTTTTCAAGGCAATAAAGTACGCTACATGAAGTTGCAGTGTTGGTGGTTTAGAAAAAAGCACTGGCAAGACAGATGTGGGAAAACAGGATAAGCCAGTGAGTTTTGTTGAAGTGGTAAAGAAAAGTAAAAACTAAAAAGCTGCAAAAGAACGTGCAACCTGGTCAGGGGTTGGTTGAGAAGAAAGTACCAGATCTCTTTAGAGAATTTATTTAAGTGATTAAGGTTTACTTATGTAAGCCAGGAAGAGCAAGTAAAGAAATTAAAATTTTAAAGAAATATGTGAACAAGTTAATCTTTGATGGTTGAAGATAAGGAGATACGGATTCTGAAGGAATATTGCCAGAAAAGGTGGTCATATGTGGAATTTCTAGTGAGAAGAGCAGTTTTCACACATAAAGCGAGGTTGGAGAGTCCAGTGAAAAGTGGTGAAGTGGTAGTAGGAGTAATGGAGAAATTAAAGGTTCCAGAAATGCAGTTTATCCTCGGTAAAGTTATAGCTGGTGGGAATGATGCCTGTGGTTGAAAACCCAGTGGAAAATCAGACAACTAAGGTGCTACAGGACATATATCCTCAGATTGTTTTTCCTGACTGTGTGGTAACAAGGTCACAAAGCCACAGATTGAAACAGAAGGAGAAATCGAGGAGTACAGATAAGGAAGTTAAAGTTAATTTCTGAGAAACTAGGTTTGATCAAATGATTGAGAAACAAACAAAAACAAGTGGAAAGCAGGTTGGATATTTTTAGTTCAGAGAAATTAGTATACTTACAAAAAAAGTGAAAATCTAAAGCAGTTGTATCCAAAAAACATACACAGAAGAAGAATCTGAGTGTTTCCCAGGATGTTACTATCTTAAAAATGAAGTCTTGATGAGGACTTCAAGACTCATCATATTCAGGCAGATGCAACTTGATGAACCTCTGACCATTTTGCATTATCAGTGTGTTATAGGAAGGAGGTGTTGCAGGTAGCACATAAATTATGAATAGGAGGTCAACTGGGAGTAAGGAAAACTCAAGTCAAAATACAAAAACATTGTTATTGGCTTGGACTTCTCAGATTTGGGGCTGAATTATGTCAAACATATCAGATAAATGGAAAACTTTAGGCAGTGATGAAACCAGCACTCTTAATACTCATCCCCACATTTGAGGAACCTTTGACAAAGTCTTAATTAATGGTGTCGGACCCCTAACTAAAACAAAAAGTGGGAATCTGTATTTGTTGAACATAATGAATGTGTCTACTAGATTGCTAGAGGTCATTCCATCAAGAGTAAAAAGATTTTAGATGAGTTACTCAATTTCTTTTTACTAGATATGGACTACCCATTGTCGAGAGTATGTTACTAGAAAAGCACAACAGGTCAGGCAGCATTCAAGGAGCAGAAGAATCGACGTTCCAGGCATATCACCCTTCATCAGAAATCCTGGGGTTGGGGGGGGGGGGATTCGGTGAGAGAGAGACTCACTGAGGTTCTTATGGAGAGAGGTGGAGAACTTCTTCAAGGTAAGCATCCTTGGAAGAGGCTTCACAGCAAGGGTAAAATCAACTAGGAGAAAGTGAGGAACTGCAGATGCTAGAGATCAGAGTCAAGACTGTCGTGCTGGAAAAGCACAGCAGGTCAGGCAACATCCAAGAAGCAGGAGAATTGACATTGCAGGCATAATGTGTGCTTTTCCAGCACGACACTCTTGACTCTGATCTCTAGCACCTGCAGACAACACTTTGTCCTAATGGACTACCCACAGTAATACAATCAGATCAAGGGACAAATTTTACATCAAAATTATTCAAGGAAGTTGTGGATAGCTTAGGAATAAAACAATTCAACTCCACTGTGTACCATCCAGAATCACAAGCAGCATTAGAACAGTGGCATCAAATGTTAAAGACCATGTTGCAGGCTTATAGTCAAGACTACCTAGAAGATTGGGATAAAGGAATTCCATTTGTAGTTTTTTTGCAATTAGGGATACACCTAATTAATCAACTACATTTCGTCCATTTGAATTAGTTTTTAAGCATCAGGTGAGAGGACCAGTGAACTTAATTAAGGAGAAATTGGTGAGTCAAAGTTCAGGTACTACATATTTAAATTCTGTGTCAAATTTTGGGGAGAGATTAAACAGAGTTGGTGAGTTGACCAGACAGCATTTGAAAGTTACACAGCATGTGATGAAACTGAAAGCAGACAAGATATCAAAAAATCACAATTTTGCTAGTGGAGATAAGATGTTCATATTACTACCAGTGGTAGGTGAACCTTTAAAGGAATGGTTTAGTGGGCCTTATCAAATCGAAAAGAAATTGAGTGAGGTGAATTATTTGAAAAGAATGTCAAATATATAGAAAAAGAAATCTCAGAGTATGGGTCATGTATGCTTCAAATGAATTTTGATAGGGAAGGAAAGTTAAAGGAGAAGGTGTTACTGTCTATAACACTAAGTGAAAAACCAAGTTGAGATAATAGTGAATTGGACATTCCTCAAATTAAATTGGACAATGAGGAAGTTCTGAAAAATTGGGATAAATTTTTAAGTTACCTTCCAAAGGAAAATCAAAATTACCTGACAGCGTTATCACAACCACAAGGAGATACGCAGGAAAAGTTGGGATCTACAAATCTAATTACATGTTTTGTAAATATAGGAAATGCAGTTCCACGTAAGCAACATCCTTATAGATATAACCCTCCAAAATTAACAGAGGTTCAGAAAGAAATTGAAAGCATGCTCAAAGACAATATAATCAAAGTGAGTTGCAGCAATGGTGTCAAAACCAGGTGGTACCCAACAATTGTGTTGTAAAGTCAATATGGTTACAAAATCTGACTCCTATCCAATTCCATTCCAATTTGAACAACTGTCCTGAGAAGGTAAGGCAAGCTACTTACATTTTGAAGCTGGACTTACTCAGAGGATATTGGCAGGTGCCTTTATTTGAAAGAGTAAAGGAAATATAGGATTTCATGATGTCCAATGGAATGTACCAGTTTAAAGTGATGCTGTTTTAAGAATGCACCAGCCACATTTCAATGACTAACCAATAACATCATTTCTGGATTACCTAATTATGTGGTGTACGTAGACAATCTGGTAATTTTAAACACACATAGAAGAAACATTGAGCTTCCAGTGGAATTGTTGATTGACTTGAGGAGGTGGGCTTGATGATAAACCTGGCTAAGAGTAACCTCGCAAAAGTCCAACTTACAATCGTGAGTGATGTCATTGGACTTGGTAGGTGGCCCCACAAGGTGTGAAAACAAAGATTATTGGGGAGTTTCCTACACCATTGATGAAGAGGGAAATACTACGATTTCTGGGACTGATTGCATTTTATTGGAAGTTCCTATCGTACTTTAGCAGCGTGTTTCTCCACTTACTGACCTACTGAAGTGCAAAACATTTCAGTAGATAGGAGAGAGTATCAAAAGGCATTTGACAACCTGAAAGCTGTGTTGACCATTTCTCCAGTGTTAGCAACATCCACCTACGCAAAGCCATTCATGGTGGCCATCGATGCAAGTGACTTGGGTGTTGGTGCTGTATTCTTACAAGAAAACACTAAGGAGATAGAAGATATAAAAAGCTGAATATTCATTAACAGAAATATTTCACAATTGAGAAGGAGACCTTGGTGTTAGTGGTATGATTCCAACACAGTAATGTGTCTGAGACAGTTTCTACTGATTGAAGTTTTTGGAAAAATATTGATGGTTCATTATTTTGTAAGGGGGGGGGGTTGTGACTAAGGCTTTAAGAGGCATATTTTGTCCTGTCTTTATGAAGAGATGTTGAGACAGAGGAAGCGAGTGCTTTATTCCTAGCCAATAAACAGTTTGAGAGACCTTGGATTGGTTTTAAAAGTTGGAACAATAGAAACAGCATGAAAGAGTAGGGTTAAGCTCCCACTGGGATTTTAGTTTAACTTTCAGTAGTTGCTGGGGTCTTGAAACTATGGAAGCTGTTTTTCTCTTTGCTACAGCTAAAAGCTTGGGTTCTCTTCCTGCTGCTAGAATTGCATGTGAGGCAAACTATTTTACTGAATTTGCCTTTGCCAAGGGTATATTACTATATTGGGGATGGTACTATATTAGAATAGTTGCTATTCAGAAGTTAAGTAACCTGTTATTCTGTTAAATTTTCTAGTAGATCCAAGTAATTCCAATCCTTGTTTTTTTTTGTTTGAATTCTATCTATAAGGTAAGAATAAAGTGTATGTTGCTTCAAACCTAATAGCTTGACCAATCAAATTACATCCGAAACACAATGCCTTACACTTGCCTTTACAAAGAAGAAAATGTTTGGGTCTAGGCTATCTCCTTGTTACTTCAGAAGGGGGTGTGATCTGGTCCATAACACAGAACAACCAGAAAAAATTAAACTTAACTTGTTGAAACCCTCATTGTGTATTTTCCTATTTGAAGTATTGGATATTATAAAAAATAGTTACAGTTTCATTGGTGGCAACCCCCTGATATGCAATACATTCAAATAGATGACATTAGAACATAATATATAAAAGTAGGCCATATGGTTCCTTAGAGACAAAAAATAAGAAACTGCAAATGCTGGAATCCAAAGTAGACAAACAGGACGCTAGAAGAGCACAGCAAGCCAGGCAGCATCAAGAGATGGACAAGTCAACGTTTCAGGTAGAACCCTTCTTCAGGACTCAAGTAGGGTTCTGGAGAATGGGTATATCCAAAACGTTGACTTCTCCACTTCCTGTTCCTGCCTGGCTTGCTGTGCTCCTCCAGCCTCCTGTTTGTCTACATATGGTTCCTTAAACATATTATAACATGAGTGCACTATGATCTCGGCTGATCTGATCTTAATCTCAACTCGACTTTCCTGTTCTGTTCCTCATAACAGTTCAAACATCTGTCAGTCTCCACCCTTAATATATTTAATGATTCAGCTTTCACAGCTCTTTCAGGTGTAGAATTCCAAAGATACATGCATCCAGAGAAGCAATTCTTCCTAATTGCCATCTTTAATGATTGCCTCCTTATTTTGAAACTATGCCCCTAATTCTAGAGCACCTGCAGACACCCCCACCCCCACCTGAGCCCACCTCTCCCACCCACGGGAATCATCTTTTTTACCTGCTCTAGCCTCCCCAGAAACTGAAAACTTCAATATGATCAGATCAGTAAGATCTTTTTGATAATCCTGATTTTGATGACTATTTTTTGTCTGAGTTAAGCATAACATTGTGTAATGGAAGCATCCAGCAGCAACATGAGAAATAAATACTGATAGGGCCTCTTAAATATAAAGCTGCTTAATATATGTCTCCAGAGACAAGTAAGTCAAGGCAACTATGCTGAGCCACAAAATTCATATAACATAGCCTTGTGAAAAATAAAATACTCTGACCATAAAATTGGTACTGTTTCAGCTCTAGGCATTAGAATCCTGGAAGATGATATTAAAGATGGATGACTTCTAGCTGAATGATATAAAAATGTTGTCCTAGAATAATAGATCATTTTAGCTGGAATTTCTCTTAAGTGATTAGAAGTCATAACCTCCTTGAGCTCTTGACATGCTGACTACATCATGTCGTGGGGCATTAAGTTACACAGAGCAGGAACAGCCTAGCTGATCGTTGGACAGAAATGGGGCACCACATTTAACCTCAAAGACCTTTAGCTTGTGAAGTGTTCCATTCTCAACTACAAATCATTGCTAGTGGACTCCAAATGGGGTTAGAATTAGGTTGAGCATTTATATACTCCCTTTTGAAATATGAAGTCAAGTATGGTCTTACCTTGGATTTTTTTTTTAATTCAAAGTTTTCCCTGGCATAAGAACAGTGAATCTCACTTGTCATTTAAAAAATATTTTAAAAATCAAAAAGCTAAATAATGGACACAAGGATTAATAAATAATTATCTTAAGTCAAAAATACACCCTGAATGGCTATTAATAGCTGATATATACAGCATTAATGCAAATCCACTTCAACATTCTCCATTTAGAATGACCTCCTAAACCAACTGCAACATATAGCACTAACCACATTAAAGGTTAGCTTCAAATGAACCTTCAGAATTTAATGTGAAATGAATGATCTTAAAAGGTACGTTTCATCTCAGTGAATTTATTTTGCAGCATTCTAAAGCAAAAACCTTGAGAGATCCACTGCAGAAAACAGTTCATTACTCAAAATAATGTTTACACAATTAAATCACTTCACTACATGCTACCTCTAATCAATAGAGAGGGAGGTTCAAAGGTATTCTAGTTTAATTTTGTACCTTACTCAAGTCACAGGAGAGACACGGTTCAATTGCACTGCTCCATCATCACCATTGAAGCATCAACATTTTAATCAATTTCCTTCCTTAGCTTTCACTAACAGTTCAAGCTGTCAAATGTGTTTGACATTCTCAATCACAAAGCAATCAGAATCGCTGCTGCTTTTCTAAAATTCACAATTATTTTCTGTAGGGAATAACTGCCTAAAATAGTGATCATTTAAATGTAAATTTATGAAATGACCAACAAATTCAAAACAGTTGTTTAGCTTTTTAAAATCTTCCATTGGCAAGATTATCACTGTCAAATTTAAAATTAGTTATACGTACGCTTCAAAAACTACAACAGACAGCAATTCATAATCTAGGCTCACAGGTAGATAGAATAGTGAAGAAGGCATTTGGTATGCTTTCCTTTCTTGGTCAGAGCATTGAGTATAGGAGTTGGGAGGTCATGGTATAGCTGTACAGGATATTGGTTAGGCCACTTTTGGAACATTGTGTGCAATTCTGGTCTCCTTCCAATTGGAAAGATGTTGTGATACGTGAAAAGGGTTCAGAAAAGATTTACAAGGATGTTAGTAAGGTTGGAGGATTTGAGCTATAGGGAGAGGCTGAATAGGCTGGGGCTGTTTTCCTTGGAACATTAGAGGTTCAGGGGCAACCTTAGTGACGTTTATAAAACAATGAGGGACATGGATAGGATAAATAGATAAGATCTTTTCCCTGGGGTGGGGGAGTCCAGAACTAGAGGGCATAGGTTTAGGGTGAGGGGAAAGATATAAAAGGAACTTAAGGGACAACTTTTTCATGCTGAGAGTGGTGAGTGTATCGAATGAGCTGCCAGAGGAAGTGTGGAGGCTGGTACAATTACAGCATTTAAAAGGCATCTGGATGGGTATATGAATAGGAAGGCTTCAGAGGGACATGGGCCAAGTGCTGGCAAATGGGACTATATTAGGTTAGGATATCTGGCCTGCATGGACGAGTTGTACCGAAGGGTCTGTTTCCATGCTGTACTTCTATGACTCTAATAATGGTCACCAACTTCTAAAAAATTACATTATCTGGTCATTCCTTCAATGCTGTTTATGGGAGGAAACTGTCTAAATTACTGCCCAAATTCCAACATTACAATGAGGACTAATTTTTTTCAAGCAGTAATTCACTGGCTATAGTGCACTTTGCATATCTAAAGTTGTGAAACATGTGATATAAATGGAAGTCTATTTATTTTTTGAATATTATATTAAAAGCAAGTACACCAAGTCAGGAGAAAGGTATTTGGTTACATCAAGCATTACAATGGATGTGATTTTTCTAGCCCCTGAATGACATGGACAATGGGGAGTCAGTTGGAAAAATATGGCAAAAAAGAGAAAATAAAATTTTCAACATCAAGAAAATAAGAAGTCCAATTTTTCAACCAAGATGAAGAACCTCATAAGGGAGTGGTTGGAGGCATATTGTGTACATCAACATCTCATTATTACCTAAACTCACCTTATTTACATACAGGCTGCTATGTTCCCAGACAGTGCCAATCCCTAACATGAAAGTCAGAACAGTTACCTGGTGACTCCAACTTGCTGCTTGCACCTCCAGACTTCCACCTTGACCAACATTCCTCAATTTCTCAGGGTAACATTTATGGACAGAAGCTGCCTATGATTGTCATCCATAGAAGTTGGCATCAGACAAGCACTAGCCTCACCATATCGTCATGGCACATCCCTGACTCATTTATATTTCATGATTTCAAAACTGCATTTTGCTGTTCAATGACAGCTTACATTACATTGCTGCTGCCACCAGGCCAATTAGCACACTTGGGACAGGCACACTCATCGTACATCACAACAGGATGCATCCTGGGACTCTTCAAACTGCTTACTTGGTGCTTCCTCACTTTGCATCTACTTGGATGCTCACAGCATCTCTACCTTGTCTTATCTTCCCTTTACTGTATATTGCAAACTCATTCAGAATTTACAGGGTCACACTGAATCTGACTTGCTTTGTCTTCTGGTGCAGACACAAAGCCAGGCAGCCTGTCACATTTGTGAGCAAAGATCAATCAAGGAGTGGAAATGTTGCTGTACAGCTTCATGCTACATCAAATGTTACAACTACACCATGTGACAACAGCTTTTGCAGCAAACACACTGTACATGTTTCATCTAAATGGCCATATCTCAAAATCTAAGTCAAAGTGTTCAGTCAAGTCTAGCGTTGTGATAGAGGGCACTGTCCTACCTCAGCCCAGCGATTTGAACATGGTCAGTTGGTTGTTTGGGGCACTCGAGGTCAGAGATTCCATACCATTACACCCTGGCAATGGCCCATAGACAGTCTTACAGGTTCAATGTAATCAGTCCAGGAACTAGTGGTAAAGCAGCTGGGCGCTACACAGACATCAGTCAAAGGTCTGGTCACTCAACGATTGAGGCTGTCTTTTCAAGATGGAGATGGGTGTAGACCACAGTCAGGGGATACTACAGGATAATGATTACCATAACCCCAGTTTCGTAAGAGATGTTTGACATAATTAAGATAGAGGCCTATGGCTCAGAGATAAGTGTTGTGTAAGAAAATGGATATATAGAAACATAGAAAATAGGAGCAGGAATACATCATTCAGCCCTTCGGCCTGCTGAATCATTCAAGAACTATATTCATCTTTTCCTTGAAAACTTGAAACTCGATATAGTTGACAGCAAATGCAACGCACGTAGGTCTGGGAGGGCATCTAGATTAAGAGGCTGCATCTGCAATGGACTCTGTGAAGCACCAGCCATTACCTTCCATCCTCATTTGAATAACAAATGCATAGTGGAAATGAAATTTGGCTGCTACCATACCCAGAGTGAGAGCTGCAAGCGTTGATATCTATTTGAGGGAACAGGCACCAATTGTGAATGAGATGCAGCACAACAAGGGGCAACTGTACTAACCAGGCACTTCCAGTCCAGGGTGAAGGCGTCTGCAATGACAAATTTCTGCATGCGAACTACATACAATGACCAGCTACATCAAAAACAAATCCTGACCACAAGCAATCGTGACCATTAGACATCACAAATGAATTATACTCATCTGTGAAGCAGAAGTAAATCTCAGGTTAAAAGTGTCCGCTCAGGACAGAATTCACAAGGACAACCATAGGCCCTGGAGGCTGTACAAGGGCACAGAGGAGATTTCTTCTCACCTTGGATGACTAGTACCTGACAACTGGCTCTTATATGAAATGCTGTTTTTCTTGGGTTGTGTTGAAGGTCAGGATGCTGCAAAGTCATCAATGTTTCCCATAATCTCCTACTATATTTACAAGACATGGCTTATCCTTTATATATCAGAATAAAGTTCACTATATCAAAGACCCATGTCAAGACATTCCATGACCCTCCTGGTCAGAGTCCTCCATGGCACCGATGACCACAGATGACTTTATATTGGCCGAATGGGACATTTTTCTACTGAACAATGCAGCTTTGTTATGGTGTGGTGCTCTCAATGTGCCTGTCACATAGGGGAAGCCAGCTATGTTGGCAAAGCCTACTGCAAGGGCTGCAGCACTGACCTCGTCATGGGGAATATGAGATGAAGCAGTGTGATCCTCCCGAATTGCAGGGTGTTTGTGATAAAGGCATGGTAATAATCATGGATGATCTTAATCTAAAAATAAACTGAAAAAAAAAACAGATTGGTAATCAGCATGGATGAGGAGTTCATAGAATGTTTTTGAGATAACCTCTTAAAGCAGCATGGTCTGGAAACAACAAGAGAATAGATTCGGCATTATGCAATAAGACAGCATTAATTAGTTACCTCAGAGGAAAAGGCATCTCTAGGCTGTTGTGACCACAATTTGATTGAATTTTACATTCAGTTTGAAAGGTAGAAAAATGAGTCGAAGACTAGTGTGTTAATCTTAAGTAAGAACAAATACATGGATATGAATGTTGAACTAGCTGAAGTGAAGTGAAATACTAGGCTAGGGGATAGATCAATAAAGAAGCAATGGCAGACATTTAAAAGGGATATTTCAGAATATAATATTTTAAAGCAAATTTCCAATGGAGTCTCACCAACAATGGAGGAAAATATCAAATTTAAGGAAAAGTAAACACTTGCACAAAGGTGAGCAGCAGGTCAAATGACTAGTCAGAATGTAAAGGAAGGTCAGAAAATTACTGACAATTTTTTTTTAATTAATTTACAAGTAATAAATTAGAGGATGAGAAGAGAGGAAGCTGGTAAGAAACGGAAGTGGAGAACAAGCATATCCACAGGTATCTAAGGAAGTGCAAGTAAAGTGAGTGTTAGATCTTAAACAGAGTGAGAATAGGGAACTACACTAATAACAAACAATAAGGAAATGGTGAACGAAATGAATGAATATTTTGCTTCTGTCTTCACTTAATAAGAATCAAAACATCCAAGTAATGGCTGTAAATCTGGAACATGAAGGAAGAGAGGAACTTGGTGAAATTACAATAAACCAGGGATGTATTAATCAGCAAACTGATCAAACTGTGGGCTGACAAGTCTGAGTCCTGATGGACTTCACCATAGGGTGTTAAAAGAGGTTGCTAATCAGGTACCAGACACACCAGTGTTAATTTTCCAAAATGTCTTTGCTTCAGCAAATATTCCATCAGATGGGAAAGTAACAATTAGAACTCTTCCATTTAAGAGAGGGGATCAGAAAACAAGAAACTACCAGTCAGTTAGCTTAATGTCTGTTGAGGCCATGGCATTAAAATTGATAATAAAGGAGGTTATAGTTGGGATTTGGAAAAACTCTTGGTAATTGGGAAAAGTCAGCATGGGTCTCAGAAACGGAAATCATGATGACCAATTTAGTGAAATTCTCTGAAGGAGTAACACCTGATATGGATAGGGAAAGTCCATTGATGTGCCTTACTTGGATTTCCAAGAGATATTTGAGAAAGTATCACATAAAAAGGTTATTGTGAGAAGTCGAAGCACATGGTGTAAGGGGTTAAACTACACTACATTGAAGATTGGCTAAAGTACCAGTGACTAGTGGAGTTCTACAAGGGTTAGTGTTGTGACCATAACTATTCATGTTATACATTAATGATCTGGAATTAGGAATTGAGAGAAAACAAAAACAGAAATTGCTGGAAAAATTCAACAGTCAGACAGCATCTGTAGAGAGAAATCAAGAGTTAGCAAAGGAACTAAGGGCATTGTTGCCAAGTTTGCAGATGACACATAGATATGTTGAAAGACAAGTAGTCACAGAGTCAGCAAATCGTAGAATCCCTACAGTGTGGAAACAGGCCATTTGGCCCAAGTCTACACTGACCCACCAAACAGTAACCCATCCAGACCCATTCCCCTACCCTATTACTGTACATTTACCTCTAACTAATGCACCTAATCTACACACCCCTGAACACTATGGGCAATTTAGCATGGCCATTCACCTCACCTGCACAGCTCTGGTTGTGGGAGGAAACTAGAGCACCTGGAGGAAACCCAGGCAGACGAGGAGAATGCACAAACTTCACATAGTTGCCAGAGTCTGGAATCAAATCAGGGTCCCTGGCACTGTGAGGCAGCACTGCTAACCACTGAGCCACCGTGCCACCCGTGTTGAAGTGGAGAGGCTGCAGAAGGAATTGTTCAGCTGGGAGAGTGATCAAAGAACTGACAGATAGAATACAATGTGGGAATGTGTGAGGTTATGCACTTTGGTAGAAAGAATAGAGTAGACAATTTTCTAAATGGAGGAAGGCTTCAGAAATCTGAAGCACAAAAGAACTGAGGAATTCTAATTCAGGATTCTTTGAAGGTGAACATACAGATTCAATTAGCAATTAGGAAAGTAAATGCAATGTTAGCATGTATTTTGAGAGGACTAGAATACAAGACCAGGGGTGTACTGCTGAGAACATTTAGAACATTGTGAGCAGTTCTGGGCCCCATACCCAAGGACGGATATGCTGGCCTTGAAAAGTGTCCAGAGAAGGTTTTCAAGAATGGTCCCAGGGATGATGGGATTGTCATTCAAGGAGCAGTTGAGGACTGTGGATCTGTACTCAATAGAGGTTAGAAGGATGACGGTGGATCTGATTGAATACTGAAATGCTTGGATAGAGTGGACATGAGAAGATGTTTCCACTAGTAGGAGAGACTAGGACCCAAGGGCACAACTTCAGAATGAAGGGATAATCTTTTAGAACGGAGGAGGAGAAGGAATTGCTTCAGTGATTAATTTGCGGAACTCATTGTCACAGCACACTGTGGCAGTCAAGTCATTGAGTACATTTAAGACAGAGATAGGTAGGTTCATGATTGGTAAGAAGATCTCAGCCATGATTGAATGGTGGAGCAGACTCAAATGAGCTGAATAGTGTAATTCTGCTTCTTTATCTCATAGTTCCAGAAAATAGAGTCATGATAAATGGGTCTTTTTCTGAATGGCAGAATGTAGTAAATGGTGGTCTGCAGGTGTCCTTCCTGGGCCCTCAACCTTTAACACTTTATCTCAATGACTTAAATGAAGGGAAATGAAGATATAGTCACTAACTTTGCAGAGGACACAAAATAAATAGGAAAGTATGTTGTCAAGAGAACATCATAAGGTTGCAAACAGATATAGATTGGTTAATTGCATGGTCAGCAGTATACCTGGAGACTGGTTATCCTAGTTTGCTAGAGAGCTGATTTGGATTGCAGAGTAATGCCAAAAGTCATACAGTGTGGGTTCAATCCCTGCACAGGCTGAGATCACCATGAAGGTCCTGCCTTCTCAACCGCACCCCTTGCTTAATGCATAGTCACCCAAAACTTAAACCACCACCAGTTGTCTCGCCCTCAAATAAGTAAGCAGCCCAACGGTACTCTGGGAGTAGAGTAACTTTCCTCTAGATAGTATATAATATGGGAAAATATGATATTGTTTATTTCAGCAGGAAGGAAAAAAAACAGAAACAGAGAACAAGTGAAGAATTTCGAGATGCAGAGGCATCTGGACATTCTAGTTTAAAATATTAATATGCAGGTACAGAATGTAACTAAGGTGACTTATGAAGTGAGAGAGGTATTGAACGCAAAAGGTTGTTATGGCATTGGTGCAGTCTTGGCTTCCTTATGAAAGGAGGACATAAATATGTTAGCGATGGATTGAGGAGATTTATTAGATTGATACCTGGAATGAAGAAGAAAGCTTGTACAGGCTGGACTGATTTTCACTGGAGCTTAGAAGAGCAAGAGGTAATCTGATAATGTTTATAAGATTCTAAATGATCTTGATAAGGCAAAAATGGAAATGATGTTTCCTGTTGTGGATGAGTTCAGAACTAGAGCCCAGGGTTTTACAATAAGGGGTAACTTGTTTCCTGTGTTCATCCCATTACATAATAAGCATTTCCTCGCCAAAGTATCTCCATAACGCCTGCATTTTTCTCTAGAAGCCAAATTACTGTTTCTTTTTTCTTTGCATTCTGATATCTGAGAGATTTGTTCCAGTTCCATTTGTATAGTACACTGCTCTATTAAAAATTTTTAAAAGGCATTTCTAACTAATTACTTTACATATGGAATTTCTAGAATGAACAGGTGAGATAGAGCTATTGCTGTAGAAAGGATCAAATTTCAGTGACTGCTCATTGAAACTATAAGCACAATCTTCCCCTCACTGGAGGTAAAAAGAAAGGTGGTAGGATGAGCAAATAATTGAAGAGTTAGTCCTAGATAGATACTCGCTGCCTTCGTCCTACATCAGCAATGAAATGCTGGGCTCAAAGGTCCATTGTGACCCATGCTCCGAGCACTCACTGAGCCCCTGGCTCTCCCAGTAATCCCTACCCTAAGAGACACGAAAGAAAAAGACTTACCTTCTCACCATTGAATCCCATGAAGACCAAGCCTCCAACGATAATATCTAAAATCGAGAACCTGTCAATCTCCGATTGGCTGGCAGCTTCTAGTGAGGTGTGACGGTTCACGTATGTGATTTACCAAAAACCGTGCTAAGAAGCTGAATGGAGCTCACTCCAGTGAGCTTTCTCATTAGTCAAGACAGAGCCATGCCTTGAAAGTTAGGCAATACAATAGAAAATCTCAGCTGGTTTTTCCCATAGCTAATGTACGATTCATATTTCTCTAAATAGGAAGTAACTTCAAACCATCAGGTATCTCTAAGTAAGTATGGTACTCCCATAATGCATCAATAAAAACACAATGTAAATTTTAAATAGATCAAACTGAAATAAAAGCAAGATACTGTTGTTGTAAATCTGAAACAACATAGAAAATGTTGGAGAAATTCATCAGGTTTTACAGCATTTGTGAAGAGAGACACTGAGTTCATGTTACTTGCCCTTCTTTCGTACATATCACACCAGATTCAAAGCATTACCTTGGTTTCTCTCTTCACAGATCCTGCTCGACCTGAGTTTCTACAGCATTTTGTATTTGTTTCAGGTCAAAGTAAAGGTTGTCTTCCAAACCGACGTTAATCATTATTCAGCATTCAATCTAGTCTAGACATGAATCAGCTAAAAGTAAACTTACCTGATTGTGACAGCAAATTCAAGTCACAGGCAGTATTATGATTCTATAGTCATGACCTTCTGACTGGAAATATCCACTCAATATCTAACATTACCAGCAGTTAGACTTTTGCTTAGCTTTAAAAGTTCTCTCTTCAATAGAAGTTTTGGAAGTATATTATAAAGCCTTATTTTGTTTTCCTGCAACCATCAGATTTTGATTTTGTGTGCATGAGTCCATAATAATGACTTTTAATAATGTCTGATACATAAATTGCACAATTTTGAAGGGATCATAAACATAACTGCACAGTGTATTCAACCCCACTTCTAAGAACTGAAGCATGAAAGACTCAGAATAAACATAATTCACAATTTTTCATGACTGACTTAGTTTCATCCCACTTTGTGAAAGGCCATTAGCAGGAAATGAAGGTCACTCTTCTATTTTATTTCATCTAATTAACTGCCAATATCTTCCATGTAGTTGTCCAAGCTCCAAATAGCTCTTAAAGTAGCCCATTAAAAAACAACTAGCAATCAAGTCACATCTAAAGCCACTATCAGCTCCAATCAGAGGGCTCCAATTTCCTATTTTACAAAGGCAAAAAACTGAAGTACTACCTACACTTCAGATTGATTATTCAGTGACCCTTATCTACATCTTCACTCAGTGATTTGAATTTTAATCAAACCAAATGAAATAATTACCATTTCAAACTGTATTTGATACATTGAAAAAAAACAGAAATCTTGACAGACAACATGAGAGAAAAATTGCTACATAGCAAGTTAATCCAAATAAAATTTTATAAAACATAATTGCTAGAACCAGCTGCACAGTTACATGAGAAGGAGATTACCATAGAGATAAAATAATTCTTTATATGTTATTTTAGCATAGACAGTTTTATTAGCACTTTTGTATGACTGGCTTCATTGCGAAGAACATCAAACGTGTGGATTAACAGATGGAAGCTTCATTGTCTAGTTGTGTTGTAGTTACAGCTACATTAATTGATGGACTTTAGGTGAGGTTGAAAATGAAAAAGAAAAATAGTTTGCCTCATTCATTGCATGTTTGAGCAAAGTTATGCTTCAGTGGGAAAATGAAATACTTAGTCTATTTATTCCATATTAAATATTTTTTATCAATAATTTAGTTTTAAATAATTGATATTCCCTTATAAAACATGTATTTTTAAAAAATTAGTATTCAATAAGATTTCTGTAGGGGCAAAGGCTGAACCTAATTTAAAAAGGAAATTGCTACAACTCAAAACACCAAATAAATAAAGACTCTCCAATTTTGGACTATAAGGCTGAACACCAGTGGACCAGTTGAATACCAACTGAAATGTCAACCAATTCCTAAGAGTTCTGCCAGTCTGCTAATTTTCAGTTGGAAATCAGGAGTTTAGGTTAAAATCAGTTACATTACAAAATCACAAAAAGGTTGTGAAGCAATTGCTCGAAACTGATACTTGGCCAAATGTCATATTGTGTAAATTAAGGTTCCATTTCTGAGCTTTACCTCATTGCAACAGTAAAACACAACATTAATAGCCTTTCGCTGGATGGTGACCATTTATACTCTCTGCGCCATTATGCCATGACAAAAAAAAAGCTGTTTTTATTTCTTGGTTATTTTAGGAGTCTTTTCAGAAGGTACACAAGATTCTTGCACATCCTCATTAATCACCTTAAGAAATCATTATTATCCCTTCACATTTCAATTCCTCGAGGGATTGATAAATCTTATTGCAGCATAAATGTTTTGCAAGACTGATAAAATGACTAGGCACTAACGTTGAAAAGTGAAAAATGATATGTCATTAACATTTCTTTCAATGATTGGTTGAAAATAGGTTATTTGGAACTGTTGGAAGCAATGGTGGCGAGTCGGTTGCACATTTTACCGGGTGAATATTATTTTATGCGATCTGCACCGATAGGTGGATCAATATTACGAAGTGAAGAAATTAAGTGGGTCTGACATGAAATAGTTCAAGATACCTCTCAAACAATTAGCATTAAAAGCAGTACAAAAAGCTAATAACAAATCACCTCTGCATGTCTAATGATATGGCAATGATTAAAATCTCACCAGAAATGCACATATCATACCAGCAGTAGCAACAGATAAAAACTTAATACTTTTCACTTCCATTTTATAAAAAGTTCAGCTGATTATCAGAATTTCAATTTTTGTTTGGCTTTTTTTGGAAAAACTAAACTGCGCAGAGCCCTCTGACTCAATCACTGGGAGAACATTAGGATGTTTATGCAGCACAGAAGATTTCACAACATTTTAACACTCATGTGAATTACAGCCAATTTTTTTTAAAATGTATAATTACACACCTAAACATACATTATTTTTTATTTTTCCCTTCCTAACATAAGTTAGGACTTGAATTTATAACACACAAAATTCAACAATAATAGCTAGATTGAATTGAGCAATAATTTATGCCTGTATTTTTAAGTTAAAATTAAAATTAAAGGTAATGGATCCCTTTGCATGTGATCTCCCTCATTTTAATTGTTAAACTGGCTCCAGCAGTGGTAAGGAGAGTAATAAAATGGGTATACACACTGTAAGGGGCAGACTTTGAAGACCACGTACCCCGATGATGGCGTTTAGCTCAGCCATGGTCACTTGCTTGGCCCGCTCCACTGCCTGCACCACTTGCTGTTGGTGCTGAAAGTGAATTTCAGAAAGCAAATAATGTCAGTTTCATTTGCATTCTGTAGCATTAAGTCATTCTTAAACCTAAGAGTGAAAAACCTCATTGGTCAATGATGTATGTAATGTTCACAGAGCATATTGAACTGCTCAATCCAATCCCTTCTCTAAGACCTTCTTATGATAGCAATTCAAAGCTTGAATTAATTAAATGGTTTAAAGTGCACAACAGAGAACTACAAGTCAATTAGTTATGCGATTACTAAAACTGTCCTTGCATCTTAGGTTGAAAAAAATTGGCTTCTTTATAGAAAAACATTCAATGGATTAACAACCATATATGAAATGTAACATTATGTACTAAGGAGTACAAATAATTTTTTTATTACAAAACATTGTTTGAACTTAAATGATAAGTTCAAGTATCTTGAATATTTGCAAACTTCTAATAAATACATTAATGTGCTCTTCATAAACCTATAAAGATTTACATATGGAGAATCCAGTGCATTATGCCACCCTCAAAAAAGTTATTCACTAGCTTTCACAATTTAAAAGAAGAAAGTGCACTAAATACAAGTATAACAAGGTGGGGCTCAAAAATAAATTTCAATGTTTCCATCACTTCCTGCAGCAATTAGCCAAACTGAAAGATATCAAACAGCTGAGGCACCCACTAAACATACACCATCAAGTTCCCTCACAATTAGCAGATTCATTAAAATCTACTGGCAGGATATAATGAAGAATCCAACCATGAGATGAAAGAAGAATTCTTCAGAATGAAAGGACACACTGGTATAATAGTTAATCTACAAGGTAGATTATACATGTAATTCATTTAGTGCCTTGTGACCCAAATTTTACTGTATAAGTGAATGGGTTTCAAACGAGTAAAGTTTTGTCCTTATTTTCTCATCATATTCCACAAAGTAATTCACAGCTTACAGATCTAACTAGTCCAAGCAGCGGCAATCCTGAGTGAATTGCCACTGCACTTAAAAACTCCCTGAACTATGACCACTATTTCCAGGATTTCCTAATAGAGACATACTCATAGTGTCATACAACATGGAAAACTACTCCTTTTGTCCAACTCGATCATGCCGACCAAGTTTCCCAGTCTAAACTAGTCCCACTTGGCCCAGATCCTTCTAAACCTGAAACACTCAACCAGAGTGCACCTTGGGGAACTTTGTTGGAGCAAAGTAAAGTTGAAGAAGACGGGATACATCACTTTTTGATGCAACTAACTGCCACAGAATGGGTTTAAAGGTTCAGTCTTCAAATATTACTGATTAGGGTATGAATGGGTAAGTAGATGAATAGCAGAGTGGGTGAATTGGTGAATGGGTAAGAGAGTAGATGGCTGAGTTGGTAAAGTAAGTGAGTTGGATAGTCATGTAGGGGGAAGGTGGATGGTTTATCAGATAGTTGGGATGGATCAAGGGGGAGACAGGTGGTAGGGATCAATAGTCAGGGAGCGATCGGAGATTGTCAGATGGGGTTGAGATGTCAATTCATTAATTCATTGAGGGTCAAATATGTTCCTGCACTAGATTTTTATTTGTCTAACATTTTGTGACTAATTATCCAGGTAACTATTGTGGAACAGTCTGAAGTCTCCACCTCAATTCAGTCATAAACATTCTCACAGGACCTACAGGAATTGCCAATTGGAAGTTAAATCTCTGAAGTAATTCCCATGCTAGTCCCCCATCAGGATTTCCAATGTGTGTCTGCAATCACATATCTTGTCTCACAATGGTCGAAGACTGCAAGAATTGATTCACAATATTTTTGCAATTTTATATCACTGGTACAAGGCAGCCACTCTTCAATATCAGTGGCTTCTTCACTAACACAGCAAGCTGACTTGACCCAATTCCTGGGGGACTCTATTTTGAAGGCAAACATTTTAATTTTAAGCAGCATTTTTTAATTACACATATGATAGGTTGGAAGTACAATATTAAGTCACGTTAACACTGCAAACAAACCACTAAATCTCACTGTTTACATTTATAATCAAATCATGTGGGATGACAGTGCTGTGATGGTACTGGTGTAGTGTAACTGGTGTCACCGGGCTAGTAAGCCAGAGGGCCAAGTCAATACTCTGGGAAAATCGGTCCAAGTCCCATCCTGTGAGCTGAAATTAATCACAGAATCACTACCGTGCAGAAAGTGGCCATTTGGACCATCAAGTCTGCACTCACCCTCTGAAGACCCGTAACTCTGCATTTACCATGGCTAACTCAGTTAGATAGCATATCACAGGGAAATTTAGCATGGCCAATCCACTTAACATGAACACCTTTGGATCATGGGAGGAAACTGGAGAACCCAGGTGAAACCCATGCAGACACAGGGAGAACTCCACACAGTCACCCAAGGCTTGAATTGAACCCAGGTCCCTGGTGCTGTGAGGCACTACAGAGCTACTGTATTGCCCACATAGTTTAAAGTTAATTAATTAACCTGCAATTGAAAGCTCATCTCAGCATTACAGCATGAAGTTATTGAGGGTTTTAATAGTCGTGGCACAGTGGTAGTGTCCCTACTTCTGAACTGCAAAGTCTGGATTCAAGTCCCAGCTGCTCTCAAGGTGTATCATAACATGTCTGAACTGATTGATCAAAGATATCTACAAACAAACCTTGCACAATTAGAAAAGTTATCAACACCCAATTTTAGGAAGGAAGCATGAAGAATACATGTCTGCAAATTGTGTACATTTGATACATATTACAATAAACAGACCCCTTTATGTGTAAGATTATGCCATTGAAAGCAATAAGCAGCTTAAAATGAATTTGATTTTACCATCTATGTTGGTCTGAAAACAGCTCAACACATACAAGAGTTTTGAGTTCTGGTACACCCAAACAGCAAATTCTTTAAGATTTATAATACAAGTAAAAGGAAGAGACATCCAGTTGGAAGTTTATTCCTTCAATATCTTCTGGACTTTGATGCATTTTCCTTGCTTAGTTCAAAAAATAAGATACATTCGCATTCAGGAAGGCAACAGCTACATTACCTGAATCACAAATATGTAATATTAAGAATAGCTTACCTCCTGAGACAGGAAAGGAATGACTTGGGCGCAAATGGCATTTAGTCTCTTGACAATTTCAGCCTGAAACAAAATAATAACCAGGTTTTTTTTGTCATTAGTGCAATCATTATTCCAATACACAAAGTAATAACTATACTTTCTTGTTGCAGCAAACTAGCCGACAGAACAGTAACAAATTTAGCTGCTCACGTAACATGGCGAGATAGCTGGCACCAATTAAAAATAAAATGAAGTTACACTTTTTCTCAAGGTAACATGTGGATCAATAAGGAGCGAAGAATCACCAAAATAGGTTAAGTGAGATTACACTTATTTATTGGTAAAATACATGCATATGGTTTACATCAAATGTGATTGCTTTCACCCTATTATACAACTTCTATTCCTTGTTAGGATATGGACTGCAGGAGCTGAGGGTAGAACAGGAGCAGTTACTAAAGGAGTTTTCAAAAAGTAATTGGATAAGTATTCAAGAGAAAAAAAAGTGACCATCCATGGCGGGGGGAACAGCAATGGAGTAGAGTTGCTCTTACAGAGAGCCAGCAAAGATAAAATGAGTCAAATGACTTCCTGCAGTGTTGTCACTATTCTGAGATTCTATAAATAATTAAATAAATCATGCATATCCACTGGATATGTATTAGGGAGCAGTTTCCTTCTGCAAGAGTTTGGAAACAGCAGTCTAAATCTACTAACTACAGAGTTTTATTCTGTTTAATTTTTTAGTCAAACAATACAAACAATTGTAACCCTGCCTTCCCAGCCCAGACTCACTCTTCCATGATCCAAGGGATCTTTAAGGGGAGCAAGAGGACACTAGCTAAATACTGTGAATGAAATGACTCTATAATGTCATTGGAACCCCAGTGCCTTTTAACCAAATCACTGCTTGTTGTTCCTTCCTCAATGCGCTAACCATGTGTGACACTGCTAGCTGCCTAACGTGTTTTGTTTTCTTTCTGAACTTATTAGGCTCCTGTGCATTTACATGTAGCAAACAATCAGATTTTTAAAAAGGAATTCACAAGTTACAGAAAACTTAACTTTCATCATCAGATCAATAAAGTGCATGTGATTTTGATCATTTGGCTGAATACAAACATTCTACACATCTGGGTAAGATTGAAATGGTCCACCTATTTTTCGTTAAGATTAAAGCAGACAATAAGCAAAATCAGGGAGGATAACTTATCCTAAGTATCAGAATAAGCTCATTTCAAACATCCAAGGAAAACATCTCCCCAGATATGGAGAAACCCATATGCAGAGTTTCACATTATGCTACCAACAAAACCACTAATACTTCAATATTATGCCTCAAATAGCTTTAAAAATCTTACTCATTGGCTAAATGTAAGTACAAAATGTTACACAGGTACTACAGCTGACTAGGACTTTTCAAAGTTCACACATCAGGTATATCACATCACACAATACTGTAGCGAGTAAAATACAATGATGCCATCTCATTTTCCAAACATGCACTACTAACCAAGACAAAACGTATCCTGGAGTGATGTTAAAGTTGTAAGCGAATACATGATTTCAGGTGAATTAGCCTTTGAACTTTGCTTTCCGGATTAGGCTATCATTAGAACCCCTTTATTATATTACTACTTTGTAGTTGCTAAATCATAAATTAAAGCCTGTGCTGATTCTTCAATAGGAGGCATTTACTATAATCCCATTTTCCCTGCCTTTCCCTGTAATCTTTTATATTCTATTCTGTCATTGGAAATAATTATCCAATTTCTTGTCAAATTACATGATAATATTTCACTCATATTCTTGGTCTGTTAGCTCAGTTGGCTGGGTGGCTAGCTTGCGATGTAGAGTAATGCCAATGGCATGGATTCAATTCCCACACCAGCTGAGATTACCTTGAAAGACTCTCCTTCTCAAGCTCTCCCCTCACCTGAGGTATGGTTACCCTCAGATTAAACCACCATCAGTCATCTCTCGCTAAAGACAGAGCAGCTTTATGGTCTGGTAAGACTGTGGCAACCTTACCATACTTCAAGAAAGTCAAATTCCAATAAACTGTCATACCAAAAAAATGTTCTCATCTTTTCCTTTGCCATTTGGAATAAAATTCTATGTCCATGTGCTCCTCCATCACCATCCCTGGCAACTTACTGTCCCACCAGTAAAGAGGTAACAGAACATTGATAGTCAGGAGGAAACCACCCTCTGAGTTCTCAATATCAATTCTGGACCCCATCAAGTCTAATAGCATGGCATCAGATTAAAAAGGGCAAAGGAATTTCATGTTAATTACAATCTACTGCCCTTTTCCAGTGATAAACAATGGTCTTCTAAAAATAGTTAGGAACCAGCACTGAGGATGCTAAGACCACAGAATACAGCATAGGCTGGGGACTTCAATGTCCATCACCCCAAGATTAGCATAATTACCGATTTGAAGTGGCTGAGTCCTGAGGTTATAAGTGGAAAATTAGGACAATGCTAGATTAGTGTTAGCTGCCAAGACAATGAATATAAAAGAAGGAACCTTTTTAATTTCTCCCTCACCAAACTACTTGGCATAGACATATCTGTCCATGACAGTATGGCCATTGCTGGTTCCTACGGGAAAGTTTCATCTTCACATTGAGGATTCTCTCCATATTTTGTGACACTACCAGTGAGCTAAATGAGATAGATTCAGTTCACCGAGCTGGGAATTTGTGTTGCAGACGTTTCGTCTCCTGTCTAGGTGACATCCTCAGTACTTGGGAGCCTCCTGTGAAGCGCTTCTGTGATCTTTCCTCCAGCATTGATAGTGATTTGTATCTGCCGCTTCCGGCTGTCAGTTCCCGCTGCAGTGGCCGGTATGTTGGGTCCAGGTCGATGTGCTTGTTGATTGAATCTGTGGATGAGTGCCATGCCTCTAGGAATTCCCTGGCTGTTCTCTCTTTGGCCTGTCCTATAATAGTAGCGTTGGGACAAATACAAATCACTATAAATGCCGGAGGAAACATCACAGAAATGCTTCACAGGGGGCTCCCAAGCACTGAGGATGTCACCTAGACAGGGGACGAAACGTCTGCAACACAAATTCCCAGCTCAACGAACAAAACCACAATAATGAGCACCCGACCTACAAATCTTCTCCCAAACTTTGAGATTGATTCAGAATAGGACATCGAGAGGTACTAAGGGCCATCAGCAGCTGTAGCAAAATTGTATTCTACCACAATTTGTAACTCTATAACAGTTACATTATGTAGCACAGCAATATGCAGTGTAGCTTTAAGAAACATGCTCATGGTATTACCAATTTATCACAGTACATAATCTAAAGACATACAAGTCTCAGATTCCCTCCCAACTGGGATCACTTCAAGCATGACACATTACAGAGGAACCTCAATTATCTGAAGGACACAAGCAGGGAGTATTTTGTTCGGTTAACTGAATGCTATCCGATATTCGATTATTTGGCATAATGAACCAAGTGTTAACTTTGCGATCTTGTTCGGATAATCCAACATTCAGTTGATCGGAGGCTGGATAATTGAGGTTCTTCTATATTGGTGCATGTTGCTGTTTGTAGCCAACTAGCTTAACATTAGCCCAGACACTGAAATGCCGGTGACTGTAAGATATGCATATAGAAGGTACTGCAATAAAAATCTATGGAATCAATGAGTTTTGAGAAGATTTGGAGCTCTGGTTGAGGCTCTGGACGTAAGTTTGCTCACTAAGCTGGAAAGTTCGTTTTCGGACGTTTTGTCACCATACTAGGTAACATCATCAGTGAGCCTCCGGATGAAATGTTGTTGGCATGGCTGGCTTTCTATTTATGTGTTTAGGTTTCCTTGGGTTAGGGATGGCATTTCCTGTGGTGATATCATTTTTTTCTTTTTCTCAGGGGTGGTAAATGGGATCCAAGTCAATGTGTTGGTTAATTGAGTTCCGGTTGGGAATGCCATGCTTCCAGGAATTCTCGTGCATGTCTCTGTGTGGCTTGTCCTAGGATGGATGTGTTGTCCCAGTTGAAGTGGTGTCCTTCCTCATCTGTATATAAGGATACTACTGACAGAGGGTCATGTCGTTTTGTGGCTAGTTGATGTTCATGTATCCTGGTGGTTAGTTTTCTGCCTGTTTGTCCAATGCAGTGTGTGTGACAGTTCTTGCAAGGTATTTTGTAAATGACATTAGATTTGGTTTTTGTCTGTGTAGGGTCTTTCAATTCATTAATTGCTATTTTAAGTGTGTTGATAGGTTTTGGGTTACCATGATGCCAAGAGGTCTGAGTAGTCTGGCAGAGATTTCCTGCAATGTGTGAAATCTTCTTGGACAGCATGACTCATGTACTGTCCCATCAGGTATGTATACCCTGCTAGAATCACAAGCACACAAAATGATGGCAGATCAATCACCTGGCATTCAGAGGGCATTTGGGAAATAACATTTTCACTCAGGGGCTTTATGACAATCTAGAATACATTGCCTGGAAAGGTAGTGGAGGCTGGAAACCTTACTACCTTTAAAAATATTTAGATGAGTATTTCAAATATCTTTACATTCAAGAATATGGACAACTGCAGGAAATTGGGATTAGTGCGCTTTTAGTGGTAGTTACATCAGTGCAGACTTGATGGGCCAAAGGGCTTTTTCTGTGCATTATGAATCTTTGCTTTTTCCTTTACTCTAATTATCATCAAGCCATGAGATCAAACCTGACAAATGAGAAATGTAGAAGAACATGTCAGGAACAATACCAAGCATACCTAAAAATGAGCTGCCAATACAGTGAAGCTACAATAAAGGCTTAATAGTAAACAACTAAAGAAACGTGCAATAGAAATAAATGATTCCATAACCAACAGATTACAAAGATTTTCAGAACTGACACATCCTAACATGAACAGACGATAATTAAACAACCAACTCATGGAGGAGCCTTCAGGAACATCACCATCCTAAATCACAGTAGGGCCCAGCACATGCACACAAAAGACAAGACTGAAGCATTGGCAACTGTCATCACCCAGAAATGCTGATGCATAACTTATCTTAGACTCCTCCCAAGGTCCTCAGCTTGCCAGACGTCAGTTAATTATATTCACGCCATGTGTTAACATGAAACAACTGAAGACACAGGATAAAACAAAGGCTATAGGCCCCTTCATACATTGGTTGTTATATTGAAGACTTGTGTTCCAAAGTCAGTCATGCCTCCAAGCTGTTTCAGTACTGCTACAACACTGAAATCTACCCAACAATGTGAAAAATTACCTGATAAAGTTATTTCCATTAAAATGCAGGGCAAGTTCAATCTGGCCATCAGTCCATCCACAATCAACAAAATGAAATAAGGTATGGCCAACTCTGTAATCCAGCGGCACTTATCAATGTCAGTTTAAAATCCACCATGATGATATAGCTCTAGATCTTATTACAACCTTGAAGCAAGTATGGCTATAAGAGTTGAATTATCAGAGGCGAGATGAAAATAAATGTTTTTGATATCAAAACAATATTTCATCAAATCTGGTATTAACCAGCCCTAATAACTAAAAGTTCAAGGGAATTAGAGGAGAATTTGCCACCTCATCAATTAATTCTGGGCAACAATGGCCATTGAAATCTTTCTCAATCCAGAATCTATTAAGGCCATTAAGTGGTCAATTAATAGTCAATTGCCCTCACCATCATTCTGCAGGGAACTAAAGAAAAGGGTTTACCTTCCCATCACTGGATTCCCTGTGTAGGCTTCAACTGACATATTTTACAATCCAGAAGCTAACAGTCTCTACTGATTAGCAGCTTCTAGGAAGCTGAAACATCACTGTTGAGACTTGTAATAGGTCCAGCACCTGGCCAAAGCACACCAGTCAGTTTACAACAAACTGATTAGCATACAGCCACTCGAATGTTCTCAGCAGTGGGATTGATAAATTCCTTGACACCTAACAAGCTCACCTCCACATCCCTATTTTGTCTCAAAACGGAAAACTGGTGACCTAGATTTGGGGAAAATAATTTGTAGCAACAAGGAAATTATTACTGTAGCTGCATTGGAGATTCAGACTATCTTGGACAAGCTATCATACAAGAAATTATTGGAAGATCATAAAACACAGAATTCTAGGGAGGGAGAATGCTAGATTAAAGATTGGTTGGAAGAAAGAAGGAGAGAGAAAAAAAAACAGAACAGAAGTGAGAAATGCTTCTAGGGAATGGATTCATGCTAGCTGTGATTGCCCAAGCATGCTGTAGAGGGAGAAGGTTCATTACCTTTAAAAATTACTCCTTAAGTGACTATGCCAAAAAAGGATAACAGAATTATTTCTGAGTTAATCCAAGATGGAGGATGGGAAGAATTTCTGGCTGCAACAGCTGCTCCTTTTTTTTGAGTTATTTTAGGGGCTGGAGGTGATTTCCTCAAATTCCAGGAGCAGCAGCAAGTACTGTTTTATATGCTGTTGCACTGTTTTGGAACTTTTGGAAAAAAAAACTCAAAACAGCAGTTTTAAAAGGGAGAAGAACAGACAAAGGAAGGGGTGTGTGTGTGTGTGTGTGAGAGAGAGAGAGAAAATCTGCACAATTATGCTGTTTTGAATTCATGTATCACCGGACATTGTTAATTTTCCCAGACGCACTCCAAACAGGGAAATTCACAACTAACCTTGGAGGAACCTGTTTGGGCGAAGTTCACAACACAGAATCAGATAAGTAATCATTGCTTTAAGTGTGTCCAATACAAAGGCTACAGTAGTGAGTAGAGCGGGTTCTTTCTTGATTATGTTTTTGGAGATAGGTCTCTTGATTAATAGAAGCCATAACTATTAATTTAACCTGGGGTGGTGGTTTGTAGAGGAATAAGACAGTGTTATTTTCTGGGTCTGTAGATTGTGAAGGAGCAAAAATGGCCTTTAGTACAGTGATAAGTACTTCTTGTCAGATGTGGGAGTTTAAAGAGAGTTTAAGGGTTACTGAGGATTATATCTGCCATAAATGCTGTTGGATGCAAATCTTACCAGATCAAATGGATCAGTTGGAGAGGCAGTTAGAAGCAATGAGGAATTTGCAACAGCAACAGTATGTGATGGATAGCAGTTTAGGAAGGGGGGAAAGTCTCAGATACAGTCACGTAGATAGGTTACCTCTAGATTAGATTAGATTACTTACAGTGTGGAAACAGGCCCTTCGGCCCAACAAGTCCACACCGACCCGCCAAAGCGCAACCCACCCATTTACCTCTTACCTAACACTACGGGCAATTTAGCATGGCCAATTCACCTGACCCGCACATCTTTGGACTGTGGGAGGAAACCGGAGCACCCGGAGGAAACCCACGCAGACACGGGGAGAATGTGCAAACTCCACACAGTCAGTCGCCTGAGTCAGGAATTGAACCCGGGTCTCAGGCGCTGTGAGGCAGCAGTGCTAACCACTGTGCCACCGTGCCTTTCCCATCTAGGAAAGGTAAGAGAGGTAGGCACCTAGTGCAGGAGTCTTTTGTGGATATACCCATTTCAAACAGGTATACTGTTTTGGAAAATGTAGGGGGTGATGGATTCTCAGGGGAACGTAGCACGAATAGCCAAGTTTCTGGTACTGAGAGTGGCTCTAATGCAATGAGGCATATGTCCATTTTCAAGAGATCAATTCTGTTGGGGGATTCTGTAATCCGAGGTACAGACAGGCATTTCTGTGGCCAGCAGTGAAAAAGCAGAATGGTGTGTTGCTTCCCTGGTGCCAGAATCAAGGATGTCTCAGAGAGGGTGCAGAATGTTCTCAGGGGGGAGAGGAGCCAGCAAGAGGCTATTGTCCACATTGGAACCAACGACATAGGAAGGGAAAAGGTTGAGATTCTGAAGGGAAATTACAGAGAGTTAGGAAGAAATTTAAAAAAGGGAGGTCCTCAAGTGTAGTAATATCTGGATTGCTCCCAGTGCTACGAGTTAGTGAGGGCAGAAATAGGAGGATAGAGCAGATGAATGCATAGCTGAGGAGCTGGTGTTTGGGAGAAGGATTCACATTTTTGGATCATTGGAATCTCTTTTCGGGTAGAAGTGACATGTACAAGAAGGACGGATTGCACCTAAATTGGATGGGGACTAATATATTGTAAGGAAATTTGCTACAGGTGCTTGGGAGGATTTAAAACTAGTAAGGTGGGGAGGGCATGGGACCCAGGGAGATAGTGAGGAAAGAAATTAATCTGAGACGGGTACAGTTGAGAACAGAAGAGAGTTAAACAGTCAGGGCAGGCAGAGACAAGGTAGGACTAAAAAATTAAACTGCATTTATTTCAATGCACGGGGCCTATCAGGGAAGGCAGATGAACTCAGGGCATAGTTAGGAACATGGGACAGGGATATCATAGCAATTACAGAAACATGGCTCAGAAATGGGCAGGACTGGTAGTTTAATGTTCCAGGATACAAATGCTCCAGGTAGGATAGAAAGGGAGGCAAGAGAGGAGGGGGAGTGGCAATTTTGATAAGGGATAGCGGCAATTTTGATAAGGGATAGCGTTACAGCTGTATTGAGGCAGGATATTCCCGGAAATACATCCAGGGAAGTTATTTGGGTGGAACTGAGAAATAAGAAAGGGATGATCATCTTACTGGAATTGTATTATAGACCCCCTAATAGTCAGAGGGAAATTGAGAAACAAACTTGTAAGGAGATCTCAGCTATCTGTAAGAAAAATAAGGTGGTTATGGTAGGGGATTTTAACTTTCCAAACATAGACTGGGATTGCCATAGTGCTAAAGGTTTAGATGGAAAGGAATTTGTTAAGTGCGCACAAGACAATTTTCTGATTCAGTATGTGAATGTACATACTAGAAAAGGTGCAAAACTTGACCTACTCTTGGGAATTAAGGCAGGGCAGGTGACTGGGGTGTCAGTGGGGGAGAACTTTGGGGCCAGCGACCATAATTCTATTAGATTTAAAATAGTGATGGAAAAGGATAGACCAGATCTAAAAGTTGAAGTTCTAAATTGCAGAAAGGCCAATTTTGACGGTATTAGGCAGGAACTTTTGAAAGCTGATTGGGGGCAGATGTTTGCAGGTAAAGGGACGGCTGGAAAATGGGAAGCCTTCGGAAATGAGATAACGAGAATCCAGAGAAAGTATATTCCTGTCAGGGTGAAAGGAAAGGCTGGTAGGTACAGGAAATGATGGATGACTGAAGAAATTGAGGGTTTGGTTAAGACAAAGAAGGAAGCATATGTCAGGTATAGATAGATCGAGTGAATCCTTAGAGTATAAAGGAAGTACGGGTATACTTAGGAGGGAAATCAGGAGCGCAAAAAGGGGACATGAGATAGCTTTGGCAAATAGAGTTAAAGAGAATCCAAAGAGTTTTTACAAATACATTAAGGACAAAAGGATAACTCAGGAGAGAATAGGTTAACTCAGGAGAGAATAGGGCCCCTCGAAGATCGGCAAGGCGGCCTTTGTGTGGAGCCACAGAAAAGGGGAGATTCTAAATGAGTATTTTGCATCAGTATTTACTGTGGAAAAGGATATGGAAGATATAGACTGTAGGGAAATAGATGGTGACATCTTGCAAAATGTCCAGATTACAGAGGAGGAAGTGCTGGATGTCTTGAAATGGGTAAAGGTGGATAAATCCCCAGGACCTGATCAGGTGTAACCGAGAACTCTGTGGGAAGCTAGAGAAGTGATTGCTGCACCTCTTGCTGAGATATTTGTATCATCAATAGTCACAGGTGAGGTGCCAGAAGACTGGAGGTTGGCAAACGTGGTGCCACTATTTGAGAAAGATGGAAAGGACAAGCCAGGGAACTATAGACCAGTGAGCCTGACCTTGGTGGTGGGCAAGTTGTTGGAGGGAATGCTGAGGGACAGTATGTACATGTATTTGGAAAGGCAAGGACTGATTAGGGATAGTCAACATGGCTTTGTGCTTGGGAAATCATGTCTCACAAGCTTGATTGAGTTTTTTGAAGAAGTAACAAAGAGGACTGATGAGTGCAGACCAGTAGATGTGATCTATATGGGCTTCAGTAAGGCGTTCAAAAAGGTTCCCCCTGGGAGACTGATTAGCAAGATTAGATCTCATGGAATACAGGGAGAACTAGTCATTTGGATACAGAACTGGATCAAAGGTGGAAGACAGAGGGTGGTGATGGAGGGTTGTTTTTCAGACTGGAGGCCTGTGACCAGTGGAGTGCCACAAGGATCAGCGCTGGATCCTCTACTTTCTGTCATTTACATAAATGATTTGGATGCAAGAATAACAAGTACAGTTAGTAAGTTTGCAGATGACACTAAAATTGGAGATGTAGTGGACAGCTAAGAGGGTTAGCTCAGATTACAACGGGATCTTGACTAGCTAGGCCAATGGGCTGAGAAGTGGCAGATGGAGTTTAATTCAGATAAATGTGAGATGCTGCATTTTGGGAAAACAAATCTTCGCAGGACTTATACACTTAACAGTAAGGTTTTGGGGAGTGTTGCTGAACAAAGAGACCTTTTGTGCAGGTTCATAGCTCCTTGAAAGTGAAGTCGCAGGTTGATAGGATAGTGAAGAAGGCTTTCCTTTTTTGGTCAAAGTATTGAGTACAGGAGTTGGGAGGTCATGTTGTAGCTGTACAGGACATTGGTTAGGCCACCATTGGAATATTGTGTGCAATTCTGGTCTCATTCCTATTGGAAAGATGTTGTGAAATTTGAAAGGCTTCAGAAAAGATTTACAAAGATGTTGCCAGGGTTGAAAGATTTGAGCTATAGGGAGAGGCTGAACAGGCTGAGGTTGTTTCCCCTGGAGTGTCGGAGGCTGAGGGGGGACCTTACTGAGTCTTACAAAATTAAGGGGCATGGATAGGGTAAATAGGCAAAGTCTTTCCCATGGGGTCGGGGAGTCCAGACTAGAGGGCATAGGTTTAGGGTGAGAGAGGAAAAATATAAAAGAGACCTCAGGGGCAACTTTTTCACAGAGTGGTATAGGTATGGAATGAGCTGCCAGAGGAAATGGTGGAGGCTGGTACAATTGCAACATTTAAGAGGCATTTGGATGGGTATATGAATAGAAAGGGTTTGGAGGGATATGGGCCGGGTGCTGGCAGGTGGGACTAGATTGGGTTGGGATATCTGGACAGGTTAGACCGAAGGGTCTGTTTCCATGCTGTAGATCTCTGAGTCTATGAGTTCAATGAGGAAATGATCAATTATAAAAAGCAGAAACATATTGGTTAAACTATGTGTAATGTTCGGTTGTTCTGTGCTAAAAATCACACAACACCAGGTTATAGTCCAACAGGTTTATTTGGAAGCACGAGCTTTCAGGGCGCTGCTCTTTCATCAGGAGGGTGTTCTGTGTTTGCTTATGAGAGTGTATTTACTACTGATTCTCACTTTGTTTAATTGGTTGAATTCGGATGTGGGCTGTGGGAAAAATAGCCAAAGCTCTTAGGAGCTAGAAGCCAGAGGTATTAGTACAAAGGGAAACTTTTGAAGAATTATATAATTATTGTAAACAAAATACTTTCACACATATAAGCAGGTATATCAACACTGCGTGTCACAAAGATACTAAACATAAAATAAAACAGATAAGATAAATAAAAGACTTAGAAGAATCCTGATAAGATCACAGTTAGAATTCTACATCAAAATCTGTCTCGAAAATACAGTGGAGACATTGATCCATTAAAAAGGGTGTCATAGTATGCTGTCTGTGTGATAAAAATTGTGTGTGTTTTTGTTTGCAATTTTAAACGTATGGCACAAGGCTGTCAGAAGTGATCAGGGTTCTAAAAAGATTGGACACAGTTACATGATTAAATACAAAGGAATTCAGAATGGGCAGCCGCATCTTCCCAACTCTTGAGCAATATTAACAATGGAAAATTAGTTGGGAAGATATGGCAAGATCAGAAAAAATGAGATTCATTATGTCAAGAAAAATAATGTCCAATTTTGCGTCAAGACAAGAATCTTGCTCGCAAGTGGCAAGAAGTCTTTTGGCTTGCATTAAGGCTCATTATTACTTATTTTCTGCTGATTTATATTCAATTTGCCATTTTTCCACATAACAGAGAGAAATTAGACAGTGACAGTTCCCAAAATGAAAGTCAGAGTAGATGCTTGTAACTCATGATATGCTCCTCCTGGGATCTCCATGTTGGTCAGCAGAAAGCAACATCTCAGAACATACTCCATGGGCAGCAACTGCCTGCACCACAGATTATGGAAGTTGGCATCATACATGCACCAACCTCATCACATCATCATGGCACATCTCTGCTCACTCAGAATACAATTTTCAACTTCAATACTGAACTTTGGAGCACACTGATACCTTTAATTGTAATTCTGTTGGCTCACTTGTTTGAGCACAGGGACAGGGACCCATCTTGTGCATCGAAACAACTTACATCTCAGGTTCCTCATGTACTTCCTCTGTATTCATTCACTTTGTGTCTATGTAGGTGCTCAGAGCATCCTTATCTTTTTTTATTCACTTATGGGAAATGAATGTCACTGGCTGGCCAGTACTTATTGTCCATTCCTTGTTACCCTTGGAAGAGGTGATGATGAGCTGTCTCCTTGATTGGCTGTAGTCCATGTGCTGTAGGTAGGCACACAATGCACAATTCCAGGATTTCAACTCAGCAACAGTGAAGGAACAGAAATATATTTCTAAGTCAGGATGATGAGTGGCTTGGAGGGGAACTTACAGGTAGTGGAGTTCCCATATATCTGCTGCCTTGGTCCTAATAGGTGGAAGTGGTTGTTGGTTTGGAAGGTGCTGTTTAAGGATCTTGGTGAATTTCTGCAGTACATTTTGTAGGTAACAGCAGCAGTATATACTGAGGACCAATAGTAGAGGGAGTGGATGTTCATGGATGTGGAGCCAAATCAAGTGGACTACTTTGACTTGGATGGTGTGAAGTTTCTTGAGAGTTTTTGGAGCTGCAGCCATCCAGCTAAGTGTGGAGTATTCCATCACACTCTCGATTTGTCTTCTGTAGTTGATGGACAGGTTTTTGGGAGCTGAAAATGTGTTGCTGGAAAAGCGCAGCAGGTCAGACAGCATCCAAGGAGCAGGAGAATCGACATTTCGGACATAAGCCCTTCCTCAAGAAATAGGGTCTTTGGGAGTACAAGGTGGGTTACCCGCTGCAGCAATTCCTAGCTTCTGACCTGCTCTTATAGCTATTGTTTATATAATGAATCCACTTGAGTTTCTGGTCAATTCTAACCCCCAGGATGTTGATAGTGGGGGATTCAGTGATGGTAACACCACTGAATGTTAAAGGGCAGTATTTTATCGGAGATGATCATTGTCTGATATTTTTGTGGTGTAAACAGTACTTACCATTTGTCAGCCTAAGTTTGGATACTGTCCAGATCTTGTTGCATTTGAACATAGACTGCTTCAGTATCTGAGCAGTCACGAATAGTGATGAGCATTATGAAATCGTTGGTGAACATCCCCACTTCTGATGTTATAAGTGAGGGAAAGTCATTGATGAAATAGCTGATGATGGTTGGACCTGGACACCACCCTGAGGAATTGCTGCAGCGATACCTTGCAGCTGAGATGACTGATCTCCAATAATCACAACCATCTTCCCATGTGCCAGGCATGACTCGAACCAGTGAAAAGTTTACCTCCTGATTACAGTTTTGCTAGAACCCTTTGATGTCAAGGGCTGCCACTCTCACCGTGCCTTGCCCTTTTGTGCATTGCTGCTTCATTCAGAATTTACAGACTGATAGTATTTCTGTCTTGCCTTGCCTTTTCGTGCAGACACAAAGCCAAACAGCCTGACATTGGCCAGCAATGAACAGTTCAAGGGGGCGGACATGTTGTTAAACGGCATCATGCTTTGTTAAAGATGGCAGCAGAAATCTCAGAAGGTGCCAGCAGTGTTGAGCACTTCTGCTCCTGTTAACACATGATAATGAATGAATGATGCCACAGAGACATGATCTATATAAAATTAAGTGAGCAGTGTAAAATTGTGTGGGATAACTCGCTGCAGCTAGTGGAGAGAAACCCTGAAATTGACCTTTAGCAGATATTTGCTAAAACTCAGACCAGGGAGGCACAAACGTTTGTCACAGAAAAATAATGGTAAGAGATTGTGGAATGTATGAATTAGAGGTATAACTGAAGCCAAATCCATGGCAATATTGAAGAAAATGTGAGATAGAAGACTGAAAGAAAGTAACAAGAAGGAGAATCTGTTGAGAGTTTCATGAGTAATCCTCTTCACGTGAAGAACAAATACTAATAACTGACTTCTTGATCTAAAAAGCCTGTTTCTATAATTACAATAATTCTGTGCAAAACTGAAATGATGTATTAAATCAAAGGCTTCTGAGCAGCAAGTTACTGAGGTGGGATTGTAACAGAACACCAGTGGTTGCCAGGAAAATGCATGGGAAAAAAAGTGCAACTGTAAACCATACCAGAAATAAATTCAAAAAGTTTACAATTTGTTTTTTTTTAAAGAAGGAATTTGAGAAATACTAAAAGATGAGGACTTAAAGGTTTACAAACAAAAGTCAAGAACTCAGGGCAAAGAAACATTAAATATGGCAGACCTCAAGGCCTCCTACACTGAAAATGTATTTCTTTCCATATTGGTGTTAAATGTTAAATCCACTCAAATACAAATCAAAGGACAAAATGGGTGGAACTTGCTATTTACTTCGGCTTTTTAACCAGTTCAAAAACAGCTGTTTTTCTACTTGTAAGCCAGTCATTATTTAGATCCGTGCACATACAGAATTTTAATGAGCCAATAACACAGAGATAAACATCCATATTGTCATACTCAAAAGGCAGAGCATCTAGCTGGCCTGAAATAGTCAACTTTTTGACAAATCACAATTTAAAAGCTTAGGCATTTACCAATACAGCAAAGTCACCATGGTATTTACAACCACAGATAAAAGACAGTCATTTGATCATTTCAAGTTTGACCATATTTTGTACATTTTTTAACTGTTTTCTCAACCTCAACAGATGCAAAATTAAATATTTTCCATGTATTATGCATGAAGAAGAGGAAAGTTGGAGTAGGTAAATGTTGCAAAAGCTTAAAAACACATAAATGCCATAAATGAAACACCAAGGGCAGAGCCTTCTGATGTGGGCAATGGCGAGACAGTTGGGAAAACAAAGTGACAATGAAAAACTGAGATTCTCAACATCAAGAAAACAAAGTCCAGTTTTCCACTATCATTTCAATGTCTAAATGAGAATTTTGCTACTGAGCAACAGCCTGTACACATGCATTAATATCCCATAATTATTCAATCTTACCTCACTTACATGTATGTTGCTATTTTTGCAAGTCCGGAGAGAAACTAGATATGCCAATAATTGACTTAAAAGTCAGTAACCTGGCAGCTGCAGTTTGCCAATGTCTTCTCTGGGCATACAATTTGACCAGTATTCCACAGCTTCCCAGGGCACACAAATACAGAATATTGTTGTTCTGGAAATCTAAAACAAATGCAGAGACTGGTGGAGAAATCAGCAGCCTGGTCTGACAGTTTCATTTTCATTAGCTGTAGAAGGATCACATCAAACTCAAAATGTAAACTCTGCTTCTGTCCACGGATACTGCCAGACCTGTTCAGCATCTCCAGCATTCTCTGTTCACACGCACTCAATAAGGAGCAACCCCCTGCATCCTCCATTCACAAAGGTTGGCATCAGGAAATCACCAGCCTCAGCACATAATCATGACATGTCTTGGGCAAACATCTAATGCAGTTCAGCACTTCAGCACTATATTTTGGAGCTCACTGACACCTTACATTGCAATACTGCAGCTAGTCAATTTTGGACACAGGAACAAGGACCAGCTCATGCAGCTTTATAGAGTACATCTTAGTGTCTTAACTGGCTTTCTCAGTACTCACTCACTTTGCACTTACTTGGATACACACAGCAGCTCTACCTTGCCTGGTCTTTTAACACAGAAAGGCAGCTTATCATGTTTGCTAGCAATAAACAGTCAAGTGGGTGGACATGTTTCAGTATAGCACACAGCTACATCAATTTCACACTTGCAGCATGAGCCAGCAGCTTACACAGCATGTGCTCCAATCAAGTGGTTATGTCTGCAAGTCTAACTTAGTCAAGGCAAGGGAAACTATCGTCAATCAGAGGGCTGGTTTGTCCTCAGTCAGGAAAGATGGTGTGGCATCCCGTGTGTGGGACTAGGAAGAAGAGAAAGCAGGAAGGGTTAGGCGTTTGGAGGAATGGGATGGTTGAAAGCCATTGAGAAAAGGTTCTTCATGCAATATTGAGAACACATGAATAGCAGAGAGTGGAGACTTCAACTTCACGAGTATTAAAAATGGCAAGGAGGGTCAGTGGTTAGCACTGCTGCCTTACAGCATCAGGGACTCAGGTTTGATTCCAGCCTCGGGTGACTGTATGTATGGAGTTTGCACATTCTTCATATCTGCGTGGGTTTCGTGCAGATGCTCTAGTTTCCTCCCCCAGTCCAAAGATGTGCAGCTTAGGTAGATTGGTGATGCTAAATTGCACACAGTGTCCAGGTATGTGTAGCTATGTGGGTTAGCCATGGGAAATGCTAGGTTACACAGATAAAGTTGGGGGAGGGGTAGATCTCTTCAGAGGGTCAGTCTGACTGTGGAAGCAGTCAAATACACTGCTTCCACACTTCCTTGTAGGATTCTATCCTATTCTACTTTGGGGAAAGTCAAACCCACAAAGGTAAGAGATGACCAGGCAAAAGCAGTCTTGTTACAGTTACTTGTAGGAATGTAACTGGCACATCAGTGGAAGGTGTTCTACAGCACAATTCCACAGACACAGTGTCGACATGTCTCCAAAAGAAAAAGGGTGATACTGTCAATCAAGAACCCTCTGGTTATCCAGAAGCATACACAAAACAACAAAGCAGAAAAATCCAGGATATGAAAATCTTAAAGCACTCATACTTTAGGATGTTTGGAGTAGCACAGACAGCACATGGGTCAGACAAAAAAGGAAAATAGGGAAAGCAAAGAGGAGACTTTTTTAAAAAAAATGGCCTGTAAAATAAAATAAAATTCAAAAATGTTTCATCAGTACATTAAGAAGAGAATGGCTAAGGAAAGGGTCGGGCCTATCAGAACGTAAATGGTTACTTGTGCGTGGATGAAGATGATATCTTCACAAGGGAGAGGAGTGATGCAGACAGTCCCATTAAAGAGAAGCTAAAATATTAGATAAAGTAAGTTTAAGGCTGAGAGAAGTATAAAATGACTGACTTCCTAAAAGGTTGATAAAACATCAGGGCCAGATGAATCGTATCGCAGGCTGTCAAAGGAAGTCAGGAGGGAGATAAAAAAAGGGGACATTGAGGATCAGTTTCAAATCCTCACTAGATACAAGTGAGTTACTAGAGTATTAGAGATCTATAAATGTTGAATCACTGTTCAAAAAAGTATCTTCGAGATGGATCAAATACTGTAATAATAGACCTCTGCGGTAGGATAATTACAAGCATCAATATTGAAAGGTAGGACTCATTGTTATGTTCATTTATCAGAGATAGTCAGCATAGTTATTTTATAGAAACCTGGATGATGAATGGGCACCACCTCATGACCCTTGAGAAATATTATCAAAATTGTTTGAGATGGATTCTGTGCATCAGTAGGAGCTCAGGTGTGCTAACATCAGCATCCGTGAAGCAGTTAACAGCACCAGCATCGAGGACATGATCATTCGAAACCAATTCCTCTGGGCCAGCCATATGTTTAGGATGCTGGAGTTCCTGCTATCAAAGGCAAATCAAGCATAGGGCAAGACAAAGGAAGCATTTCAAAGACTTCCTCAAGGCTTCCCTCAAGAAATGCAACCATAGATGCTAACGCAAGGGAGACCATCATTCAGAAGAAGCCAACTTGGTGGAAGGTTTGTAAGAAGGGTCAGAATTCTTTAAGAATACCCAGCAGCAAGAGGAAATAAAGAAAAGGAACCAGGGAAAGGAATGGCAATGACCTCAAGGCCAAGGCCCAACTGCACCTCCTAGAAGTTTCTGTCAAGTCAGTTGAAAGAAATGGAATTATGCATGTCCAGGTGACTATAGTTCTACCTGAAAATTTTCTTCCCTTCCCATCTCCATAACTCACTCAACCAGGTCTTTGTGGCCCTGGGACCAATGTGCTCCCTCTTTACTAGGAGAATTTTTAAATAAATTGCATTTAACTGGCAAGCCAGAATTTCTTATCTTACAGAAATGAGTCTCATTAGTCTCTCTGTTGATTTCTGCCTGAACAGTTGACAAATGGTGGGGGGTGAAAGCAGCTTAGAATTACTGAGCCTAACGGTGTGGATGATCCGAATTAATACACACAGTTAAAATTGCAAGATCATTGAACAAACCTCTGTAAATTAACATATTTACTGATGCTAATTCAACCCTCACAATCTTCCATTCAGTAAATCCTACTTGCATGCTTTTGATTTTGATTTTCTCAAACTGACATTCTTAAACAAATCCAAATGCTGTGACGTCTATTTTAATAAACAAATGACAATGTTAGATATATAACCTATAAAGCTGAAAGAACTTTCATTTTCTGTTTTAATAATGTATGATGTACTCTTGAAGATATTAAATCATAATAGCAAGAGAGTTGTTTCATGTCTTTTATGCTACAGTACACACAGTCTGTGCTTTACATGACCTACAGTAAGATGATCCAAGTTTTTTTTCAGGCATCCGAGTGTCCTGGGGGAGTGGTGTTAGCTATGGCAGCACTAGTCATCTATATCTATACAACAAAACTGCGACTGTGTTTAAACAATAATGAGTATTTATTTTGCTAATTAGCACAATGAGAATGTGCACCATCAAATGAAAAGCCACAGTTGAACACTGTCAGAGATCTGTCATAAATATTCAAAAAAATTGCTGGAAGCAGGAAAACTTGCCTTGAGTATTATCTTGAAAAAAATCAGCTATTTAAATGATCAAATCAGTCAGGAAAAGACAATGTTTGTGTATCTTTTGTGCAGTGCCTCACAATTTTTCTTGCCACGTGAGTTACTGTTCATTCTTGCACCATGTTTAAAAGGTCTTTAATTGACTAGCTGAAATATACTATCTCCTGATCAATCTTGTCATTTACAATTACAATTAATTCACCGCTATCAGTCGTGTTGCAATTCTTTTATTTTGACCAATCTGGTTATAATACCTCAAATTTTCCTTTCATCATTACACCTGTGTAATCATTTAAACACAAGGAACAAATCAAGTGTTACAATCATAATCTAATTGGAACCATCTGACAGGTTGTGGAAATACAAGCACAGCAATATTGAAATCAATCAAAAATCCAGTAATAAACTCTTGATTTCTCAGTGACGACAAGAAACCATGCAACCTGGAAAGATCCCAGATCTGTACTTTAATCTCCACTTTAGTAACTGATCTCAGCTCAGGTACAAAAACCGGCCTCAGTGTCTTGGTGGCATGACAAAAAACAAACAGACCACTTGCGTTCCCAATCCTGTTGAATAAAAAACTTCTGAATGATAACATTTTGGAAGAACAGACATGGACTCTGTTGTGATAGCCTCTGCTTTAGGATGGTAAAATGATCAGCAGCTTGCTAGGCCTGAAGGAAACACTCCCGCTCCCCTGGCTCACACATAGTAATGCTGTAAACGAAAAAGAGAGGGCCAAAGCCAATTCTGTTGGATTCCTGAGCTGAGGGAACACCACTTATAAATTAAAAATAAAAATTCTGTTAACATGGAGGCACAGAGCTTAAAATACTTTATTGGCCAACCTGCCTTGAGAACCAATTAGTTACACATCCCTATTAAAGCTAGAAATGGGGAAATTGGGATAGGGACTGCATTATATTTAAAACTTCTCACCATTATCCCAATGTATCAGTCATTAAAGATTAAAATTTCACCCCTTATATTAGATAGTTTGCTGTCTCATTTTACATAAAAGATACTTACCTGCAAGAAGTTATTATAGAATTATCAATAGTCATAAATATCCAAAAAAAACGTTAGCACATTCAAGAAGTTGAAAGGTATCAAGTAAGACTTAGGAATGAAGAAAGTGCAGTAAAGGAACTGGTCTCTGACATGTACCCATCCCAAAAATAGCAACACTGTGACTATAGAATCTTAACTTTCACTTGTAAAGAGAACAATTTTTTTTTGTAGTGGCACTAATTGCCAGAAGACAAAGATGAGAAAGTTAAAAAAAATTAGATGATACATTCTCTGTTTAAAGAGAAAGTTACCACAGCAACCCTAGCATTCTACGGTCACCATGTAATGTGCCCTCTTTTGTCCTTAGGGAAAGGCAGATAGTGAAGCATCATTTATTTACAGACCCTTTCACAGAGCTTGGGTTATCAGACAATAATACTGTCAAATACACACTCCTAATGGTCTACTTTTGAAATGGAGTCTAACATAATGGCAAACAGCCCAAAATCCTTTCCAACCCAGCTATTAAAGGATGTAGGTTATTGCTGTTGTCACCATTGATATTTGTCATTGTAATGTAATTAGAGGCCTAAAATGATGCATTACTGCCTGTGGCACGATTTTATTAAAACCTTTTCTTCTGTTCACTGAACTGCAACCTGGTGTCTGATGAGTAACAGACAGCTTAAGGGTGAACAGCAGATTCATCAAAGATTTATTTTTCACTTTGAAGTGTAGGCCACATAGGAAAAATGGAAAAGCAAGAGAAAATGCTGCACCACCTGAATTTCATTTGGTCACTTGAAATTCTGACTGCATCCGATGAATGTTGCGTTGGCAACAGATTCCAACCCTGCAAATCACATGGTTAATCATAGCCCTTAATCTGCCATCCATCAGTGAATCCAACCATGTTGCCAGCGCTGTAACTTCCAATCAGATTTATAGGTCACGTGGGTCACACATCCCTGAACAACTACATTCATTGATAGCTTGGGTCATTTGAAAAGAACTGATTTCTTACATGCTGCCTATCATGGTTGAGGGGGTAGAAATGGAAGAGAGACGAGAAAACAAAGATTACTGAATGTAATAAAGGTACTTGAACTCTTCCAAAAAGTTTCTCCCATGGATGCTTCCTTATCATCTATTTTGTTTCCAAGCAAAACTGAAAAAGCCCATTGACATATTTTTTTTCAGCTGACAAAACACTACTCTTTATTTTGAAAAACACATTTCCCAAATCAGCTATTGAACTCTGAAGCCCTTTCTTAATTCATTGAAAGACTCAAGTGAAAGATTTATTACATTCCAGAAAGATAAAAATTCCAAGTTAAAAGTACATCCAAAGTTTAGAATTATATAATTTAAATGAACAGAAACCATACACACAACAGCATGTCTGCTTCTACACCATTAAGTTTTCTGAGTAACTGTATGCAGTTCTGTAATCGCATAAAAATCACTATAGTAACCCTTCCAATAAAAAGTCTTTAATTCCAATAAGGTGGTGTGAACAGAGATTAGTGTGCATGTGCATGCTGGCAGTGAATGCATATGCTGATTTCTTCTAGAAATTAAATCGGTATTAATAAAGAGCAAATTCTATCTTAAGAGCTGACATGAAACTGCTTGTCAAGCTTAAATTAACATGACAGACTGTTGAACACTACAGACTGAAATATATAGATTGTATGTGTAGTGTGACATTGAAAAGGCGTTGGATTTCATTTAGCAACATTGTTTATTTCATGACCTGAACAATTTGACAATTGGAACTGGAAAAAACCTATATGGATCTGTTAAAACACAACACCACACCCCATCTTCCTACTGATTTCTATAACTAACAGTCCAGTGTCCCACCTGCCCCGCACCATACTACTCCACACCTAGCAACCTACCCATCACCAGCCTGACTCCTCAATTATCTCAGCAACTTTCAAAGTGTCTACTGGACATGTGAATTTCAGAAAATGGTATTCAGTGCTGCAAAATGGGGCATGATCTTAATGAAAATCTTCTCTACTGCTGTATTCAAGGATTCCTGAACAGGTTCATAACGAAAGTCCTCGGACCAGGAATCTCAGCACATAAGCCATCAGAAGGTAACTGGAGGTGTTTTAACCTGATCAGGGTCAGAAATGGGGTTTCCGACAGTGCTTGGAATTTCTGGCTCAATTTTCATGCTACAAACAATCAACTTAGCTCTACATAGTACTTCCATCTGAGTTAGTAAGTTATGAGCAGCTTCAAGTACAATGCTAAACTCAGCACACCAAGTAATCCTGGCTTTCAATTCTGCACAGTACATAGGGAGTGCTGCTTGTTGCAGTGACCCTTCTTTGAATGAGAAGTTAAACTAAGCACTTCCTGTCTGCTCACATTAGATACCTTCTCAGATAGGTAAACGAAAACACAGTCGCATGGCACTATTTGACAAGAGCTAAGTGCCCCAAACAACTCATTTTATTGCTCAAGTTATATCATCAAAAACACAGGTTGACTGGAACCTCAGTGCTGCTGTGAGCCAAAACTCTGAGATTGCATTTTAAAATAATTTACCAATTTGATGTTATTTGAATAGCAATCTATTACCAATGGAATGCAAAAAAATTGAATTTCTGAGTTCCGTACATTTTTTTTTAATTGCTATGCTGTAAAAAAGGCCCCTTGTTGGAAGTAAGTATCATCATTTCTGAAGTGTATTTCATGACCTCCGCACATCCTAAAATACTTCACAGCAAATTAATTACTTTATTGTTTAAAACAGAATCATCGTTTACTATGTAGAAATGTGATTAACAATTCTCATACAGCAAGATCTCAGGCATACCCGTAAGATAAATGATCTTGTAAATTGTTTTGATGATTTATATAAAGAAATGTTCTATTCTTTGAATCTTGTCAGAGGATATCTTACATTCACCTGAAGAGGCAGATAGGGTGTCTATTTAAGTTTCATTTAGTAATCCTTAAAAACGTAAAAAAAATGTCAGACAATTTTCTTTCGTATGTTCTCTTTGAATAGTCGAAGTATTCCAGTTTTTGGGGTTCTCCATTCAAATACCACTAAACAACAACTGATACTATTCCAAACACACAATTCCATTACATACAAGAAAAAAAGTGTTGCCACAAAAGTTTAATTATTATATTAAACTAGTTTTTATACCTCTTCAAGTTGTGTTCCAAATTTAATTAATGAGGTATGTTCATGTAATTGTGAATTGTGCAATTATTTTTATTCTGAGCAAAGTGATAGGAAAGAGAAATAAAATTCACAACGTGTGGCATTGACATTCCAGCACTATATTCCAAAACAAAAGTTCGGCCACATTGTAAACGGCTTGGTGTTGGTACCTCCTATGATTCTGTCAAAACATATGTTTTGCAAGATGCCTTTGAACAGAAAATATCAACCACAAAAGCACCTGGCTATTTGCGTATGGAAAGTTTTGCATGGAACTTGGCCTAAAAGGACATAAAGCACAAGAACTTGGGGAGGTGGGGATATTTTTAAGTGTGTATTTTTTTCCTGCCACAGTGACACCAGCCCTTGGAGCTGAAAGCTGGCACCTGCTCCACTCAGATGCAACGTGATGCCAATTGCACCCTAGGAATTTAACTGCTGCAGTTGGGGCTTTGCTTTCATGCCTGTTGCTTCACTCAGTGGCCCACCTCCTGCTCCTTCGTTGCCCCACTCTCAGCTCCCCTCTCCTGCTTGCCCTTTCCACTGGCTTCCACTCTCCAATTCACCACCTCCACAACCATTTGTAAGTCCTTAGTTGCTCCACTCTCTACCTTTCACTTCCTCATTCCCTCACCACGAGGCTTGGTGAACAGTGAAGCAACAGAGCAGTAAGCAGGAGGGAGGCTGTTAGGGGTCAGGAATAGGGTGGACAAGTCTTTGGAGTGGGGCAAATTGGGATCCCAGGATTTGAATTCACTTGCAACATTTGAAAAACACTAGCTTTATTGCTCCTGTACTTTTACAGATATCTCACTGTAGAGTCACTGGCAGTGCTTTCACAGGCTATGTGATTCATTAAACCTGAGGGCAGCCAAACTGTTGTGAGGACAAAAAACACAGCCTTACTTTTACATTTTTTTAATTCACCAATAAAAGAATTCTGCAATTCAATGTATTTTGACTTAGTGAATAACATTTAATTGCATCTTCTGAGGAGAAAGATGCTGTAGAACCTAACCACAGCTTTTACATTGGTTTCAATGGGAAAATATGATTTACTTAAAGTTGTGATTTAATGAAATCACAATTCTAAGTGATAAAATTGGAACCGTTTGGGATGTCAGCAAATGTCTGGATTTTCATCGAAGCATTTTTACTTTGGTCAGATTACAAACACACACTAATGATTAGAAGGCAAATCAGATCATTCAAAACCTCAAAATAAAATCTCAAACCTGCCTCCAACGTGCCTAGTTTGGACGTTTAATGAATATGAGATCGGGGAAGACAGCTAATTCACATCCTGGAGCCATTTGATTATTTAGAACTTATAGTGGCACTGGCATTAAATTTACCAAAATGCAGTGGATGCAGAATCTGCAAATATTTTTAAGACAAAGATAGATAGATTCTTGATTACCAAAAGGGACAAAATATTATCCAGGATATGCAGGAAATTATATTTGAGGTTAAAATCAGATCAGCCATGAATTTATTGAATTATGAAGCTGATTAGCCTACTTTTGTTTGTATGTTTGAGACCAACGAGCATGCTCCCCCACTCCCAGTAATAACTGCAGGCTGCTTATCTATGGTGGCCGCCTGCTTTGGAGCACTCTATTTTCTGACTAGGAAGCAAATCGGCCAATTGAAATCAGAGTCTTATCTTTCAACAAAAAATGTTATGCTTTGGAGTTAAAATTCCACAATACATCCTTTGCTGAGGCTCTCTCCCCACACTCCTTTACAAAGCTCTCACATGTCGTTATGAGGGCCAGAGTTCTTCATATTTGGCATAACGTTGTATTTTTATTTATCAACTGTTTTAACTCCTGCTTTATATCACATACAAAAGGAGTAAAGACACTGACTCTCAATGACAGGGGAGTAGATTGTAAAGAGATAAAAGTAATAATTACCACAACTCGTATTTAAATAATGCCTTTAAAGTGAGAAAATAAATTCAGACAATTCAAAAAAAAGGGAATGGACATTAATGCCTAAACTTCTTGTGTAAGTGTGGAATTTCTTCATCGTTTCATAATATTATGAATGTGGAACTGTCTGCTAATTCACTGTTGACATAAACCTCAGGATTATCATTATAGAATTAGTGCGACACGATTTATGTCACAACCTTTCTTTTTCACCACGGGATGCCTCTCAGCTAACATTTTGAATTTCAGCTCTAAAAGCCTTTGAAGTGGGACTATGATTTTCAATGCTTGTTTTTATATGATATTAAAGGAAGTTACAGTTAGTGAGTCTGATATGATCATGAAGTATGTTATTTTTGTAAATGTTGAATTCTTCAATAGACACTTTAGAACTTTACTGTATCTGATCTGAACGCAAGTCCTAAGGTCTGCACATAGTAGACAGTGGCTCAATGACAGGGTAGCTGCAATGGCAAAATTTGATAGGTAGAGGGATGGGCTGACATGAGTTAGCCTAACACGGTATAGAAACCATAAAGCACCTTCTGGAAGGCTACAGAACATAGGTAGGCATGAATGGTATGACGGGCCATAGGGGAATAGGTTGAAGTGCATGTCGTGCTACGAGGGTTGAAATTGGTAATGGGGGAGTGGAGGGTGTGCGGTTTCATGGATGTGATGCGAGGGCTGAAAGAGTGTGAGGGTCATTTCCTGTGTTATTGCATTTTCTACATAGAGATGTACAGCACAGAAACAGGCCCCTTGGTCCAACTCGTCCAAGCCTATCAGATATCCCAAACCAATCTAGTGCCACCTGCCAGCACCTGGCCCAAATCCCTCCAAACCCTTCCTACTCATATACCCATTCAGATGCCTTTTAAATGTTGCAATTTTACTAGCCTCCTCCACTTCCTCTGGCAGCTCATTCCATACACGCACCATCTACTGATTGTACAAGTTTCCCCTTAGGTCCCTTTTAAGTCATTCCCTCTCACCCTAAACTTATGCCCTCTATTTCTGGATTCCCCCACCCCAGGGGAAAGAACTTGGCTATTTATCCTAACCATGTCCCTCATGATTTTATAAATCTCTATGAGGTCACCCCTCAGCCTCTGATACTCCAGGGAAAACAGCCTCAACATATTCAACCACTCCCTATATCTCAAACCCTCCAACTCTGACACAAAACGCCAGTGCCACCAAAGCAGGTCTTCAATCAGCTTGGTCTCTGCACCCAGCAATCACTGCCCCTGCTCTCGCTCCAAAATCGCCTGGGGACTGCCTCGATCTCCCACTGAGGAGCTAAAATTCTAACGTATGTGGCACTTCTGTCCTGGTTCAGTTAGTGGAACCAAGAACAAAAATTCAAAAATAAAAATTCAAGTTTAATGAAGTTTTTATGATAGCTTTGGAGAATTGTTCACTTACATTACCATTACAATTACATGAGTTTTAATGTTGGGCAGAGACGGTACCAATCTGGTCTTGTGCTTAGGTAATTGTCCTGAAGGTACACGATTCAAACTACACAACAGATGAATTTCATGCAGGAGCAATTAATGTAAAGCATTCCTCGATTTTGTGGGTTGCCTAAATCTATCAATTCTAACATCTGTAGTTCAATGGATATCTGCCTGTCAAAAGAACTATGGATACTGGAAATCAGAAACAAAAACAGAAATTGCTGAAAAACACTCAGCAGCAATTCCAGTTTTGATCTCTGCCTGCCTGTGGTTGCATTAAAAATGGGAGGAGATGTTTATGTTGTATACAGCTACTGTCACAGACAAGCCAGCAAGAATCACTTTCTGAGAAATGTTGCAATCATGTTGGTAAGTTGCTATGTTTACCTTTCAGGATTGCAATCTTCATTTTAGAGCAGTTAACACAAAGTTAACAGGAATGTGTTATCATTTATTCTAAAATATTTAAATAGCCGATCTCAATATCGGGTCGGATTTTCCATGCAGGGGCAATCTCAATTACTTTCTATGAAAGGAGACCACAGCACATTTCTGACAGGAGATTTTGATCTGGGCTCCTACAGAAATGCAGAGCTGCACTTCCATTCTGACAGTTCTCTCCTGATGCAGAATTATCAAGCAAAGCAAACCATACCACCCCCTTCACAGACACCAGCTACGAGACCTTAAATCTAAGGATCCAGAATTGCACAGTTACTGTCAAACAATAAGTTAATAAAATGCACAGTGAGAGTAATAGGAGGCAGGATGCCAGGTTTGTATCAGATTAGTAGTGTGCCACCTGAGAAGAGGGTAAGGTGTCAGGGTGTAGGATGCCAGGTGGGTAAAGAACCAAGGGGGTGGGGGGAGGAGGTGCCTGTGTGCAAATGTAGCAGGGGAAGGGACATCAGACAAAACAAGGCTCTTCTCTGCAGTGGAGGAAGGAATGTTCTGTGCAGAGTGGGGAAAGGAGGAAGAGGGCCCATAGTAGGTGTGCAGTGTACCGGTTCCAGAGTAGAGTTAGAGAGCAAGTCACGTCCATAGCAAGGGAGGTGGGGATTGGGGACAGAGGGTGAAAACGGATTGCAGTGGGAATGTAAAGATCTGGAGCAGGGAAATGGAGACCAGATCCAAGGTGCAAGGGGTGGCCATCAGCTCTGGTGTGGAGTGGGGGAGTGGGTGGGGGCTGCAGGGTTGTGACGGGAGCAGAAAGGGAGTTTTGGGAAGGAGAGGGGTGGGCAGCACTGGGAAAGGAGGACGGAGTCCAGTGCAGTGAAGGGGGTTCAGTTGAAGAGGGGGAAAAGGGCATATAATGGGAGAAGGGTGGTCTGCTCCTGAGGTGGGTGGAGATAGCTGGGTCCAGGGCAGGGAAAGAATAGTCAGGACCAAATGGGAAAGAGTGAGAATCAGTTTACGGCCTAGGAGTTAAGTACAACATTAGTTGAATAAATTACACAGGAATTAAACCATGTGTCATAACCTAACTTTTCCTGATTAATTATTTACTTAATATCTTCTGATCCCTCTGAAATCTTCAACTTAAACAGAGGCATTCAGAGAATTCCAAACAAAAGGGAAATGCCCAGTGGGATCTTTAATCATCTGGTCAGTTCCATAAGATTATACTACAATGGGCATTCTCACATGGAAAACTCCCACCTACACTGGAACAAAAAATGTCTGGCCATTAGAAAATTCGAGCCAACATTATTCTGTCTCTTACTGTTTACAGCTAGGTTGAAGTATTTTGAAGTTACATGCATTCTAATTCTTTCACATGCATTCTTGATTTCCATTTCAACAACAAACAAAGGGTAATTATGCCTCCTGTACAATTAATCACACCCCATTCACATCAACCCTGGAATAGGAAGGTAGATGCTGAAAATGTGTTGCTGGTTAAAGCGCAGCAGGTCAGGCAGCATCTAAGGAACAGGAAATTCGACGTTTCGGGCATAAGCCCTTCATCAGGAAGATGATGCCAAAGCTGGAGCTTCAGGATTGCGGGAATGCAGGTCCCAACGGTACACATGTGCCCATCAGACTGGATCTAATCCGCAGGATCGTAGGAGTCTTGCAGCTCCCTTATTCATTGCAGAGTTCAGGAGAGGGAGGCAATGAGCAGCAGAGACACGGAATAGGGTGCTTGGCAAGGGGAAGGGTCGGTGAGGGGTTATGGAATGGCAGAAGCTGCAGGTTGAAGGCTCAGCAGTAAGAGGACTGATATAAGGAGTGAGTGACGTCGCAAGTGGAAGGTCAGCAGTAATAAAGTGGGTTAAGGGAAAGCACAGTCAGCTCCAGAATGGCAATCAACCAGTCACATGATGCATCATCATAAAGGCAAGGAACAACTTAAAACAGAACCTAGTGACTGGAAATTAGATTACAGACCTCATTAACTGAATCATCTTGAAACAAGACAACATAAAACAGGGTAAAAAGTGAAGTCTGCAGATGCTGGAGATCAGAGCTGAAAATGTGTTGCTGGTTAAAGCATAGCAGGTCAGGCAGCATCCAAGGAACAGGAAATTCGACGTTTCGGGCCAGAGCCCTTCATCAGGAACATAAAACAGGGCAATGTTAAATGGGGATTTAGTGTACTGGAATGTCCACAAGTGACTATAGGCCAAGAAAAAAACATGCAGGTGGGAATTTAATTATTGATTAAAAAGAGATGGAATAGCCTGTAGTAAAATCATAAAGATTCGCCCTATCCTTTTATTCTACTTCTACCATTTCAAAACTATTTATACAGTGTCTTTAATTTCATTAACTATTCCAAGGCATAATGCAAGGGCATTAGCAGGGTAAAAAGAAACCCAGCCAAAGGAGGAGTTATTAGGTCAAACTACTAAAAGTTTAGACAAATAGATAGGTTTTTGTTCTCAGAGGGCTGTTGAAGGTTCGAAATGAAGCAGTGGAGACATTTAAACAGAGTATGCCAATTTGAAACTATTGGAATGAAGAATCAAGATTCAAAATGGATCAATTAATGAATGATTGTTGTTTATCTTCCTAGCCAGAGTTTGGTACTAAAGTTTCCACAATGAGTAATAGGACAGAGAGTATGGAAAGGGTCAGGAAACCATCTTCAGGCACAGCAGATAAGGGTACAAGTATGAGAAGGAGGCAGTCAAACTGTGACTACGGAGGGTGTAGTTAAATATGTGAAGTATATGAAACAAAGTAAATGAACTCGTAGCGCAGATTGAAATTGATAGGTAGAATATTTTGGGTTTCACATAGACGTGGCTGCAAGGGGATCAGGGCTGGTAACTAAATATCCAAGGATACATGTCCTACTAAAAGGACAGGCAGATGGGCAGAGGGGGGCAGAATTGACTTGCTAGTAAGAAGTCTGTGTGGGTAGAGTTGCAGAACCACAGAAGGAAAAAAAGATCCTAATTGGAGTTATGTACAGACCTCCTAGCAGTGTTCAGGATATCAGGAAAAAATAAGTCTGGAGATAGAAAAGACATGTGAGGAAGGCACTATTACAATAATCATGGTGGATGTCAATTTGCAGCTTGTAAAATCAGGCTTCTTTTTTTTCTCATTCACAGGATGAGGATATCATTAGATAACCAGCATTGATTGTCCACTCCAGCGAGCAGATAAGAGTCAACCACATTGCTGTGGGTCTGGAGTCACATGTAGGCCAGACCAAGTAAAGACAGCAGTTTTCTTCCTTAAAGGACATTAGTATTAAGTTGGTAATAGATCACAAGAAAAGGCGTTTATGGAATATCCATAAGTTGATCTTGTTTGGAGCAACTTGTGGTAGAGACCACTAGGGAACAGGCAATTCTGGGTTTGTTGATGTGCAATGAGGCAGAGCTGACGAGGGAACTTAAGGTGAAGGCACTCTTTGGGGACTGGATTGATGATAAAATTCACCCTGCAGTTTAAGAACAAGAAGCTAGAATCAGATATATTGGGATTACAATTAGATAAAAGCTACCTACAAAGACATGACAGAGGAGTTGGCCAGAATGAACTGAAAAGGGAGACTAACAGGGAAGATGGTGGAGCAGTAGTGGTAGGGGGTTTTGGAGGTAATTCAGCAGGCCCAGCGGAAATTCATCCCAAGGAAGAAGCAACATTCTAAGGGGAGGATGGGGTAACCATGGTTGACAAGGGAGGAAAACCATTCAATGTGGTGAAGACTAGTGGGAAGCCAGAGGATTGGGAAGCCTTTATAAACCAGAAGAGGATAACTAAAAAAAAATTACAGGGAGAGAAGATGAAATATGACAGGAAGCTAACTAGTACTAAAAAGACTAAGTTTTTTTTTTACACATCTATAACGAAAGAGGTAATTGTGGGCATTGGACCATTGAAAAATGAGGCTGGAGAAGTAATAATGGGAATTACGGAAATGTCAGATGAACAGAATAGCTACTTTGCATCATTTTGCATGGTGGAACACACAAGTAGCAGACCAAAACATCAAGAAGGAGAAAGTGAGGACCGGAGATAAGAGTCAAGAGTGTGGTGTTGGAAAAGCACAGCAGGTCAGGCAGCATCTGAGGAGCAGGAGAATCGTGTTTTTGAGCAAATGCCCTTTATGAGGAATGAGGCTTGTGAGCTAACGGGGTGGAGAGATAAATTGGGGGGGGGAAGAGGGTTGGGGGAAGGTAGCTGAGAATGCAAAAGGTAGATGAAGGTCAGGGTAATGGTGATAGGGCGGAAGGAGGGCGGAGTGGATAGGTGGGAAGGAAGATGGACACATAGGACAGGTCATGAGGGTGGTGCCAAGTTGGCAGGATAGATCTGGACTGAAAATGTGTTGCTGGAAAAGCGCAGCAGGTCAGGCAGCATCCAAGGAACAGGAAATTCGACGTGTAGGGCATAAGCCCTTCACATCGAATTTCCTGTTCCTTGGATGCTGCCTGACCTGCTGCGCTTTTCCAGCAACACATTTTCAGCTCTGATCTCCAGCATCTGCAGACCTCACTTTCTCCTCGAGGATGGATCTGGAATAAAGGGTGGGGTGGGGGGGGGGAGAAAATGAGGAAACTGGGGAAATCCACATTGATGCCATGTGGTTGGAGGGTCTCAAGGCTGAACATGAGGCTTTCTTTCTCCAGGCATCGGGTTGTTAGGGTTTGGTGATAAGGACGCCCAGGAACTGCATGTCCTTGACGGAGTGGAAGGAGGAATTGAAGAGTTTGGCCACGGGGCAGCTGGGTTGTTGGTGCGGGTTCCCGGAGAACTACATTCTAGTGTCTAATGCTGAAATGATTGACCATTTATATACAGTAGTAATTGCCAATATAAATTATCAAGTTTACCAGAGGCTAAAACAGGTACATTTGTTTGGATGGCCATGAGGTTGTACTATTGAATTCTGCAAGATAGAGGACACCGCATCAGGAGCAATAGATAGAGTAAATGACTTGTGGAAGTGCAGGTAAACCTCTGATGGATGTGGAAGGCTCCTTTGGGGCCTTGAGCAGAGGTGAGGGGAGGAGATGTGGGCACAGGTTTTACAATTCCTGTGGTGGCAGGGATCGTTGGTGGACCTAACAAGAGAGTTACAAAGGGACAGGGCTTTACGGAATGTAGATAGGGGTGGGGAGAGAAATACATCTCTGGTGGTGGGGTCCATTTGTAGGTGGCAAAAATGGCAGAGGATGATGCGATGTATACAGAGATTGGTGGGGTGGGTGGTAAGGACTAGTGGGGTTCTGTCCTTGTTGCAGTTGGAAGGTAGGGGTTTGAGTGCAGAGCTGCGGAAAGTGGATGAGATGTGCGGGAGGGCATCATCGACCACGTGGGAGGGGAAATTGCAGTCTTTAAAGAAGGCCATCTGGTGTATTCTTTGGTGGAACTGGTCCTCCTTGGAGCAGATGCGGCAGAGGCAGAGGAATTGGGAATAAGGGATAGCATTTTTACAGGAGGCAGGGTAGGAGGAAGTGTAGCCCAGGTAACTGCGGGAGTCAGTGGGTCTGTAGAAGATGTCTGTGTTGAGTCAATCACCATTGATGGAGATGGTGAGGTCCAGGAAGGGGAAGGAGGTGTCAGAGATGGTCCAGGTGAACTTAAGGTCAGGGTGGAATGTGTTGGTGAAGTTGATGAACTGTTCAACCTCCTCGGGTGAGCATGAGATGACACCGATACAGTCATCAGAGGAAGAAGGGGTGAGAAATGGTGCCAGTGTAAGTGCAGAAGATGGACCGTTCCATGTAACCAACAAAGAGACAGGCATAGCTGGAGGCCATGTGGGTGCCCATAGCTACCCCTTTGGTCTGGAGGAAGTGGAAGAATTCAAAGAAGAAATTGAGGGGGAGGACCAGTTCAGCCAACCAAATGAGTGTGTCAGTGGAGGAGTACAGTGGGAACGCCAGGAGAATAGGAAGCAGTGGGCGTGGAAGCCCTCATCACAGCGGACTGAGGTGTACAGGGACCTGATGTCCATGCTGAAGATGAGGCGTTGGGAGCCAAGGAAACGGAAGTCTTGGAGGAGATGGAGGGTGTGGGTGGTGTCCCAAACGTATGCGGGGAGTTCCTGGATCAGGGGGGATAGGACATTACCGAGGTGGGTGGAGAGGAGTTCTGGGGGCAGGAGCAGGCCGAGGTAGTCAGGCTTATGAATCTTAGGTAGGAGGTAGAACGGGACGGTGTGGGGTTCCCAGACTATGAGGTTGAAGCTGTGGGTGAGAGATCGCCTGAGTTGATGAAGTTGTGTACGGTCTGGAGATGATGGTTTGTTGATGGGAGATAAGGTCATGGTCAAGGGGGCAGGAGGAGGAGGTGTCTTAGAGTTGGTGCCTGGCTTCAGCAGTGTCGAGGTCAGTGCTCCTCCCTTGTCCGCTGGTTTCAAGAAGTCAAGAGGCAGAGATGAGTGTAGTGGCTATCACTAAGAAGAAGCTGCAAAATGTCTGAAGGTTGATAAATCACCAGGACCAGATGAACTACACCCTAGAGTTGTGAAGGAGATAGCTGAAGAAATTGTAGAGATATTGGTGGTGATCTTTCAGGAATCACCAGAGTCAGGGAGAGTGCCAGAGGACTGGAAAATAGCTAATGCAACACCCCAGTTTAAGAAGGGAGGGAGGCAGAAGACAGGAAACTATATGCCAGTTAGCTTGTCCACTGTCATTGGTAAGATTTCAGAGTCCATAATGAAGGATGAGATTGCAGAGTACTTGGAAGTGCATGGTAAAATCGGGCCGATTCATCATGATTTCATCAAGGGAAGATGATGCCTGACAAATCTGTTAGAATTCTTTGAGGAGATAATAAATAAGTCAGACAGAGGAGAACCAGTGTATATGATCTTTTTGCATTTCCACAAAGCCCATGTAAAGTTGCCACAGAAGAGGCTGCTAAATAAGATAACAGCTCATGTTAGGGGCAAGTCCTGGCATGGATACAGATTGCTGATTGACAGAAGGCAGAGAGTAGGGATAAAGAAGGCTTTTTCAGGATGGTAGCTGGTCACTTGTGGAGTTTGGCAAAAGGTCAGTTTGGGACAATTGTTCATGTTATCCATTAACAATCTGGACAAAGGAACTGGGGAGATTATTGCAAAACTTGCAGAAGACAAAAATAGGTAATGGGGCAGACAGTGTTGAGGAAGTGAGGAAGCTGCAAAAATACCTGGACAGGTTAGGAGAGCAGGCAAAGAAGTGTGTGAAAGTCTGAGGTCATGAACTTTGACAGGAAGAATAGAGGTATGGACTAATTTCTAAACAGGAAAAAGCGTTGGAAATCTGAAGGGATTTGGGTGACCTAGTTCAGGATTCTCTTAAAGTGAACATGTAAGCTCAATTGATCATTAGGAAGGCAAAGGCAATGTTAGCATTAATTTCAAGGGGGCTAGAACACAAGAGCAGGGATGTACTGCTGAGGTTGGACAGACCATATCTTGAATGTTACAAGCAGCTTTAGACTCTGTATTTAAGGAAAGAGATGCTGGCATTGGAGGTGATCCAGAGGTGGTTTACAAAAATGATTCCAGGGATGAAGAGCTTGTCATATGAGGAGCGGTCAAGGAATCTGGGTCTGCACTTGGAGTTGAAAAAGAGGAGGGAGTATCTCATTGAAAGTTACAGAGCACTGAGAGGCCTTGATAGAGTTGGTGTGTAGGCCAAGTTATTAAGTCTATTTAAGACAGAGAAAGATAGGTTCTTGATGAGTAAGGGGATTATGGGATATGGCGAGAAGGCAGAAGAACCAGCTTGAGGAACATAGAGTCACACAGCACGGAAACAGACCCTTCAGTCCAACTCTCTGCCTTGACTGAATGGCAGAGGCAGATCCGATGGGCCGAATGGCCTAACTGTGCTCCTATATGTTGTGATCTTACGGTATGAACTCACGTTTACGAAAGGATGAAAATCGGAGGCTGATAAAAGGGAACAAGGGAAATGTAATGTATAGAATTAATAATGAACTTTTCTACAGCACATGAACTGAACCTGGAGTGAGGATGGTGCTGGTTATGAAGATAATACAGCTGTATAAGATGGTGGTTCTGAAAGAGTTCATGATAAAGTTGCATTAGGCTCTACCCAATCTAATGATGTCACACAGAAATTTGGGTGGAGAAGCAGTCTAGCAAAACATCCCATTGGGGTTAGATGTGCCATCTCTGATTCCTGGTAGTCTTTGTCCCTTTACTGAACTAGCCAGTGTAACTTAAACATATTATTTTCATCATGTAATAAGTCACATTGTGTTGCACTTCTTGTAAAGATTCATTAGTGGTTTATTCTCTACTATCGCCAATGTGATAGATCCTCGAGCTCAATTATGACATGCAGTTCCTGTTTGATGGAGTGTATGAGTCCTCAGACCTTCACCCAGGAATTTATTTGGACCACATCAAGATTTGGGACATGATCATTTCACAATTGAGTTTTCTCTCTTCAATAGAAACGGGTTCTCTCATCAGCAAGGTTTTAAGTAGCTGGCAAAGCAACGAGCTCTGGATGCTGGGCAGTTCAGAGGGGATATGTTGGGTGGAGGAGGAGTGGGCTGAATAATGCCAGTGCAATTGGCTTGTAAGACATCAGTGACAGGCCAGAACACAGCCTAAGCCAACCAGAGACTGTCTGTTGTACTTGGCTGTGGAAATACACAGGGATCAAAATCAAGGCAGCTCAGGCACGCATACAGCATCTGAATGAACTGACACCCCGTCTGTCCAGAAGTTGACATTGAATCTTGAGGGGGGTGGAGGTCTTGATTTGGTGTCTGAGCCAGCATTCACAATTCAAGCTCTCTCAGGGAAATTACCCATATGCCTTTCAAAACAACAGTCGCTCATACACACTCTCCATTGCCTAAACTTTGCCTGATGCTGGAAAATGCCTTGGAAAATGTCACCTACCCCTAGTGGCAGAGATCCCCTGTGAAGGGCCCTCCCTCTTTCCATTGGAGACGTGAGATGGAGTGTTGTACACTGTCGTCCCATGCAATAAAAGGTTCAGTAGGTTCACTAGAAGTTGTGCAATTTTTGTGACCTGGAGACAACTATCTCTCACATTATGTTGACTGCACCCATTGATAGCAAACAGGGGCTATCTTAAAAGGGGCAGCTTTAAAATTTTGGGCTGCTATTCAGCCCTACGCTCCTAATCTATGGTGTGCATCTGCACCCACCCCATGAGCTCACAGTACCGCCTCACAGGCCTGTTCCAGGGTCTGGCAAAAGTGGTCATCAACAGGTCCAAGCAGCATATTACCTCACGTCCTGGCCCTCTTCCCTGGTGACAGCATGTTTGGTGTCCAAGGGAGAGGGAGTATGCAGTGTCCACAGGCACACTGGAGACTATTAGGGACTTGTTGGCACTGCTGGGACTGGGATGCATCATCACCCCGGTAACAACACTTTGGTGTTGGACTGGGCTGAACAAGGTCAGAAGTCACATGACACCAGGTTATAGTCCAAGAGGTTTATTTGAAATCATAAGCTTTCAGAACATTGCCTCTTCATCGGGTGAAGTGAGATAGGCACACAGACACAGAATTTATAGGCAGACAGATGAACGGGCAAAGAGATCAAAAGATCATACAAATGGTGTGAGTGGAGAGTCGACAAGCTGAATAATGGGTCCCCGCAGGTGATCAAGAGTGTCAAACAGTGTGAGTAAAGGGTCAAGAGCTGAATAACAAGTGAAGGGATAACCTATAATCCAGTTAATTGAGGCAGAGAGATAATTACAAAACATTAAAAATAAGGTGGTTTTGGAGACAAACCAAATTACTGAACTAATATAATAGGTATAATTGTCGCATGGTGAGGGTCTAACCAAGGTAACAAGTAACCCAAAACTGTACATACTAATTAAGGTAGAGAGAGGTAACAAGTTATCAAGGTGATGGTGTCAAAACAGGATAGTAAGGAAGCTTTTACAGAACAGTATAGTGATATCAAAAGTGGCATGACATGAACCCATGATCACAGTTAAGGCTGTCTTCATAGGTAAGGAATTTGGTTATCAGTTTCTGCTCAGCAATTCTGTGGTGTTGAGTCTCTCAAAAGCCAGCTTGAAGGAAAACTTACCCAAAGATTGGAGGCTGAATGTCCTTGACCAGTGAACTGTTCCCCAATTGAGAGGGAACATTCCTGCCTGACGATTGTTGTGCAGTGTCCACTCATTCATTGTCTTAGCATCTGCATGGTCTTGCCAATATACATGCCTCAGGGTATCTTTGCCTACATCTTAAGAGCTAGACAACATTGGCCCGAGTCATGAGAATATCTGCCATGTATGTGGTGGGTGTGGTGTTCTCACATGTGATGATAATATTCATGTTGATGATCTGACATGTCTTGCAGATGTTGCTGTGGCAGGGTTGTGTGATGTGATTGTCTGAAGGCTGGGTAGTTTGCTACAAATGATGGCCTGTTTATGTTTGGCAGTTGCTTGAAGGCAAGAAGTCGGAGTTTAAGGATGATCTTGGTGTCATTATCAATGACATGTTGAAGGCTGCAAAATTTCTCAGCTGTGGGGAAGTACTAGACAATGAAGGGTACTCTATCAGTCATGGCCTGTGTCTGTCTTCTGAGAAGATCATTTCGGTTTTTTTGTTGTGGCATGCTGAAACTGGTAATTGAAGAGTTGTGCATCGTATCCCATTCTTATGAGGCTGTCTTTCAGCATATTTAGGTGTCCATTGCGTTCCTCCTCATCTGAGAGATCCTGTGTATATGCAGGGCTTGTCTGGAGGGGATGGCTTCTTTAATATGTTTAGAAGCGAGAGAAGTACAGCATTGTGAGATTATTTATGGGCTTGCAGTACAGTGAGGTACTGAGGTGTCCATCCTTGATGGAGATGTGCGTGTCCAAGAATGAGACTGATTCTGAAGAGTAGCCCACGTTAAGTCTAAGAGTGGAATGAAACTCGTTGATCTCATTGTATGGTCGTTTCAATTATCCCTTGCCATGAATCCAAAGGAAGAAAATGTGTTTCTATCTGGTGCATAGCACTGGTTGGAGGTCCTGCGCAAAGAAGTCTTGCTCAAACTTGTGCATGAAAATATTGGCGCACTGGGGTGTGAATTTGGTCCCCATGGCCGTTCCATGTATCTGGCTTAAAAGTGTTGATTACTGATGCTGTTGAATCAATGCCATTGGCATGGGGGATACTGGTGTAAAGGTAGAAACGTCCATTGTGACGAGGAATGTCCCTGGTTCAACTGATCCATGGGTGCTGAATTTCTGTGAGAGGTCTGTAGTATCGCACCAAGCAGTGAGTTCCTTGTACAATGGGTTTCACGATGCCTTTGACACAGCCAGAAAAGTCCTCACACAGGGTCCTGTTGATTGATACGATGAGCCATCCAGGTGTGTTGGCTTTGTGTATCTTCGGAAGGCTGTAGTGTTCCTGGTTGTTTAGTCATCAGTACGCTTCATTGCAATAGTCCATTCTGTTCTGGAGGATGACAGATCCTCCTTTGTCTGCTGGTTTGATGATGATGTTGCGATTGGCTTCGGTCCATGTGATGCTACTTGTGAACTCACCATACTGTTCTATAAAATCTTCCTTACTGTCCTGTTTTGACACCATCACCTTGATAACTTGTTATAATCTCTCTCTACCTTAATTAGTTTGTACAGTCTTGGATTACTTTGGTTAGACCCTCGGTATGCAACTCTTGTACCTATCATGTTATTCCAGTCATTGGGTTTGTCTCCAGCACCACCTTTTTAAATTTTTTTTTGAAACTATCTCTCTGCCTCAATTAATTGTATTATAGGTATCCATTCACTTGCTATTCAGCTATTGACACTCTAACATCATCTGACACTCTTGATCACTTGCAGAGGCCTACTATTCGACCTGTCAACACCCCACTCACACCACTTGTATGATCTTTTGATCTCTCTGATCAGAAACTCTGTGCCTGGGTGCTCTCTTCACTTCAGCTGATGAACGGGCAACACTCCAAAAACTTGAGATTTCAAATAAACTATAACTTGGACTTTAAATTGGTGTATGACTTGACCTTGATTTAATTTTGGCCAAAAGTGAGGACTGCAGATGCTGGAAACCAGAGTTTAGATCAGCGTGGAGCTGGAAAAGCACAGCAGGTCAGGCAGCACCCGTGGAGCAGGAAAATCGACGTTTCAGGCAAAAGCCCTTCATCAGGAATAGAGGCAGGGAGCCTCCAAGGTAGAGAGATAAATGGGAGGGGGATGGGGCTGTGGAGAAGGTAGCAAAGAGTACAAAAGGTGAATGGGAGTGGGGATGGAGGTGATAGGTCAGACTGGAGGGTGCAGTGGATAGGTGGGAAGGGAGGTTGGCAAGTAAGACAGGTCATGAGGACAGTGCTGAGCTGGAAGGTTGGAACTTGGGTAATGTGGGGGGAGGGAAAATGAGGAAACTGGTGAAGTCCCTTGATTTAATTTTGATACGTTTCCATTGCAGGTATGTCAGTTTTCATTGACAGCTTGATTTTTGTTTTGTTACAATGCCCAGGCAAAGGCTGTCTAACGTGTTTAAGGTTTTATTTTTAGAAAAGTAGAAAGGGAGATTCCTGGCAGCACTTTACCACAACCACAAGCCACTAGTGGTTGGTACCACAATGTATGGCAGTGGATCCAAGACCAAGGACTTGAGAAACCAGAACTGGTTCAATGAAATGATGTAGAAATATGTGACTTCTTGGAACAAAAAGAAGCAGCCTTTTTTGTTTGGCAGATATACCCAAGGTTACAAGTCAAAAAGGCAGCATTCCAACAACTCAAGGCTGAAACTCAAAGACAAATTTGGAAAATAAAGGACAAGCAGAAGGAGGAGAAAGCTTGAGAGATCCAATGATATGCTAACCATTGAAACCATCTATAGACAAAGTCCCACACAGACTGAGGTTAAATCAACAAAATCCTCTTTGCTTAAAGTACTGAATGTCTTTACTTAATAATTAGGATAGCATTCATCAATGCTGCAAACAACATTTTGAACTTCTCAACTGCGAATCTGCATGGCAGCTGATACTCACCAGGCCATCCCCAAGTACATTAGGGTAGAATCCATGCATATATCAATGGGACACTTGCAAGAAGCATTCAAATTGACAAAAAAATCAACAAACCTTGATGCAGGTCTCCAACTGATATATTTATGGTTTCTACCAATGTACAAGCTTGATAGCAAACAGCAATGGTATTTGTACATATCACGAAGTCTCACAGTGTGCATACTCTCCCTCTCTCTCCCACACAAACATACTCTCTCCATCTACTTGCATGCACTCTCCCTCCCTCACAAGTCTGGGTTCAGAAGCATGTTCCGTTATTTTGGCTTCTTCCTTCGGGAGTCTGGTGTCTGTCGGGGAATGAGAGACCCTCAACTTGCCCACTCACCATAACTTGCTCCTTGACTATAGCCTCTTACACTGCATCCCCAGAAATGTGGAGGCTATGACCTGTACCTATCTAACAGGCATTCTGTCCCTTGCAATCTCTCACAGCGATGCCACCAGATGCTCCACTGTCACTGATGCCATTGTGCATACCCAAGCTGAATTAACTATTCATAGCTGCACAGCCCAATTCTCTTCTGGTCAGATGCCACGTGTCTTGAGATATGATGTGATACTCCCCATTGGGTTAACATTGGGAATTGAAGTGGAAACTTTGTAAGATACAGCAAGAAAAGTCACCCTTCCTCATGGTGACTTTCATTCCATTAAACTTGATGTGACTCATACAATACAAATAAAACAATAAGATTCTACTCATAGTATTTAACTGAGAGGGTTGTATAATGTGTGAGCTGGTGTTTTCCATTCACACAAAAGCATTCAGTTCACGTTTGTATGTGGAACACAAAGACTTCCTACGTAAAACTTAGAAGGAGGAAGTCAAGGATTTTAAATCTTAGGTCATCAGATTTAGGATTGATGTGGATAAATGTCTAAAGGTCAGCTGGATCAGTGGAGTATGTGGCTCCCAGGTAGTCTAGCAGCAAGAAACACTGAACTGAAGTGGCTTCTCTTTGGAGAACGTCCACTTGTATTTCCTGAGTTTAAAACTACGGTGGCTGGCAAGATACTTTGGTCAAGCTTCTTCAATGTTGTTGGAGCTACACTCACCCAAACAAGTAGGAAATATTCCATCACACTCCTGAGGTTTGCCTTGTAGATGGTGGACAGATCTCGAGAAGTCAGAAGGTGAGCTACTCACGAAAGATTCCAAACCTCTGCTCTTGTAGCCACAGTACTTAGGCGGGTAATCCTTCAGTTTCTGGTCAATGGTAATCCCCAGAGTGATGGTGATGTGGGACTTAGTGATGGCAGCGCCATTGAATGTCAACCGGAGATGGTTAGATTCTCTCATTGCCATTTGCAATTTTCTATGAAAGTTCACCTCAATAGATCATTTGTTCACTGAAATACCAGATAGATGGAAAATTGTTTAACTTCAGCTGCCTTTCTGCCAAAGGCAAACTAAGTCATTTTTGATCTATGGTTTGCAGATGACTGCAGTGTCACTGTCCACTCTGTACCAGATTTGCAGGTATTCTCAAGCTCTTTAATTCTGTCTACAAAGGACTCAGCCTGTCCTTGAATGTTGCCAAATATTCCACTTCGATATATGGTGAAGAGGAAATTCTGGGGTATATTGAGTACTTACCATACCTGAGAAGCCACTTTTCTAGAAAAGACCACCATTGATGAAGAGATATTTGATTATCTGCATTAACTCCACCTTCTACAATCGTGAGACAGTGAGTGCTTGATGGAAAAGACCCTTGCAAGTCAACAGAAGTCCTAGCGTACAAAGCAGTCATTATCACCAACTGTATTGAGACAAGCTTGATGTGTTTTGTTCTGTTCAGTTTATGTGGACATGGCTGGCTAGGCCAACATTTATTGCCTGTCCCTAAATTGCCCAGAGGGCAATTATGAGTCAACCAAATTGCTGTGGTTCTGGAGTCAAATGTAGTCCAGACCAGGTATGTCTTTCTTCCTTAAAAGAACATTAGTGAACCAGTGTTTGTGACACATAAGAATTTCTCTAAAATTCTATCAGCAGTACCCCTGCAACAGTTTCTGGATTTAATGAGCAGGTTGTCAATCAAAGGAGTGTCCTTCTTGAAGCCAGCAGAGCTCCTGCAAAATCAGTTCTATTAGACACTACCTGAATTACTGAAAGGCATCTCTCTTGCCAGGCCCTTTTTCTTCATTGTTCTTTCCTGGAAGGTTGGCTATTTGACAAAGAAATGACTTCAAAGACACTCTGAACTCTGCCTGACACATGGCAGCATTGATAACAACAACTGAGGAATTGCAAGCAATCACTCAAAATAGTGAAAACTTGTCCATCAAACTGCATCGTTTCAAGTCTAAAGAACTTAATGATAATGCACAGCTGAAACAGGAAAGAGAAGGAAGCAAAATGAAGGATTCATCCTTACCTTGAGCTCAAAAGTCAAAAATTAAAAGAGTAAATTGTCAGTCGAAATTTATCCTGTTGAGTCACATGAAGACCCATGGTAGAACCTTGCTACACTGAGTGATACCCAGGTTGAATAAAAGGACAGGCAATAATGACAATGTGGACAAGAGGAAATATTATTAGTGATGTTAAAAATAATAACAGGGTGGGAGTTCAGTGGTCAAGTAATTCAGCATGGATGCCAGATACAAGTGGGGATTGAAATCATTGGAAACAGAAAAAGAAATTGCACTTGAAACAGAGACAGACAATATCTTGGTCTTCCTCAAGTCTAAGCACATGAGCTGTAGTGAGTCAAGAAGCAAGTTCACCACCTTCTCAAGGGCAATAAGTACTGGCCCAGCCAGTGACAACCACATCCCATGAGTGAATTTCTTTTAAAAAATGGAAGAAACTACAGCTCATTCAGGAATGACCACCAGGCAAACTGCCTGACAACTCAAAGCCAATGAAAGAGTCACGACAAATGATGGTGAGTACAGCCATGGATGAACATTTCCAAAAAGAAATGGTGTGAGTGGGAAGGAAAGCCATTACTGAGATTCTTTAGCTGCAATTGTGTAAGAATTGAATCCAGGCAATGATAATCTAACTCAGCTGACAAAGGTGAAGTTGCATTGGATAAAGATAGTGTGGTTCTCCAAATCATGGAAACAACTTATATTTTTGTCCAACCAATTATTTATAGTAGATGAATTTGTTTTTTTCCCCCCAAGGTAAATTGAGACTTAGTGAGTTTACATACTCCACTGATCCAGCTGACCTTTAGACATTTATCCACATCAATCCTAAATCCGATGACCTAAGATTTAAAATCCTTGACTTCCTCCTTCTGAGTTTCACATAGGAAGTCTTTGTGTTCCACATACAAACGTGAACTGAATGCTTTTGTGTGAGTGGAAAACACCAGCTCACACATTATACAACCCTCTCAGTTAAATACTATGAGTAGAATCTTATTGTTTTATTTGTATTGTATGAGTCACATCAAGTTTAATGGAATGAAAGTCACCATGAGGAAGGGTGACTTTTCTTGCTGTATCTTACCAAAGTTTCCACTTCAATTCCCATTGTTAACCCAATGGGGAGTATCACATCATATCTCCATCCTATTGACTCATCTCATAAAAACTTGCTATTCCCTGGACATCTACAGTAAGAACAGCATCCATTGCAATCAGCCATCTTCAAGAGGCCACAGTGCACCTGAAGGAGTTGCATCTGGCATCTGCCCTGCTTATGACTGGTGACTGGATGGAGATGGTTAACAAGCAAAAGTTGGCACCAAGGTTCTCTACTTGAAGGTCCTGGTTCCACGGGAGGCCCACCCTTTGCCCAAGGACAAGCAAAGAAAGCTGTACAACCACACAATGTCTGCCTTGTCAGAGATCACCACCCAAGTCGATACCCTATCCACGACCTTCTCTGTACCATCAGGTTAAGTGTCACATTTTGCTTCCTGCTGCCTCAAGCTCAGTCTCTCTCTGCAAGTGGACTCCCATGCCACCAAGGCCTTTGCTAAGACACATATGTTGCATGCAACGTTTTCCCTCACCTACTCCCTTAATCTCCCATCCACCCAGACCACTAACACTACAGCTCCTCTGCGTTGCTCCCCTCATTCCCTCAGAATATGCACTAGCCCTAACAGCTATATCATCCACTTGCATATGACTTCTTTTTCACTACAGAAGTAAACACCCCACAACTGGGCTGAGAGAAAATGAAGTGTGGCGAGGGAATCTGGATGTCAGAGTCCTTTTCCCCCATAAGAACAGGATACTCGGCCTGTCTCAAGACCAGACTCGGCCTAGCTTGCAAGGACCAGGACAGGTCTTGCAGGGGTGCAAAGACAAATATATCCTGGCAAATGAGTAAGTCCCACTTGTCATAGCATTGTACTGCTGACATTCGCTAGGCAGTATGTTGCAGCAGGCACTGCTTCTAATATTGGTTGTGACGCCATCTGCCTTTTCTGTTTTACATCTGCAGCCAGTCTGCTGAGCATCCTAGGTGAGAGGTAACCATCTCCCCTGGAGAAGATCTCCACGCTTTCAGGAGAAGAGGCTGATCACGGTAAGGAAGAACTATCCGCAAGGCTGCCCAATGGACTGTCCAGCATGAATGCCACTGGAACAATGATGGACTTGATTGGTGAAGGGAGTGTGGGATGGGAAGCTGCTGATGACCTCACACCAACAGAAGTGCAGACAGATGAAGGAGAAACGCTCAATCTCTGGCTTTCAGAGGACTTCCAGAGGCTAGGTACCTGCACAGCCGAGGGATAGAAGACAACCTTGTGGTCCTGACTACGAGGAGAATCATGAGCATGTTCAGAGACTGGTAAGACCAGCAAGCAGGCACTTGGGATGCTGTTGCTCTCCTCAATGAGAAACTGGAGCAACGTGGCCAGCCCAATGACTGTCTGACTGTCTGACTGTCTCCGTTGACAGAATGGAGGATGCAATGGCCAGAGAGGCCCAGCACCCTGAAGATTGGCTGGCAAGCCACGCACACACACATCCACATCACCACTCTGATCCTCAGAGCCGAAGCCAGGACTAGGCCCCATCCTAACATGGGGATTGGGCAGTACCAGGAGGAACCAGCTGGAGGGGAAGCCACACACATAGCCCTCTGCCGTGTACACTCAGGTAATTGCAGAGATAGCTGGCCCTCCACCCCACCCCACCCCCTCCCCCGCCAGCCCCCATCCGACCCCCATCTGATCCTTAGAAATTCACACTCTGCATGGAGGACCCAACCAGACAAGAATGAATTACTCAACCAAATCTTCAAAGCCACCTATCTCCACTGTGGAATAGGTACTCTACAATAACAAGGGAACTCAGTGAGGCGCAGCAGCATGGAAAAGCAAAGAAAGACTTTTGGAGAGCACATAGGCCCACAACTAAAACTTTGGTGCAGTGTTTAAGTTTGTGAAAAAAGATCTGTTTTTCATGGTTCATGTGGTTTCTGTGTGGGGACCAATGCTTTGTTGCACCCCGCCATATCAGTCCTAGATCCCCAAGGATGCACTCTCATGGGTGGGGGGGTTGATGATGATATACAATAACATCACATGTGAGCAGGGGGAGAAGTGTGTGTACACAGTGAAGTTAACAAAAAGCACAAGCAGCGAGTAATAGACAGAGCTAAGTGCTCCACAGATCTAAGCTAAGGGAGAAGTATTTGCAGCAATCTTTAGCTAGGAGTGCCAACTAGATGATCCATCTTGGCCTCTTCCTGTCGCCCCCAACATCACGGATGCCAGTCTTCAGTCAATTCAATTTACTCCAAGTGATATCAAGATACTGAATACTACCAAACTTTTTTTGTTTAATTCACTTGTGGGATGTGGGCATTGCTGGCTAGCCAGTATTTACTGCCTGACCCTATCATCCCCATTGTTCCCATGGTGGTGAGCTGCCTTCATGAACTGCTGTCTTCAGGAAGGAATTGCAGGATTTTGACACCATGATAGTAACAGAACGACGATACAGTTCTGATGAAGAGTCACGAAAGCTGAAGCATGAACTCGGTTTTCTCTCCACAGATGTTGCCAGACCTGCTGTGCTTTTCCAGCAATTTCTTTTTGTTTAAGATCAGGACAATATTCCAGCTTGACTCTGGCCACTACCCTTGACATTCAATGACACTATCATCACTAACTCCCTGACAGTGAACATCCTGGGAGTTACCTTGACCAGAAACTCAAGTGGACTCACCACATAGGTAAAATGCCTGCAGGAGCAGGTCAGGAGCTGGGAACACTGTGGTGAATAACTCACCACCTGGCTCCCAGGGTTCATCCGCAGCTATGAAACACTAGTCAGGAATGTAACGGAATACTCTCCACTTGCCTGCATGTGCATAGCTCAGATGATACTGAAGAAGCTTGACACCATCAGAGCTAAGCAGCCCACTAGACTGGCACCACATCCACCAATATCCACTCCCTCCACCACAGATGCTCAGAAGCAGCAACATGTACAGGATGCAGAAATTCACCATGGATCCTTGGACAGCAACTTCCAAGTCCATGACCACTTCTATCTAGGGAACTGTAGTTGGCGGGGGGGGAGGTAGTGAAAGCAGTAGATGCATGGGGATAGTGCCACCCGCACATTCCCCTCCAAGCCACTAACCATGCTGACTTGGAAATATATTGTCGCTTCTTCACGGTCACTGAGTCAAAATCCTGGAATTCCCTCCCTATTGGCATTATGAGTCAACCCAAAGCAGGTGATCCACAGCAGTTCTAGAAAGCAGCTCACCACCACCTTCTCAAACCAATCAGGGACAGCCAATAAATGCTGCCTAGCCAGCAATGCCCAAATCTCACAAGCGATAAAAAAAGATGAAGAATATCAATTGGAAACTCACCACTCTCTCGTGAGAATCTCATCATGCTGCTTTGGCAAGGTTAGGGAGGGTATTCGGAGGAGATGACCAATGTCAAGACAAACATCTCACCTGATTCTACTGCATATTTCAACACTGCCCTCACTGTCGGTTGCTGACACCCCCTCCCCCATATCTTTTCTGGATAGGGAAACAAAACATGCAACAAACTCAATCCACAAACACGAGAATCACCACAAAGTTTTATTTCACATATCTAAATTATTGTTTCTATTTACTAATGTGAAATGCCACTTTGTTCACGCTGGAAAAGTATTGTTCATGCCCACAGGTCACAAAAGAGATACAATAAGCAACAAACTTTTTAAGTTTCACACAATATGGACAATTGTGTTGTACCTCTGTATCTTGCAGAAAGCCAACAGACTGTGCCAGCAGCTGCAAGAACAGTCTTTTTTCCTGAGAATCAGATACATAATACAACTTTTATATTAAAAGAAATGAAACTAAATGAAAATTTGCAACATTGCACCAGGAACTGTGCCAGTGGTAGAAAATACTCATCCCTTCACAAAGTTCTCTTTCTCAGTTAGGTTCAAAAGGAGGCAGCCAGGCACTTCTCCAAAGAGAGAGGGGCAGTAATCCTGAGGCACTCTTTCATTCTCAATAACCAGATTCACAGAACACATGGTTTATCGTTCACATAGCCTCCAAATAAAGGCAAATACACAGAATGGCATAGAATGAGGGAATAATTGCTTCAAATTACAAAAACAGATACATTTCGTGTAATCCTATTTTCACATATGCCGGTTTTAGCTCTTTAATAAGATACACCAAGTGATATATTTGAAAAGGTTTTAAATGTATTTCAAATGGGAGTAAAATACCTACCAGAAAAGCTGAAGAGTCAAAGCTAAATCATTCATTTCTAAATAAGCAAAGGAAAACCAATGGACATATTTGTTCTTTCATCTTCAATTACTCCCTTAACCTGCCATCCCATCAAAGACATCAGTTTGGTTCAGATCCGGACAGTAGTGGTGCGGACTATTCCAAGCAGGGAAGAGGGTTGAGTCTCCAGGGTGAGATGGGGAGGAATAAAGGTTTTGGAATCTAGCTGTAGGGGGTGGGTGTCTGACCAAATGTTTGGCGAGGTGTAGTTGCAGCTGTGAGAGCTCAATATAGGGCCAGTTAAACACTATATATTTAGTGTAATATTTAATAACTATTTGCTTAATTTAAACTTGATTTTAGTGGGAACTTCTGAATTATCTGAATTAAAAATGGAGACTCTTGGAGGGTTCCATATGCAGAGTAATTGCCCAGTGGGATCTTCAATTTTCCAGGCAAACCTTTGTACTTTCTACAATGGAGTTTGCTCAGGTCCCAAATGCTCAGCTCCCACCTACACTGAAAACCTTTCTGACCAAGGGAAAATCCAGACAATTAAGTCAGTAAACAGCAAATTAAAAAACACAGATTTTTAAATTTCATGCTTAATATTATATTTCAACAATTTTTATTTAGTCTTTTGTAAACAATATCTCAACATGACAATGCAAAGAACTAGGATGAGAAAACTTTGAGCCTTCATGGTATGCAGAGTCAATAATTTGATTAGAAATGGAAGTAGTAACAACCATCAGTACTCTCTCCACAGACACTAAATTGGATTAAAGCAGATGCAAGAGTCATACTGAGATTAAACCATACCCATTTCTTCTAACATAGGCAGCTATTCTTATTAATGCAAGTGATCCTAACAGACAAAGCAGAACAGTGTGCCATTGACTGCCTACATGGCTAAGCAGATAAAATAAAACCATGACAGGCTAACAAGAATTCAAACTACTTAAAAAGGAGGTGCATGGAGATGGGAACAGGTGCTGGAAGTCATTCTAAAATGATTTTTATATCGGGACTAATCAATAAATGACACAATGTGGCAGATTTCAGTCTCCAAGTTTTCTGACGCTATACATGGAGGGCCTTTGAGCAGAAAGTGGACAACATGAGAGACACCATCAATCCACAAGGTCAAGGAGGCCCTGCAGACAAACCACATAAAAGGCAGTAAAACAGGATAGCCATGCCAGACAACACAAGAGTCAAGCTCCAAAATCCTAAAATTGATGCTCAAAGAAGGTAAATGACTTCATACAACTGGTTAAAGTCAGTGAAGGATTTTTCATATGGCACAATTCTTCAACAAGTCTCTCACATTGCTCAATACACCACAATACACTCTTTTAACCACTTACCAATAATCTCTAGCAATTGTGGTTCACATTTCTCAATTTTTAACTTTACAGCACTGTCAGACATTTAGCACTGCTATAAAATTTACATACACATCCTCATTACTTGTCCACACTGTCAACCATTAAACCATGATGAGCACATCACCAAATTACATTGCATCACATTTATTAACATACTTAATTCTTTCAGGATCTTGCACTGTAACTACATATTTGTACCCCAATTGAGGAGACAGGGCTCACCATTACTGCAATGGTCATAGTATGCAGTGAAGTTATAAACTAAAGAAGCTGGAATGTTCCAACTACTGCTCTATCTCACTCATAAACTTTTCCCTCATATGATTTATAAACAGTAGATGATGTAAAGCATGAGATGCACTCGTACATCACCTTTGCACTATAACCCTTCTCCATTTCAGAAACAAAAAATGGCAACTTGGAAGAGCAGTGACAGAAATGAAGGAAGGCAGTGATGGATTAGAAACACCAATCTCTCTCAGCAACAAGCTCAGTTACTGATATGTGTTATTCAGAGGATAGCTTAGTGCTGGGATCAGCATGTGTCATGACATTAGGAGAGAGACAACAACAGCTCAGTTTGCCAGATGGTGAAGTTACAATTCTGCTGCAGGACACTCTAATGATAACCTCGATGGGGGTGGCCTACACAGGACACTCAAGTTCACGTTCCATAAAATGCTTAATAGATTGCCAAAAGTGTTAAAAAGCCTACTTCTAATGTCATGGAGCATAGAGCAGTCCAATAATGCTATGTATAGCTAGCAGGCCATTTTCTCCAGCATGGGAGCATGGACATTTCCATGAACACAGAAATGCATTCATGATGCAACATCTGTCTCAGCTTTCAGAACAACAAAGGCAGATGTTTAAATGCTCAATGAAAGCTCAGACAGAAGTCATAATCAATTCCAATTTACTATCATGTAAGCTCCAGCTGATGCAAATCATAGCAGTGGCCACCAGTGTTTGAAAAGGCTTGCAAGACATTGCAGCAGTCTACAATCTATCCTTCAATTTTATTTTGGGATTGGTGAGACACATCTTTACAGCAGTGACAGAGGCATCACGAAGTAAGTGTACAGTAGCCATTCTCAGGCTGGCAGCATTTATCCTGCTGCCGTATTGCCACTACATCAACGTCTTAGATGTTGCTGAACAACCAGACAATCCTTACAGCCTAAAGCCAGGGCTTTGAGAGTATTATAACCAGATCATGGACAGTTCCCCAATTTGTTATGGTTCTAGATCAGATACATCAAACTATTAAATCCTCAGATAAGGAGGGATGAAATGCCTCCACTTAATTATTAACCCAACCCTTGGTTAATTTCAACAAGATTAATTTTAAAAGGATCTCTTCCCTATGGAAATCCTTCTCCTAGACTAAAAAGAACTGTGTTTTAAAAAGAGCCAAATCAAACAGATTTTCATGCATTGACATCACCAGTGTCTCTAAAAATTATTACATGTAAGAAGAAACCCTAATGCAACATACATATCTCTTATTTTTAATCTTTGTGTGAGTCTAAAAATGTTTTAAAAAATAATAGATACACAGATCAGTCTCTGAAGTGTTTGTGAATAGCAGGTAGGATGACATTGAAAGTATTAGTAGGTCACACCAATGGTATGGACAATGGCAGCTGAACCATCATTTTCACAATCCTTAGTTTTGTTGTATGGCTGTGATTCTGCAGTTCTGATTTCTTTACGCTGTGATTAAATTTAGACTGAGAGAGAGTCTTTTTATTGTCCAATTTCTTTTTGTCCAATTTGCAATACTCAGTGTGAGAGATGGTTTTCTTTTACATGCAACATATTGTGACAAAGGAATAGTTCTTCAACAGTGACTTCCTCAGCTCACGAACACTTGAACGTGGGTCTGTACATATAAAAATGTTCAGATCCATTAGCACATGCCAGCACAGTTGAAACTGGCTTTTTTTTATCCTGACCTTGTGTATTATTTGAAAGGGAAAACACAAAATAATGTGTGTAGTTTGTAAAATAATTTGTATCTTTGTAGTCTTAAGAGATCACATTCCAAACTGTCTTGTCTTGCCTTTTCCCTATTTAGAAGAGCTATTGTTTGAGGTTTTGTTCACATCATGGGTGTAATATTCTGTGGGGCTCTACCCAGGCAACATTTATATCTGGTACCATATTTGGTTGTATCAAAATGCGTTATAAAACACATTTTGAAATTACTAGTTTAAAATGTCCACAGTATTTCAGGGGTTCCAACTTGTTATCATTACAAGGGTCAGACAAAAGCAAAATACTGCACATGCTAGAAGTCTGAACTAAAATGCAAAATACTGAACATATTTAGCATGACTGTTAATATCCGTTTATAGAGAAAATTTCAAATCTCAACTTTGTGAGCTTCCATCAGAACATTTTTTGGATGGGGAATAGAAGCCACGACCTCAAGCAGTTAAAAGTGAGACAGCACTAAAATCCAGCATGGCTTCCCAGCCCTGTGAAGACAGGCTCATCCCTGACTTTCAAAATCATTTTGAATTGTGAAAGAAAACCATAGCACTCTGGTATTTAACTGAAGGAATTGCTTGGCGATTAAAGAGTATAATTAGCAACCATCGTTTTGCATCTATCAAGTTTCTCTACAATTGTAAAGGCCAAATTAGAAGTCACTTGGAGCATTCTAAACTTAATTAAAGGTGGACATTAGCCAGGTCTCCTAAGTGGCCCACAATTCTGAACATATTGCTGGTCTGACTTCAGGCTGGATGAAAAATTAAAATTCAGAGGCACAGGAGCAAGTTCTCAACTGAGATTAAACCAATGGGTCATTTTAGGGGGTGAGTTGGGGAATCTTCTGTAGCTTACTGTGCTGTGCCTTAATTAGAATTACTCAATTTATAATTTTTATAAGCAAGGTGATGAAAGGTTAGTAGGGTAGGCAGAAATGTGCAATAATCAAATCAGCAAATGATCTTGAACAAAACACACATTGCTGGAAAAAAATTAGCAGGTCTGACAGCATCTGTGGAGAAAAAGCAGAGTTAATGTTTTGGGTCCAGTGACCCTTCTTTCGAACTCAGGTTGTTTTGTTTTCAGCAATGTCTTGCTGAATGGTAGAGCAGGCTCGAGGAGTTGTGTAGGCTATTCCTGGTTCCTAATTTGTATGTTCATATGTATGAAAAATGCCCATCCCTTGTACGTGTATCCTTCAATTTGCTACTTAAAAATATTCCTGCAGATTATTACTTTCTTGAAGATATCACATGCTTGATTTTGTGAATGTTTCAGTGAACAATAATGTTGAGTAACAGATTGCCTTACACGGAATTGCACTGACAGTATATGCAGTATGTACCCAAAAGGGTACTTTCAGCTACACTACCTCACAAACAAATTTGGCCAAAATATCTATGTTACTTGTTTGATCCTAATTGTATTAATATAATTAGGCATTTTCTGATGCATTTTTTAAAACAAAGTTCAACTTTATGACTGTTTAATCTCTGAAAATGCAACAAGTTTCAGATTTGTATTGTGGCAGATTAAGTTTAATATATACATTGTATTATTTGGAAGAGTTGGCAAAGATGCAATACTGAGAAAGATGCATCAATCAAACCAAAACTTAAGACATGCTTCAGGTAAGTGTGAAACATCCCATGGCCTTATTAAAGGCAGGAAAGCTCACAATTATCCATCAACTGACACCACGAAAAGAAATTAATCTTAAAGGCTACTTATGTATTTAAAGGCTTTTGCTGTCCATAGAAAGGTTGTTACTTTCACCTAAATTACAATTCTGACTTGGCTTTAAAATTAAATTTGATCATCTGAAAATGCTTTGAAATGTTAAGACATAAAAAAAAATTAAAAAGTCATGCCTGGTGGTGTCTTTTGATTTGTATATAAATGTATATATATATTTATCTTACACCCACACAAAAACACTATTCCATAATGTGATATGTTGATACCATTTTGGAGGTAGAGAAATGTTTCTATAAAGTGGCAGAAGGTGCAATGGTATTTTCAGATGCACTTTCAAAATGTTGAACTAGAAAAACGATGAGAGGGGGAAACTGTCATATTTCACCTTCAGAGGATAGAAAAATAAAAAATAAAGAATGCAGCACGGGAGAATGTAGAATTCAGTCACAAGGAAGGTGATCATGAGTGCAGCAAAATTCAAGAAGTAAAACATCAAAAAGCATCATGTAGCCAGGAAAGTGGTGGAGGGCTCCTTCTCAGCTTATTTGCCATAATGGTGAGGGATACAAAGGGAATGAAAGGTGAAATGCAGATCATAGAAGCACAGGGATGTTCAAAGGGAAACAGGGTACTGGGAAGGGGTGGACTCATGGCAACTGGAAACTCTAGGAGATTCAATGCAATGAGGTAGTAACAGATAAGAACAAAAGAAATAAAACACCATATGGTGAAGGAAGTGCAAGGTATGAAATAATAGTGTGAATCTGCATGGAAACCTAGTCACAATGTGAAGTGGCAAGTGGCAGCTTTGTGATGATTTTTTTATGCCACAGTCATGCACTCCATGTTAAGCATCACTCGTGTGACTCAGTATTCGTTCTTGACATTGTAGGCTCTGACATATTTATGACAGAGAAAGACAGTTGAAAGAGGTACATGATGCACTGGCCTGTTTTAGTGGACCTCTTTTTGGATAGTTGAGCTGTTCATTTTATCCTTGCCTCTAGAATATCCTTCCAAAATGTTGGAATGAGAGGTCCTGTCTGCCAGTTGCAACTGCCACAATCCACCACTTCCATGTTTGATTTGCAAATGTTCTTAAAAGGAGTATGATGCTAAGGGTGTCATAAGCCAGTAACTCAGTCACCATTTAGAATTTCTTAGGATATACTGTTGACATCCATCCAATGAACATTGTTGACTCAGTGCAGACATTGTTGGTTTAGCAATGTGTGTTTGCTGATGACCTTGCCCTCCCAAGAGATACATCCGAGACAGCAAAGGAAATGTCTATGCTTTTCTCCTGGCTAGCAAATGCTGTTTGAACCTCACCACTGAAGTGAAGTGCATTCAGAATGCAGGCTTGGTAGAATCACGGTTTGGTGTTCTCAGTTTCTTGTGCAGTTTGTATGTAACTGCAGCTTTTGTGATGCAAATGTTGGTTTCAGCACCAAGTGAAAGCTTTTCAGTGACTGTGGAGCCTGGATGTGTGAAGCTACAATAAAAAAACCCTCTAGCATTACATTGCCAATGCAGTTAAATGCCAGTATGATAACATTTTGAACCATGAAACTAGTGTTTCAAGATGCTGTTTGTCAAACCAAATTCTCTCCATGTCTATTCACTTTCTGCTGCAGATGTTTCTCAGCACCTGGAGTCAGTGGTTTTGCCAAGTCCTCCACTGTCGATTTAATACTCAGCTCAAACAGGAGGGAGAGGCTGTCTATGGTGCCTCGAGCCTCCTCAATGAAAGAGTTCTTCCTCCTGTAATTTGCCTGAACAAAGTTCACAATCATCTTCCACCAATCTCTCCCAACTATTTATTGCAGCTGTCGTCTTTGTTGTCAAGCCACCATTTTCCTTGCTGATAGATCTGTTGCCTTTTAAATACCATTATTTATGTGCCTATACTCTGTGTTGAAGAAGAGCTGAATGCCTGCCAGAGTTACAACCAACAGTAGTAACCAGGAGACCATCTAGCATGCTGTTAACTTGATTTCAAACAGCACTTAGGAAATAGAACCAGTCTGACTCAAAATTGAGATACAGACTCTAACCTCACATTTTAATGCACTCAAAGTTTGTGCGAAGATTTGTAGCTCGGGTGCTTGTTGTAGTGGTTCTGTTTGCCGAGCTGGAAGTTTTTGTTGCAAACGTTTCGTCCCCTGGCTAGGAGACATCATCAGTGCTGTGGAGCCTCCTGCGAAGCGCTTCTCTGATGTTTCTTCCAGCATTTATAGTGGTCTGTCCTTGCCGCTTCCGGGTGTCAGTTTCAGCTGTCCGCTGTAGTGATTGGTATATTGGGTCCAGGTCGATGTGTCTGTTGATGGAATTTGTGGATGAATGCCATGCCTCTAGGAATTCCCTGGCTGTTCTCTGTCTGGCTTGCCCTATGATAGTAGTGTTTTCCCAGTCGAATTCATGTTGCTTGTTGTCTGAGTGTGTGGCTACTAGGGATAGCTGGTCGTGTCGTTTCGTGGATAGTTGGTGTTCATGTATGCGGATTGTTAGCTGTCTTCCTGTTTGTCCTATATAGTGTTTTGTGCAGTCCTTGCATGGTATTTTATAAACTACATTAGTTTTGCTAATTACATTAGTTTATAAAATACCATGCAAGGACTGCACAAAACACTATATAGGACAAACAGGAAGACAGCTAACAATCCGCATACATGAACACCAACTAGCCACGAAACGACACGACCAGCTATCCCTAGTAGCCACACACTCAGACAACAAGCAACATGAATTCGACTGGGAAAACACTACTATCATAGGGCAAGCCAGACAGAGAATAGCCAGGGAATTCATAGAGGCGTGGCATTCATCCACAAATTCCATCAACAGACACATCGACCTGGACCCAATATACCAATCACTACAGCGGACAGCTGAAACTGACACCCGGAAGCGGCAAGGACAGACCACTATAAATGCCGGAAGAAACATCAAAGAAGCGCTTCGCAGGAGGCTCCACAGCACTGATGATGTCTCCTAGCCAGGGGATGAAACGTTTGCAACAAAAACTTCCAGCTCGGCGAACAGAACCACTACATTTTAATGCACTGTCTGAGCTGAGATGTCACTTTTTTAAATATAAAATCTTAAGGATGTGACTTAAAAGTAATTCTAGAATTTACATCTGCATGAACCAAAACTGCAACCCATTCTAAAAGATGAAAGACTAAACAGCAATCTAGATTTGTTCAATATATCATTTCAGTTCCATGACACTGCTGTTATCTTTTGCTATAAACTCTGTGTCTAACAGTCCTGCTCCACAACTACCTGATGAAGAAGCAGTACTTCGAAAGCTAGTATTTCCAAATAAACCTATTGGACTATAACCTGGTGTTGTGTGATGTTGTTAACTAAGCCAACAAAAACAAACATTCAACACAAGAATTAGATTATCAAATTGGACATGTTGAAAGACCAGAATCAATATAGTTCAGCAGCAGGAATAATAGGCAAGTCAGAATTGGAATCAGATCAAATACAAGCAGCAGTTTTTGGTGCACTAGACTGTAAAAGAAGGTAAAAGATAGATGGTCAGCGGGGAGAATACTGGAAGAGTCAAGCCTGGAGATGACAATTCATGAATGGACTGATGCAAAGGTGAAATGGAAAATATTATGTTGGCAGGAATTGTTAGAGGTGGAAATAGCCAGTGTCAGCCTGAATTAATTGTTTAAATGGCTGATATGTAGTTTGAATCCACAAACTTCTGATGGAGAAGCAACAGTGCTTATATTAAGCCAAAGCTGTCAATGCGAGAGAGAAATGAAAGGAAAAAAAAAGAGACAAGAGAGGATTAAGTAACAGGGAAAGAAAGATGAATGACAAAGAGAGAAAAAGATGGTTAGAAAAAGGGACTAAAATTATAGCATGACAAAAGTTCACATACAAATTTCCATCACAAGTACGGGCATAGGAATTTATATTTAAAAGAGAATAATGAGAAATTCTATTACTTAAAATGGGGTCAGCTCTATGTCTGCACACCCAGCCTCAATCTCCTTGACACTTTGAGACAACATTCAATCTTGACTATATTAGAACATGGAAAATTGACAATTATTTGCTAAAAATCAATGCCAATAATTGTATGTAACTAAAAATAACCATTTGGATGTGAATATAGGAGGCATGGTTAGTATGTTTGCAGGTGACCCAAAACTGGCGGTGTAACTGGACAGCAAAGCAGGTTACCTCAGAGTACAAAGGGACCTTGATCAGGTGGGCAAATGGCCAAAGATGGAGTTTAATTTAGATAAATGGGAGGTGCTCTATTTTGAGAAGACAAATCAGGTCAGAACTTATACACTTAATGGTAAGGTCTTGGGGAGTGTTGCCGAACAAAGAAACCTTGCGGTGCAGGTTCACAGCTCCTTGGAAGTGGACTCATAGGTAAACAAGGTAGTGACGAAGGCATTTGGTATGCTTACCTTCATTGGTCAGTGCATTGTGTATAGGAGTTGGAAGTCATGTTATAGTTGCACAGGACATTGGTTAGGCCACTTTTGGAATACTGCATGTAATTCTGGTCTCACTGCTATAGGGGAGATATTATGAAACTTGAAAAAGTTCAGAAGAGATTTACAAGACTATTGCTCGGGTTGAAGGGTATGAGGTATAGGGAGAAGCTGAATAGGCTGGGGTTAATTTCACTAGTGCTATGGAAGCTGAAAGGTGACCTTATAGAGGTTTATAAAGTCATGAGGGTCATGGATAGAGTGCGTAGCTAAGCTCTTTCTTCGAGGGTAGAGGATTCCAAAACTAGAGGGCACAGGTTTAAGGTGAGAAAGGAAAGATTTAAAAGGAACCTAAGGGAAAACGTTTTCTTTCAGAAGGTGGTGCGTATATGGAATGAGTTGCCAGATGAAGTGGTGGAGGCTGGTACAATTACAACATTTAAAAAGGCACCTGGATGGATATATGAATAAGAAGGGTTTACAGGAATAAGGGGCTAAATGCTGGTAAATGGGACTAGATTACATTTAGGATATCAGGTCGACATGGACAAGTTTGACAGAGGGGTCTGTTTCCAAGCTGTACATCTCTATGAATGTAGGACTCTTATTGTAACTTATGCCAATTAGTAACCAATTGTTCCCTCAAAATAAATCTACATTCAAATGTTACAATTCAATAATTGCTGAGAAATAGCTCAACATATGCAAAACCCTAATGTTCTGAGTTGCCTTATGGAATTTAAACCCCTAAAATTATTTATACATGAATCATTCATGATGGTCAAATAAACTAAAAGCCACACACTAGACTAGAACTGCATGGAGGGCTGGATAGCTTGTGTTGTGAAAATAAAATCACACCATTGCAGGTCTCAACTCACTCTGGAAAAACTACACCAGCTCCACAAACATTTTTTTTAAATAAATACTTCCCACCCCTCCCTCGCTAAGTTTTATGTATAGTTAAAGAAGTTGCAACCATATATCAAACACCTACCAGCTCCACACCGTTTCTGTTTAACTTCTAGTCACAGTTGTTCAACTATGAATCAGTCTTTTAGAGAAACATTTCAGTCTAATCTATTTTAATGTGTTATCTCTAATACGTTTTTACAAGGATCTCCCCTCGCAACAGAAAAAAAAGTCTGTAATCAAAATTTATTGGTCATTCATCACTTTAAAAAGTTCAGAGGGTTAAAAGTACCACGGATACATATGCTTACTATACAGTAATGATTGACACATATCAGGCCATGAGACGTGGTTATATGGTTATGGATGATACTTTTACTACGTTATGTTAAATATATTTTCAATGTGCACTTGGAAGTATACCTGTTTAATAACATATTGCACTACCAATTATGTGAAATTATTCTCACTGAAGCAAATAGCTGTCATTAACTGTCTCAGGCTTGTGGCACCCATGATTAATGAGTCTTCTGTATTTGTAGAACATTTCTTCCCGTTCCCAAGCAACACATAACTCTTGCCTTCTGCTGTCCACAGTGTATATTATTCCATAAAGCTCAAAGACTCTCTGAATTGGTACGCCAAGTAATATAAATTTAAATTTTAAATGTGATACGATCCAGGTAACGTATATTTAAAAGTCACACAAAATGTTAAATGAAATAATGATACAGGACACTGATCATTCTGCTCCCAAAAGGACCAATTCCACCACAGAACATTCCAGATAGGCTCCTTCTTCAAAGACCGCAATTACTTCTCTCACATGGTCGTCAATGCCCTCCAGAGCATCTCCACCAATTCTGCTCCTCTGCCTTTGAACCCCAGTCCTCCAATCGCAACAGGAACAGAACGCCCCCGGTCTTCACCTTCCACCCCACCAACCTCCACATATATCACATTAACCTCTGCCATTTCAGCCACCGGCAACAGACCCCACCACTAGGGATGTAGTTCCCTACCCACTCTATCTGCATTCCGGAGAGACCATTCCCTCCGTGACTCCCTCATCAAATCCACACCCCTCCCATCAGCCCTGGCACCTCCCCCTGCCACCGAAGGAAGTACAAAACCTGCACCCGCACCTCCCCCCTCATCTCCATCCAAGGCCCCAAAGGATCCAATGAAAACTTACCTGTACTCCCACACACGTCACCTACTGTATCAATTGCTCCCGATTTGGTCTCCTCTACATTGGAGAGACAGGATGCCAATTGTGTGGGACACTCGCACCAACCAACCCCACTGTCCAATGGCTGAACACTACCTCTCCCTCCACCAAGGACATGCAGGTCCTGAGCCTCCTCCATCGCCAAAGTTTTATCAGCAGACGCCTGGAGGAAGAACACCTCATGTTCTGCCTTGGGACCCCGCAACCACACGGTATTAATGTAGATTTCACCAGTTTCCTCATTTCTCCCTCCCCCCACCCCAACCTTATCCCAGTCCCAAGCCTCCAACTCGGCACTGCCCCTTTGAATGGTCCTACCTGTCCACCTTCCTACCCATCTACTCCATCCTCCCCTCTGACCTATCACTTCCACCCACACCTTTATCCACCTATCACATTCACAGCTACTTTCCTCCAACCCCAACCCTCTCCCAATTATCTCTCAGACCCCCGGCCCACAAGCCTCATTCCTGATGAAGGGCTGATGCCCGAATCGTCGATTCTCCTGCTGCCTTGCTGCCTGACCAGTTATGCTTTTCCAGCACCACACTCTCGATTATAGGACATTGAAAAAAGCAAAGATAAATGAAAAGAAGTCAGAAAACACCATTCAGTGCACTGAATTCCATCAGTTCTGACATACTAGCAAGATCATTAAAACTCTGTTAGCAGTGCTTAGCAAGGTTGTTTCTTTTTCTCACTGGGGCAACAATCAGGAGATTCTCAGAACCATAGTCTGCAAAAGTAAAAAGCAAAATACATATTCTCTGGACAATATTTCTACCCATAATCATTCAAGCTATTCTTGTAGCCTAAAAGGAAAACTACAGTATTTAATTGACCCAACCCGTACATACCTCGGTACCTGTTTCCAGGAGAGATGTAATTATTGTCATAATTATTCAAAGTACAATGTAAAATACACAGCATGTGTGTCTACTAAAGATCAAAGCTGATGAATGTCGCACAATCATAGCTAATTGGATTTTTGGAAGCCAGATGACATCCAAGCAGATCTTTACATCCCTGCTGTACAAACTTCACTGTTCAGCCAAATGACAAAAGCTTCAAGATGTATCATTCACACAGAGTAGTTTAAAGGATTTTTCCTCATGTGATCTGACCTGACCTAATAACACATACACATTTTTGTTATATGGTACCATGTTGTAATAGATCTTCGTATCACAGGATTTGATTCCCAGGTTAGCAGTACAATATCAGTGTAATAGCAAAGATTCATAAACTTGTTATATTATATTGTGTTGGACAATTAGCTTACAGTACATTACAAAAAGCCTTCACTGATAAAGGAGAACTCACTTTTGCCTCTATATCATAGGCTGCTGATTGAAGACCAGTTCCAAGACATGACCTCAACAATCTAGGCTGTCACCTCAGTGCAGTATGGAGGGAGATTGTACTATCAAAAGTTGCTGTCTTTCAAATGTCATTACACCAAGGCCCCAGGCTGAAACCATCCCAGCACAGGACCAAATATTATCAGACGGGCTTTAAAGTGAAATGCAGGACCTGATTCCTGTCCAATTCCAGGTACCAACATTTCTTATTGATGTGGGAAAGAGGACAGGTCACAAACCCACACTTAAATGTGTCAATGTAAGCTCCTCCACTGCAGAACGGGGCATATTAGATCTTTTGCAATTTTCAGGTTTCAGGCCTGTTTGGGAAGACAACATGTTTCACATTGTGAATCACAGAGCAACCATGGTTGAAAAGGTATTGCCAATCTCACAGATCATAATGAAATCCTGTATAATAAAGTTTGCAATTTTAATACAGTAATTATGTTTTGAAATGGTACATTACCATTAACTTTTAAAAGTGAAAAAGTCTTCAGATGCATTAGAGTATTGTGCACTCTTTACAGAATAGTGGAATTCAAACCTGATTGTGTGAAATGTGTTTTTGCTTCCATGTTTTCCTTGAAGTTCAGACATTGGTGTAGCTGTTTAAAAGAAGTGACAGATGGCTTCTAGTTATGTTCAAAGATTTTAAAATGTATTCATCTATAAGGGGGGTGATGGTGTGGTTGTTCAAGGGAATAGTATTGTGAATGCTTGGCTGAGTTCCAAACCAAGAAATCAACTCAGCTCAACAGGGGTTGCTTAAACAGTTGATTGGTGAGCTGTAACAGCAAATATAAGTTGCCATTTCAACAGATCCATGAAGTGTTAATTAAGTGGGTTTACAAATGAACTTTGTTGTTTTGACAGATTGTGGAGGTTCTCAATATGGTTACAGGGGTCCTGAGTTCTGTTTATAGTGGTTTAGGTTTTATGGGGGAGGAAGAGTGTTTGCTGGTGAGAGGTACAAAAGGAATATGCAGACAAAGGGAGAGGGATGGGCTCACATTCATTGCCAGAATGGAGTCTGCATATAGGCACGGGCTTTTAAACAGGTCGCTTCATCATCAGCCTGCCTCCATCTCCACCTTGTGTGTGCTTATAGTCTGGAGCAGACCTGCCTCCTCTATCTCTGCCACAAAGCATAGGTGAATACAAATACAGCATGAGCAAACTTGCCAGATCCTCCTCCAAAATGAAAACCTTGAAGTGAGCATAAAGAAGCCCAAGGCACCATTTTGAAAGAGCAGAGTTACCCTGGTCAATATTTATCATTCAATCACCATCGTAAGGACAAATTATTTGGCCATGCTCACATTGTGCAAGCCTGCTGTGATTTCTACCTAACAACAGAAATTATGCTTTTAAAGAACTTCTTCAGTTTTAAAGGGCTATTAGAGGTCTGGTATCATGAGAAGCACCACATAAATACGGAACTTCTTTTTCCAAGCTTGAATTTTACCGTTCTGGCCTATTCCTTAATCTCAGACATTTACCTACTGAAACACAGAGTTCAGCTGGATTCATAACAAAATTATAACAGCTATTTATAATTTTTATAATGTCTAATCTGTTTACTGAACTAACCTTGGAAGCTTATTAAAAATAAAATTGGGCCCAGAACATGACCTCATGGAATGGCTACAGAGATGTCCCAGAACTGAGATACCTAACCTCGAACAACCACAACCATCTTCCAGTGTGTTAGCTATGAGTCCACCCAGTAAAGAATTTTCCCCAGTTCACATGGACTCACTTTTTCCTCGGACTCCGTGATACCACACCCAGTCAAATGCAACCTCTCACATCACCACCAGAATTCAGCTCTTTTGTCCATGTTTGAACCAAGGCTGTAATGAAGTCAGGAGCTGAGTGGCCTTGCTGGAACCCAAATTAAACATTAGTAAGCAAGTGCTGCTTGATAGCAATATTGGTGATACTTTCCACCATTTTCCCGATAGTCAAGTGTAGAATAACGGGGTTTGGTCACGTCAGATCTGTCCTCCATTTATAGAGGACATATTGATTAATTTTCCATATCATCATGCAAATGGCAATGCTGAAGCTGTACTGGAACAGTTAAGCTAGGAATGCAGCAAGTTCTAGAGACCTTCTGTACTATTGCCAAAATGTTGTCAGGATCACTGCCTATGCAGCATCCAGTGTCTCAAATCATTTTGTGTATCATGTGAATTAAATTATCTGAAGACTGGTATCTGTGATGCTGGGACTGCCAAGACCAAGATGGAGCATTCACTTGGCACTTCTAGCAGAAAACTGTTGTGGATGCTTCAGCCTTATCTTTTAAACTAATGTGATATGGATGTGGTCTGGGGTGTGGAAGATTTGCAAGAAGCCTCAATGAATTTCTGCAGCACATCTTTTAAAATGGTACACAGTGTGCTACACTGTTGCATATAAATGATATACTGTGAATGATATTGCACTTTGTTCATAGAATGGAACATTTGTAGCAGTTGGCTCACTACTACATCATGGATGCATTTACACAATGATCTCACAGCCAAGAGGAAGGCATTTGCCAGTGTATTGCCTAAACTGGAGAGTTTCAGATAAGAAGAGAGACTGGATAGACTGGGGATATTTTCCTTAAAGGAGAAGAAACTTGGTGGGACATGATTGAGATGTATACAATTATATGGGGCATTGATAGGGAATTTGGGAAGAAATGTTTCCCCATGGTGGAAGGATCAACGACCAGGGAGCAGAGTTTTAAGGTAAGGGACAGGAGTTTAGAGGGGGAAAAAAATTACTCAGATGGTGTAAGGAATTTAACTGCTTGTCAGGGTGGTCAAGACAGAAACCCTCATAACACTGCATTATTTAGTTGTGCACTTGCAATATTAAAGGCATACAAGCCTATGTGCTAAGTGCTGGAAAACAGGATTGGATTAATTAGGTGCTTGTTTTTGATCAGCGCAAACACTATGACTTGCAGATTTCTCTGACCCTACCCAAGAAGGAAAAGTAGCAATGATTATTTTATCAAATAAAAAGAAAGGCTTGCATTTATATAATGCCAATCACAGTGCCCCTAACAGCCAATGAAATACTTTTAAAATGCAGTCACTGTGATAATTTTGACCAATTTTCATGAAGGAGGCTTGCAGAAAACACATTTTAGTTTCTTACTTATATTTGGTGCAAATGTCTTCTCTGTCCTGGTCAAACAGCCTACCAGTACATATGAAGGATGATCACATGATCCTATGGCTCCTAGCTTGCAGTCTTGGCACTTATTCACTTTGTCAGTAATTGGAGACTGACGGCTTTTATGTCTGGTATTGCTTTTCAGCACAGAAGAAGAGGAGGAGACAGGAAGCTTGTCACAGCAGGGAATACTGAACAGTAAAGAGATGGACACATTGCTGTACAACATCAGGCTACATCAAAGCCTACCTGCAGGAAGGGCCAGCAGCCTACATGGCAAACATGCTGCATGTGCTTCAAGGTAAATGGCTATGTATGAAAGAGAGCAGTCCTCAGCGGGATCAAGACAGGCAAGTGATATCACCACAGTTAGTCAAAGGGCTTGTTCTATTCCAGATCAGGGATTGGCTATGATAAGTTAGGGCTTTGTCTGCAAGAGTCTGAAGATGAATGTTCTTGCGTGCTGGGGACTGGGCCATGGTCAATCCTGCAAGTGGTGCAGAGATGACAGATAGGTCACCCAGGTTACAGAGGATCCATCAATCCAGGGGTGGGTCAATATTTCTTGCAAAGAACCAAGGGAACGGTTTCAACAAAATAGAAATGGAAAAGCAGTCAGTGGTATTACAGGAGAAGGAGGGTTGGCAAGGTGGCCCTAGTGAGCAAATAGGAAGTGCAGAGGGCAAGAAGGTTTAGTAGTTTAGTAGATGAGATGAGTTCGAACCATTATGCGATTACGCGAGTTGTAGTCAATGAATCCTGGTACGATACCTGCACAGTGGCAAAATTAGAGTGAGTGATGGTCCTGTGAGTGTGAGGTAGCATAGAACAGATAGTGGCACTTAGCCTTGTAAAATCCAGGTAAACACTGACTTCCTTCTGGTACTGCCGAGCAATGGCCTGGGCTGCTATGTGTGCCCAGCCTGGCTGCGACTGGTGGCATGTTGTTGACCAGCAGGAAGAGGAAAGGCCCTCCATTGCACCATTTCACTTACCAGGTCCCTGTCTGTGAAAGCTGGGTGTGAGGTTGCCTTTCTGGATCATGTCCTCAGCAATAAAGAGCAAACTCCACAGTGTGAGCGTCAGTGCCTGGCTTGCAACATTTAAAATGGTATGGCACTAGGCTTCATAAATGATGCCAACAATGTGAATGCTGGAAGGTTCCAGCAGTGGCAAGCACTTCCACATCTCCCGCCACACGACTGCACAAGGAGGACGCCAAAGAGCCAACACGAATTATTAACAAGGGAAACTGTAAAAAGATTTACTGAGAAAAGGCACTGCGAGAGATGGTGGACCAGCTGCCATGGACCTTATTTACTAACTAACTCAAAAAGGGATTTTTTTAAAAAATGGTTGGCAAAGGAACTCAAAAACAATATGATGGGGAAACCTACACAGATAGGGGCAGTTTGGAAAATCAGTAGTTCGCACTGCTGTCTCACAGCACCAGGTTCAATTCCATCCTTGGGATGATTGTCTGTGTGGAGTTTGCACATTCTCCCCATGTCTGCCCTGAGAGGTGTCGGGGCTGGATCTGCATGGGATGTCCTTCGGAGGGTTGGTGTGGACTCAATGGGCCGAATGGCCTGCTTCCACACTGTAGGGATTCTATGATTCTGGAATGCACTGCAAGAAAAGGCTATGGAAGATGATTTAATGATTATTTTAAGAGAAATTGGGTAATTACTTAAAAATGAAAAGAGCTTGAAAAGAAAAAGAAAATGCTAAAATCTGGAGAATGAACAGGGGTGTGAGGTTAGCTGACTTGGTAGTTCTTTCAAGGAACAATCATGTTGGGTCAAATGGCCACCATTTGGGTTGTATTAAACATGTTTCTATTTTCACTGATGATGTTTAAACTCACACCATCCTGAATGCAAACTTTGAGAAGTAATCCTATTATGCATAGTTTCAATATTCAACACTGATAGTAATAGAAATTGACATTATAACAGTTCTATTTGGAAACACGCTGGAATAAGGGACTGAGAGTCAATTACAACATTAGACATAGCTGAGTGCTTTAAATCAACGCAAGGCCCCTATTTGGCTGTAGAAAATGCTGCAACATTCATTACAACCATTAGTGGACAGAATCCAATAGTGCAAAGGGCCATTAAAAATCTCGAGCTGGTGTTTCTTTTGATTCAATAGGCTTATTTTAGGATTGAATGTTGCAATCTAATACCTACTCTTTTAGACAACTGGTTTGTTAAATTCATATCAAAATTTAACTACACTACTGTATTGTCCTTTAAAATCACACCTACATGGTCAAATTCCCGAAGCACCAATTAATTGGGTAAGACCATTCTAAAGCAAATTGATATCTGTACTATTTACAAGCTATTGTACATTGAATGCCTGTCAAAAAATCTCCAAATTAGCTGTAAAAGAGAATGCAATGGCAATTAGACTAAAATACAAACTTACAAAACATCTTCTTTCAATTCAAATAGAATTGATCAGAAATAAAATAGAATCCACTTGTTACTCAGTTCAAGTCAATAAATGTCTGATTGAGTCCTTACGAATACATTGCATTAAAACTTTACTCACTTAAAAAGGTGCTCTGAAGCCTTGAATTCACTTATTTGCACATTACTTTCATCCTCTATCCAGCAAATAGTCTATTCTTGTTGCCACATATGGCTTTTTATCTGCTCTGGACAGCATATTCTCGAACAGATGAAATAGACGCCAATTGATTTGCTGTCGACCATGGTAAATTAATAGCAACAAATTGCTGAGAGCCCCTGTCTCGCTGCTCCGCCATGCTTCAGCAGTTTTGCTTTATTTGCTTCATGATGGGCAGCAGTCAAGCCTCTTCAAGTCAATTTCTTCTTAACAACCTGCAATACTTCTCAGTAGTGAAAATAGAGCCGTCGCTTGTAAGCCAGAAATCAATACTACTATTGCCCTTAGAAAATGCTAAACAAGCAGTATTGACAATCCACTTGGTGCTGGAGGGTATCGGATATAATGCAAATCTATATTCCTCTCCTCCTTGTAGTCACTGTACTTCACTAAAAGGTTTCTAATGTTATTTATCATCATTTCCGATCGACTACTGCAGTTATGATTTTGAGATTCAATCAATGGGCCGAGCCCTTAAATTTGTATTTAATTGTTTTGAACAACAATCACATTTTTTATTGTACATTGCTCACACTAGAGATTTACTCTGCCAAAAATCCTTAGAACAGAAAGCTTCTGATTGATATCAAGTGGAAACAATAAAGGGCTGCGAAGAAAACAAGCTGTCATCACCCTTGTACTGTCTCCTTTATATCCTTAGCTTTCTAGTCCACATATACAGTCCCTTCCAAAACGGACCAGTTTATCAATGCACCAAATTCAGAGTAATTTTTAGAGTGAAAATAATTATTCACAAACATGAAGTAGACAATTGCATCAGCACTTCAGTTGACAGGAATACGAATTTTCAACTCAAATTAGTTATTGTATACATAAGAGCAACTGCAAAGTTGAAATTGAATACTGTGGCTCAGGTAACTGTTACAAACCACTTAATCAGCATTCTTACAGCTTATGATGTCATCTGAACCCCCAGATTAGATTAGCCATAATCATTTTCAGTGCTATTCTGTGTACTCTGTCATGCATAACATTGAGATACATACAGATTAATAGTTTTAATCTTAACAAAAACTGAACATTGTTAAAATTAGCTGTATTATAAATTGATCGATAAACATCTAGAATTATGATTTTCTAAAGTGTGATTATACGAAATCTGACGTAGATTCCTGTTGTATAAAGACAAGTACAGAAATTTACCATAACATCAGAGACTAACTCTTAGACTGCTGGCAGGTTCAATTAAATTCACTAGATCAGTTGCATTCTGAATCTTCGTCTTCTATGCTTTAATACTAACATTAATACTGAAGATGCAATTCATCATGTAGCATATGAAATACTAAAACATAATGCAGATCACTAACATATTGATTATATAAAATCCAGAAGTTAATTTAAGCATATGAAAATTTACACTTAAGTATTAATTATCACTGCAAATTTTCTAAGAAGTAAAAATGGGGCTTGAAATTTGAATGACAACAGAAATATATCCAGATCATCTTCAAACAGAATAGCTATAAGCCTTGAATTTAACAAAAGAAAAAACCTATTTAGTTATTTAGATTTAAAAGAGGTGCATCAGAGAGAAAATGTTTAAAATAACTTTAAATCTCTTATCTCTTTAAATATTATTTATATATTTGTAATATTAGCATTAGTTACCTACTTTAACATGGGTATACCATTTAAAATATTTAAAACAGGTTTCAGAATTTGTGGTATTTCAGCTTACATTTTGGATAAATTCAGGATGTTATGTCGTTGCCATAGCTCAATATCTCACTACAATAGCACAACTGGTAGCAATTGTTCAGTCAAGTGCAGTAAAACTTACTATGGTTAAATATAAAACTATACTACTTTTAAAAGTTAGAAGTTACTTTTAGCATGCAGATGACAATTTAAAATTTTACATCTGAAATTGGCAGAATTTGGATGAATACTATTTTGAAATATTTCCCACAGTTTTCAATAAATTAAATGCAAAACAAAATCTTTGATAATGCCTTACTAAGAACAAAGCAAAACTCAAGTAATGGTGCAATTCTCTCAAAAGGAATATATTCTTAAATACTTCACTTCAATCATTTCTGCTAAAGGAAGTGCAAAACGAATGAGGACCAAAACAATAAAATTTAAGAACAAAATCAACATTATGGTGTGACTGGTGCATTAGCATTATTCCTGATATTTGCTAATCCCATCACAATACCATTACAACCATCATGCTATATGCTAATATAATTAGGCTCTGACAACACAAACTGAATCTTTAAAGTGGATGGTGGGGAACAATAATTTATACATACAAAATACGCACGTTCTCAAATACTGTGCTACATTTAGAACTCAAGAATGTCACCCTGGAATTCCCGTGGTCTGATAAGTGAATTAGTCCATACTGATTTCAAGAACAAGGTACAAATGCAAAACAGATCAATGCAGCTGAAATATTGTCCATTTCCCAATAAAGGTGACCTTATCGAAAATATCTGGAACCTAATACATAACGTTTAGCTGAAAGGTTGGAATAAAATCAGAACTTAAGTAATGGCTTGAAAGATTTCCACTGTGTGCATGTATATACATATGCATGTGTATGTACAGATACAATTTTCTGACATGCTACTTGTATTGAATATATACACCTGATAGGAAAATCTTTTTATTCAAAAAAAAATCCTTTGTTCCTGAAGGTCACATAAGTGAGAGAGAGGTTTTAAAATATCCAAAATCACAGTATATTAAGGAACTGGAAGCCACCAGCATTTCTGCTCGTTGCACAAAGAGTAAATAAAATGGTAGTTAAAGTTACATTAACTTTTTTTTTCAGAATTGAATTACACGAATGAAGGACATGAATTAAATGAATAAGACGCACAAATCACGTTTTTATAAATATAAATCCTTTGGATTACTACATATTTTAAATAGGCAAATCCTAAACAATACTGCATATTTCAACTAGTTCACATACTCAGTGGTGGACAAGATCACATGAACCACTGAGGGCATAAATTTTAAATTACATAAGTAGATGATACGACACCAATTCAGTGACATCATCGTTGTTTGACTGTCTGCATTTCATGTTCGACAAAGCAATGGCTGTTTGGAAGCAGAGTGGATATTTCCCAATTATGCTACAGTGCAAATATATCTGGGTAATTTGTACAAGCTACGGATACAGTGGTTCACTGGCTTTAGAAGCTGTGTTACAATCTTATTGTGTACATTATTTTAAAAAGTTGCAATTGTTTAATCTTCTTTAAATAGCATTAACATTCTATCTCACTTAAAATAAAACAAAACTACTTCTCACGGCTAAGCCTTGAAACAAGCTATTATTTTCCCCTTAAAGAGCGTGCAAACAAATAAAGACTAAGCCTGTCTATTTGACTCTTGCATGTGGCAAATACAGGAATAAATTGTCTAAAATAATCCTTTTGATCTCAGAGTTATTTCCAAGAATAAGATATTTGCGCATTTCCAAACTTCTTTTTCCATTTAATTTTACTAATTCATAGGACTCCTAGTCTTTAAGAGAAAAATTTTTTAAAAACTAGCAGTCTAGTAAATCAGTTTCATAACAAGATTAGAACTGGATAGGGAACTGCATGCTCGTCCCACCTCTGTGTATAAAAATCAATCTCACTATAAAATAATAGATACCTACATTCTAACTTCAGCTCCTACATGTGAATACCAAAACTAATATTAAATGTAAAATGAAAATTGTCTTTATATCTTTAAACTATCAATACGTTATGTTTTAAATAAAACGCTTCATTCAAAACCCCTCATATACCCACCATGCTCTCATTTAAATACAAGCCCGCTTACCCTCTCCTTAGACAATCAAAGCAGATGTCTTTTTAAAAATTATACTCAAGAGAATGCAAGGTGGACTTCTCAAAACTCATTTATTTCCTCACATGAGGATTCATCAGCTGTAAACTGCTCAATTTCCCCCAAGTTAAAAAGGTGTTCTTTAACCTGAACTAATGACCAGTATGCAAGAAGCACCAATTTGATCCTCATTACTGCCCCTTATCAAGGCTCATTTGCTGTACGATTTTTGAAACTAAGCGCCAATATTTCCTGATTAGACCATAATCCAAGTGTTGTCAAGGGACCAGCAGAAGGGGTCTTATTCTAATGATGCCTTCTTCTAGATGACAGTGCATTCTGAAAAGCTATCAAATTACTCTGCTCCTTCGTTGATCTATATTTTCCACTTCCTGCTCACGATATCTAAAAGAATAAATGGTGGCCATTTAAAAATGTTTAAAGAGCGTTGGTATTGATTTACACAGTCACCCTTCATATAATGTATTAAACAAAATCACAAAACAGATTATTCCATATATTTTAAAATTCATTACCATTCAGTTTTACAGCGTATTCGGGTAATTTTGCAGACACACTCGTCAAAACTCATCCTTATAAAATAAGTTTTGAAAGAAGCAAAATAAAGATAGTTTGTGCATCTTTGAGATAGTACATCATTATCCAGCTCCTTACTCACAAAGCAACAAAAGCAACAATCCTGCTATATAGCTACCATTTCCCTACCACAAAAGCATCATCCTCTAGGCATTTTCAGCTTTCCCCAAAACACATAGTTGGCTTTATTTACAAATACATGGTAAGGACAGAGTCACATAGAACAAATCTACACCAAGCATCCCACTTTAAGCAATAATCCACAGAAGATCTCTCAAAGGTGATGGGGGAATTATGCAAATCATTTTAAAAGTGATAAGAAATTGCATTTCACAAGCAGGATATCCCTTTTTTTGTACAGAAACATCTTAAATGGAGTTACTCAAAAAATACCTTTCTTTGCTTGATTTACACACCTGTTCTTGTGACTCAGAGTGGAATTATCAATCATGCTGACAAGGACAGTACATCAGTGCTCTGCCAAAGTGTGAAAGATTTATTACTCCAAACACAGGCAAACAATCAATGAGTGTTTTTAAAATCATGTCAAAGGATATGATATTGTGATCAACACTTAGATTCTGGGAGCTCAATTTCAAGTAATACAATACATGGTGTCACTTATGCTATGTGAAATTCTGGATAGTTATCATTGTTGAATAGGTGTAAAAAAAAAGTCAGTGTAAACAAAAAGGTCCTGAACTGGAACATTTTGATACCATCGCAGTCTTACAAATTTCTGCAACAATATTTTCATTTGAAACCTCCTGATTCTCAATAGACAGGGAGGAAATCTTGGTTTGATAATTTTAATGTTAGAAGTTATTTTCATGCTGAAGATGTTGTTCAAAAGTGATTCTAGCTGCTATTCAAAACATACTATGTACACATCTTGGTGAATAAACTTCAGTAACAAGATCTGTTCAACTATCATAATTTTGGTTTGTTAAACAAAGAGTCAGGTGGAACTATATAATGTACAACTCCTTAAGGAGTTGACTAATCCTGTAAAGTTTCTGCCGTTTTCAGCATTGAACTCTCAATTACTCCTCTTCAAAATCTTATAATCACATTTGCATAAATCTATTTCAATTGCCCAACATCACATTTTCAAATAACAACTACATCCTTCAAATATTTATTGAAAGTGGAAGAGTCTTACCTGTTTGTGCATTTCTATATTCAGTCCATAAGACATTTCATAATACTGGGAATGGAACAGAAGATATAGCTGGTAAACGCACCTTGATTTTAGCATTCACAATCACGAAAATTGATAAATATGGTGAATTATCAACATCTGCCATTACAAAAACACAAGTCACGTTTAAACTTACCATGACATAATGGCGTTGCATTTCAGTCTTTTCACTGGCTAGCTTTTCACATTCCAATTTCAAACTGTTTAAATAAAGAAAAATTGTTCAAGGCGCTATCTGGACATTTCATAGACCGCGCTGCCGGCTACATTTTGCGTAAACGTTCTTACCCTTACGATTGGAAGTGTTGGCTTACCAAGACAGGGTGCACTTAATTAATGCTGTACCGCGTTTTGTTATTCCAGAAAAATGATTTATGATGCTAACTCTGTGTACATGCCAAAATGTGACAGCATGTATTTTAAGATTGATTTTAATAAGTACAAGTAGAATCCCAAACCTGACACATGCAAACATGACAAGTGCGTCAACGGTATTTCTTTCAATAGACTCAATTCATTAGAACAGAAAAGGGAACCATTACTTAGCGATTAAAAATACCAACTCAATTGGTACAAAATACAGGGATTCTGAAGAAAGCAATACTTGGTCCACTACCAACAGTGCCAAATTGTGTGTTTTACAAAGTTTATACTTTCTGCAAAAACAAAAGCAAAACAGGATCGCTACATTTAAAAACAGAAAATGTGCAGTAACTCAAAAAGTTTGTAAATAATAACTATCGAAAAGCGATTTTAAAAAGTGATGCCATATATTTAAAAACAATGAATCGAAGTTGCAGATCTGCCGAGCTGCACCGAACAATGTTTTAATGCAGCTTTGGGGGCGTTACAATAATAAGAGATGCGATTGTTTCACACTTTGTAGCCTCGACATGTCAGGCGAATGAAGAGCAGTTTCAGAGGTTATTGCTTTTTCACCGTCACATCACACGAATGAGAAAATGTGAACGCGAAATAAAAGGAAATCAGAGCACTGAGATCTAAAAATAATATCGAAACATTGAGTGTATGGAGGGCAGAGATGACCCGCGCTCGAAGTCCCTCACAGCAATTCGATTCACTTGTTTTCACTCTGGTAAGAAGAAACGTTTCAGAAGAAATTCAACAGAATGCAACGGCTCGGTTGAAGCAAGTCACCTCCGTACCCCATTGCATTGATGTTAAAAATCCGTCTTCATTTCATTTTCAACACGAGAAATAGTACCAGCGTTGCACTTATGCACCATCCAAACAGCAGCAACCTCGAGAACATTTCCCCTCAGACGATTAAATGGGAGGAAATAGAAGCTTACATGCAATTCTCCACGCGTAGACAGTATACAGTACACCATAACCCTACCCGTGCAAAAGGAAGACGCTGAGAAAAGGAGTAGGTTTGAAAACCGAGAAAGGTTTTTCATACCCTTACTGCATTCGTATAACTACACTTGACTTGTACTTCCAGAAACACTAATGTTGCGAGGTTTTCTTTATATGAAAAGCTATTCTATCTACCTGTGATACTGCGCCTGTAAAAACTGAAATTCTTCTTTGATGCGATCACACGATTCGGAGATGGTGAATTTAAAGGGCTGTGCAGGCTGGTGAGGCGCCTAGAAATAAGAGGGGAGAAAAACCAGCATCAGTACCGAGACAAGTCGTCCACCAATCCCATCAAATTGCTATTCCTTCACGTTATTGACAAAGCGAACGGAAACACTGCACCTTGCACGTCTCCAAATATTTACTGAAAGACTATAATTAAAGGCGTGTTGAGAGAAATCTAAAGCTCGCGTTGTGATTGTCCGTGTGTGATGTTTGGGGAAAGAGGAGGGAGATAAAACAAAACATACAAAAACAACATGCAACACACAAACACACTTACGGGATGTCTGGCTTGAGGATACATCTCGCTGGGATTTTTTGCACCAAAAGCCTTCTCGGTCGATCAGGTCAGAATTGGTGTCATTTAAGTTCCTTAATTTAAAAAGTCACCAAGTTGTAGGCGATCCGGTAGAAGGCGAGGATCTCTCCCTCTCTTTAGATCTCTCCGATCCCCAAAAAAGCGAATGAAACAAACAGAAAAAAAAAGTGGAGCATCGGGATGAGGGCTGCAGATTCTCCGGGAGATTTCCTCCGATCCGGGATCCTGCTGTGCGGGGCAGCGGCTCGAAGCGACCTCACAGCATCAGTGAGTCCAGACTGGCTGTGGCAGAGGGACAAGGAGCCTGGGCGACAGGCGGAGTGGTGGCGGCGGCAGCAACAGCAGCAGCTTCTTCCCTGCCCTTCATCCGATAACAGACCGAAGTAATGATTCGTGTTTACCAAATTTAGAAGCGCCGTGTCATTAACATTCTTACAGATTCACACCCCGGTCAACTTCACTTCAGCGACGGAAAGAGGAGGTATAGGGGATGTGATACTTCACCCGGAGCTGAGCGGAGCAGCCAGAGACTCGGGGTGGGGAGAGGTGTACAGATGGACCCTGGGATCTGTAGTCTACTTGCCTCTACTTCCGGGCTGCAGACTACGGACTACCGGAGCCGCACTAACTACAACTCCCATGAAGCTGCGCGGCACAATTCCTGCCCCGGCGGCTGCCGTTTTGATCTGCGGTCCAATGGCAAGCGGCGACTCTGCTTCCACCACACACCCCGCCGCGCGTCTGTATCAAACCGTCCACCAATCGTCGCGTGGGACATCGTTGGTCACGCCCTCCCATTCTCCAATGTTGGCCAATGCCAAACGGCCTCGGCTAGTGATCCCCACGTGGGGCGGTGACGGAGGGCTGGTGAACAGACCAATGAGAGTGGGTAGAATGTGCACGGCGGACGCCTGGCGGCGCAGAGCGCGTTGCCGTTCGCCGGGTGCTCAGGATTTTTTTCACCCTCCAGTGCAAGCGGAAAGTTGGTGAAAAAAGAGGAAACATTTGTTCATCTGTCAATCAAAGTAACGTGGGCTCTGCCGGCGTTAGGTGAAATGAGAGTGTTTTCCTCTCGTGCTCTATTCTATGCGAATGCTGTCTGCAATGTTGGTTAATTAGGGTCGAATGTCTCTTTGCAAAATACTGGAGCAATCTGTCATTACAGAGAGGGTTGGGGACCCCCAAGGCTCCGTAAAGGTGAGCAAGGGGAGGAAGGTGGGTGGTATGGAGGAGCACTTTGCTCGCACCTCCAGAATTTGACATGTTTTAACTCTGCATAACAAAACCCAATTCAAAAGCAAGCACGTCGAAAATTATATTTAACTACATTAGCGCTTTCACTTCTTCCTTAGGAAAACAGTGCCTTCTTTTTATTGATTCATTTTTACCCAGAGCGATTCCGGAAAGAAAATGGTTGATAGCCAACACATAATTTCAGAGATTTTCTTTTCTTAGCTACTTTCTGTATGGAAGCGCATGTGATTACAAATGTGAATGTTTCTTTGGAAGGCGGAAATGGAAACGTTATAAATTTCTAGCAATTCGATCCATCACTGCGGCCGACATTCATAACAACTAAAACAAATAAGTAATATGTGACCACTAAACAAGATACTGGCTAAATCGTTGTCTTAGATTTGAATTTTAATTAAAAAGAGCGCAAACATGATATCATTGAAATAATATCCTTTAGCAGTTAATTCAGATTTCCTCCAATTAGAGCTCTCTAGTATAGTCCAAAAATTGATTTGGTGGCAATTTTGTGGTAATCTCGTCATTCACACAGTTTTTATTGTAACACTTCTTTTCCTTTCAGCAGAAGATTCCAAAACATAGCAGTCTTCCCTTGACAACAAAGTGCTTCTATATTATGTTGTGCGATATTGCTTCCTTTTGTTCTTGCCATCTTCTGTTTACATTCTTATCAGTCCATCTTTTGATTGAATGAATGATTCTGGGAGGAGTCTGAATTTAAAACAAAGTGCAATTGTGTTCGTGTCGATTTTCAGATGTTTGATTTACATATTTATGACTTTCTGCCAACTTTATAGGTGGAATGAATGCTCCATGGTGCCCATGAAATTTAACTTGCCCCATATTCCAAACACGAAACATAGCACAATGATTTTAAGGTCTCTTCTGAATGAATGACCTAGAAGACGCATCGTTAAGAGAGTTGGGTAAGTTTTGGCAATTACATTGAGAGCAGTAGATACTTAGAAGTGACTAAAACACAATGATCGTTATCACAGTCAATTTTACACCGGCTGACCAGTTGGTTTCAATGTAGGTAGTCCAGAATATTGTAAAATTGGTTTGTTAAGGCTATTCAGTTTTTCACTCTTGTCTTTGTATAACCAGCAAGCCATTCATTATTGAGGATATTAAGATTTACAATGAACGTTCACAGTAAAGAAATACATTAACTGAAATCCTAAAATCTGCGCTACCCTTGTCGCGTTTTCTCATTGCTGAAAGGTGTAAATCTCGTCAGCAACTGTGTCTATTTCATTCCAGTTTATAATTCTTCATTATAAACTGTGACGACAAGACGGAAGAAATTCATCATCACCGTTTCAAGGCACAATTAAAACTGTGCCTTGAAAATAGGTCCAGACACTTCGCAAAGAGTTCGGAGTTCTGTATTGGGGTCTCTTGCACGGGGTCTCTCAATTCTACTCATAAGTATTTGAAATCAGTTGTTAATATCCCCTTTTACAAGCGGAAAATAGTTCAAAGTGACTCTTCCGACTACGCCCGGTGCTGTGAACGTAGCAAAATAGCTGATAGGATTGCCTAAAACGGGCGTGAGGTTCCTTGCATATGCAAATAAGAAGGCAAATGCCAAATTTAATTCAGCTCCGAGAAATTGAACAACAGTGACAATGATGCTACTCCCTTCAGGTTTGGTTTTTAGGTAGCCGAGGCGGTCATCAGCAAAGGGTGAGATCTTGCTTTTTTTTTAGTTCACATGGAACTAGAAGCAGTACTGTCCATGTTGTATTGCATGCTGCCTTTGCATGGACAATTCTGGAGTCGATTACGAGTACTGGAGAATTTCTATCCAATTGACTGTCCTCGCACTTCTGTATGCAAGATGAATTTAGATTATAGGATCAACGGCGTTCAAAAAATATTATGAATAATGTAACATTAAGTTTAGATCATCTGATATGAATTAGTCTTTCGGATTCTCTTATTCCTAGTATCAAGATTGAGAATGAAATACATTTTAAAATCAATGGTTTCTGCACTTTGTGTTGAGGTAATTGTGAAAAATTGTGCGGGGGTCGTTGCGAAATTCGTTAACACGAGAAACATAACGTGCACGGGTATTGAATTAACAGTTCTTCTAAAAATAGAAGGGTAAATAAGCCTAGGTGTGAAAGGGGAAGCTCTTGCTTTATGGAATCTCTTTGTTCCGCGATATTTCTCAAGATTTACTATCACCTCGTCATTTCTAATTTTTGCTTCCGGGAGTGATCCAACACCCAGTATTGGCATCAGGTACAAACATATTCTTCCATTTGAAGTTTCCAGATGTGAATGTAGCCTACAGAGATGAGGTGAATAATTATATCCACCAAGAGTTGTAAGGTCCTAAAAGTGTTTTCTTCAGTTGTAACACAGGCTTAAGTAAAAGTCCCACTGCTCACCGTTGTTTTACCATTAACCGATATTCTAATGCACCAAGAAAAATCACCCTAAACATCTCGGAAAGGGCACCAGGTTCTGATAAAAGTGTGAAATTATTTATGGAATAGATTTTAGATTTGGAGTTAAGAAAGCTATTTGGTTGAAATGCAGAGAGATTGAATTGGGATGTAAATAAGCACTAGGTTCAGTGATCTTGAACAAGTAGAGGAGTTGAAGCAGACAGATTGAGAAGGTAATTTTTGAGAGAGCAGGCCAGTAAAGTTTGAGAGAAAATGAGGTCAAAGAAGTTGAGTGTGTGGATGTTCAGACAGGTGTGTTTTGAACAGCCCACCACATGGAAACGTCAAATGTTTGAAGCCTTCACCCACAGCCCACCTCATATGCTGCAGACCTTGTCAGAAAGAATGCATTCGCAGATCTTCTGGATTCACCTTATCAAATTCCTCTTAAATAATTTTTCACCACCATTTCAGGTAGTGCATTCCAGATCATTATCCAACTCACTCCACAAAAAGACTCACAGTTCACTTCATCTCTTTTGATCAATGTATTAAAGCTTTTTTAGAAAGTTATTTCACGGGAAATGGGCAATGCTGGCTAGACCAGAATTTGTTATCTACCCTGAATTGCCCTTGCGGAGGTGATAGTGAGCAGTTTTCTTACATTGCTGTAGTCTATATGAGCTGCAAATGTGTTGCTGGTTAAAGTGCAACAGGTCAGGTAGCATCCAAGGAACAGGAAATTCGACGTTTCAGGCATAAGCCCTACATCAGGAATCCAAGGAACGGGAAATTCGACGTTTCGGGCATAAATGTCGAATTTCCTGTTCCTTGGATGCTGCCTGACCTGCTGCGCTTTAACCAGCAACACATTTTCAGCTCTGATCTCCAGCATCTGCAAACCTCACTTTTTCCTTGTCGTCTATATGAAGTTGGTTCATATGGACTACCTTCATTGAAACTAATATTAGGAAAGCAATTCTAAGATTTTGAGCCGACAACAGCAAAGAAGTGGCAATGTTGTTTCAAGTCGAGATGGTGCATGGCTTGGAGGTGAAGGACTTTTGCCTGAAATGTCGATTTTTACTGCTCCTCGGATGCTGCCTGAACTGCTGTGATTTTCCAGCACCACTAATCCAGAATCTGGTTTCCAGCGTCTGCAGTCATTGTTTTTACCTTGGAGGTGAACCTGCCTCTACTGTACTGCCTGTACTGCCCTAACCCTTCTGTGGAGTAACATCAGTATATTTGGAAGGTGTCCTTTAATTAACAACAAATACCTTTGGGAATAGGTTCGCTTTGCTTATTCTATTAAATGCTTTCACGATTTTTACGCTCAATGTCCTCTCAACATTTCATGTTCTACACATAGAAAATCTTCAACTTCTGTTTCATATAACTATCATGCCTCATCCATGATACCTTCCATTTTATTATATTGGTACATCATCGTATTGTTTTTTAACATTCACATTAAAGCACATCAACTACACTACCATCATCAATCCTTTCCATTAATTAAGTAACTTAATCCAAGTTATTTGCTTTATGCAAAGAAGAAGCAAGGAACACCAAGCCATTTGGATCTCCCAACCCCCTCCCTACAATCCCCACTGAGCCTGCACTGCCATAGAGTTACAGAGTCAAACAGCACGGAAACAGACCCTTCGGTCCAACCAGTCTATTCCAAACATAATCCCAAACTGAAGTAGTCCCACCTGCTTGCTCCTGGTTGATATCCCTCCAAGCCTTTTCTATTCATGTATCTATCTAAGTGTCTTTTACACATTGTAATTGTTTCACTATTTGATGAGCTTCTATCAGACCGTGTCTCAAACTCCTATACTCCAGTGAAAACATCTCAGGCCATCCAGCCTTTCTTTACGACTCAAACCTTCTGCACCCAATCATGAATGATCTGATTATAACCTTAAATCCACGTTTCCATTTGAATACAGAACTGGCTGAATGGTAGAAGACAGAGGGTGGTGGTGGAGAGTTGTTTTTCATACTGGAAGCCTGTGACCAGTGGAGTGCCACAAGGATTGGTGCTAGGTCCTCTACTTTTTGTAATTTACATAAATGATTTGGATGCGAGCATAAGAGGTACAGTTAGTAGGTTTGCAGATGACACCAAAATTGGAGGTGTAGTGGACAGTGAAGAGGGTTACCTCAGATTCCACAGGATCTTGACCAGATGGGCCAATGGACTGAGAAGAGGCAGATGGAGTTTAATTCAGATAAGTGCAAGGTGCTACATTTTGGGAAAGCAAATCTTAGCAGGACGTCTACACTTAACAGTAAGGTCCTAGGGAGGTGTACAAAATAATGAAGGGCATGGATAGGGTAAATAGGCAAAGTCTCTTCCCGGGAGTCCAGAACTAGAGGGCATAGGTTTAGGGTGAGAGGGGAACGATATAAAAAAGACCTACGGGGCAACATTTTTCACACAGAGGGTGGTACATGTATGGAATGAGCTGCCAGAGGAAGTTATGGAGGCTAGTACAATTGCAGCATTTAAAAGGCATTTGGATGGGAATATGATTGGAAGGGTTTGGAGGGATATGGGCTGGGTGCTGGCAGGTGGGACTAGATCGGGTGGGATATCTGGTCGGCATGGGCAGGTTGGACCGAAGGGTCTGTTTCCATGCTGTAAATCTCTATGATGCTATGACACTGCTTTCAGTTCCATTTCAGGTTAAGTTCCAAAGGTACATTATATATTGTGAGGGAAAAAAAATCCACCTCTGTTTTAAATGGGAAATCCCTTATTTTAAAACACTGACCTATAAATCTCAATTCTCCCATAAAAGGAGCATCCTTTACATTATCTACCCTGTCAAGATTCCTCAGGATTATAGATGTTACAACAAGTCACTTCTTATTGTACTAAACTCCAGCATTTGCAAGTCTAGCCTATATAACCTCTCCTCATAAGACTACTGAAGCTGTTCCATCAATGACCTTCCCTCAATCACAAAGTCAGAAGTGGGGATGTTCATCATTGTCATTATTCAAGGTCATTCATGTCTCATCAGATACTGAAATAATACATGCCCAAATGAAGCAAAGCCTGGATAATATCCAAACTTGGGCTTACAAATGGTGAGTACATTGTTGCCTCAAAATTGCCAAGTAATTACAAATCACCCCATCATGTTTTGGCTTATTGCTGAATCCCCTACTATTAACATATTAAGCAGAAACTGAACTGGACTGGTCATAGAGTTCTACAGTAAGTAAATCATCTCCTGACCAGCATTTCCTGGAAGCACATGCAGGTTAGAAGGGAAGTTGCTCTTGACTTTCCAAAGCCTGCCAACCATCTACAAAGCACAAATCAAGAATGTGATGGTGTACTCTCCTGGCTGAGTGTAGCTCCAACAACACTCCAGAAACTTGACGCTATCTCAGACCAAACCACTCTCTTGATTTGCAGCACATCCTCAAACATTAACTCTTTTCACCACTGACACACAGTAGCATAAATGTGTATCATTTGCAGTGCAGAAATTCACCAAGGCATCTAGAGCACTCCCCCCAAACTCATAGTCACTACCATTTAGCAGGACAAGGACAGCAGATACATGGGAAGTCCACCAGCTTTGAGTTCTCCGACAAGCCATTTACCATCCTGATTTGTAAATATATTGCCGTAAATATATCTTAGCTCAGCACCACCTTCACAAGGTCAATCAAGAATGAGCAATGGATGCTAGTTGAACCAGTGAAGCTCATATCCCATGTGTATATATATTTTTTAAATCCACATTGTTGGTTAGATGCTAATGTTTTGCTGTATGTGAACAACTTGGCTAAGGTTCAGCAGTTCTGAAGCAGAGGTTTTCAGGAAACGTTGTCCAGGCACTCACCACTTCCTGGATCCAAATCCTTCAGTTGCTTCTTTATAATATGTGGAGAAAATTGCATTGGCTAGAAACTGGCATTTATGTTGATAGCATTCCTCTGGATGAGGCCAAGATGGATCATCCACTTGGAACTTCAACTGCAGGTTGTTGCAAACATTTCTGGCTTATCTTTTGTGCTGGTTCATTAGGCTCTCCCATCATTGAAGATGGGGATATTTGTGGAGCCTCCTCCTTCAGTGAGTTGTTTGATAGTCCACAATTCATAAATTGGAAAAGACAGAAATACAGAACTTAGATCTGAACCATGGAATAACCTCACCTTGTCTATCGGCATGTGTTATGTGGCAAGCAGGTTGTCCTGTATTATAGTTTCACCATGTTGACACCTCATTTTTATGTATGCCTGGCACTGCTTCTGGTATGCCCTTCATTGAATGAGGGTTGATCCCAGGACTTGGGGATGGCAATGTGAAGAAAATGCTAGACCATGAGGTTGTGTTGGGGTACAACTCTGCTGCTGCTGATAGCCCACAGTGCTTCATGAATACTCAGTCTTGAGTTGCTAGGTTGGTTGAAAATCTATTTTATTTAGCAGGTGATAGTATGATACAACATGATAGAGGATATCCTCTATGTGCAGACCAGACTTGACCTCCACAAGAACTGGCCAGTGGTCACTCCTACTGATACTTTCAAAGACTGATGCATCTTGACAGGCAGATTAGTGAGGATGAAGTCAAGTGTGTTTTTTTTTAAATCTCTTGTCATTTATCCCACCACTTGTCACAGACCCAGACTAGCAGCTATGTCCTTTTAGACTCGACCAGCTCAGTCAGTAGTGATGCTGCCAAGCCATTTTTGGCATTGGCCACTGAAGTCTCCTACCTAGAATTCATTTTGCATCCTTGTCACCCTGAGTCCATCTATTAAGTGGTGTTCAAGAGGAGAACCGATTCATCAGTTGATGAAGTTGTGGATGGTAATCAGCAAGAGGTTTCTTGCCAGTTTTTGACCTATTGGCATGGTGGCTCAGTGGTTAGCACTGCTGCCTCTCAGCACCTGCATCCTGGGTTCGATTCCAGCCTTGGGTGGCTGTCTGTGTGGAGTTTGCACATTGTCCCTGTGTCTGTGCGGGTTTCCTCCAGGTGCTCCGATTTCCTCCTACAGTCCAAAGATGTGCATGTTGGGTGAATTGGCCGTGCTAAATTGCCCATAGTGTTGAGAAATGTGTAGCTAGGTGCATTAGTCAGGGGAAATATGGAGTGGTGGGGTGTGGGAATGGGTGTAGGTGGGATACTCTTCGGAGGGCCAATGTGAATTTGTTAGGCAAAATGGCCTGTTTTCACACTGTAGGGCTGCTATGACTTCATGGAAATCAATCTTGATGACTGCCTAGGGAGCACTCTCCTTACAGTGTACCAGTGAACCACCATAGCTGCTGGGCCTGTCTTGCTAGTGGGATAGAATTTACCCAGAAATAATGATGGTGTTACCTTGAACATGGTCTGTAAGGCACAACTGTGTAAGTGTGATAATGTAACCAAATTACTTGATTAGTCTCACTGGTGGCATGATAGTAGTGAGGAGGGTATGGTAGGGTCAACAGAGCTGAGTTGCTGTCATTGTTTCAGGTCAGTGCCAATTTCTCCATCTGGTTTCATTCAGTTTTTGAGAATTTTTGAAACCAGATAAAGGTGACAATTCTCCTTGTCTAGAGGACATGAGTGAACCCCAGATGCATTTTTATAACCATCGATATCGGTTTCATGGTCATCATTAGCCATTTAATTTTAGCTTTTTTACTGACTAGAATGTTCCTGAAATTGTCACAACTTTTTTTTGGAAAACATATACATTTCCTAATTTACCTTTCTTTTTGATCCAAGTTGACTGAAAGCATGAACCAAGTTTCTGTACTTAACAATAATTAGTATGTGTTACAAATCAGTAGAATCTAACTACAGATAAGCAATTATGAGCCCACCAACATATAATTTGAGTAATTAAAACTCTGATCCACTTTTGAAGCTCCTTCTCTGTACACAAATAGACAGACATAAAAATATGGGTGTTTACAGGCAAAGGGAAAGACTGGGAAAAGAGTTCAGTGATCTCCTCGCCCACTCCAAGGAATTGCTGAGATGATTATTTTACAGATCGCAATGCTATTTCTTGATCTTCTTTCTCCAGATACTTTCATTTGTTTACAGGAGGTACCCCAGGGTGACTGGCACATTCTTATAAAGATCTCTGACTTATTAATGAAAAATCACAGCTCGCAACAACTGATAGTCAAAGTAGATAGCTACCTTCAGCTGGCTTTTACTTCAGAGCTGAAACCCAGTTCCTTCCCTTCCAAAGGTCCAATTGCTTTTGCCCAAAAATTCCCATCCCCAATTTGTTCGGCTACCTGGAATCAATCCCATAATTGTTGGCAGACAGGAGGCCTTTATCAGCAACAAGTCACTAGTTCACAGACCAATCAAATACTTGTTGTCGGCCACATCTCTATTCATATGTGACCTCCTGGCACCAGCTCACCCTGAACTAGGTTTTCCTCACTGCTTGAACCATCAGCTCTGTAAACAGCACTTACAATAATTGTCAGATACTCACTTTTAAAAAGTGCAGTAATCCTTCAACAATTCTTGGCTTTTAAAACAGTTATTTTCCCCAATGTAAAGATCAGGAACACAGCAAAATAAAAATATATGGTCTTTACACTCAACATTTCTTTAGCTGACTCTCATTTCTTCTCACTCCTGATCCCCTCTCTCCTTCCCTCTTGTATCCTCCCCAGCTCCCTTCTAGTTTCCACTCCTTATGTTCCATCTTTGCTTCGCTCTCCAATCACCTTGAGACATCCCTCTCCTCACTCCTCTTTTGAGCTCTTCATTACCTCCTCTCCCCCTCATCCTCTCCCAGTAGCGATCCCATAACTACTGTTCTCCCTCCTTCCCACTCCTAATCCCATGACTATCATAAATTGCTTGATATGCAGTTAGTTTTACATGTGTATATACAAATCATAACAAACCATAACTTTTCATGGAGTGCTCTTTTGTAGAGTGCTGTACACCTCACTGTTTACCTATTTCGAGATCTGTATTACACAACAATAAGCATTAGTCTTGCTGAATACTTACAACCAATGAAAATTCCATGTTATTCATTGATTGGGAAGGCTAAGATTTTTCCATTTTTATAGTAGTTTCTGAAGTATTGTAACACAGAATTCCTAACATACTGAGATAACAAACAAGCAAGAGTCCATTTCTCCACTTGCACATGAAAGGTTCTTGATCTCAACTATGCTTCCAGCAAAAATCAAGTACATAGGGATAGAAAGAAAGTTGAAGAGTGAGACTCCTCGCACATTTTGTACAATACAACCCGTTACAGAATGATATTTGCTGACACTTGTCATGCGTAATTGTATGTGTCTCAGGACACATAAGAAGAAATAACAGCAGGATGTGACTATATGACCTATTATGTTTGCCCCACCGTTCAATACATGGCTGATCTTACCGTACAATTCCATTTTCCTGCCTGGTCCCCATTTCTGTTTATTTCCTGAGATATTGAAAATCTGTCTACCCAATTTCAGCTTTAAATAGCTCAGTGATGGAGCATCCACTGTCCTCTGTGGGCATATAATTACCAAGTTTCATGAACCTTTCAGTGAAGAAACTTCTCCCTGCTTCAGTCTTAAATCAACAACTCTGCAATGCTGACATAGTTGAAAAGTGTGGTGCTGGAAAAGCACAGCAGATCAGGCAGCATCTGAGGAGCAGGAGAATTGATACTTTGGACATAAGTCCTTCATCAGGAATGTGGAGGGGTTGGGGGGGGGAGCAAGTGGGAAGAGGGCTGAAAGATATATAGGAGGGTTGGGGTGAGAGTGGGGGGGAGGTAGCAGGGAAAGCAATAGGTAGATCCAGGTAGGAGAATGCTGATTGGTCGGAGGGTAGGGTGGAACAGGTAGGTGAGAAGGAAGATGGACAGCTCAAGAGGGCAGTGGAGGGTGAGATCTGGGATAAGGTGGGGGGAGGGGAGATGAGGAAATCGACATTGATCCTGTGTGGTTGGAGGGTCCCAAGGCAGAAGATGAGGTGTTCTTCCTCCAGGACTTGCATATCATTGGCAGAGTGGGAGGGGGAATTGAAGTGATCAGCCCCAGGGTGTGGGGTTGTTTGGTGTGTGTGTTCTAGAGATGTTCCCTGAAATGTTTCGCAAGTTGCGTTATGTCTCACCAGTGTAGACAAGACCACATAAAGAGCAAAGGACACAATAGCTCCCAGCTATCTTCCACCCCCCCCCCCCCCACCCCCCCCCCCCCCCCCCCCCCCCCCCCCCCCCCCTCCCCCCCCCCCCCCCCCCCCCCCCCCCCACCACCATTTACCTGATGAATGGCTTGTGCCCAAAACATCGATTCTCCTGCCCCTTGGATGCTGCCTGACCTGCTGTACTTTTCCAGCAGCACATTTTTCGACTCTGATCTCTAGCATCTGCAGTCCTCAGTTTCTCCTTATGCTGATGTAGGTCTGCTTTGTTCAAGATTCCCCAGTAAAGAAAATTGACCTCTTAGTATCTCGCAGAGCTCTTTAAAATTATGGATGTTGAATTAAGTTTGTCTTTTACTGTTCTGAACTTCGAATTGTATGGGCTGAATGTAGTCAACCACTAATTGTAAGATAATGCTTTCATTTCAGAAACTAAGCTAATGAACTTCCACTGTATCACACCCAGTGAAAGTATATCATTCCTTAAATACAGAGACCTAAGTACATTGCTTTACATGTGATCCTATCAAAGCCGTATAGAAGTATAGTAAGATTTATTTATTTTTGTATTTCGATCCCCTTGCAATAAAAGAATACATGACAAATACCTTTCTGATTGCTTACTATTCATGCATAAAAGCTTTCTACTCTTTAAACCAAATGTAACTGAAATTGTTGAGAATTTATTTAATTAATGCGTGAGCAACAATTAAACAATCTTTCAGTAGTTGACAGCAACAGAAAAACCATGCAGGCCCAGCAACAGTGCACAGTGAGGACAATACTGCAGCAAATTCTGCAGCATAAATATTTTTCTGTGCTAATAAATAAACTTTGTTGAACAGCCATGATAACAAAACATTGACAGCAATATTAGAGACATCAAAATAGCCTTTTGCTTAAGTGTCTAACAATGTAATCAGCCTTCAATTTTAGCTATTGTAAAGTAATTTCAGTTACTTTGACAACCCTCAAGCTTTTAGTTTTCCAATTATAGATCATACATGTCTCAGATTTGATTAATATTTCAATTAAAAAAAATTGTTTTGAAGCTATCCATCCATCAATTGGTTATTCAAATAAATACTTAAAATTAATCATGAACATTGCAAAAACCTCACTGAAATGTGACATTCTATATTGTGTGTAATAACAATGCAAGACATCGGGATAGAGTGTTCCAGTCAGAACAATGTTTAAAATAGTCTTCTGCTAGCAAACGAATAACATGCACAGCCATTAACCTGCATCATCATATAAGCATCGTAGTTAAGACTAACCTATGACATATCCTGATGGGCAAAGATACAGTCTAATGCAGGAGAAATTATAGATCATAAAATTCATGTTGAATTTCCACTTTGTGCAGAGTTCGTCAATATTAGCAAAGTCCGTGTCGGATCAGTCTGATTGAGCTCACTGCCTCTGGTTCATACTTGTTCTGCTTGTAGCTAATCCTACTTTGAAAGCCATTGTCTGGGTATATCGCTCTTATCTGTCTTGCACCATCCATAAACAACTAGAGTACTTCTTTGCATCCACACTGATTTGTGTCGTCCAACTAAGTCCGAGCTTATTTAACTTTCTGCTACCCTCCGCTTTGACTTTTAAAAGAAAATCTCTATCTATTCAGCACTGACCAAATGTCCAAAATGCTGACGTTCTACTTTCTAGGTGTCACTTTTTAAAATTACTTTTGCTCTTCCTTTTCCAAAATGCCTTAATTTGTCTTATGGTTGTGTGTGAAATTTGAAACCTCTGGTTCAAAGAAGGAAATGATCAACCAGTTTTTGCACTTATGATTGCTTATGTGCAACTGATGCTGGAAATTTCATTTTGAATAAAAGAGGCTCTCCATACTGTCTTTAGTTGTCAGGAACCTCGTGAATGTATATGAACTAAGATGGCATTAATGACTTCACTGACTGAATGACAAAAGGCTTAGCTATGCAGCCATAGTCCAACAAAAATCAATACGTTTAACAGAAGAGTAATTAAAAAGTGGTTTATGACATCATTCAGTATGCCACAATATGTAAACATATTTGACTCAAAATTAGGGTTCGCAGGATATATGGCATAGAAAAAGGCCTTCAACCCAAACTGTCTATGTTGGTGTTTGTGCTCCAGTCAAGCATCCTCACTTCTTCAAGGTGCGGGAAGCTAATGGCTTGCTGGCCTATAAAGCAAGAGGATTTGAGCATAGGAATAGGGATGTCTTACTGCAGTTATATAGGGCCCTATACAGGGTTGGTGAGGCCACACCTGGAGTATTGTCTGTAGTTTTGGTCTCCTAGTCTGAGGAAGGATATTCTTGTTATTAAGGGAGTCCAGTGAAGGTTCACCAGGCTGATTCCTGGGATGGCAGGACTGACATATGAAGAAAGATTGAGTTTGTAGTCACTGGAATTTATAAGAATGAGGGGGGAATCTCATTTAAAAAACATATAAAATACTGATGGCACTGAACAAGCTAGATGTGGGAAGAATGTTCCTGATGTTGGGGAAGTCCAGAACTAGGGGTTACAGTCTAATAATAAGGGGTAAGCTATTCAGGACTAAGATGAGAAAGAATTTCTTCACTCAGAGTTGTGAATTATCTATGACAGACAGCTGTTGGGGCCAGTTCATTAGAAATATTTAGGATGAAGCTGGGTGTGGTCCTTGAGAGATCAAAGCGTATGGACAGGGATTAAAGGGAGTGGGTTGCAGATTTTTAAAAAATTATTCATGGGATGAGGGCATTGCTGGCTAGGCCAGCAGTTATTGCCCATCCCGAGGGCCAGTTAAGTCAACTGCATGGTTGTGGGGAGTCACATGTAAGCTGACCAAATAAAGACCGAAGTGTCCTTCCCTAAAGTACATTGATGAGCTAAGTGGGTTTTTCCCAACAATTGGCAATGAGTTCATGGCCACAATAGAGTTTTAATTCCACATTTTCTTAAATTGAATTCCAACTCCCCATCTGTTATGTTGGGATTTTAACCCTGGTCCCTTAAGCATTACCTGGGTCTCTGGATTAACAGTCCATCGATAATACCATTAGGCCATCACCTCCACATATTGCGTGATCAGCTTTGAAGATATTGAAAGGTGGTGCAGGCTCGAAGAACCAAATTGCACCTATTTTCTATGTTTCTCATCTAAATCCACCAATGTGACCATCTAATCCCCTCACCTTAATATCTTGTTTAGCTTCCTCATATATGTAGCCACACTACTCACTTTAAGATTTCCTGTGACAGTGAATTTTATGCATTTGCCATTCTTTAATTTGAATATATTTCTTCGAAATTTCCTATTAAAAGTTTTGGTGAAGATGTTTTTGATGGCTACTAGTTATGTTCTTCCTCACTTAAGGAAGCATTCTCTTTGTATGTATGTATGTATCTATCATGACTTTGAATAATTTTAAAGACATCTCCTGTATTTTGGTCTCCTCATAGGCTACTTTTTCCAAGAAAGAAGAGGGAATGTTAAATCATTCCAGATATATCAACCTGTAAATACCCGTGTATTTCTGGGATTATCATTGTAAGTCTTCTTTACATCCTCTCCAGTGCCTCTATATCCTTCTGTAACCAAAACGTATGCAGGACTTTGTCTTACCTAGGTTCAAACAGATTTAGCATAACTTTCCAATTTTTAAAATGTTGTCCTTTTAAAAATAAAGCCTGGTGTTTGGCTTGGTTTCCTATGGCTAACTGGCACAACTTTTGATGATATAACTGTACTTTATCCCACCTAAATCGGAACTTTTTTAAAAAAAATTAAGTGACCTCTTTATTCTTCCTTTAAAATATACACCTCACAGTTAATTTTGCTGAATTTCATTCATCAATTATTTGTCTACTTTGCAAATATTTTTCTGTCCTCTTGTAATTTCTTAGAGTCATTCTCAGTGTTGACTATCCCCCAATTTAGCATCATCAAAGGATTAAGAAATTTTTAGTGTTTTTGATTTCAAAATGCATTATGTCCAAAATATTAATTTAAATTGTGAACAGCAGTGGTCCCCACATGAAACCTTGTATGTACTATATTCTACCATCTGCTACTCTGAATAAATACTTTTTATTTCTACTCACTGCTCTCTGTTTGAAAGGCAGATAGCAATCTATTCTATCAATTGTCTCCATCTCCATATTCTCTGATCATACTTATTAGTCTTGTTTTTAATTTCTCGATGTGCTATTATCTCTTTTGGTAATGATTCTATTACTTATCCTATCACTGATGTTAAGTTTAGAAGTCAGCAAATCCTTGAACATTACTGTTCTGTTCCCCTTATTAAATACAGGAATTACATTAGCTATCAGCTAATCCCTCAAAACTTTTTCCAATGAGTTATTAAATATGAGCAGTCATGCATTTTCTATCTCTTCCCAATTTGCTTTTAAATTACATGGTGGAATCCATCTGAACCAGAGAACTTTGTTTTCCCTCATCTTATCATTCAATGTCATGTCTGTTTGTTCTATCTCTCTTGTAAATACCAAAGCAAAATAATTGTCTAATGATTCTATCATTACACTATGGTTATATGCAGTATTATCCTGTCTACTTAGTTCCTGCTGATACCAATTCTGTGCCACTTTATCCAACAAGAGGGTGGGAAATGTGTCACTGAGTAATGTGTCATCTTTTTTTCAGGTGATATGGATTTAGCTGGTAGAATGTGTAAGCTGAGAGATGTAGATCTGTGATTCATCAGAATGGAGGGCACTGTGGGGCCCTCCATTAAATGTCAGCTGAGACCAGATTAATAGAGATTGGTGGTGGTTGGCTGGTGAGGGTGAGCAGAATTGAAAAGACATTATGTGAACTATTCACAGGTATTACATCTCGGTATTAGGAGCTTGACCATTGGCATTGACTTCCATGGATACCTGTATCTGTTGTATTCTGTGTATGTGTCTAAAGAATATCTTAGCCACTATTGATGTGGGGCATCATTCCACCTTGCCACTTTCTCAACTAAGGCCTCCAATGCAATTCCAGCAAACCTTGGAACCCACTCTCTCTCTATTGTGACATTTTTCACTTTCTTCGTGACAGACAACACCTGATGCTACCATGATACACTTTCCTTTTAGGAAGTGCAGGCTAACTTTAACTAATTAGTGCTAGCCAATTCACAATCTTGTCTCTTTAATCGAGCAGACATTTAATAACGCATTTAGCTCTAACTGCAGAGATAGTAGAAAGTTGCCATTTCAATAAACAGGTATAGGTTCATTGCAAATTCAATTTTCTGCATCCATTTCCAGGACTATCATTTTAGCCCCCATTACCTTCCAGTACTCACATTTTAGCCCCCATATCTCTGTGCACAATACATGTAGTCTATGCAACATATATAATAGTGAAACACATGAAATATCTATTGTATTATGAGCTTTTCGTTGCTGTGTTTTCAAGAACCTTTCTGTCACAAAAAGGCCACAAGGAATAAAGTTGTTCACTGAGCAAGGGAAAGATGCTGTGGGCCTCCTGAAAATGCCAATCTTCACTCAATGGCTTTTTAAAATCAAGTTGTTTCTGCTAAGGAAAGAAAGGTTTAAATTGAATTGATCCCCTCTTAGGGCTGATAGGTCATAACTCAGGTTTGAATCTTTCCCTTTCTTCCCCATCCAAATATGGTACACATTCCTGCCATGGGTAAAAATGATATGCCATTTGTTTCTCAGCATATTGGCCAATAATCTGCCAGATCATGCAACTCAAGTTCAGGGTTTGAGATCCCTCAGCTTTACTTAACTTCAGTCCTTCATGTCAATTGTCTTGTTGAGCAGAGCTTCATCTCTCAAATAGCTCAGAAGAATCTCCAGGCAAGTCCAAATCCAGGTTATCCAAGTGTTACACTACCTGTTGACTTGTCTGTCACATATTTCCTGGAACCAATCAAAACAAAGTATCTTAAGATCCTCTGGGTAGACTTCTTGTACAGTTTCCTTTACAAACCTACATTGTACACCCCATCTCTCATCCATACACAGAAAACATAAACATTTGTTTAAATCTTAATCATTTTGTTTGAGCACAATTATTTTGTTCTGTAAGGAAATCAGATAGAAGCTTCTTTCCAAATTCTTCTACCCCTCACATCACTTCTGCATAACCGCCAGAGCCCACATTTTATACAGCTACCATAATAATAAACTTTGTATTATTCTTACAATCCACAAACATTGATAGTATGCTGTTAAATCCAAGAGGTCCCCATTTTGTATCCTGTATTTATTGCAGAACTGCAGGATCCACTTCAGTGACCCACTAGCTTAGGACCACAATCTCAGCTTTACAAACCAAAAAGAAAGCTTCTATCCAGTGCTACGTTGGACCAGGACCTTCCCACGCTGACTGTCAGGCACCTGTCTCCATCATCGAGATAGTGGATCTTAGCAATTATTTACTGCATATTCTTCCTTGCATATATAGGTAAAAATTGAGAAATAGATATAATAATCTAGGTTGCTAATTTGCAGTTTTCATGAAAAAGGAGCAAATTTTGATCTGCAAAATACCTGGAAAAATCTGAGATTATCATGCAATGAAAATGCAATTTGACTAATTCACTCAGTGAGGATAATTTTCACCTTCAGCACTTGAGCAATAAACTGGCAGATCAGATCACCAACCTGTTATAGAACCTGCCTAATTTGCATTTACATTTCACTTAATTATAGCACATCTTTCAAGTGTACTCTCTTAAGGCAACCTCTTTCCAAATGGGAGCATAAATTAGGAAATAATGGGAATGATCCCAACACTGAAAGCATGCTGTGATTTCCCAATTTGTTGAGGCTGTATCTGTGTATTTAGGAGGGCTTTAAATATGGTATTAATGGAATAAGAATACCACAGCCTCATGGTGTCCTTGCTGTATTTTTTCCGTGAAGAAATTTGGTAAAAACAGATTGTTCCACTTGTGAGTTCTTAAGGTGTGTAATTTGACTACTATATTTATCCTGTAAAACAGCAAAGACTGCACTTCAATGTAATTAGTTTTATATGAAGCACTTAATGTTTCTTAAATTCATGAAGAAGCATTTCATTAAATGGTAGCTCTTGCATTACGCAATATATTATTCTAGTTGTGACACAGTGGGGCTAAATGTATATAGCACCTTTTAATGTAATGAAATGTCCCAAGCTGCTTTACAAAAGCAATTATAAGCCAAAATGTGATTCCAAGTCATATAGAACATAGAAAAATACAGCATAGAACAAGCCCTTTGGCCCACGATGTTGTGCCGCGGTTTAATCCTAATGTGAAACATAGTAGCTTAACCTCAACTCACTGCTATCCACGTGCATGTCCAAGAGTTGCTTAAATGTCCCCAATGACTCTGCTTCCACCACCATAGCTGGCAACACATTCCATGCATTCACAAACTCTCTGCGTAAATAATGACATGTTAGGTCAGATGATCAAAAGCTTGATCAAAGAGGTAGGTTTTAATAAGTATCCCAAAGAATGAATGCAATGGAGAGAGACAGAGATGTGGCAAGAAAATTTGAGAGCTTAAGAGTGTAGAAAACTAAAAAAAACTTATTGTGAAAGAACCTTTCGGAATGAGCAGCAACGATATGATAGATTTTTACATTATCTTTCAAAGTGAGGTAGTTGAATCTAAAGCAAGGTGTTAAATACGAATAAAGGAATTATGGAATAATGAGGTACAAGTTGGTTGAGGTTGATCCAGAAAATACATTAAAAGTAGTGACTGTATATACGCAAAGAACAGTCTTTAAAGAACTAATGTAGAGCTGACGGCACCTATGCCTTCCTCTTGGTGCAATGTTGGCTGGTAAAGGAAATGAAGGATCATTAATGATTAAAAGAAAAGGCATATCAAGCAGCCAGAAATATTAATAAATTTGAGGATTGGAAAGTTTTAGAATATAGCAAAGGAGGACCAAGTAACTGATAAAGAATGTAATAGTGTGACTGCAATCTTGCAAAAACATGGGGAAAAAAAAGGACCCTATATGCTTCTACAGGTATAAAAAAGGAAACATTTAGTTAAGATGAGTGTGGATTCATTAAAAGTAGGGTCAAGAGATTTACAATGTGGAATAGGGACACAAAAAAAAAGCTAAGTGGTCACTTTGTATCTATTTTCACTGAGGACGGTACGAGAAAGCTCCCAGAATTAGCCATCCAAGTAATTAGGTAAAACATGCAGTTAAGGAAGTTGTTATTAATAGGAAGGTTGTACTCAAGAAATTAATGGCTCTGAAAGCTGTTAAGTGTCTGGGAACTGAAAGTTTACATTCAAGTATGTGGAAACAGTTAACTATAGAGTAATCATCTTTCAAAATTCCATAATTTCTGGAATAATTCGTACAAATTAGAAATCTGCAGATGTCACCCACTATTTAAGGAATGAGCAAGTGAAAAGGCAGGGAATTACAGACCCATCAGCAGTACAGGTAGACAACCCTTTATCCAAAATACCAAAATTCGAAAAGCTCCAAAGTCCGAAGGTTTTTTTGTGAAGATATTTTCTCATTAACAAGATTGTTTAGCGCGCAAACAGTTAACCTAAGTCGATACCCACTCAATGCATGTCACTCAGATGTGACATGGAGGGGCATGGCCCTGGACTGGCAAGCCTCAATTCTGTCTCAAGGCCTGGTTTACTCAGTGTGTCTGCTCCTCCAGTAAGATTTTTTTTTAAATGTCATCATCAAACTGTCACTTATTGTGAAATTCAAAAAATTCTGAATTCCGAAAACCAGCTGGTCCCGAACATTTTGGATAAAGGATTGTGCACCTGTACTAGAATCTTTCACAAAGGATGTGATTAATAGAAACTTGAATAAAAATAAAAATAGGTATAGTCCACATGGAATGGAAATCAAGTATGACAAACTTGTTGGAGTTTTTGAGACTGTTACTAACAAATTGATAAAGGGGAGTCAATGGTTGTAGTATATTTGAATTTTCGTGGAACAGTCCCTCACAGGAAGTCAGTTAGCAAAATTAAAGCACATGGGACAGGAGGTGATGTGCAGGCATGGAATAAAGATTGGCTAACAGACAGAAAACAGATAGTAGGAGTAAATGAGTCATTTGCATATTGGTAGATTGTGATTAGTGAAGCACCATGGGAGCAGGATTTGTGCCTTAGGGAATTACAATGTGATTTGGATGTGAAGACCAAATATAACACTTCGAAGTGGGCAGATTATACAAGGCTAAGCAAGAATGTGTGTTGTAAGGAATTTGGACAGGCTTAGTGATTGTACAAGCATATCATGGTAAAAGGATAACATTGAAAAACGTGAGGTTATTCACTTTAGTAGAAAGAACAGATGTGCAAAGTAATTTTTAAATGGTGAGAAGTTGGAAAGATCTTTCCTCTTTGGGAGATGAGATCCAGGAGGTACAATTTTAAAATAAGGAGGATATCATTTAAGGCTGAGATGAAGAGATGTATTGTTTTACTCAGAGGATATTGAATCTTTGGAATTCCCTACCCCAGAGAGATGTGGAAGCTCAATCTATGAGTGTAGTTAATGTAGAGGTTGATAAATTTTGGATTATCAATGACAAAGGATTATGATGTAGTGTGGGCAAAAGGCATTCAAGTGTTCAATCAGTCATAAATATATTAAATGGTGAAGCAGGTTCAACAGGCTGAATGGCCTCCTTCTGTTCCTATGGAAGAATGGCCACAAATGATAGAACAGTTTCAACTAAGGGTGCCAAATAGGTCAGATCTACATGTGCATAGATATCTTGGAGGATTGTGGAGACATAAGGAGATTACAAAGATAGAGAGGGGCAAGGTCATGAAAAGCTTTAAAACAAGGGTGAGTATTTTAAAATCAATGTCTTGCTAGAATAGGAGCTATTGCATGCCAATGAGCATGGGGTTGGATGGGTTATAAGTCTAAGGGATTTGGTGGGTAGAATGTAGGAGAGCAATTGAGAGTGCATTGGAATAGTACTCAAATTTAGACATAACAAAGACATGAATAATAGTTGTAGCAGTAGATAAGCTAAGATAGCGATGGAGTCAAACAATTATATGAAGGCGAATATAGATGGTCTTAATGATGATGCAGACAATCTGGTTAAGCCTGCAGGAATCCACCCACCAACAGTTTAGTAAGATTGCTGCAATAACAAAAAGCTTAAGTGTCAGTGCTTTCATGGAATACAAACCTGTTATTGTCTCAGCAATGTCAGGAGTATACATCCCTTTCAGTCGTGTTGGTGAGTATTTCCTTCCTGCTGCTGAATGTGTTCAACTATACAGAATTAAAAAGTGTACTTTGCCTGCATTGTTGATCTCCAAAATAGTGCTGCTGGCAGGAAAGTCAACTTTGCACACTAATTGCCATTATGATATCTCAATTTTGTGTATTACTGTTGGCCATTCATTATGCAGTGTTAATGTCTTTAATTTTGGTTTAATTTATTATTGTCACGTATACCTAGGTACAGTGAAAAGCTTTGTTTTGTCTGCAGTAGAGGCAGATCACACCACGGGAAGTTCATAGCTGATAGAACAGGGCAATGAATACAATGTTATAGCTACAGAGAAGGAGCACAAAAAACAAGCTCATCATTTGATTTGAAATTAGAGAGGTCACTCAGAAGTCAAATAATAGTAGGGAAGAGCTGTTCTTGAACTCGTTGGTACATCCGTTTAAGCTTTTATACTTTCTGCCTGGCAGAAGAGCTTAGAAAAGATTATCACTGGGGCAACAAGAAGTGTAGATGGAGACAATGGATGGAAGGTTAGCTTGCCTGATGGTCTGGGCTGTGTTCACAACTCTCTGTAGTTTCTAATGGTCCTGGCAGAGCAGTTTTCACAACAAGCCACAATGCATCCAGATAGAATACTTTCTATGGTGTATCTGTGAAAGTTAGTAAGAGTTTTCTTAACCTCCTGAGGAAGTAGAGACATTATTGTGCCTTCTTGACCATCACATTAACACTGGTGGACCAGGACAGATTGTTCGTGATCATTCCTCACAGGAGCTTAATGTTCTCGATTATCTCCACCTCAGCTCCATCAATGTAGAAAGGAGTATACCCTCTACCTTGCTTCCTGAAGTCAATGACCAGCTCTTTAGTTTTTCCGATGTTGAAGGAGAGATTGTGATCTTTACACACTGCCACCAAGCACTCCGTCTCTTTCCTGTACTCTGCCTTGTCATTGTTTGAGATCTGGCCTACGACGGTGATGTAGTCAGTGAACCTGTAGATGGAGTTAGGATGAAAATTGGCGCAACAGTAGTGACATACTCGTCTAGGTTGGCCACTGAATTCTTGAATATGGACCTGTTCAACAGAAGCTCTTCTACATCAGACCAGCGCTGTACTACATTCTGTACTGGATCCTCAGGTTTCAATTTCTGCTTGTAAGCTGGGAGGAGGAACATAGCATTGTGATCTGATTTTCCAAAGTTCTGATGGGGTATGGAGCGGTAGGCATCTTCGATGGTTGTGTAACAATGATCTAAGGATGCTCAGCCCCCTAGTAGGGCTGGAGATGTGTTGACGGTATTTTGGTAGCATCCTCTTGAGATTGGCCTGATTAAAGTCACCGGCTACAATGAATAAGGCTTCAGGGTATTCCGACTTGGGTCCCTTTTGTAGCAGGTGTATATATCATCAAGAACATCTTCACTTTCACATGGGGTAGTATGTAGACTGCTGTCAGGATAGCAGAGGTGAACTCAAATGGCAACAAGTAGAGATGGCACTTCACTGTTAGGTATTCTCATTCCAGGGAGCAGTAACTCACCAGTGTCGCAATGTCTGAGCACCAGGAGATGTTAATGATGAGGCAAACTCCACTGCCTGTTGCCTTACATGAGGAAGCCATGCACTCCTTGTGGTGTATAGAGAAACCTTCAGGCTGTAAGGTACAGTCAGGTGTAGCAAGAGTGAGTAATGTCTCTCTAAAACAGAGCAATCTCTCATTTCCCTCTGAAGTTGAGCTTTAAGTTCATCCATTTTGTTCTCAATGGCTTGGATGTTTCAGGAGTGTGCTAGGTCTTGAAACTGTGTTGTTTCAGTCTCAGGCCAGTATATCCTCCTCGTTTCCTGGTAAGGTGGTCAATCCCGGGTGTCGGTGATGCAAGTCTGCTGATCAGGGATCCTGGGCACAGGGTACGGCCTTGGGTGCTCCGGGGAGACTTGGAGTCAGTTCCGTCGGGCCTCCATGTTGTTCAGTTCCCTTAAGATTCAGTTGTCATTCCTGGACTGGTTGGGCCTTCTCAACATCGAGTCGTTGTGGGGTCAGTGTCCATTTTTCTGAGTTTCCTTGTGGTTGGGTAGGTCGGGCCTGCGGGAAGCCAGTAGGTTTACATTGGGTTTGTGGAACTAACATGGTAATACTCGGCTCTGAATGATCATAGAATTATCAGACTAGCAAGTAGATTTAAGAGAACATTGTTAGTAATTTTAACAAACTTAGAGTTGGGATTTAAAAGGGTAGAATGATTTCAAGAAATGAGAGATCTTGCAAAGAGTTGTCATCTCGAATGGAGCTGGATCTCATCCCAGCTGTGTCCAATGTGACACCCATCTAAAAGGTTAATGTGGTCATCATGGATGCAGTTTTGGAGCTCTCAGGACATTCATAGCATCAAAAATGCCAACAATGCCAAGTTATCATTATTTCCTATTTTTATAGAAATATTTATCCTCCAATTTACTGCAATCCACAAAAAGGAGATATACTCGCATTTCACATACTTCAACTGAATTAAATAGTTAATTTTTAAACATTTTAATTCACAGAACATTTTTCTTTTCAATGAAGTGTGTTATATGTGTCATATGGGTTGCTTTATATCACAGTCTGTCAATCAGTGCAGGAGGCTTTAGGCATTAATTCTGGTATATTGGCACCCTTGAAGGGTGTTTCAAAGGGAGCTGGAAATAAATAAAGTTCCATCTGACAGTTTCTCATTTATGGGAAAGGAATCAAACCTGTTTGAAACTTCATTTTCAGTCTCATACCCTGAAGATTGTGTTGTGATAATTCTGGATGGAACAGCTTATCTGAGAGGATTAGGTAAAACACGTTCTTTCTATTACTCGTAGCTTCAGCTTGTTCAACTGGGTAGGCTGTGTCACACAGTATCTCTGCCCCTACATATGTCACTAATCTTATCTATATCATTTCTTCTGCTTCTCTCAGAGCTTCAGCCCCTGCGTCTACACCTTTAATTTTGTGATGACACCTGGTAGCTTCCTTTAGAGCATTTATGGACTCTATCATTAAATAGAAAGATGTTATTCCAAATTATTTGAATTTTAATAGATTATCAGTGCAAAGCCAAAATAAAATTCTTGATTTCCACTCTCTCATATTGATTATGATCAAATAGTTTATTACACAAAAAATAGTTATGCAATAGAAAAAATACTCAAAATCTATATGGGAAAGAATTTAATTGGACATTTAAAGAATTAAACAGCAGAATTCAATGTTTTCATTCAATGGTTAGTATGAGAAATACAAATAAATTGTAAACAATCCATTTTTGCCTACCTCTGCATCTTGCATTTAAAAGTTATCATAAATAGATAACCTGCCACAATCCGTTCCCAATGATCGATGTGGTTTATATCAACAGAAGGAAGGTTAATGGACTTGTCCAGTTATCTTGCACTCAAGTTACTTGTCTCACTCCAATTTGTTGAGACAAGTAAATAAAGAATCAAAAATTTAAGTTTTTGTTGTGGTTTCCTTTAATTTTAGCAGTTCCATGAGATTGTGGTTAGTGGGAATTTGGACATGAATATTTCCATAAAAGGAGCTTTGGAGATTTAGTTTGCAAATGCTGGTAGTTCTTTGGGCAAACATGCATACTGCAGTCAAATCAGAGGTGAAATCATAGAATCAGAGGGATTTCATAAATTATTAAACAAAAAAAAATGCCTGTGGCAGTATAGCACGATATCATAGGAACCTGGTGCTGCACCATGTCCCTGCTTGTGTGCTGTACACTTTTACTTTTTTTGTCTTCACATATTTACTTAATTCACTTTCATGTATGGTGATTAAACTGACTTCAATAAACATTCCAAATAATATATTCTGTTTTCTATTCTTTTTTGCGTGAATGGAATTCATGAAAAGACCCTCCTAATTTCTTCTGAGTGATAATCTTTTCCAACATGGGGACTCATTGCACAGGGAAAGTAAGTGAATACATGGTTTATTACTGTCCCTTGCATTTTACAGTGAATAATACAGTAAAGTATACTGGAAAGCTTCAACGGTGACTACAATTTGGCACCATTTTGAACAGTTTAAGCATAAAAAGAGTAAAAAAGAGAGTCCTTCGCTGCCTGTCATTGTGCCAAACCCACCAACACCATTCCTTAGGTATCATCTCTTCACCATTGGCCTCACCTCACCAACGCTCAGACCCATGCTGAACCTCTATGATGCCAGGAGTCCCTGCTCTGAGCATACCAGCTGCCGCCACACCAGCAGCAGGAGTCCCCTCTCTGGGCCTACTGCAACCAGGAGTCCTTGGCTCCGGTGCCAGGCCAAATGTCACCCTATCAAGAGTCCCACTCCAACTGCAGATGTCACCTTGCTGGCATCACTATTTTGAAGAGTCCAGTGCTGCTGGGGAAGCTCTGCTGCCACTGTCACCAGCCCTGAATGTCAGGAGGACATAGAAAATCACTTTTTATACTAAGATTGAACAGCTGCTGGTGTGATCGTAGCATGACCCTTGCTTATGCGAATCTCTAGTCAGTACATTCTAATGGTGTGAATAATAATTGAGGAATTTTTATTGTGTCCCTTATTGTAATATTGGGAGTAGAGGATCAACTAATACGTATTCAGTGAGATAAATTACAGAAGAGTCACTATACTGTTTCTCCTCTCTAAGAACAAAAGAACTAGGAACAGGAGTAGGCAATTCAGCCCCTCAAGCCTGCTCTGCCATTTTATATGATCATGACTGATCTCACCTGGAGAAACTCAGCAGGTCTGGCAGCATCTGTGGGAAGAAAGCTGAATCAATGTTTTGAGGCCAGTGACATTTTATTAGACATGTCAGTAGTTAAGAAAAGATAACAATTATGCAGAAGCTAAAATGGGGAGGGAGGGTTCTGATGACACCTTATGCAGTTGGATCTCAAAAACGTCCACCTTTCCCTTCATCCAAGGATTCCTCACTACTGTGAAAAATAGGCCCCTTAGCTATGTGCAACCCAGCTCTTGCATTTTTGCCCTCACCCTTCCCTCTCACAGCAACATTATGATGCTCACTTCCCATCCCACCCCACCCCCAGCCTTTGCATCCAAAGGATTGTAAGCTGCCATTTTCATCACATCCAATGGGATATAGAATCCCAACAGTGTGGAAACAGGCCCTTCAGCCCAACAAGTCTACACCGACCCTCAGAGGAGTCCACCCAGACCCATTCCTCTACTATCCTATATTTACTCCTGACGAATCACTTAACCTACATATCCCTGAACACTGGGGCATTTAGCATGGCCAATTCACATAACCTGCACACCTTTGGATTGTGGGAGTAAACTGGAACACCTGGAGGAAATCCACGCAGACACAGGGATCATGTGCAAACTCCACATAGACAGTCACCCGAGGCTAGAATCAAACCAGGGTCCCTAGTGCTGTGAGGCAGCAATGCTAACCACTGAACCACCGTGTTGCCCTGCGTTATGACCATGTTCCTTCCCTCCATTGTCAGCATTCTGTAAGGGACCATTCCCTCCAGAACACTTTGATACACTCCTCCTCTGTTGCAAGCATCTCCTCACACTCCCATGACATTTTCCCATGCAATCACAGAAGGTGTAATACCGGCCTGTTTACCTTCTCCCTCCTCATCATCTATACCCTAAGACTAGACAAACATTCCTGGTGAAGCAGTGATTTACCTGTACATCATTGAATCTCATCCATTGTGTTCACTGCTCACAATGTGGTCTCGTAGATTCATACTGCACAGAAAAGGCCCTTCGGTCCATCAAGTCTGCGCTAATATGACTACCACTAAAGTTTTGCTAATCCCAATTTCCTGCACTTGTCCCATTACCTTGAATGTTATGATATTTGAAGTGCTCATCTAAATATTTTGTAAAGGTTTCAGGATTTCCAGCCTCCACCACCTTTCCAGGCAGTGCATTTCAGATTCCTACTGCTGGCTGAGAAAAAGTTTTTTCCCGATTCCCCTCTGAATCTCCTGCCCCTTACCCTAAAACTATGCCATCTTGTGATTGACCCCTCAACCAAGTGTAAACAGCTGCTCTCTATTCACCCTGTCCATACCCTTTATAATCTTATACACTTCAATTATGACCATCAGTCTTTTCCGCACTAGTGAAAACAATCCAAGCCTATCTAGTCTCTCCTTATAGCTCAATTTTTCCATCCCAAACAACATCCTGGTGACCGTCCTCTGTACTCCCTTAAGTGCTATCGCATCCTTCGTGTAGTGAGGTGACCAGAACTGCACACAGTTCTCCAGCTGTAACCCGACCAATGCTCTTTACAACTCCAATTTTACCTCCTTGTTCTTATATTCGAGGCCGTGACTGATGAAAGCAAGTGTCCCCATATGCCTTCTTAACATTCCTATTCATGTGCCGTGTCAACTTCCAGGATCTGTGTATAATTACCCCAAGATCCCTCTTTTCCGCTAAGCTACCCAATATCTTGCCATTCATTAAATATTCCCTCATATGTTTCTTCTTCCAAAGTGCATCAACTCCTACTTATTGAGATGAAATACCATTTGGTCCTCTCTTCTCTGCTGACTCTTTGGGGACTAAAAATGAACTCTCAGTAAAGTAGCTGTCCCCTTTTAATATTTGTAAGTTCTACCCACAAAGGGCCTTTTTTGAGGATCCTTACAATATATCATCGCTCTGTGCAATAATTGACACCTGAGTTAATAGTAGTGCTACGCTATCGTCCTTTTTATACCCTCTTCTGTCTCGCCTAAAGATCTGTAGAAAGTTAAGTTGCCAGTCCAACCCTTCCCTCAACTATGTTTCTATGATGGCGACAATATCATACTTGCATGTCAATCCACTCCATTAACTCATCAGTCTTACCTATTACACTCCTAGCATTAAAGACCATCCAGCCTTGCCTTACTCTCTTGACACTCAACACAGCTGAACTCATTCTAACTTGCTTCCTTTGCTGTAGCATGATGTGTCTCTGTTTCATTGATATTGTGTCCCCCTTCACCTGCCAGACTATGTTAAACTTTTCCCAACAGTAGTAGCAAAACTACCATTCAGGATGATAGTTCCAGTGTGGTTCAGGTGCAGACTGACCAATTTTTATATGTCCCACCTTCTCCAAAAACAGTCCCAGTGACCCAGGAATCCTGAACTCCCCCTCTTGAGTCCACTTTTAAGCCATGCATTCATCTGCCTTTTTTTCCTATTTGTAAGCTGAAGGCTGGCTGCAGTGTTCCAGCAGGTCTCAGTGCAAGCTCAAAGAACATTTCACTTTCTACGTGGGAGACCTGCAGTTTGTAGGACTCAACGTTGAGTTCAACATTAGAGCATGAGTCCAGCCTTCCATGTTCTTTAACCCACCCAAACCCAGTCCTGTTATGACAGGTTTTGCTTTCAGCACAGTCACCCATTTCCACTTTGCTTCTTGGCCCAATATCACACTATATGGATTGTATTTAGTACAACTAACCTATCTTCTCACTCTTAACTTTTATTATTACTTATTCTGTGTATTTTCTGTTCTGGTCTTTTATCCTTTATCTCCTTGTTTACCTGCCCCTTTCATTCCTCTCTCTAGGCTGTACCTCAACCTATCTGTACATTTCTCCTTCCAAACCCCTCTTTGGTTTCAGATCTCCAGCATCTGCAGTTCTTTGTTATATTATTATGGCTGATCTCATCTTGGTCTCAAATCCACTTTCTTGTCTACTCTCCAAAACCCTTCAACCTATTACTAATTAAAAATCTATTTATCTCTTACTTAAATTTACTCATTGTTCCAGTATCCACCCCACACTTGGGCAGTGAATTCCACAAATTCATCTCTCTTTGAGAGAAATAATTCCCCTTCGCTCTGCTTTAAGTCTGCTATTCCTAGTGTTAAGATTATGACCTCTACATTGCCCCATATGAGGAAACATCTGTCCTACAGATTTTTTTTGTCAATCCATTTTAGCAACTTATTTACTTCAGTTAGATCTCCTCTCATTCTTCTAAACTCCAGAGAATGTAGGTCTAAACTGCTCAGTTTCTGTCCATCAAGACAAATCCATCATCTCTGGAATCAATCTATTGAATATCCTCTGAACTACTTCCAATACAACCTTATCTCTTCTCAGGAAAATGGACCTTGTTCTAAGATTATGATAAGTCCCTTGATTTCTTAATATTTCCTGGAGATTTTTGATATCATCTTCCATGAAGACAGAGGCAAAGTAATTGTTTGGCTTCTCTGCCATGTCCCTGTTCTCCATTATAAATTCTGCTGTAATGGGCCACATCTGTCCTCACTAATCATTTCCTTTTCAGATACCTAAAGATCCTTTTATACTCTACCTTTATATTTCTCACGACATTGCTTTATCAGCTTTTTTGGTCGCCCTTTGCTGAGTTCTAAATTGCTTGCAGTCCTGAGGCTTATCACTTTTTTTTTGCACCTTTCTAAGCCACATTTGATCTAATGCAATCTTTGATTTATTTTGTCAGTCATAGTTGATTCATCTTTCACGCTGGGTGTTTATGCCTTAGAGAAGCATATATCTGATGGAGGTTATGGAATACTTTTTAAATACTAGCCATTGCCTATCAAAGATATAATCCCAGCCCAACATAGTCAACTTGCCTCTTGTACTTCCTTTATTCTGATCTAAAACCATAGTACCAGAAAGAAATTCATCACATTCAAATTTAAATGAAAATTATGGTCACTATTTTCCCATGACTCCTTTATTGCAAGTTTATTAATTACCCTTTTCTCACTAGGTAATCCTAAATCTTCAGCATACTGCTTTAGAAACCTATGTCATACATATTCCAGGAATTCATCCTGTACAGCATTTGTACTGATTAGGCTTAATCAGCTTATATGCAAATTAATGTCACCAATTACTACTGTACTCTCTATAAGCTACCACATATTTTTCTTTGTTGGAAGTATAATCTGAAATGTAACTTGGACTGCTATATAACTGAAATTTCAGATGAGAACTGCAATTTGAAAAGCAAGACCTTCATGTTTTTGAGTCATGCAATACAATGTTGATTTTGAAACGGTGGGGAATAGAATTTGTGATGAATGACATTGATAATTGTTTGTTTGAAGACAGCCTTCTGATTGGTTGAGCAGCAGAGTGTTAAAAAACTGTAATTGCCGGAGGGAATATCCCAAAACTACAATGGAAAGCATCCATCTCCTTCTTTTCTCTCTCTGTCTTTCTAGGGAAAAAAAACAGAAGAACAAGAAAATTCAGAAGAAAGTATTCCATAGGAAAAGACTGAAGCACACCCAATCAACTATTGAATTGAAGAATGGCCTACAGATAACAGTGTGTCACCAGTGCTAAAAATCAAAAAAGACTGTGTGAGACAATTCAACTCACCCTTGAAATCCGGACTAGCAATCTTTGAAATTTTGTTTATTCCATCTAGAGAGGAACCTTGATTATCCAGCATTCAATCAACCAAATTTCAGATTATCTGAACAAAATCACAAGGTCCCAATGCGTGGCTAACTGTTATCTGGCATTCAATTAACTTAACGAATTACTCACCGCCTGTGTCCTACAGATAATCGAGATTCTCTGTGTATTCTTTTACCATCCACAAACTTGTGTCAAACTGTGCCAAACTGTCTTTTACTTGTCTTAACCCTGAATGAGTTTGTCTATGTGTACTTGGTGTTTTAAAAGGGTATATTTTAAATAGTTATAGTAGTAGATTAGAAATCGTTTTTTTTTGCATTTAATTAAATTCGAGCTAGTTGGAATCAGCCCAGTGCCGGGTAGAGTGAGACCACATGTGGCGAGACCCTACTGTGGAGTTAGTGAAGGACTGTAATGTTTATCTTTTAACATTGTTTCTTTACAGTTCTTCATAGTATAAATTAGGAAAATAATGTAGCACTTTTAGCTTTTTTCTTTATTTTTTATTTTTGTACCTCATCTATTTTCATACCTAAGATTTATAGCTAGGTACTATGTACCTGAGATGGCACTGTGTGTGCCAACATTGTACACTTTTCACTGTACTCATGTACTTTCATACTTGCGCACATTTGATAATAAGAACCTAATTCTAACTTCTAAGTTATGTTTCTGTTACTAACAGACCTGGCGAATTATGTGGTGAATAGCAGTCAGCCAAAAATGTTGGTCACCTTGGAGGTCTAATTGGGATGGCTGTGAAAAAATGAGGTTCAATTATTGGCGCACACATTCGTCATTCGTAACATACCCATGTTGCATGCATCTCTAATTTTAAGATTTCTACAGTACTCAACATTATCACAGATGTTTGGTGACTCATCAATGACCATCGTAATTGTTTGCTGTGCCTTGCTCTTTCTGGCCTTCACCCAAAGTAATTCTACATCTTGATCATCTCACTAAGATCTTCTCTTGATGATGTACCAACCTTGCCCATTCTTAAGGCTGCTACCTCACCTCCTTTTCCTTTTGCATATGCCTCATAAATGATATATATGTATATGTGTATGTGTATATGTATGTATATATATATATATGTATATATGTGTATATGTATATATGTGTATATGTGTATATGTGTATATGTGTATATGTGTATATATGTGTGTATATATGTGTGTATATATGTGTGTATATATGTGTGTATATATGTGTATATATATGTGTATATATATGTGTATATATGTATATATGTGTGTATATATATGCGGATATTCATTTTCTAATCTTGGTCACCCTTTTCCCACAGAGAATTCCCACAGAACCAGCTGAAACTCATATCCAGCATTGTTGTCATATGCAACTGTATTCAAAGATGCTCCAAAACTGATTTTCAGAATATAACAACAGTGTTGATAAAGGGGATTGGTAGATGTGGCAAATTTGGATTTCCCATTGCCACATAAAAAATTATTGCATAAGATAGGAACTTACATTATTGGAAATAATGTATTAGAATGGATTGACGATTGGTTAAGGGATCCTTTTCAGATTTAATGCCACAAGAATCGGTTCTAGGGTCTCAATTATTTCCTATCTATATAATTACTAGGAGTAGGGCCTAATATATCCAAATTTGCTAATGACACAAAAAAGATGGAAAAGCACATTGTGATGTGGGTAGATTGAGTGAGGAGGCATTGGAGTTTAATGTAGGAAAGTATGAGGTCATGTACTTTGGCAAGAAGAATAAAAAGGTAGACAATTATTCAAATGGAGAGAGTCTCCAAAAATATGTAATGGTGGTCTGGTACATGAGACACAAAAATGTACACAGCTTTAAGGAGCCTGTTCAGGGTTTTATCATCACACTTTTGGTCTGGGATAAACATTAACTCTTCACTCTGATGTTATTTATTAGGCTATGGGCTGGATTTTCTGGGGAATGGCAATCTCACACAGATTTTGCACTGGTCCTTCTTTTATACAAAAGAAGAGAGGTCCACACTTCTGAGAGGAAATTTCACTTAGGTCTCCTTCAGAAATACAGAGCTATTCTTCCGTTCTAACAGTTTCATAGTGTAGAACAGTTAGAGGAAGGAAATCTAAGCTGCCCACCCCCCCCATAGTAATCAACTGCTATATTCTAAAATTTATAGTTCTGATAGCTGTTGTCAAAAGGTAATTATATAAGGAAAGCATGATGTCAGGGTGATAGAAGGGTTAGGGAGCAGATGGGTGTGGAGTGTGGCAGGGGTATGGAATGGAGTTCCAAGTAAATAAGGCTCAGTGGAAAGGAAATAGGGTGCCAGAGTGCAAGTCAGCAAGGGGCCAGAGAAGTGATGCAATGTTTTAGGTAGGTTGGGTAAGTGGGAGAAATTGAGTCCTGTACACTTTGGGGAGTGTGAGTGTCAGATTTGAGAGTTTCAGGTCCACCAGCTGGGGGATCGAGTGGGTCTGGCAGGAAAAGGTCAGGTAAGAAATGAATGAGATCTTTGCTGTCATCTACTTTGTTGGGTTGAAATAGGTGCTGTCTTTGTACATATGTAAAGAACAGGGCCCTGTGCTTTAATAAATGTGGTGTCGAGGATTCATAAGTGCTCTTCAGTGCAAGTGCTACAGATCCTACTACACTGATTGTCAGCACAATTCTTTGCATACTCAGAATTATTAAACAATCAGAGTCAACTTTCCTGAGTGAACCTCTTCCGTAGTCTTACCTATGTCATTTGTACTCATACAAACTATGATAATTTCCCCTCCCACTTGTTCTCCAGACAAGCAATCCAGCCTTTGGACTCATACCCTCAATTGCATTAAACAGCATTTCTCACCCTAATTATGCTGAATGTAATATATTTTCTCTCTGCTTGAATGGCACCTTGCAGTATGGTGCTGTTGTCCATGCATCACAGACCAACCATCTAGCCAACTGCCCATTTATGCTGATTAACAGATACCAAACGAAACTAATCCCTTTTATCTGCACTTGTTCCATAGCCCACTATGGCATTTTAATTGCTCATCCAAATACCATTACTTTTTGAGTCATCTGCAAACTTCATTGCTTCTGGATGTTGTTATAGCTTCCACCACCCTCTCTATATATCTCCCAAAATCTTGACAAAAGCATCTTTCCTCCGATCTCCCCCAAACCATTTGCTCCTTACTTTAAACTTGTGGCCTCCAGTCTAAGACACGTTTGCCATGGGGAAGAGATTCTCACAATTTGTCCTGAATGAATCTCACATAATTTTGGATACCTCAACCCCTCAGTTACCTTTGGTCCAAGGAAAACAAACCCAGCCTATCCAGTCTCTCCTTGTAACTGAGACTTTTCATCCCAGGCAATATACTGGCGAATCTCTCCAGTGCAATCACTCCCTTCTGATCGTTTAGTGTCCATAACTGCATACAGTCTTCTATCTGTGGTCTAACTAATGTTTTATGAAGTTGTAACAAGACTTCCTTGCTCCTATATTCTCTGCTCCTGTTAATGAAAGCAAGCATCCCATATACCTCCTTCACCACTCTGTCTACCTGTGCTGACACCTTCAGTGATTTATGGACTTGGATGCCAAGGTCAGTTTGCACTTCTGTATTCCCTATTCATTGTGTAGACCCTTCCCTTATTAGACCTTTCAAAATGCATCACTTAACACTTTTCAGAATTAAATTCCATCTGCCATTGCTCTGCTTAATTTATCAGGGATCAATATCAGACTGCAGCCTGAGACCATCCTCCTCACTATCAAAAATGCCATTAATTTTTGTGTCATCTGCAAACATACTAATTATACCTTCCACAATCACATCCAATTCTTTACTGTACATAAACAGCAAGGCTCCCAGCACAATCCTTATGTAGTAAACCCTTAGCCACAGGTTTCCAATTAGAAAAAACATTCCTCCATCACCACCCTTTGCCTGTTATTTGAAAGTCAATATTGGATCCAACTTGCCAAATTACCTTGAGTCCCATGGGCTCTTATTTTATGGACCAGCCTTCCACTGGGACCTTGTCAAAGACCTTAATGATGTCCATGTAACCATATCAACTGCACCACCACCATCAATATATTTAGTCACCTTTTCAAAAAATTCAATTGAAATTGTCAGATAAGATTTTCCTTTAACAAATCCATGTGGATTATCTCTGATTAATTCCTGCCTTCCCAAGTATTGATTAATCCTGTCCTTCAGAATTTTTTGTAATAATTTCCCTACTAGTGCTGTCAGATGTCTTACTATATTATGGCGGCATGGTGGCACAGTGGTTAGCAATGCTACCTCACAGCGCCAGAGACCTGGGTTCAATTCCTACCTCAGGTGACTGTCTGTGTGGAGTTTGCACATTCTTCCCATGTCTGCATGGGTTTCCTCCCACAATCCAAAAATGTGCAGGTTAGATGAATTGGCCATGCCAAATTGCCTGTAGTGTTAGGTGTAGGGGAATGGGTCTGGGTAAGTAATCTAATCTAATATTTCATGAAGCATAAGGAAGTGGGTATTTATGCACAATTAAAGCAATTCTTCAAACACATACAGAAAATTTATCATGCAAAATATAAACTACTACTTCAAAATTTTATCAACTAATTTAAAAACTCTGGAATTTGATTTGAAAGAAATAGAGCTAAAAATGAATTGGGACATTTTAAAATGGCCACCACAGTCATCTGACCTGTAAGTACTCCAGCTCACGGGTACTTTCAAAGGAATTTCTAAGCAGCTAAGGCTATCCAAGGGGCAATTACCTGGACATCGAAAGAGTGAAATGTTCAGTTCACAATCTTCAAATGTCTCTGGGGTCAAGGCTTCTCAGTGATAAGTATTACTAGAATCCAAATATTCAAAGATGGTGACTGAAGGGAGATCTGACAATAGACCATCCAAACTCAATGGATTACCTCAATGGCAGACAACAGCTGACTTTACACTGACTTCCTATGAGAAGCCATGACTATGAGCCTGTGCTTTTCTTCCTCCATAAAATGCTCATAAAATAACACTCAAAAGCTTGCAGTAACATCAAATATAAGGTCTTGATCTCTCCCTTTGAAAGTGGTGCCTGATTTTGCAAAAAGTGATCAGAAAATGGGCGGTATGTTGGCTCAATGGTTAGCACTGCTGCCTTACAGCACCAGGAACCCAGGTTCAATTCCCACCTTGGGTGTCTTGTCTGTGTGGAGTTTGTATATTCTCTCCATGTCTGCCTGGGTTTCCTCCCACAATCCAAAAGTTGTGCAGGTTAGGTGAATTAGCAATGCTAAATTCTATTAGGTGCATTCGTCAGAGGTAAATATAGGATAGTGGAATGGGTCAGGATGGGTTACTCTTCAGAGGACCGGTGTGAACTTGTTGGGCCAAAGGGGCCTGTTTCCATACTGTAGGGAATCTAGTCTAATCAAAACTGATAGGGAATTGAGATCTTTTCAATAACTGTAACTTGTGCCACAATGACTGTATCTGAGAAACCAGCTTAATAGCATTAGCCTTGAACTATAAACCTATACCTCAGACACAACCCAAATGACTCTAAACCACATATTCTTTTGTCTTTCTTTGCACTATACACTATTCCCCCTTAACTACGCAGCTTTGTGTGTGTATGACCAGTGGTACAGTGGTTAGCACTGCTGCCTCACAGCACCAGAGACTCGCGTTCAATTCCCACTCCAGGCAACTATCTGTGTGGAGTTTGCACATTCTCCCCGTGTCTGCGTGGGGATGCTTCGGTTTCCTCCCATAGTCCAAAGATGTACAGGTTAGGTGAATTGGCCATGCTAAATTGCCCGTAGTGTTAGGTGAAGGGGTAAATGTAGGGGAATGGGTTTGGGTGGGTTGCTCTTCGGAGGGTCGGTGTGGACTTGTTGGGCTGAAGGGCCTGTTTCCACACTGTAAGTAATCTAATCATATACAATATATAGATGGCCAAGTGACTGCACAAAAGCCATACGCTTGAAGTCATATATTTAACATTTTCATTGGTATTAACAGCTAATACATTTGCTTTTTCTTTAACTCAAGAAAACCTTGTTGATGGGCTGCTTAGTGCAAAAATAATTCACAACATTTTTAACAGGAGAGAGGTATAGCTTGATGTAAAAAGAAATTTAACATAATGTGTGGCCAAAAGGGAACATTGAACAGAGAGAAAACAGTTTAATCCTTCTTACATGGTGTATCACTATCATTATTAATGAGTAATACAAAAATGTTGTACTTCAGTATGGCATTGTTACCCTTGACATTACATCGACAGCAAAAACTTCATAAGTTCATTCTTCAGATGGAGACATTGCTGGAAGGGTTGGAAATATTGTGCACCCCTAATTGCCCAGAAGAGATGGTCTTAATTTTTCTTATTTGAACACTACAAAAGTTTGGTGGATTGCTAGAAAATAGTTCAGAAGAAACCAGGAGCCAAATTGAGATTACATATAAATTAAAGATATGAGAATGGAATTTGCCCACCCGCTGAATGACATAGGTTGGGAAAATGGAATGAGATCAACAGAAATAAGATATTCAACGTGAAAAGAGAAAGGTCAATTTCTCCAATTGAGTTTTGAACAGTGAGATAGAAATTTCTCTAGTGAGCAGTGAGAGGTCTCTTTGCATCCATTTGCATGAATTAGCATGCAATTATTACCTAATCTTGCCTCATTGACATGCAGATTCCCATACTTCCAACCACTGGATTGAAACTAGACAGTGACAATTCAGATGTGAACATAAAGGCTCACAATACTTCTACCTTGTCTTGCTGTTTAGCACAGGCACAGAGCCAATCAGCTTGTCATGATTATCAGCAGTGAACAATCAAGACAGTGGACATGTTATTGTAGAGATCCATGATACTTCAACATGTGCCAGCAGCTTAGGCAGCAAACACACAAATTGTGCTTCAACTAAATGGCCATGTCTCAAAGTCTACAGGGAGGAATTCATTGTAAGGGCAAGGGGGACAGCCTTCAGTCAGGTGTCCAGCATTATATGTTAAGGGCATTATCCACTATCAGAGTCTTGGACACTTTAGCTAGCTACTTAAGATGTTTAGAGTTGGGGCTCTGTACCTCTACAGTCTAGGTCATGGTCCATTGTCAGTCCTGCAGGGTCTACTTCAAACAGTGAAATAGCTGGAGAGCTATGCACGTATCAGTCAAGATTCTGGCCAGCTATTGATTGGGGCTGTCTGTCCAAGTCAGCCAGTGGGATCTTCATTGGAGAAGCATGTTTGCCCTGCTATTCCTGGAGTTATCACAAAAATTAAAAGTTTTAAAAAATTTGCTAAGCCTCCCCAATTTACCTGAAGCTCAAGTTTGACAGAAAGCACAGACCATGTTTCTGTACTTAATAAAAATTACTATTAATTATATGTAATTAGATTCCAACTTCACGTAAACAATAATGAACTGTTGGTATTTAACTCTACTAATTAAAATACTAGAAATTCCCCTTAGGCGTATACAGATAGGAAAATAAAAACATGGGCATTATGGACAGAAGGAAAATTGGAAAAGCAGTTCAGTGGTCCATGGTCTGCTGAGATGGTCTGGAGGTGGTCAGAATGTTGCTTCTTGGTCTTCATTTTACAGATGTTTCCATTGGTTTGCAAATGGCAGGGTGGCTGGTTCATCCTTTTAAAAGACCTTAGATTCATGATTTAAAAGTAATAGTATACGGTAACTGCTGGAGAAAAAGTAAACAGGTTTCCTTTAGGCTTCAAGTGCCCTTTACTGCAGAGAAAAGAGAAAGTTTCTGAGCTGTGAGAATCTGAAAGTTTCTTTAGATCTTGCTCACAACTCCAAGTTGTTGGGCTACCGAAGAGCCAATCACATGATAGTAGGCAGGCAAAAGGCTTTATGTCATTAATAATTGGTTATTAGTCCACAGACTGATCAGCAACTTGGACCAACCAAAGAACCCCTCAGCTGTAATCTATCCACCACCACACTTTCACAATCTGTCAGGTCACTTGACTTCAAAACATGAAGCAATCCTCCAGCTTTTGTTGATTTTAAAGCAGTTCATTCCTCCCTTCAGTACGCAATTAAAAGTACGGAAAACAATCACAGCTATAGAGTCATACAGAAGAGGTGTAAAAACATTTGCAGTGACAGAAAACAATCTTTACAGGTAGACCACAGTCAGTCCTGAGAGTCATCTCATTGAAAGTCAACGTGTAAGATAATATGTGCAGAAGCCATATGCAAATTTAATGTTGTAGTGTTAACACAGACCTAGCTCAAGGAAGGGTAAGACTGGGTGTTAAGTATTACTTGATATAAGATATTCAGAAAAGACAAATAAAAAGAAAGAAAGGACGAGAGAAATAGTCTTGATTAAGAAGGCTCACTGGGTACTGGGGGAAGAGAAACACTCCTTTACATAGTTTCTTAGGGTGGGATGGTGCTAAGGATGAGTAACCTGTCTAGCTTAGTTCTTGAATAACAATACATTTACACACATGCACTTGTTTTTGCAAAGAAGTGTTACATCCATGCCTTGAGAAACATTTTGTTTCATTTACCTTCCCACCTTCACTTGAATGGTGAAGCGTCACTCCTGGCTGGCAGCACTTGACTTGATGCATGGGTGGGCTTTAATAATGGTGCCAACACCAACAATCCAAGGAGTTCCTTACTGAGGTGGTGAAAGGGATGATAGGATGACCGGGACACTATAGAGGTCTGATGTATGGCTAAGGAGAATAATGGGAGAATCTCGCTAGGGCTCACACAGACAGAAGCCATCTCTGAAATTTGCTCAAAGTTACATGTAGCCAGTTTCTGATAAAACTCAGCTCCAGGTTTTCTTCCCTAAAATGAATAATTTGTATTATAGAAATGAAAGACTTGCATTAATAGAGCCCTTTCACAACCATCACACATTTGAAGTCCTTTTGACAGTACTCCTTGAAATGTAGGGAGTGTCACAATGTAGGAAATGCAACCTTGTGCACAGCAAGATCCAACATCTTGCTAAGTGATCATGCCCAGATAATTTGCAATTAAAGATAAATATTGGCCAAACATTAGGGAAAGCTGTCTGCTGTTTTTTTCTTAAATAATACAACATTTTTCACCCACCTGACAGGCAGCCAAGGTCTTGCTTTGGCACCTCATCTGAAAATGGAAACCTCTAAAGGTGCAACATCTTTCAGTACTGGACAGGCATGTCAGCTTTGATTTTACTGTACTTACCCTCTGAAGTGAGACTTAAACCTACAACATTGTGGCTCAGAGCTAAGAGCGTTACTAACAGAGCTACAGCTGATACAATTCCTTGCTATCACATTTACGAATAGCAGCCTGTTTACAAAACTGAGTAGAAATTCTTAAACTGCCATGATGACTTTAACACATGTTCAAAACAGTTTAATTGTGGAGGCCAATGGATTACTTTTCAGTCGCATAAGGAGTGCAGGCTGAAATTTCGCAAAATTTGGCTGAGTTAATTTCAAGGAGTTTCATGGAGGGAAGCCCTCAGGAGCCCTCATAAGTATTCTCATTCAGTTTTACAAACAAGCACATGACTTACCCAATTAATGATAGGAGCCCAGGTAGTGTTGTAGAACAAGGGGACCTCAGTACATAATTCTTTAAAATTTGTGTCACTTGCAGATACGATGGTTAAGAAGGTGTTTAGCGCGGTTATGCTCATTGCTCAGACCTTTGAGTACAGGAGTTGGGACGTTATATTGGGGTTGTGCAGTACGTTGGTGTATTGTGCGCAATTCTGGTCAGCCTGCTGTAGGAATGATATTATCAAACTAGAGAGCGTTCAGAAAAGATTTGCCAGGATGTTGCCAGAAATGGAGAGTTGGAGTTATAAATATAGGCTGGAAAGACTGTGACTCCTTTCACTGGAGTGTAGGAGTTTAGGAGGTTGGAGGGGGTGACCTTATATAGGTTTATAAAATAGTAAGGGTTGAGGTGAATGACAAGGGTCTTTACCCTAGGGTATGGGAGTTCAAAACTAGGGACATATTTTTAAGGCAACAGGAGAAAGATTTTAAAAAGACATGAGCAGCAACTTTTTTACACAGAGAGTGGTTCATGTGTAGAATGAACTGCCAGAGAAAGTGGTGAGTGCAGGTGCAGGTACAACGTTTAAAGTGCATTTGGATAAGTTCATGAATATGGACAGTTTTGAGGGACATGAGCCCAGTGCAGGCATGCAGGACTAGTTTAATTGGAGATTATGGCTGGTGTGGACTATTTGGACTGAAGGGTCTCGTTCCATGCTGTATGACTCTGTGACTCTATGCTCACCTCAATGAGTATGCACCTGATCTCCATGGTGATGCTTTTATACAATCTTGTACTCAGCAGTGGTGGAGCTGCTCCCTGGTCCCATGACCCTCCAGCATTTACATTGCTGACACTCTACTTAAACCCTAGCTATACACCTTTACAAATAATACAAGCCAAGAATTGTCCTTCACAGTTTGAGTGCCTTCAAGAATTGCAAGTGAGTTATTCCAAGGGACAGATAAATTGGTAATCTGGTTTGCTGACAGGGACCTGGAGTTTCTGGGGGAGGAGATAGTGGAGAGGGGACCCTTCTTCTTTCCCCTAGACTCTCAGAGAAGACCACTGTTCTGACCTCTGCCTACTGGTCTGAAGTTGTCACCCACAATGGGCGGCACGGTGGCACAGTGGTTAGCACTGCTGTCTCACAGCGCCTGTAGACCCGGGTTCAATTCCCGACTAAGGCGACTGACTGTGTGGAGTTTGCACGTTCTCCCCGTGTCTGCGTGGGTTTCCTCCGGGTGCTCCGGTTTCCTCCCACAGTCACAAAGATGTGCGGGTCAGGTGAATTGGCCAAGCTAAGTTGCCCGTAGTGTTAGGTAAGGGGTAAATGTAGGGGTATGGGTGGGTTGCGCTTCGGCGGGTCGGTGTGGACTTGTTGGGCCGAAGGGCCTGTTTCCACACTGTAAGTCTAATCTAATCTAATCTAATCTCAACAATCTGCAGGAATGCCCAGAAATGCAGTAAGAAAGGCCTTTTGCCCTTCACATAGGTAAGTCTGCTACCTCACACTCACTCAAATTTTGATGCTATACCCACCTCTCACTAATGCTCATGGCTTACCACTGTCATTGCTGCATCTCCACTCAACACATCTCACCCATGCCAATCCCCAAGCGACTATCCCTTTTGCTTCCTCTTCTCTCACACTTGACACTTCACTACCTGTTTCTGTGACTGCACCAGCACAAACAGCTATGCCACCCACTTTTATCTCAATAATTTCTCCCCCTTTGTCTCGCTGCAGGTGAAAATGGCCAAGGTTAAATCTGAAAAGACAAAGAAAGATGGTGGGGTGGCCAACATTTTGTTCCCTCACTCTATACAAGCTTCATGTGCTATTTTATTGCGCGGTGCTGCGCACTCTTCCATTTCCATTACTGTGAATGCATTCCTAACACTTTCAAGTTTACAACCTGGTAAACTGCATTTGCAATTGGGCTTAAACAGGGCTTCCTTGCCTCTGAGTGTTAACACCTTTACAGTTGATTATGATGACTTCATCCAACTCAGTTTCATTATTGGTGGCTACTAAAGAAGATAAGGATTAGTTGATGTACTGTAGGATTGTGAAGTTGCTGTTCCTTCTGATGAATGTCCTTGTTTTTCTGGTCAATAGAATGCTGCGGCTCTCACAGATACTCTTTGGTCATCACACACCCTGATTGAATCCTCCACCTTATCCAGAGCTAAGTATGCAAGGATTGAGTGGCATCTTCCAACTGTCCTGTAATGACAGGACCCACCAGACAGAAGGAGCATAGGCACCTCATGTTGAGAAGAGATTGCAGATTGCATGGTCCTTGTTAGCTTCAATGGCAGAGGTTGTTGCATGTATGTAGGGCCTCTTGTTATGGCATTCTGATTGCTACCTCTGTCAAGGCTATATCATTCTGGACTCAAGTACTGCAGAAGATATCACAGTTTTGTCACAGTGTTCCAGGACATCCTTATTTGGAAACATTCTTATCAATGAGCCTAACATGTGCTATGATGAAGTGAAGCTTATGTCCGACTGATGACAGGCTCTGTAGATGGAGGGTGCAGATAATCATTGCCTCTGGAGCACGGCCTGAGATCTTGTGAAATACTGGCCAAGATGTCCAGAGAAGAAACTGACGAATTCCAGCCACCAAGAACCTGCTCTGATTTTCAGGTTGGGAATTGTTGCTGCCTAATTTCTCTCCATTGCCTGTGAAAATAGAAATGTGCATGCAAATGAGGTGAGATTAGGTATAAATGAGATGTTAATCCACACAAATAGGCCCCTAGTTGCTCACTAGTGAGATTCTCATTTAGCTGTTGGAACCTCATACGCAAAATCGGATTTTTTTTTGTCTTGACATTTCAATTTTTCATTCTCAACATATTTTCCCAATTGTCACACTCAATGTCATTCAAGGCTTTGGAAAATTCAGCTGTGAGAAATTTTATGCTCACACACAAAAAACATTGCATCTTAGGAAAGTAATTTGAATTGTGCATTATGTTGAATAACTTGTCAATTTTTGTGGAAACATCATTTTGAGTACAATTTTCCAAGATTGTCAACAGTTCATAGACTTGTAACAGTGACGTTATTCCTGATTTGTTGGTATATTCATGACAGTGTGCAACATGCTTTTCAACCATATTCACTATAAGATGTGATTGCTGGGCTTTGATCCATGCATGAACTCTATCAGTTACTAACAAGAATAAACATCATTCTAGCTTCTTTAGTCACTTCCAAAGTAGGCTCTACTAAGGTGAAGGGCATAATTGTGATTTAATCAGTTGATTATTTCCCTCTCATTCGTCCCATTACGTGGGTCTTGACACAGGTTTAAAGCTTAGTAAGTACCACAATTTTCTAAAGAGGGTTTCCAAATGTAAATGTTTCTACTTTTAAATCATAATTTGCTTGCACAGTTACAATAAAATGTTAAACAATGTTCTCAAAATATTTAAGAAAGACCAATAATGTTAAATACAAGAATTATTCCGATATTGATGAACACTGAATACATTCATATTTATGTTACACTATCCACATCTTAACAAAGGCTATTTCAATATTTTAAAAGCCAACAATAATATTAATTAAATAAATATGAATGTGAGAATACCATACCCATTTCTAGATTGGATTTGCAGAGGGCTGCTAACAAGTAGGTCATGTTAGATCAACTGTATATGATATTTCTTGAAAGCATTAAATTGATATGGTCATGTGATCCAATTCTTACTAATGTGCTGCCGAAAATGTCTGTATAGTTACTATTACAAGAGAACAAAATGCACAAATAGTTAATACATGTAGATTATTTCAATGCAAATGCATTAATGCAGAAAATACAGGATGAATCATAGCTTGAAGGATGGACAACCACTGATTAACTACACCAGTGTAATAAAGCCCAATGGAGCAATGACTGAAACATTCAGATCAAAATGTAAATCTTATTACATTGCGAACTATTTGCATGAAGGTATATTATAACATCAGTGGCAGTGTATAAAATAGTAATAATTCATATGAGAAAAGTGCAGCAAGTGATGAATTTTACTGTAGCACAGGCAATTAAAAGGTCTAATTCCTTGTTTTGGCAAGAATAAATAATTTTAAATGAGGCTATGAGTAGACAGTTTCATTTAAACATGGAAATGAGATTTATTGCTATAAATAAAGCTGCTGCTTTGGTGAACGGCAATATCAAAAAGGTACAAGGGCAAAACTGAAATTTATTATTCTGATTTCAATGAATATGTGTTACAGCAGAATTAAAATGTCCTTGTGTTAGTCTAAGGTTTATAGTAACATTTTCTGAGTGATGACAGAAGTATCTATCACATTTATAACATTTCAGCCTTGTTGGAAAGTGTTTTGTTTGACTGCACATAATTTAACATCATTGTGACTAGCCTCCCAGGCCAATCCAGGTCAACTTGTTGGTAAATGCCACCTCTGCTCAGTTAAGTGTCAATCACAATGGAATGAGTACCTTTGAGATCCCAGCACATACAGAAGGAAATATTCCTGCAGGTGGGGGAGTTCATCAGTGCATACACATCATCACATGTTCATGCATTAAAGAAGCATTATTATAATAATCTTGCAAGTTCCTCTCATATGTTTGTGTACAGAAATGTGAATCAACGTATGAAATGATGACTGTTCTATCACCATAGGATTCTTAGTTTTGTTATAATCTAACAATTCTAAAAAAAACTCAAATGGAAATAAAATCACAATAAGTGCAACTGATATAACATTGAAAATCTAACTATGGGTACAACAGAATAGTAGACTATTCTTGTTTTGATTCCAGAAGATATTGCCAAATTTAGTTTATGATCTGGTCAGCAATCAGCAATCAGGCGGCACGGTGGCACAGTGGTTAGCACGGCTGCCTCACAGCACCAGAGACCTGGGTTCAATTCCCGACTCAGGCGACTGACTGTGTGGAGTTTGCACGTTCTCCCCGTGTCTGCGTGGGTTTCCTCCGGGTGCTCCGGTTTCCTCCCGCAGTCCAAAGATGTGCGGGTCAGGTGAATTGGCCATGCTAAATTGCCTGTAGGGGTGTGGGTGGGTTACGCTTTGGCGGGTCGGTGTGGACTTGTTGGGCCGAAGGGCCTGTTTCCACACTGTAAGTAATCTAATCTAATCCACAAAATTTCACAGCTTTGAGCAAACAAACTAAGTACTACTATACAAAGTTAATAAATTACATCAGTCTCGGATAAAAAATAAATCAATTTTATACTCTACATCCAAAATTAACATAGATGACAAACAAACTGTGATTTTTAAAAAACCTTTAAAAAAACATCAAAAAGCAGGGGTGGTCAAGCCAATCCCAAAAGTTTCTCAGCAAAACATTCAGATGGTAATGATATTACGGGAGATCAAATTTCATTACACAAGTTACTCTGTCAGCAGATATTATAATTGATCATGAACCTCCCTCAAAAACAACGCCTATTCAACCAGAAAGCCATCCTGCTTCTTCTTTGGCCTATGGATGGTTACCAAGCAACACAACTCAACTGTATAATGGCACAAAGCTGGCCAATATCTCATCCCAAAATTGCACCTCACTGGATTCATCAGGATGTACTCCAGCTCCATGGAACAAACAATAATTCAGCGTAGCTAGGCTTTCACTGCCGATAGCTTTCTCCAAACTTATGTCTTCCATTTTGCACCAAGCAAATGCTGCCTATGGATTTCCTTAACCCTAACTCTCAGTTGAACCGAACTTGCATCTTCTCTAGCAGATAGTTTTCATCAGTATTACTGAGTTAATAAGAGTCAGGCATGCTTTTGAGTGTTATGTAAGGTGTAAGGTTTGTGAATACTATTTACTTTTGAGCTAGTGGCATATAGGTTTTGATCTATTTATATGAAGAAGCTTAATGATAACTTTTCAGTACTTCTGCAGCCAAGACTTTTTTTTACAAGAGAGATAGTTCCTGGAGTGCAAGGAGGAATTTATTTCCACTGGAAGAGCTTTATGAATAGACATGGTAAACATTGAAAAGCATTAGAGTCAGAGTGTGGTGCTGGAAAAGTACAGAGCTGAAAATGTGTCACTGGAAAAGCGCAGCAGGTCAGGCAGCATCCAAGGAGAAGGAGAATCGCGATTCAGGGATGAGCCTTTCTTCAGGCTCATGCCCGAAACATCGAATCTCTTCTCCTTGGATGCTGCCTGACCTGCTGCGCTTTTCCAGCAACACATTTCCAGCTCTGATCTCCAGCATCTGCAGTCCTCACTTTCTCCTTGAAAAGTACAGCCAGTCAGGCAACATCCGAGGAGCAGGACAGTGGACATTTTGGACATGAGCCCATGATCAGGAAGAGCATCAGGCTGATTTAATTTAGAATGATTAGGATTTGATTTTTTTTATGTAAAGGAAACACTGATAGCTTGGAAAGCTTTTTGGTTTCATATTACATGCATTCTGGTTGAATTTGGATGTATGAAACCATCTCTCTGGGTAAAATAGAAGTGGTTCAGAAAAAAATAGGTAATATGTTACCTCAGTGGAAGGATTTAGTTTGAAATTCCAGACTGTTTGATTAGAACACTGAAGGGGTTATTGAAGGCTGAGAAAGTCTAATCTCAGTTGCGTGAATATTCCAGGAAAAGGCTATCAGATTCTTCTGACAAGGAATTGAAAGCAATAGTTGAGTGTGATAGAGAAGGAAAATCTCTGGTATTTGAGCACTGTAAATGAAGCCTAAGGAGATAAACAAAACTTTGAATTTTCACGCTATGTTTTCAAATCATTTAAATTGTGTTAAATGAAAATTCATTCTACTTTATCTTTTCTTTTGCAATAATAAACTTCTGTTTATTGTTAAATTCAGATCTGCAGCATTGCATGCTTGTGTTTCAATGAAAGACTGACTCATTAAATATAAATAATATGATCCATCAAACCAGGTTTCAGTCTAGGATCTGACCTGTCCAGTAATAACATCAATTTGGATCATAACCCAAGCCCCGATATTAAGCTGTACAGAGCTAGGTTATGGCAGAAGTTTTGTGGCACAAAATCACCTTCTCTGAATCTCTCTTTCACTAATAACCAACTCTGACCCTTGAACTTCTATTCACTGACACTTAAAGTGATCCGAGCAACCTTTCAAAACTCTTCAAGAGAATCCTATCACCACTACTCAGTAAAATTAAATGTTTCCAGCATTGTACCATCTTGAGTTTAAATGTTGCACTTTCAACAGTTCACTAAGTTCACACAACATAAATGAGTGCAAAAAAAAATTTTATTATAGCTGCTCTAAATGCTGAGCTTTTGTCAGTATATCATAACATTACTTGAGGATCGAGTGCTACACGGTAATACCATTGCATAGGTTCCACTGGGTTGCCTCATTTTATTTATGTGTTTTATTTCTTTCCTCTACTATACTGCTTCCCAATCTTGGCAAAACCTGACTGATATTTTCATGTCTATTTCAAACTTAAAAATGGCAGGAAAAAATTGATCCCACATGCTGCCATTTACCTTTAAATGGACACATCTTGTTCATTGGAGTTGCTGGTTAGATTATTCAGCTACTTCATTATACCAGCTGCTGGCAAAAGTTGTGTTATGAGCATTTGCCCAATTAACAAAATTGCGTAACCCTACAGAGTTGGATTCAAGCAGTTCAACGTACTGCGGGTTAACTTTGTCTAAACAGTTAACCATTTATGTCATAGATGTTGCTGGAAGTACAAACATATTTCTATAATTCAGTTCAGAGGAATTTTTCGTACACAAACAAAGAACAAAATAAACAATTTAAGCTATCATAATATAACACAATTTGAAAGATTTCAAATCACATGGCAAAACCAAAACTCAAATATTGCCCAACACCATCATTTTACAGCTACTCAAAAGCCTGAGAAATTTTTCTTCCCTGTCAAATTTATTGGTTTGATTTGACTGCTTTTTCTTCAGTTCATATCCAATGAGTTATGAAGATTTTTCCTTGAATCCTCAGAAAAAACTGAGATCTTGGACTTTCACAGTTTTGAATAACCATTACAGATTTCTAACTAAACATTCCGATCCAGAAGTTTCATAAATCACACCTCATTTGACTAGGAGAACTATTCTTACATCAGCAAATAGTCAGGGTTTTCTTGAACTGCACCACAGCTTTCCAATCTCTGAGGGTTTCTAAGCTAAAAACAATTCTTGTTTATTCTAACTGCAAAAGAAAACTAATGTTTATTTTCAGGGTTTTCTTTTTCCTATTTTAAATGTGCACAATATAAACAAACTTCCATAACAATCCAGAAGGCACATACAGATTTAAAATCATTGTCCTGGAAAGACTGACCTAGTTAATTACTAAATCTCTGAACAAAAATAGACAAATGTCCACATAACACTGGTTTAAATTCCAAAGTCTGAAAAAATTATATTAGTATCTATAAATCACACAGCTTTCATCACACTTCCTGCACTTTAGACAACTACCCAATGAAGTGTTGGCTTTTTCCTTCAAGTTCTCAGTTAAAAAAAAGTTAAATAATGTAAAACTTGAATAACATTCAGAAGGAAAAGCATTTTGCGAAATGGTTGCTTTGTTTTTGTTCTGAAGTCTCTGTTGCAAAAGAGCTTTGCTGCTATACTGGCAATTGCATCCATTGAAAAATTGCAAAGACAAGGCAAGTAGCACATAACTTAAGGAAATGTTATTATTATTCTTTTCTATATTCTACATTCATGCTGAAAAACTATTGAAGTATTTAAAACGTTCATTTGAATCATCATTTTAACTACTCATACTTGCTATGATTTGGTATTTCTCGACTTGGAAGTATTGTAGACACATATATGTTCAGACGCCTCTATTTTAAAGTCTATTAATACAAACTCTTAATGCAAACATCTCTCCTATATTTTCTTATGTTACTTGTAAAAAGTCAATTTCAACTTGCCACAACAATAATGGTTTCTTCCCCCATAATGCTTTCAGTTAGTCAAGATGGCAGTGGATGAGCAGGCACCGTTCAGGCTCGAGTGCCTGGGCTTGTCCTCTTGGCCTCCACTTATCTATTTCTTTTATTGTTCCTTCTACCCCTTCTCTTTTCCTCAATCTTAACTAATTAAAAAACACTTTGGCAAGTGGCGGCATCGATGGGCTCCGGAGTGGCGGTCGTGTTGTCACAGGTAACATGACTACGGAGACGATTGGTCAGTTGGTGAAACCCAGAGAGGGACTCTGTTCCTGCGAGGATTAGGACCCAGACGGTAGCATGGAATGGACTGAGATACCAGAGCGGGACACTCTCTACAATATGGCATGGGCTGGAATACTCAGAGCGGGACATTCTCTTCAGCAATGCATGGGCTGGGATACCCAGAGTGAGACACTCTCTGCAGCATGGTGTGGGCTGGGATACTAGGATTGCACACACCCAGCAGCATGGTGGGAGCAGGGATAGTCAGAGCAGGACACTCTCTACAGCATGGTGTGGGCTGGGATACTCAGAGTGGGACACACTTTGCAGCATGGTGAGGGCTGGGAGACTCAGTATGGGACACTCCCTGCAGCATGGTGTGGGCTGGGATACACAGAGCGGGACACTCTCTGCAGCGTGGTTTGGGATGGGATACCCAGAGTGGGACACTCCCTGCAGCATGGTGTGGACTGGGATACTAGGATTGCATACTCCCCGCAGCATGGTGTAGGCTGGGATAGTCAGAGTGGGACACACCCTGCAGCATGCTGTGGGATGGGATATCCAGAGTGGGACACTCCTGCTGCCTGGTGCGGACTGGGATACCGGAGTGGGACACTCCCTGCAGCATGGTGTGGGCTGGGATACTCAGAGTGGGACACTCTTTGCAGCATGGTGTGTGCTGGGATACTCAGAGTGGGACACTCTCTGCAGCGTGGTGTGGGATGGGATACCCAGAGTGGGACACTCCCTACTGCATGGTGTGGACTGGGATACCGGAGTGAGACACTCCCTGCAGCATGGTGTGGGCTGGGATACTAGGATTGCACACTCCCTGCAGCTTGGTGTGGGCTGGGATAGTCAGAGCGGGACACTCCCTGCAGCTTGGTGTGGGCTGGGATACTCAGACTGGGACACACCCTGCAGCATGGTGTGGGATGGGATACCCCGAGTGGGACACTCCTGCTGCATGGTGTGGGTTGGGATATGCGGATTGCAACACTCTCTGCAGCATGGTGTGTGTTGGGATACCCATAATGGGACACTCTCTGCAGCATGGCTTGTGTTGGGATACTCAGAGCGGGACACTCTCTGCAGCATGGTGTGGGCTGGGATACCCGGAGTGGGACACTCGCTGCAGCATTGTGTGGGCTGGGATAGCCAGAGCGGGACACTCCCTGCAGTATGGTGTGGGCTGGGAATCCCAGAGTGGGACACTGTCTGCAGCATGGTGTGGGTTGGAATACCCCGAGTGCAACACTTTCTGCGGCATCGTGTGGGCTGGGAATCCCAGAGTTGGACACTCTCTGCAGCATGGTGTGGGTTGGGATACTCAGATTGGGACACTCCCTGCAGCATGGTGTGTGCTGTGATGCCCTGAGTGGGACTCTCCCTGCAGCATGGTGTGGGTTGGAATACTCAGAGCGGGACACTCTTTGCAGCATGGTGTGGGTTCAGATACTCAGAGCGGGACTCTCCCTGCAGCCTGGTGTGGGCTGGGAGACTCAGACTGGGACACTCTCTGCAGCATGATATGGGTTGGGATACTCAGATTGGGACACTCCCTGCAGTATGGTGTGGGCTGGGATACTCAGAGCGGGACACTCTTTGCAGCCTGGTGTGAGCTGGGTTACCCGGAGCAGGACACTCCCTGCAGGATGGTGTGGTCTGGGATACTCCGAGCGGGACACTCACTGCAGCATGGTGTGGGCTGGTATACTCAGAACGGGACACTCTCTGCAGCATTTTGTGGGCTGGGATACTCAGAGCGGGACACGCCCTGCAGCATGGTGTGGGCTGGGATACTCAAAGCAGGACACTCATTACAGCATGGTGTGGGCTGGGATACTCAGAGTCAGACATTCTATGCAGCATCAGTTGGGCAGGGATACTCAGAGCGGGACACACTCTGCACATGGTATGGGATGGGATACTCAGCGTTGGACACCCCCGGCAGCATGGTTTGGGCTGGAATACTCAGAGCGGTACACTCGCTGCAGCACGGTGTGTGATGGGATACACAGAATTGCACACACCCTGAATCATGGTGTGGGCTGGGATACCAGAGTGGGACACTCCCTGCAGCATGGTGTGCGCTGCCATACTCATAATGGGACGCTCTCTGCAGCATGGTGTGGGCTGGGATACTCAGATTGGGGCACACCCTCCAGCCTGGTGTGGGCTGGGATACCCAGAGAGGGACACTCTCTGCAGCATGCTGTGGGATGGGATACTCAGAGCGGGACACTCTCTGCAACACGGTGCAGGCTGGGATACTCAGAGTCGGACATTACCTGCAGCATGGCTTGTGCACGGATACTCAGAGTGGGACACTCCCTGCAGCATGGTGTAGGCTGGGATACTCAGAGCGGGACACTCCCTGCAGCATGTTGTGGGCTGGGATACTCAGAGCGGGACACTCCCTGCAGCATGGTGTGTGCTGGGATAATCAGAGTGGGTCATGGGGCTGGGATACTCAGAGTCGGACATTACATGCAGCATGGTTTGGGCAGGGATACTCAGAGCGGGACACTCCCTGCAGCATGGTGTGGGCTGCGATACTCAAAGTGGGACACTCCCTGCAGGCTGGTGTGGGCTGGGATGGTCAGTGCGGAACACTCTCTGCAACATGGTGCGGGCTGGAATACTCAGAGTCGGACATTACCTGCAGCATGGCTTGGGCACGGATACTCAGAGCGGGACACACTCTGCACATGATATGGGCTGGGATACTCAGTTTGGGACACTCCTGGCAACATGGTGTGGGCTGGGATACTCAGAGCGGGACACGCTCTGCAGCGTGGTGTGGGCTGGGATACGCGGATTGGGACACTCCTTGCAGCATAATGTGGGCTGGGAAACCCTGAGTGGGACACTCTCTGTCGTATGCTGTGTGCTGGGATACTCAGAGTGGGACACTCCCTGCAGCATGGTGTGGGCGGAGATACTCAGAGTGGGACACTCTCTGCAGCATGGTGTGTGCTGGGATACTCAGAGTGGGACACTCCCGGCAGCATGGTGTGGGCTGGGATACTCAGATTGGGACACTCCATGCAACATGTTTTGGGTTAGGATACTCAAAGCAGGACAATCTCTGCAGCATATTGTTGGTTGGGATACCCGGAGCGGGACACTCTCTGCAGCGTAGTGTGGGCTGGGATACTCAGAGCGGGAAACTCCCTGCAGCATGGTGTGGGCTGGGATACTCAGAGTGGGACACTCCTTGCAGCATGGTGTGGGTTGGGATACTCAGAGTGGGACACTCCCTGCAGCATGGTGTGGACTGCGATACTCAGAATGGGACACTCTCTGGAGCATGGTGTGGGCTGGGATACTGGGAGAGGGGCACTTCCTGCAGCATCATGTGGACAGGGGTAAACAGAACTGGACAATCCCTGCAGCTTGGTGTGGGCTGGGATACTCAGAGTGGGACACTCTCTCCAGTATGGTTTGGGCTGGGGTACTCAGAGTGGGACACTCTCTGCAGCATGGGGTGGGCTGGGATACTCAGAGCGGAATGCTCTCTGCAGAATCATGTGGACAGGGGTAAACAGAACCGGACACTCCTTGCAGCATGGTGTGGGCTGGGGTACCCAGAGTAGGACACTCCCTGCAGCATGGCATGGGCTGGGATTCTCAGAGCGGGACACCCTCTGCCGCATGGTGTGTGCTGGGATACCCGGAGAGGGGCACTTCCTGCAGCATCATGTGGACAGGGATAAACAGAACCGGACAATCCCTGCAGCTTGGTGTGGGCTGGGATACTCAGAGCAGGATGCTCTCTCCAGTATGGTTTGGGCTGGGGTACTCAGATGGGACACTCCCTGCAGCATGGTGTGGGCTGGGAAACCCTGAGTGGGACGCTCTCTGCAGCATGGTGTGGGCTGGGAAACCCTGAGTGGGACGCTCTCTGCAGCATGGTGTGGACTGCGATACTCAGAGTGGGACACTCCCTACAGCATGGTGTGGACTGGGATACTCAGTGCTGGACACTCTCTGTAGCATGGTGTCTGCTGGGATACTCAGAGTGGGACACTCCCTGCAGCATGGTGTGGGTTGGGATACTCACTGCGGGACACTCTCTACAGCATGGTGTGGGCAGGGATACCCGGAGAGGGACACTCTCTACAGCACGGTGTGGACTGGGATACTCAGTGCTGGACATTCTCTGTAGCATGGCGTCTGCTGGGATACTCAGAGCGGGACACTCTCTGCAGCATGGTGTGGGCTGGGATACCCGGAGAGGGACACTCTCTGCAGCATGGTGTGGGCTGGGATACCCGGAGAGGGACACTCCCTGCAGCATGGTGTGGGCTGGGATACTCAGAGTGGGACACTCTCTGCAGTATGGTTTGGGCTGGGGTACTCAGAGTGGGACACTCCCTGCAGCCTGGTGAGGGCTGGGAGACTCAGTGTGGGACACTCCTGGCAGCATGGTGTGGGCTGGGATACTCAGAGTGGGACACTCCCTGCAGCCTGGTGAGGGCTGGGAGACTCAGTGTGGGACACTCCTGGCAGCATGGTGTGGGCTGGGATACTCAGAGTGGGACACTCCCTGCCGCTTGGTGTGGGCCGGGATACTCAGAGTGGGATACTCTCTGCAGTATGGTTTGGGCTGGGGTACTCAGAGTGGGACACTCCCTGCAGCATGATCTGGGCTGGGAAACCCTGAGTGGGACACTCTCTGCAGCATGGTGTGGACTGCGATACTCAGTACTGGACACTCTCTGGAGCATGGTGTGGGCTGGGATACTCAGTACTGGACACTCTCTGGAGCATGGTGTGGGCTGGGATACTCAGAGTGGGACACTCTCTGCAGAATCATGTGGACAGGGGTAAACAGAACCAGACACTCCTTGCAGCATGGTGTGGGCTGGGGTACTCAGAATGGGACTCTCAGCAGCATGGTGAGGGCTGGGAAACCATGAGTGGGACACTCGCTGCAGCATGGTGTGGGCCGGGATACTCAGAGTGGGACACTCTCTGCAGCATGGTGTGGCTGGGATACTCAGAGTGGGACACTCACTGCAGCATGGTGAGGGCTGGGATACTCAGAGCGGAATGCTCTCTGCAGAATCATGTGGACAGGGGTAAACAGAACCGGACACTCCTTGCAGCATGGTGTGGACTGCGATACTCAGAATGGGACACTCTCTGGAGCATGATGTGGGCTGGGATACTCAGAGTGGGACACTCTCTGCAGCTTGGTGTGGGCTGGGATACTCAGAGTGGGACACTCTCTGCAGCTTGGTGTGGGCTGGGATACTCAGAGTGGGACACTCTCTGCAGCATGGGGTGGGCTGGGATACTCAGAGTGGGACACTCTCTGCAGCTTGATGTGGGCTGGGATACTCAGAGTGGGACACTCTCTGCAGCATGGGGTGGGCTGGGATACTCAGAGCGGGATGCTCTCTGCAGCATGGTTTTGGCTGGGATACTCAGAGCGGGACACTTCCTGCAGAATCATGTGGACAGGGGTAAACAGAACCGGACACTCCTTGCAGCATGGTGTGTGCTGGGATTCTCAGAATGGGACACTCTCAGCAGCATGGTGTGTGCTGGCATACTCAGAGTAGGACACTCCCTGCAGCATGTTGTGGGCTGGGATACTGGGAGCGGGACACTCCCTGCAGCATGGTGTGGGCTGGGATACTCAGAGTGGGACACCCTCTGCAGTATGGTGTGGGCTGGGATACCCGGAGTGGGACACACCCGGCAGCATGGTGTGGGCTGGGATACCCGGAGTGGGACACTCCCTGCAGCATGGTGTGGGCTGGGATACTCAGAGCGGGACACTTCTTGCAGCATCGTGTGGACAGGGGTAAACAGAACCGGATACTCCTTGCAGCATGGTGTGGGCTGGGGTACTCAGAGTGGGACACTCCCTGCAGCATGGTGTGGGTTGTGATACTCACTGCGGGACACTCTCTACAGCATGCTGTGGACTGGGATACTCAGTGCTGGACATTCTCTGTAGCATGGCGTCTGCTGGGATACTCAGAGTGGGACACTCTGCAGCATGGTGTGGGTGGGGATACCCGGAGAGGGACACTCCCTGCAGCATGGTGTGGGCTGGGATACTCACTGCGGGACACTCTCTACAGCATGCTGTGGGTTGGGATACTCAGTGCTGGACATTCTCTGTAGCATGGCGTCTGCTGGGATACTCAGAGTGGGACACTCTCTGCAGCATGGTGTGTGCTGGGATACTCAGAGTGGGACACTCGCTGCAGCATGGTGTGTGCTGGGAAACCCTGAGTGGGACACTCCCGGCAGCATGGTGTGGGTTGGGATACTCACTGCGGGACACTCTCTACAGCATGCTGTGGGCTGGGATACTCAGTGGTGGACATTCTCTGTAGCATGGCGTCTGCTGGGATACTCAGAGTGGGACACTCTCTGCAGCATGGTGTGTGCTGGGATACTCAGAGTGGGACACTCGCTGCAGCATGGTGTGTGCTGGGATACCCGGAGAGGGACACTTCCTGCAGCATGGTGTGGCCTGGGGTACTGGGAGCGGGACACTCCCTGCAGCATGGTGTGGGCTGGAAAACCCTGAGTGGGACACTCTCTGCAGCATGGTGAGGGCTGGGATACTCAGAGTGGGACACTCCCTGCAGCTTGGTGTGAGCCGGGATACTCAGAGTGGGACACTCTCTGCAGTATGGTGTGGGCTGGGATACTCAGAGCGGGATGCTCTCTGCAGCATGGTTTTTGCTGGCATACTCAGAGCGGGACACTTCCTGCAGCATCGTGTGGACAGGGGTAAACAGAACCGGACACTCCTTGCAGCATGGTGTGGGCTGGGGTACTCAGAGTGGGACACTCCCTGCCGCTTGGTGTGGGCTGGGATACTCAGAGTGGGACACTCCCTGCCGCTTGGTGTGGGCTGGGATACTCAGAGTGGGACACTCCCTGCAGCATGGTGCGGGCTGCGATAGTCAGAGTGGGACACTCCCTGCAGCATGGTGTCTGCAGGGATAACCAGAGTGGGACACTCTCTGCAGCATGGTGTGTGCTGAGATACCCGGAATGGGACACTCCCTGCAGCATGGTGTGGGCTGTGATATTCAGAGCGGGAAACTCCCTGCAGCATGTTGTGGGCTGGGATACTCAGAGTGGGTCACTCCCTGCAGCGTGGCGTGGGCTGGGATACACAGACAGGGACACTCCTTGCAGCATGGTGTGGACTGGGATTCTCAGAGCGGGATACTCCCTGCAGCATGGTGTGGGCTGGGATACTCAGAGTGGGACACTCTCTGCAGCTTGGTGTGGGTTGATGTACCCCGAGTGGGACACTCCCTGCAGCATGGTTTTGGCTGGGATACTCAGAGCGGGATACTTTCTGCAGCATCGTGTGGACAGGGGTAAACAGAACCAGACACTCCTTGCAGCATGGTGTATGCTGGCATACTCAGAGTGGGACACTCCCTGCAGCATGGTTTGGGCTGAGATACCTGGATTGGGACACTCCCTGCAGCATGGTGTGGGCTGGGATACTCAGAGTGGGACACTCTCTGCAGCTTGGTGTGGGTTGATGTACCCCGAGTGGGACACTCCCTGCAGCATGGTTTTGGCTGGGATACTCAGAGCGGGATACTTTCTGCAGCATCGTGTGGACAGGGGTAAACAGAACCAGACACTCCTTGCAGCATGGTGTATGCTGGCATACTCAGAGTGGGACACTCCCTGCAGCATGGTTTGGGCTGAGATACCTGGATTGGGACACTCCCTGCAGCATGGTGTGGGCTGGGATACTCAGATTGGGACGCTCCCTGCAACATGTTTTGGGTTGGGATACCCGGAGCAGGACACTGTCTGCAGCATAGTGTGGGTTTGGATACTCAAAGCAGGACACTCCCTGCAGCATGGTGTGGGCTGGGATACTCAGAGCGGGACACTCCCTGCAGCATGGTGTGGGTTTGGATACTCAGAGCAGGACACCCTCTGCAGCGTGGTGTGGGCTGGGATATCCCGAGTGGGACCCTCCCTGCAGCATGGCTTGGGCTCGGATACCCCTGACAGTGGTATGCTGTAGCTGCTGGGAAAGAAAAGTTGGACCTGCCTTCAAGTTTTTTAAATTTTATTTTATGAATGGTGCTTTTGTATGTGCGATGGTACACACTTTTCTCTGCATTTTATATTGAAGGCACGTGACAATGAAAGATATTGAAATTCACACATAATTTCACTGTTGTTGTTAAACATAGTAAATGATCAAGTAGGTGAATGTTTCATGCTGCAGTAGACGTATACTAAGCTTTTTTCTTTTACCATTTCTACACTTTTGCCATTAACTACATCCTTTTGCATCCAATCGTGCTGTAAGATGGGCGGCACGGTGGCACAGTGGTTAGCACTGCTGCCTCACAGCGCCTGAGACCCAGGTTCAATTCCCGACTCAAGCGACTGACTGTGTGGAGTTTGCCCGTTCTACCCGTGTCTGCGTGGGTTTTCTCCCACAGTCCAAAGATGTGCGGATCAGATGATTTAGCCATGCTAAATTGCCCATAGTGTTAGGTAAGGGGTAAATGTAGGGGTATGGGTGGGTTGCGCTTCGGCGGGTCGATGTGGACTTGTTGGGCCGAAGGGCCTGTTTCCACACTGTAAGTAATCTAATCTAAAAAAAAACATTGGATTGAAGGAAAACTGTGAGCTCTCCTTCCACAATGGTTTTTAAAAACAGCGACTCAATTGTGTGCAGGTATTTATCTGGAAGACATTGGGCCTTCTGTTTCTTCATGGATAGAGATCCTGCTTGGAATAGAATGGATAAAATACCTCCTAAATTGAAGGTACATTTGTTTGTCTTGCCAAGGTTAGTCAAGCAGGACTCAACAAGGGTGAGGTTTCTTTGTTGATGAGCTGGTTTTATTTCCAAGATGGCAGCCTTCCAAGATGGCAGTGGATAAGGTCCTTTAGTTAACTAAACAGTTAAGAGCCCTCAGTGGGGAAGGCCGTTCTCAAATTTCTCTCTCTGAAATAAATCTGGGTGTTGGGAAGGCAATAGGCACTGCCACTCAGGCCTTCCCTTCCCATTTTGCAGCCTCTTCTCCCTTACCACCTCCCTAGCCTATTCACGGGGGTGAAATTAAATTCCACCTGTGCTGTAAAGAATTTTCACTGTCAACTCGTGATATTGGTATTACAACATAAACAAAGTGAGACCTGTTTATTCTTGCAGCTTGTCAGCAAATGGTGATACAACAGGATTAATAAACTGTGGATCAAATTCTGTGGTTATAAGCAAAGCCAATATAATAGGGAGCTTACGAATATCACTATGAAGCACCACAAAAGCCAGAAATCTGCAAGATAAACACAAAATACTGGAAGCGCTCAGAAAGTCTGTAGCTGTCCAGAGAACAAATAGGTCTATGTTTTAGGTGTACATTAATAGAAATCAATAGATTTTGTTAAGAAATGCTATCATGGGATCTGGATCAAAGATGAATAAGTGGAATTGAAATACGCATCAGCAATAACTTGACTAAGTTGCAGAACACGCTTGAGGGGATGAATGGCCTACTCTTCCATAGCATTTCTGTTATTGTTTCCTAAAAAAAAAATCACTACTTTTTCATAATCACAGCATTTCTTAATATAATGTTCATTAAAAAAAGCAACAAATATTTACATTTAATTATCATAATCTTGTGCAATGCCAGAAAGCAAAAGAAGCACAGAAGACTGAATACAAGCAAAACAATACAAATACAAAGTTAAACAGTTAGAACTTGCATAGTAAAACGATAGCTATGATTTTGTTACCTTCCTTTCAGATTCTCTTGATTTAGAAGGACGAGTTCTACGTGTAATACATTTCAGGCTTTTTTTTTATTTTTATTACAGGTTAGGGTCAATGTGACAGATCCAATTATGATACAGTATTCTGAAAATCAAAGATTTTTGTGTTGTTTTACTTTAGAAATATACTGCAATCCTAGAAACTAACACTCAAGCTCTCCAAGATTAAATTGGGCTCAGGACTGTAAATCTGTCACACAGTCTTAACGTGGTAAGTGAGCAATAAAACCATGAGCACTTTGTAATATTAAAAAATAGTTGCTTCACAAGGAAGATTAAATTTGCACTGGATTTTTATTAACCTATGTAGCTGACTGGAAATAATTCATAGTTTGGCAAAAATTTACATTTTATATGTATAGAGATAGTATTTAAATGTACCATACCAAGGACACAACCTTGATAAGGGGAACAAACTACTCTATACTGTAAATGTAAAGTCAGTTAGCTTAGCAAAAATTTTTTGAAAGTAGGGTTGGTCATGTATAAGAACTATTAAGGCACTAAATTTGAACTAGGATCCTTACAGTGTAGAAACAGGCCCTTCAGCCCAATAAGTCCACTCTGGCCCTCCAAACAGTAACCTACCCAGACCCATATCCCCACCCTGTATTTACCCCTGACCAATGCACCTAACCTATACATCCCTGAACACTATGGGCAATTTAGCACAGCCAGGTCACCTAAACTGCACATCTTGGATTGTGGGAGGAAACCTGAGCACTTGGAGGAAACCCACGCAGACACAGGGAGAATGTGTTAACTCTACACAGACAATTGCCTGAGGCTGGAATCAAACTTGGGTCTGTGCCACTGTGAGGCAGCAATACTAACCACTGAGCCACCGTGCTGCCCTCATTTAATCATCAGCAATGAATAATTAATTTATAATCAAGATAAACACTTGAGGATCTTATGATTTAGCCTTTAATAAACATACACAGGTACAGTGTGAAAATGTAAAAGTAAAAACACATCACTAAATTGATTTAAATACTAAAAGTTTAATTTACTTTTCTAAGCATAAACTGTCTTACATAATGTTATCATATGGCACTGTAGCTATTACTGTAAACATTCTGGGCACATATGGTCAATTGCTGAGTGGAGGCATCATCCATATGTAAAGCTGATATACCTGAACACCCGGTAGTTCCCTCTAGTTTACTCTAGCGGCTAAAAGACTGATGGAACAGCAGACTGATGCAAACAGAAAGCATCATGATAGCTGCCAGCATGATGAGGGAATATTGTCATATGAAAAACACATTCAGCCAATGGTAATTTTTGTGAATACAGTGTATTTAGCATTGAGCTGTGGTGCTCTCAAAGTCACATCATAGGAGAACTGTTATCCTGATGTTTTTGTTCCTATAGACTCTCCAGTTTCCTCCCACAATCCAAAGGTGTGCAAGTTACTTGGATTGGCTATTGTTAGATGTGGAGTTATGAGTGGGATGCTCTTCAGAGGGTCAGCATAGACTAGATGGGTGAATGGCCTCTATCTGCACTGTCATGATTCTATAATTTATTGTCTGGTTGGAGTGGTTTTGCACAGGGTGACTGTGCCTTCATACTGCAGAGAGCAGCTATGATCAGTCTTCTGTCTCCATGGCGGGTTGTCCAATGATGGTATTGATGCTTCAATGATGGGAGGGAGGTGGGGTTCAGGACTGTTTCACCTAGGGGCTGGAATGGTACTGACAGTTCAGCTCGCTTGAGACAGTGGACCAGGGCCATCACTTCACCTCCATTTTCAGAAATTAAGGAGAGAAAGGGCACAGATCAGTCACTGGAGTAATGATGTACATCACCTGGATGATAGGCTGGGGAAGTGTCAAGTCTGTGGGCCGGACAAACAAGGATATCTGGAAAGGAAAAGGTAATATTGGGAATTCAACTACTTATCAATGCTGAGGCTAAAAGACATTGGCAGAGGACTGTAGCGTCATGAAGCACATGGATAGTGCATAAGATTAAGGTGATTGGCTGCAAAGGGACTCACAGTGAGTTGGGTAAGTGAGCCGACTCATGAAGGAGGGACCTATATCATCTGGCATACGGAAGCAACATTGTCCTCTAAAAATGTTAACTGGGCAATACTGGTATGCAGGGTCCCTATTCCGCGGCCATCCTGCACCTTATAACTTCATGTCACCAATGAGGAACTCCCTGAAATACATGTGCACACAGCCAATTTAGCAGTAGGTAACAACTGAAAGGAGGGTGGTGCTGAAGTGTTGGAGTGTGCTGGTTCTGCTCCCACACAATGTATTTAGCACCTATTTTACATTCCTACCATTGCCCCTCATTAATGGCTGAGAAGTGAGGCTCCTCTACAGGGAAAACAGATACAGGGACAAGTGTATCAATGGTGAGGCATGAAGGCTTGTGATCTATTGAACTGATGTTATTTGAAAAGCAAACTTTCAACAGGACATTGTTTGCAAAACAAACTATTTACATCACAGCGTATGCAGTAAGACATTTTACGTGACTTTACCAGTCATTACCCACACATGTTATGAAGCAAATTAATATTTCAAGTTTGATATGACTCCTCTTCAGAACTGTAGTTCTGGCAGTTAACACTATTTCTCTTTCCATCCATACTGACAGATCTGCGGAGCTTCTCCTGCATTTTCAATTTCTTTCAGACTTCCAGCATCTGTAGCATTAGCTTTTATTTGTTGAGTTTTCTCCTCCTGTGCTTTCTGTTGTGATACACTGAATTCCCCTATTTCACAGATAGAGTGAAAGGAATCTACTCCCTAGTGGATCCTGCCAGCCCAAAGGCTTTGCTCAGGTGACCCTGGGGACATTTATGTCTGGAAAGGCCACATATACTAATAGGGTTTCTGACCAAACAGAGTTTGATCCTCCTTGGCTAGAATTTTCAACTGACAGAAGAGGGGCGGGCAGAGTGGAGGTGGAGGTGAAGGGCCTGGTCACCTCTGCAGCATGACTCCCTCTCGAAGCTGTGCAACTTCAAGGGTATGCACACAGTGGTTGCTGTGTCCCAGCCAATGGATTCCTGCTTTTTGGTTCTGGAAATGACTGCTGCCCACAGACCTTGGAAGTCTATGTCGAAGAGAAAAAGAACCTAGTGAAAACGTTGCTCTGTGGTCAATTGTCAAGAGGCTCCTCATTCGGCTATACCTCATGGCACTGCAAAGTCTCCTTGTGAGGAGGAGCATATGACCCAGCTTAAAGCTCCCCATCCCATTCTCACCCTGCCTTTGGTGCTGAGGACCAATGAATGGTACAGTGCAGTGCAAGGATTGTTGACACCCCCACCCCCAAACCCCCAGTAGCCTGTGAAGGTGCTAGGCCTGTCCCTCCATGACAGCTGCCAACCTGTCAATAGAGGCAGTCTGGCAGTCACAAGGTCACCTGCAATGCTGTCACTTCTCAGCAATGACGACCAGCGCATCCTGTATGCCTGCCTACATGGTACTGCTGCTCCTCCTGCCCATCAACAAAGTCTTTCATCACCAAGACCACAGTGTTATCTCCCTGCTGAAGGTTCTGCAGTGCCCTGACTGCCAGTGATCTAGGGTGTTTCTCCCTCACCCGTCTATGGAGCTGTCAGTGTGTAGAACTCACTGTGTCCCCTTAAAGAGCCCACTGAGAAATCGTCAACTGTGCTGCTGGGCTTCCAGGAGGAAGGGGAGACAATGTGTCTGTACTGTCATCTGGGTGACACTGCTACCTCACAGTGCCAGGGACCTGAGATCAGTTTCATCCTTGGGCAATTGTCTATGCAGAGTTTGCACCTTCTTCCTGTGTCTGCTGGGTTTCCTTCGGGTGCTCCAGTTTCCTCCCATAGTCCAAAGATGTGCAGGTTAGGTAGTTTGGCAATGGGAAATGCAGCAATACAGGGATAGGTTGGGACAGGGTGCATTTCGGTGGCATGCTCTTCAGAGGTTCAGCATGGACTCAATGGACTGAATGACCTGCTTCCATGCTGTTGGGATTCTATAATTCTACGAACACTCTTCTATGGTACATAGGCTGGTCCTTGTGAGGATGGATCCAATATAAAGCTGGAGAGGCAGACAACATTTCAGCCATTGGTTAGTCCTGGTGTTTGGCACCTGATAAATGTGACCATTACAGTTGGATGATAGATATCACTAACTCGGGTGACGTTTCTGTATCCCCATGAGATCAGTGCCTGTCTTCTCCTGCCAGGACAAGAATCTTTTCCTTGGTGATGGCACAGACATCTGGCACCCCAACAACTGCCTGATATTGTTGTGCCCTGTTACGGGATGTCTTCTGCTACATTGACGTAAAGCTGGTGAAACAGTAAGACGGAAGTGGGTGGCATGGCTGTTAAAGCTGGTATATGTTGTGGGTGTATATGCTGAGTTGTTCTGAGACAGTGAGGAGGCATCATGGAATTCTTACAGGGTTAGCTGTGTGGGAGATTGGGGAAATAACAGAGTGAATAAAGCAAAGTGTTGCATTTGACCAAAAGAGCATCAAAGCATAAGCATTGGTGGAAAGTGTGTGTGTTGGCACAGATAAGAGTGAGGCAGCAGAGAGGAGAGTATGACATTTTCCCTAGTAGAATGGAGAAGATCATTGACCTTATTCCTGCATGGCTGCCTGGTAGTCCTCACCCTGGAGATGGCTTTTTCCCAGGTAACAATCTGTGACCAGTCTGGTCTGATATGGTGGGGTGGCTTCTTTACCAGTCTTTCAGTCTCCTCTATCCCACCTCTAGGACCCTCCAAGTACCTTTCAGAGAAGTGTGGTGTCAGTCGCCTCTTCACTGCCTCTTCTCCTCATTCTTTCTACAACTGAGCAACACATCTTGCAGATAGCAGCATTCTGCAGGTGGACTGTGGGCTTTTGAACTTGGAATAGCTGCAAGGCATTTCACTCAGCAGTAAGTTCTGTGCATGGCATGCAATGAGATGGGGTAGAAATAAAATGTGGATCTCATCGTGAGGGCTAAAACAGCATCCATTTGCTAAGAAATTCTAAGAAATCTCAATTGCCCTTGTGATGAGAATCACTCCACAGAAATAGTCATTCCTAAAAAAAACATAATATTCAGTCATATGTGTTTCAATGAAATCATCATCTCAACTCCAGGGCATTTAGATTGAAGTTACTCAATGTCTCCTCACTCCAGGATTCAATCTAGTGCACTAAAGAACAGAAAGCCAGATGTTAGATATATTTCCTGCTTCATCCTGGGATGATCTTAAGGCTAAGACATTCAGGGTCAGAGTCACCTTTCCAGTCAATGGCTGCACTGTCCTTATCCTGTTCTGAGATGGGAGACTACTGCAGGCAACTCCTTTTAAAGGACAAACAACAGACACAATGTTTCTGGATGAGCTGGTAGTAAGAGAAGTGTTCCCAGGAAATCCAAGGCTTTTTCTTCCCTTCGTGTGCAGGGTGTTCTGAACTTTGCTGCCCCAACTCCATCTCCCTCTCATGTTCCAGCCCAAGAGGAATTGCAATGATAGTGCCCAAGGGTGGGAGTGAATAATGTGGCCAGAGCCCTTGCAGCCACAGCCACAGTGGTGTGTCAGACAACTTCCTATTGATTCACCAATTGTAACCAGCTCTCAAAGCACCAAAAGCTGCCAAACGTTGTACAGTGCCATTAGCAACTAATAAACAACTAGACTGTAAGTTGTTAATTATCACTTTATGTAGAATAGGATGTGGTTTAACCTGTTGCTGAAGGCTTGTTAGACTGTGTGTTTAAAAGCGAGTTAGTCAGTGTCAAGGTAGAAAATAGCAATGCTGGCATCAAGTCAGCAATCCAAGGTGACTGATATGTGTTCTGTTTACACTGCATACTTCCAGCATGTATTCCTAATGATACACACGTGCCTTCAACCAGATGATCCAGGTTGGAAGCAGTTGGACCTGCAATTTTATAAAGGCTGGGCTTTGAGCCAATTCCCCAACACAGTGCCAGCCCTGAGCCATTTCTGAAGAGACTGTAGTGGGGTTAAATTGGTTCTTTCCTGGCAAGTATAGGGAGAGCCTTATCTTAGTGGCAAATTGATTTGATTAAGGGCTTGTGTTAGGGACTCCAGTCAGCAATGCAGACATTCCACATTTGGGTTGAAATTTGTCCAAGTGGACACAAGGTGTGTAGGGAAAGAGCTTAAATGAGACAAATGGCTGTCAGTTCACAGATGTAACCGATAGCTGTACCCTGCAGGAGTTGCCCCTGCCAGAATCACACCGAGGCTGTTGTGACTTTGTTGGAAGAGCCATAAAAAAAATTGTACAAAGCCTTCAATAGCATTCGCAGCATAAACTCTGCTTCTCGATTGATCCAGTTTCTTTCCAAATTTTCTCCTGAAGATTAATGGCTGCTGTTGGCAAACCAGAATTAATTTTCCTCTCAGTGCAACTCGCCCAAAGAGGTCCAGAAAGAGTGGTAGTTTAACTGAAAACGTTGGATGAAAATGTGACCTAATTATCAGGCTTCCTTCTTTGGGTATGCACTAATTTCTACCTGAAGCTATTGTGAATGTTTATGGATGCTGACTGACATGCTGACCTACATTTCCAACATTTTCCATTTTTATTCCTGGCTTCCACACAATCTTTAGGCTGAAAGCTCTATGGGAAGTTTCCCTTTACAATGTCGACTTTCCTGGAGCAGCCATTTTCTATTTGAGGGGATTAAAGTCAAAAACTGGAGAAGGGAGATGCAAATTAGCCATGGGATAAAAAAAATTAGGGTAATCTACATAACGATGGGATTTATTGAAAGGAAAACAAAATCCTGGTAGGCTAAGTGTGAAAGACAATGAATATGCTCTCAAGTCAGTGGGCCAAGGTCAGTGATCAAGATACGGGCATTATGAAAGTAATACTTTCAAAAGCTACTCACCTGGAAGTCAAAAAATCACGTGTAGGTTAAGTCTATTTAACAAGAACGCTTTGTAATAGATTTATTTTTGTATTTTAAATCCTATTTCTAAAACACAAATCTCTTATCACGCTGGTTCCTTTTCTTTTGTTGTAAGTATCTTCTCTTCAAATGAATGTTATGGAAATGGATAATAAGCATCCCTGCAAGCTCAATTTCTAATCTCTATGAATATTAATCCTCTCGTACGAAAGAATAAAAAAATGATGACACCCTGCAGACTGGCAGACTGCCTACTATCAGAAAAAAAGGGTCATTAATTTTTAAAAAGGAAACATTCATTATATTGCTTTCTTAGACAAGACTTTGATTTTTTTTTAAAATTATGACCTTAATTTATCTTCTGATAATGAACATTGGTAATACTAAACAGCCTCATGCATATACTATTAGCAGCCTGAGAGGTGCAGGTCTAAGTACAGAATTATGTCTGATCACTGGCTATTTAATGTCTGTTTTGCATGTCTTTAAAGGACAAGGGCTAATAACGGACTGTTTAACATTCCAGTCACATGACACCTGAGGAGAATAAATCAGTTGCACAGCAAGACACTGCACAACTAATTTTCATGTAAAAGGGTGATTGCCTTTTTGCCGTTGTGATGTTTTTCAAAGCTGTTTAAGCACAAACATCCTCATCTATTGGATATGAATTATTAATAATAAAAAGAGAGGCAAGCTTTCTTTTACTAAATACCATCCACAGGCTGAAGTGCTTAAAGGGATTCCTGATTTACATAGTCCCAGTTGGAGTTTAATGAACACTGCCGGGCCACCCTTCAACATGGAAATGAGCCTTCATGTTTTTAAGCAGGGAATAAGTGCTTTTTGCTAGCAATTTATTCACCTAAGATCTAAAGTTTTTGACACAATGTGCATCAGATAAACTGTCGTCTAAATTGCAAACTAATTAGTGATTCAAACATTTTCAAGCTGATTGATGACAGAATAATTTACACTTGTTTCTCAGCTTCCAGCTGGCACAGTCTGGTGACTTGAGCCCTAATTAACGTGAGTACATCATTCATGTTCTGTCATACCAGTACATACAATTAAAAGGTAGTTTAAATGAAATCTCATATAAAAGGGACTGGTGAGTGCAAATGTGCAGAGAGGAGTACTGTTTATACTGAGGATGTTTTCAGGAATAGGCCTCAATTTAAGATGAAAAACTGTTTTTGACTTATATATTGGAGTATTCTTACCATCAATTGGTAATCTTGTTATTGCTAAGCTAATTATATATGTACGGTATGCTTTATAATTTTTGTGTTAATGTTGACCTGCAAGTGTTTTGATTGGTCCTTTTATGGTTTAAACATATATTGGAGTACTCTGCAGAATTTACTTTGCTCTTTGCCATAATAAAGTCAATATTCAAATTAAAATTGTTCAAAATACACTGAACATCTATGCTTACCCAATGCTTTTAAATGTTAATCACTGTATTTCACTGACAAAGTTGAGTTATGGTCATTCTTACATGAATGACCCATAACTAACAAGAGCTCAGTGAATTACAATGGCTTATCACTGAGAGAAAGAATGTTGGGAATATGTTTCAATCAGTCAGATATTCTGTTTATTCAATGGGCATATGTTTTCTCTTCCTAAGAAGATTACTGAGTTCTTAAATGCAATTCCAATTAACAATGAGTGTGATTGTATACCTGTGAAAAAATACTTTTGACTTTTTAGTATGTTAAATATTGATCTTGTAGGCAGTGAAATGGAATATTAATTTTACCTACAAAATAAAATATTGTAATGTATAGCATTAACAGATTTACAGTTCCATACAATAACAATCATAACAACTATTGATCACATTTGATTTTCTATGTCAATTTATACAGTGTCAAATTTTGATTGATAACACTCCTGTGAGACCGCACAGGGCATTTTATTACATTAAAGGTATGAGATGTATTGAAGTTGTTGTATATATAAACCCATGTAATGCAACAATACATATTTTGTTCAGTTCCCAACCTTTTGAATTAATCCTTGTTTCATTCAGAGACTAAAATAGTGTTATTTAGGTGAGTTGATTAGTTGAACCTGCTAATTTATCGACCCTAACTACACCGATGACTTTATTTGGTAGCAACAGTCATTCCGAACATCAGACGCAGTTAAAATCTAACCTCGAGAAAAACCTGTTTTAGAAAGAAGGAAAGCATGTGACTACAATATAGTATTAAAGTCTGCTTTATCATCCCAACTATTAATTCCTATAATTTAACTTATAAAATGTACGGTTTTATAAACATAAAAGAGCCATCAGCGGTTAAGTGGCAGGGCCGGTAATTCTGATGGAATGCCTCTGCTGATGTATTGACTAATTTCCAATGTAAAAGAGATAGGTGCTTTGTTCAAGAACTAACATTAATTCTGGGGCATTTTAGGTGACTTCACCTCTAAGTGACCAATGACAAGAAGAGTCAAACATTCTCCCCATGCCTACGTAGGTTTCCTCCAAGTGCTCCGGTTTCCTTCCACAATCCAAACATGTGCAGGTCAGGTGAAATGGCCATGCTAAATTGTCCCATAGTGTTAGGTGCATTAGTCAGGGGTAAGTGTAGGGTAGGGGAATGGGTCTGGGTAGGTTATCTTCAGAGGGTCGGTGTGGACTGTTGGGCTGAAGGCCCTATTTTCATACTGTAGGTAATCTAATCTATTCAAATTTAAAGATGCATGAATGAGAGCATCACAAGCAGAATTGCAAAGAATTGATTTGAAATAACACAGAGCAGAATTGCAATAGAGGTATTACATCATTTTGCAGAAATCATTATCTGTCCATATCTGCTTTGAGCCATTCCTAAGAAACATGAGACACTCAATAGAACATAACCTCAGAAGGGCATTGCTTGTCATTGGCCACCCTGGTGTTTCCTTTCTTCCCGGTGGTGGAAATTGAATAAAGATTTGTACACCTGTTGTCTTTCACTGTGTCTCACACCTGCACACACACAACATGGGTGCTGGGGAAAATATAAGTACTTAAAAAAAGAATATAATCTGACTTCACAGTATTCCAATAAGTATATAATAGCTTTAAAAGAGTATTTGATATTTAAACTTTTTATCAGTCAAAGTATTAACAATGAGTTTACCTTGCTAATTGCTACCAGTTTCCATAGTGCAAAGTACAGCATTAAATGACAGAGCTAATTGTTTCTCAATTTGTTTTATTGATTATCCAAATATTTCAACATCCTATGTCAGATCAAGAATCGTGAACAGGAACTAGAGCAGATGAGCAACAAAAATGACAAAGATGTTGACTTCAAACAAAGATCTATTAATCAGGTATAAATACAAAAATATTTTAAATGCTAATCTTGATTAAGAGTTTATTCCAGTCCTGAATTACTTTGGGGTTGGAGGTGGGGTAATCAGTAGACAATTTTAAAATGTAATCCAGTTAATGAAACAGTTATGCAAATTTCAGGTAAATAATTAAAGAGCAGAAGTTGTATAAAAGAAAGTTTCAATATGACCACATCATTTAACCATCATAAGGGATTACATCATTACTATGTTGATAACTTCCCAGAAGTTAACAGATGATATCACTGATCTAAACATACGACTGATACAGTGCAGTATAACATTACTATACAGAAAAGGATTGAAATTACATATAGTTGAAAAATGAATAATATATCATTATGAATAAATAATGACAAAATTACTGCAGTCAATGCAACAATCTATTGAGCAGATACAGTTGCACTACATTTAAGATTTATATCTTTTGCTCAAGAAAAGGAAGTAGCCTTATTAAATGTTGGGTCTTATAATAGGCATTCATGAATAATGCTCATTCTCCCATATATGTATTCCTACATTTTTTCTTTTCATGTTCAAACCCCAGTGCAGATAAAACAGATAACATCCTATGTTAACTTTTTTTTATCAGCTTTTAGCAATTCTTCACAATTTCCTTTGCAATTGTCCAATTTTCTGTTCAAGACTTCAGCTTTTTATTGGGGAACAGTTTTCCATGCAGTGAACACTCTCCAATCCAAGTCAATATACTGCACATGGCAGTATATATACTCTTTTAATAGGAGAACAAATATCAAGAATCATTGTTTTTACTTCCCTCTCTACATTAGGCACACTGAACAAACACTGTTTTCTAGATGGGACTACCTACCATAACACCAATTTATGATGAGAATTAGGAATGGGCAAGAAATGCTGTCCTTACCAGTAGTCATCAACATTCACCAAGCTCCCACTCCCACAACCAACCACCCCCAACTTCCTCCACCACCACTTCATCGCCACTAAACTGAGTATCAAACCAGGTTCATCCTTTCCATTGATCCTCATTTCATTGCTTTTGTTCTGATCCAATGAGGAGAAACTCTTCTATTTTAAGTAGCATATAAGGTCAAATATTGAGGTATCATTACACTTACATTTTTTTTCTCTTTCTATGCCATAACCATGTTGACGGAGTGGAGGTTTCCATCCCTCTCCCTAGCAACTCTTTGAGGTGTCATTAGTTTATATTGTACATTGTGACATTACTTGACCCTCATGGGCTTTACAGGAAGCATAATGGTGCTTGGCTGACGGCAACAATAGTCTTTGGTTTGTTGAAACAATTGTGACCACGAAACATTGTTTGATTAACAGCTTTTCTCTGAGATCTATTTCACAATTGTTTTTATTGACACAAAATAAAGAGGTGCTATTGATACTCAAAATATCTTAACCTTTCTATGAAGCTTTAGTAAAAGTAATGCTTTTCTTTCAATAGATGAATGACATTTAAAAAAATTTATACTCATGGTATTGTTACGACAGGTATAGAGTTTATTAATTAGAACATTCTGAGAAAATTGGCATAGATGCCTTTTGGGTAGACTTAGCAGGTATTAAGGTGCCTGGGGATAAGGATGAAGGGGTAACTTTGGTATGGAAAATATGAGGGACCCTGGGATTGTGTAGAAGGGCAAAGGTTGAAGTGGAGTACATGAGGCCATGGATGATAGGTAGAGGATAATTGGTTAGTATGGGGAACATGTGTTTGTCCTTTTGAAATTCTTTCATCCATGCTATGGTTCACAATTTCTATGAGGAACTGTGAACCATGACTCCTTGAAAATCAAGCCTGATGCCATGAAAATTGCGGAAGATGAGAAGATGCCTATTAGTAAACTGGAGCCAGCTGGTTCAGGGTTGTGTATAGCAAGTTTGTGATCTGCATCAGTCCACACCTTTATCCTGCTTCGATGAAAATTGGGTGACTGGAAATCGGGCCAAGAATCTCAGGATTGGATTCTGGCCACCATTTTAAAGCTCCATTGAATGTATAAGATCAAGAATGTTCTTGACAAGGTTAATGCAGAAAGGATGTTTCCTCTTCTGATCACTCCAGGACTATGAGGAAATGTTTTAAATGTACTGGTCCCCTTTTAGGACAAAGATGAGAACAATGTTTTTTCTGAGGGCTGTGTGACTTGGGAACTCAGCCACACAAGGCAGGGGAATCAAGGAAATTAACGACTTTGAAGACAGAAGTGGATAGATTTTTATTAGGCAAAGGAAATCAAACACTATGCTAGTTTAAAACTAAAGGACAATAAGCTGAAAGTGAAAGGAGAAAGATTTAAAAAGGATCTGTAGGACAAAGTTTTCACACAAAGTTTGCTATGTATTTGGAATTAACTGCCAGATAAAGTGTCAGAGGCAGAAACAGTTACAACTTTTAAAAGACATTTGTCTGGTACATGAATAGGAAACATTTAAAGAGATATGAGCCAAAGGTAGACAAATGGGACTAGTTTAGTTTAGGAAACATGGTCGGCATGGATGAGTTGAACCAAAATGTTGTATGACTCTATGATTCTATGCTGAATTTGAACCACGAACAGATCAAACTTGACCTGAAGAGTAGATCAGGCTCAAAGGGCCAAATGGCCCACTCCTGTTCCTATTTCATATGTTTGTCTAGTTCTATCAAAATCTAGTTCTGAATTGATAATATCATGTGTTTTTTATTTAAAACGTTCCTCCCCCTTGTCTTAAGTCATCTCAAATGCCTTTCATCCAATATGTGTGTCTTCACTGACACTAGCTAGCTCCTGGTTGAACGTAACTCAATTTTAAAATTCTTATCCTTGTACTGAAATCCCTCCATGGCCTGGTCCTTCCTGAATTAACTTCACAGAGTATCATGTCATCTAGTCACCCATTGTTTAGATGCGTACATCACTTGATGCTGGTCCGGCTTCCTCAGAGCCAGCTTTGAGTGAACAGAACCTCTGACACGCCTGTTTTTATCTGTCAGCCAGGGCTCCCTGATTGGACCAGGTTAGCAGCCCCAGTCAGGGAACTCATATTCTATAGGGTCCACCTGGATGACAAACACTACACCACCCCATCTCTGTAATCCCCTGGGTATCTTCAGAGTATCTTACTGCTTTAATTGCAACCTCTTAAGCTTCCCCAGTTTTATTTGTTCCACCACTGCCACTGTTATTTCAACTGCTTTGGTGCTTAGCTCTGGAACACTTTTGGCGCCTCAATCAATTAGTTTCTTCCCTTAAGACATTTTTTAAAATTTAGTCCATTGACAAAGACATTGTCTTTACTAACATCACCTTGTGTAGCTAGGTGTCATATTTTGTTTTGTAATGCCTCTGTGAAGCACCTTGGAACGTTTATTACATCAATGACATAATATGAATACATGGTGCTGCTGTAATATATATCATATTGCAAGTGTTTTCAGAAATCACTATCTACAATAATCTGGTAAAACTGAACAAATACTAATAATTTATGAGGTCTTCATTCATCAATTTCATGATCTGTCATGTCTCATGTGACACACTAGTTTTCTCTTCAAAGTAAAAGTCATTCACAACAGCCAACAAAATGGTCACTGCTCAACGAAAACAAAAACCTATTTATGTGAAAAATCAATTTGGGGTATATTATACTAATTGCTCCTAATTAGAGCACATATTAAAAATATGGGCACTGATTGTGGCATGAAGTTTGCAAAGAACAATTGGAAAAATCACTGAAAGTTGTGTTCTAATTCCTGACTAATGCTCCTTTTATTTAAACTTCTGTACTCGGAGTGCTCAGTTAGAAAAAGCATCATCTGTCTAGGCCTGTATAACTTTAAAATTTTGAAATTAGTCTCCGACCATTCATAAATGGTATTTTACCACATATATTCATTTCTAATTTCACCTGACAATACTGGCAGGAAAACAATCACTTTATCTTGGTTTCAAAAGAACTAAATGAATGTTGGAATATAAGATTTACCAAAAAGAAATTAGCCTCCACCTGGTTTCATGGCAATGAAGCTTTGTCACCTTAAAAGGATAAACTATGTTGTATACAGAAACCACTTAGCAACTGTTGTATAAAATTTCTGTCCTTATAAAGCTGCACATCATTCATGGATTTAAGATAGGAATTCAGATGGTGTGTTCAATTGATGATCAGTCCATTTCACTCTGAGAGTATTATGTTATGTGAACCACTTGATGGTATTCCTTTGGTAATTCAAGTATAGGGTATCCTGTGTTTTCTGTTCATTATGTTTTTTCTTTTCTGTCATTGGCTGGATTTCCTTTCCCACAGAAGTGTCCTTCTATTACTATAGACAGTAGTACCGAAGACTTAGATGTGTTGCACACTTACGACATATATGCTGTTAAAGTTCTTCTGGTCTACTCTGATAACCTCTTTTTATTTTCATTTCAAAATGTTTTCCCCAAGAGGACTGCGCACAATAAAAGTTTCCATTAAAGCTATAGAATCTCTTCAATTTAGAAGGTATGTGCACATAAAATGTTATTGAGTTTATTATCAATTTTGTAAGTGTCCAACTTTAAACATATAAAAAGCAGTCACAATGAAAACTTTGCTCACATTTACTGAAATATTAGTTATTAAAAAAATCAAGAATTTGATTTTAGATTATTAGTTCAGAACCAAGAAGAATAGAAAATAACATTGGGGTATTAAAGATTGAACAGTTTGGCCTGAATTTTAGATTAACTCTTTGAGTGCTCAAGACTCTTTTTAATAGTTGAAAGGTGCATCTGAGCTGCAGTAACGTCTTTGAAGTTGAAGTTCATAAAGTGTAATCACAGAAATAAATGTTCTAATGTTTACAAGGTTTTTGTAATAAAAACTTTTTTGATTTGAACTTTGTTTCAAGAAATACCACTTAAGAATTTCCAATAAGTCACTGCCGTGATGCATTTTCTTATTCATACATGAAAGAAACTGATTGCTTATTTCAAGCAACATTGGCAATGCTTTCTGAAATACAGTTTAGCCCCCTGCTGAAAGTTGAAAAATGTTAGCTTTAGTGTAATAGTGTAATATTACTATAATACTGTAATAGAGGCATGGAATTGTAAAAGCCATAAAATCACAGTTCCAATATGATCTTTGTTAATATTTTCTCGTTATAAAAAGCAAAAGCACAAAGAAATAGTCTCACTTTTTGTACAGAATTGTAAAATGGACTGAAAACTGTGAACAAGCATGAGCTTGAAAATACAGCATTACCTGTGGCATTTCCATTATGCCTCTCTCTCCCTTTGTTTAAATGTCAGACATGAGGTAAAAGAAAAGGGTGATTATTACTAACATCACGGACCACAAAAGCAAAGAAAAGCAAATGCTGCTACAGTTATCTGGTTAAAAAAAAACATGTCATTATATGTCCTTCAGCTCTACAGAGCCAAGTTCAAAATCAGCCAAAGGATAAGATGTAAATGTCAGCTTTCGTCAGTTACAGGTCATGATTAAAATAAGTTTTGACAGTTTCAGGCCTCAGTGTAACATAATGATGGATCTATGATTAGTTGCATCACACAATGGAAAGATCCAGGTCCAAAATCAGAACTCTCGCCCTATCGCAGTGATTTTCCAATGCATGATAAGTTAAAAGGAGGAGATGTCAATTGGACCTAATGTGCATCTTCAGAACATTAATACAAGAGTAGCTTCAAAAAGTAAGAGAGAAGCTTCAGTTGTAGCTGTCTGAGTAAGGAGTGGAGTAGACGACTTATTGTTGGAAAACTTACTTGTTTCTCTGGACAGCATGGAGTTTCCACTCAAGGAAGTGTTTTAATCTATTCCTCTAGGTTTCCTACTTAACAACAGTCTGATTAATATACTGTCTGCCTGTTGGACAGGAATTTTTGTGGCACAAGGCTGCAGCCTGGGGGAAGGTAAACCTGCTGGTGGTATTTAGAGATTGGAGGGGTGAGGAGGTGAAGGCTGAGTTCACTTTTGGGTGATGAATTAATAGTGCAGCTTGTTAGGCCTAGAGGAAAGTACTTACCGGCTGTCAGTACTTAGAAATGTTGAAATGAAGGCATGCTCGCTCCTTAGAAGTTGATACAGACCAACCTACCTCCTGAGAGCCACTGGCTGCCTGCTCCTCAACCTGCATCATTAACAAAAGACATGGGTGTGTTCAAGATGGCTTGGACTTTACCATTTTAATTTAGTGTACATTTTGGAGAGTTAAAATTCTGCATGCTGACTCATACTAGTTTTTGTTAATGAAAAGCGCTGGTAGAGAGCAGGTTCCTTCCTTACTGCCTTAGGTTCAGATCTCCCTATAAGGCAGCTCTTAAACAAAGGAAAAACAATTTTATCAAAGCTGTTAATTCTTAGACTGCTGCTATTTTTCAAACGTATTCACTGGTTCCCAAATCTAGACTGTGAACTATTGAAGCATTCTGCTTTAGTTAATGGCATTCTTCTGAAGTATCTGGTTTATGATAGTAAATCCTACCATTCCTGATTCACCCGCTACACTTCATGCAGCTATACTTGCTGAGTACTGTTCTTATCCAACAGGTAAATAAAACAAGTTTAATTGCTAAATTCTGGCTAAATTCAGCTTCAGTTATCTCTCTAAACCTTATTACCAGTTAAAGATCTTCTCTCACCACTTAGAACTATCCTTTAAATTATATATGTAAAATCGACCACGGAGATGAGTCTTTGTCTCAAAGTCATTGCACAAATTGTCAATCTTTAATTTTGAGGGAAGAACATAGCTTTGTTGAAGCTGCATTTAAATAAAACCAACAAAACATCTGTCAGTTCCTGAACTCCATCTGGAGAATGAGATTTCATGCACAAGGTTTGAAGCTGGGAACGGGAACCAGGAGGAAAAAAGCTCAACTTGATACAATTATACATTTGTTCCACTGAGGTAATGCTGTTGTTTCTCCAACAACTTTCATGATTAAACTCAGAAAAGTTTTCTTTTTGCTTACTATTGGAATCCCATAGAAGCATTATCTTGGTACTTCAATAAACATTCTGGTTGTTTTTCTTACTTGGTGGCATGAAAACAAATTACACTTGTGACTGTGTAGCATTCACATCTACCAAGAAACAAAAGTAGGTTGGCGTTTCTGAAAATAGAATTTTTTTTTCCTTTTGTTTCTTTGTAGTCAGAATAGTTTTCCTGAGCAGGACAAAATTATCATGGAGTACTTCTGATTATATGATCAGCATAGTTTCCTCATTATTTGGAAGTATTTTTTCTCACTTTCTTTGCTTCTTCTGAAGGCGCCAGTAAGATCAGTTTGTATCTCAACCATAAGGCTCTGCAGTGTGCACCAGCAGACATTCAACTGTGGAAGGCATCATAGCTGAATCCATTTCGATCGGCATTGGTTATGCAAATGAGTGCATATTTGACACAGGCACAATGGGTACACTTGCAACTGTTTGTTCCCTGAGCCAGGACAAGAGTGTTGAGAGCAATTATAGTGATGCAAGCACAGGTCTGCTAAGATCAGCTAATTCAGAACAGATTGGGAATCAATGCTATTGTGTTCCGTTTGTCATTATTTGAATTCTGCATGTTAGTTTCTGTAAAGTTACAGATTTATAAGTAAATGTAAACTTAATGTTAAAAAATCAGCAAATGCAATGAAACCATTATCTTTCTAATATATTCCAAAAGACCTTGCATTTTTAAGTGCTACGGTAGTGGAATCTGATGTGAAATTCATTTTGAAAAGAAGTATGCCTTTAAGAAAACTACAAGCATTTCACTAACATCTTTAGGCAGCTACTGTCATGTGGCATTCACATGTGAACAATCAAATCAAATCTGATTTAAGCATTGTCAGTTGGATCAAGGTTTACCTAACACATTATAGCGTGGAACTAGCAGGTTGAACAGATGAATGGGAGCACTGATCATTGAATTGACAAGGCTTAAAGATGGGTAACATTCTTTCCCCCTCCCTTCGCCACTTCCCCTCCCATTCCTACTCTGCACCATCAACCATTTATTTCAGTTCAGCCTCCAAACTGTAGCAGCCCTTTGATTTTGCACATTTCTCCTGCTGGGCAATCCGAGCTTTCCACCCCCTCCCAAAGTTGTCACCAGTTACCGTTTCATTTTATTCTTTAGCCGTTGGGGTTGCGTAAGAAAATTGAAGAGATTAGGAGCCCATCTCTTTCCTGTTCACTGCGTTTCTGTTTCAGTAAATTGCTACCAACCTTCAATCTCCTGGTCAAGGCTCTCCAAGCACTTTCCACTGATATGACAGCCCAGTCAGCTTGATAAATGGTGCACACCCCCTCAAGCACAATGTAAGAGATTTGCAATATGAGTCCACCATCGCACCTTGTGCACATAAAGGAGAAAATTATCTTCACAGTTACTATTCCAATAGGCACATTTCATTACACAATCGTTGCTCCCTGGCTTTTTATCTAGTGAAATATAAGGAGCATTTTTAAAAAGAAATCTTTGAAATTCCTTCATGCAATCCTATTGTAACTTATGGGAAATTCTTGAAACGCACCTCCCCTACATGCAATATTTTAGAGCAACCTTCAATAAATTATGACCAAAACGAATCATTTTCAATTATGTGCTACAAATGTCAAATGCATGCTTTTCCCCAACCAAACTGCAAAATGTAATGTCACTCGAACGTTTATAATTACAGCTTTGTCAATCATTCCGTGGCTTAATGTTATTTGGGCCTCATAGTTTGCAAATCACTGCCCTGATAAAATCACTCACAATTACAGGTTATTGCTGAATGTGAGGTGCTGCTTTTATACATGTGTTGCTTAAAAATCTGCTGTTTCTGCTTGGGTCTGCCAGCGTCCTCAGGCTAAATCAAATTCATCTGCCACAGACTTGTAACAAAATAACTTCACATGCTTGTATTACATTCTTAGTACAACCCGGCAATGAAGCATTATCTAAATTGTATATTACTTATTAGGAAGACAACAAATAGGTAATCCAGAAAGACAAATCCTTTTAGTTGTGAATGCAGCTGCTGTAACTTGACAAAGATATGGCAACTGAAAGATCTAGTGAGGAGGACAGTATCTATTTAACATAAGCATCAACTCTGAGCACACAAATCATGGGGATACAGAAAACCTGCCATGGGACTGCTTGTGAGACCCACTGATGCTCACAATACATTCAAGTTCACCTTGTGCGAGGAGAGGTGCCTGATGGCCCCAGAGAAAGCAAAATCCAAATGTCGATTTGTAGATGGAGTGAGGAAAGCCTGCTGGCTGACAGGCTGATTTATTGGATTCTTCCAATTAATCACCACCAGCCTGTGGCCAAACTGATTTCCAGCAAAGCTGAAAGGCAGCCGAGGGAAACAGGCTTATAAGCATAAAGCCGCATAATGGTGTTCAATGAAGTGTGAGACTTTTAGTTCAGTTTCACTGAGCTTACCACACCACCGGAATGTCAAAGAGGATTGTGGGTGGAAAAATTATGGATTTAAACTGCTAGCTGTAAATGAGGTCAATATGTCTGGTTCATAAACAGTCCAAACCATTCCTTGAATTCAGTGAGGAAGAAAATTAGCGTGCAGCCAAAGCTGTAGACAAACCTCATTGAGATATAATTGCAGCTATAAATACAGGTGAAAAGCTTAAGCCACACTAACACATAACACATTTCTTTTGGTGTCTCCACATTGCAATATTTGCATCTGTACTGTGTATTCATGGATCAGCTACTGTTCAAATTAATTGATGGGTCTATTATATCGTACCTTATTTTATCAGGCGATGTTGAAAATCAAAGCATCACATCAGAAGGATTTTTTCTGGTAGTTCCATTTAAATTATATTGAAATGTGTGAAGAGACATGCATATTTTTAAAACAATACCTCTGTTAGATTCTTTTGAATTTCAACTTAATAAAGCTACATCAAATGCAAGTGTAATATATAATGATGCTTATTAACTATAAATTAAACACACAACGGTGTAAATTCATCATTGTTTTACAATTGTAACATAGATGTTTTGATTATAGATTAGTTTCCTTTAATTTCACTGTGCTGGTTGTGCCCTGTTTGTTCCACAACAGTTCCGTAAAGATTACTGTGTTTATGTATCTTAAAGGAATCCCTGCTTGTGTGTATCCAGTTGGTCCACTATGTGGCACACTTCTGATTGCTACAGTGCCATGTAGGTTAGGGGAAATGTTGATGGGAAGGCCCAAGTCCGAATTTTGCATGTTACTGATAATTTTGGTACCACCTATTTATTTCAGGCAACTAAGCCACTTGCTTAAAATGTGTGCAGTTATGGAAATGGGTCCTGTTCCCACTGACAAACTCATTTCCAAAATTGGTGAAACATTGTCAGATTTCATTCTGCAAGAAAGGATGCAAGAAGAGTGCGTCTGTTGCCTTCACATTAAAATTACTGTCACTGCCACTTCAAATGTGATCCTTTTGCAAAAACCTCACTAGCCCCCTGAGAGACTCTCACATGCACCTCAGCTAATATGAAATTTGAATAAACTTCGATACACCTACATGTATCAGGCTGTGATGATTGGAAACATAGCTCACCGCTTTTCATATTGCAGGGACCATAGAGCCAATTAAGGAGGTTCCTTGGGTGTCTTACTTCTGACATGATGCAGCTACTACTAGGCCATAAAAACAGTTTACTCTCTGCTCAGCCAAGAGTCTGCTCAGTTGTAACATGCTGCTTTCCCCACCACCTCCCCCTGCAACCCCCTCTTATTCCATCGATGTTAGACAGGTCTCATGCTGCTACTTCAGATCATAATGATCCAGATTGCTTTGACTTCCATTGCAAAATAATTTAGAATGTAGAGAGTGCAGAGGAAATTTGAAATGGATGATCGGTCAGGTAAAGGAATTGTCCAATGTGCAACTATTGAAATGTCTTGATTTGGGCTTTCTTTATTTGGGCATGAATGTCAAAGATCTATAAAGGTCTGGGTTTTGTTATTGCATTTATTTAGACAGGCAGTTTTTTAAAAAAATCATTTTGTGGGATGTGGATGTCACTGGCTGGACAGCATTTATTGTCTGTCCCTAGGTGTCCTTGAGAAGTTGGTGATGGTGAGCTGCCTTCTTGAATTGCTGCAGTCCACCTGCTATGGTTTGACCCACAATGCCATTAGGTTGGCAATTCTAGGATTTTGACCCAGTCAGGATGGTAAGTGGCCTGGAGGGGAACTTGAAGGTGGTGGTGTTCCCATGTATCTGCTACCCTTGTCCTTCGAGATGAAAGTGGTTGTGGGTTTTGAATTGACTGTCTTTGGTGAATTTCTGCAGTGCATCTTGTAGGTAGTGCACACTGCTGCTTGTGAGCGTCGGTGGTGGAGGGAGTGAACACTTGTGGATGTGGTGCTAATCAAATGGACTGCTGGATGGTGTCAAGTTTCTTGAGTGTTGTTGGAGCTGTACCCATCCAGGAAAGTGGGGGGTATTCTATCACACTTAAGGGCAATTCACCTTTAAGACAGTCAAATGGTTTCACAATGTGTGATTTTCCAGTATAAAGATGCTTGCCGCACCTGCAGCAGCAATAGCAGTACTAACAGTAATCGTCTTCTTGCCATTTCTCTATCTTAGCTCTATCTTGTCATTAAGTGCAAACTCCAGACTATCTGAGAGTAATGTAATTATTGTTGTTAATAAAGCTCAAGACATTTGTCTCAACAACAACCTAACCTTTTGATATTCATTACAAGGGCCAGCACATAGTGAACACTCAGAGCTTCTCCATGGCCTTATCAATCTGACTAAGACTTTTGGCTCTATTAATCTGGAAGTTATGGAAGAACTTGTCAAAGGCCAGCTATGCAAGTGAAATTTATCAACATCCTCTGTCTCCTCCACAACAAGGTATCGGCAATGATCCACACTGTGGTCATATAACAGAATCTTTTGAGGTCAAGGCAGGGATCAAGCAGAATATATCATTACCCCACCCTTTTCTCCATATTCATCACCATTATTCCTCATCTTGTCAAGAACAAGCTTTTCAGTGATGTGGACATTGTCTGTAAGATGGACAGAAAACATTTCAACTTCAACTGGTTGAAATCCAAGAAGAAAGCATTCCTAGTCTGAACTGTAGAACCTCAGCATGTGATGACAATATCATCTCTGCTGTCTTGGAAGAGAATCTTCAAGTCTTACTTAATGCCTTTGGCGAAGCATCCTGAAGAATTAGGGTCAGCCTCAACTTCAAAATCCTGACTAACTTGTCCTAGGTCAAGTTTCAATCCACCCTTCCATTAAGATCAATAGAGAAATACTCATAAACCTGGAACATTTTCCTGGGAAAGCTGGGAAGCTAGCCCACATCTCAAGCTGACATTGATGCAGAGATTCAACATTGCATTCAATCTGCAAGTGCCATCTTTCGACACCTAAAGACATACAAAATATTTTGCGTGTCTTAATATACCAGTCAATGAAAGTAGACAGATAAGCGAAACAATCCAATTGCAAGACAAATGATTTTCCTCTGAGGAGAGATTGGTTTGACTCGGCCTGTATTTACTAGAGTTTAAAAGGATGAGAAGAAATCTGATTGAAACATTTAAAATCTTACCAGGGCTGGACTGACTAGATACAGGGCAGATTTTATCCTAGTTAAAGACTCAAGCCAAGAGTATGCAGTTTCAAGATACGGGGTAGACCATTTAGGACCATTTAGAGGTTTGTTTTTTACTCAAAGGGCTGTGAACCTGTGGAATTCTCTACAAAAGAAGGCTGTGAAGGTCAAATTTCTGAATTTATTAAAAAAAAAAGAAAATGTTAAATTTTGAGATTTTCAAGGCCTGTAGAGGTTTGGTAGAAAGCAGAGAGATGATATTGAGATAGAGGATCAGCAATGATCATTTTTGAATGGTGGAACAGGTTCAAAAGACAACTGACCAATTCCTCTTCCTGGTTTCTATGGTTTTAAATGCAAACTGTGAATGGAAATAGCTGTGACCAGACCCAGAGTGAGTTTTCTGTCCCAACATGTGGGATTCACTTTTGATGGACGTGTGGCCTTTCAATGGGCATTTGCATCAATCATGCACTTGGACAGAATAGGTTGAAGTAATTCATGATCACATGATTGTGCATGTGAAATACATGCAGTGACAAGTGTATGATGTGCAAACGCTTGCCACAAGCAATCTCAACCACATAATTGGTCATTGTAGATTGAAGATAGTTCTCTCTGTGAAGCACAAGTAACCACAGGTGACTTTCAATGTGAAAGCCATGGGCCACAAAGTGCAAAGATAATATAAATCACAGGGGCACAAAACTGATTTCATTTGAGCTTGAACTGTGAGGATAATGAAACATATTCTTATTCTGAAATTATGTGTTTCTTGAGAGATATGGAGCTGGGAGCGCAAGGCTTCAGTGTACTGCAGCCCTAAAATCTCCTCTTATATCTTTGTGACATGACTGGTGTTGTATTCATAGGAATAAGACACAATACTAAAGTGTTATGGCCTTCCATGGCCTTTCTTGTCAGAGCTATCTACGTCACATGGTATAGGAAGGGTATGTTAAGTTGTCATGTTTGTGTGATGTGACTGCTGACATTACAAAGTCTCTTCTGTTTCTGGAGTACCTTCCACAAGTGCATGGAACCGTAACTAATGGATCCAGCCACATTGGACATTATTGTCACAAATGCTGTAATGCAACAAACATTCAAGGAGATTGAAAAGAAAATATCTGCCTGCAAGCCCAGGACCAACAACAACTTCCATGTAAAAAGGTTCATGATGAAGGACCCGGATAGATATGGAGGAAGTACAGGAGGACCATTCTCGACACCATTTCCACTAAATGAGTGCGATGCAGAATCACCATAGACTGTGGATGTCCTGGACACTGTCACAGAACTATATTAGGTGCTGGAGTGGGGTCTGTGAATGAATGACCATCCTTTCCTGGTGAAGTTGATATCTGTGTTGAAGTTTTATGCAACTGCTCCTTCCAAGGAGCCACTGGGGATCTATGTGAGATCTTACAATCTTCAGGGCCATTACCAATGCAGTTTGGGTAAGGTCCCACCAGTTTATCTTATTTCTCTTGAGGTTGGGTAAATGCTTCAGCCTGAGCAGTAAGCTTAGTAAACAGAGGTGGCTTCCCCAGGTGCAGGGCACAATTGACTGTACACACACTGTGTTGACAGGGCCATATCATAATGCAGCTGAGTTAATTAGTAAAAAAAGGACTCTATTCCATAAATGTGTAACTAACCTGTGATCATCAGTTTTGCATCCTCAAAATCTGTGCCGCATGCCTGGGAGCTGCCATAATGCCTATATCTTTGACAACTCTCATGTTCCTCTTGATTCTGAGGGGTCAGATGCCTTGCAAGGAGGTTACTGAGGAACAGGAGCTGCCCACTGTGACCATAGCTGATGACTACATTATGCAACCTCTAACTGAGGCCCAATGTGATTATAGTGCAGCCCATTTTTCAACCAGGTCCATGGTGGAGCAAATGACAGGCCGCCTAGAGATGAGGTTCCACTGTCTGGGGAGACCTTGTAGTACACTTAGACAGAGTGTGCTGCATAATCCCGGAATGTCGTACTTTGTACAATTGGAACAACTAAAGATGAATGTGATGGAAGCTGACTAGTTGGAAGAGTGAGAACGGTCTTCTGAGGAGGAAAATAAGGACATTGAGCAGATAAAAAAACCACGTTCTGCCTGATAGAGTGCTGTAGTGTCAGGCACTACCATAAACAGGATCTAGTTGACACCCAGTTCCAGTAGATGAGAGTTGAGTGCAATGATCACTCATTGTTGCTTGAAGATAAGCAGTCTGTTTCCGTTCTGAGAGGTATATGCAGCTTCTGATTGTTTATATGTTTTGTTAGCTGTTGTGTTGGTGAAAAAAAGTGACGACCTTGAAGTATTCGCATGCTTTCCTGCATGTGATGGCTCCATGACAAGCACTGATAAGCTGATGGGCTACAGTGGGCTTTGGGGAAAGAGTCACAGTGATTTCGAGATGCAATGCATCTGAGGAGAGTTAAACTATGTAGCTTTACTGCTTAAACAGCAATAGGTGTAGGAATGTGCGAGGGAGTGTCAACCATGTGTGCCCTAAGAAATGTTGGTTAGGTTTACTGTCCTGCGATGTGCACAATGAAGGGCAATTCCAGACTGCCAATTCTTGATTGGGTACACAGCTAGGGTTCAAAGATGATGCTAGTGCCAGGGACCCTGGGATGTCCTGGATAGACCTAAGGTGAGTGGAAGAACTGGGCTAGCATTGTACAAACAGTGTGCCATTGAGATGTGATACATAGTTAATGAGGCAATTTAGGGATGATAATGTGAGAAAACTTGTCAGACCATCCAGAGAAAATCCTTTGATGAAATGCTTTGAAATTGACACTTGGCTGAATTCTGGTAAAGTTCAGTCCATCCAATAAATGGGGGTAGGAAGATCACCAGCATATTTTTAAATCTCCCAAAAATACTTGATCATTGAGCAAATGAGGATTTCAGTACTATAATCCCTCTAAGAATACTGTCTCACATTGAAAGTAGATGCATCCCAGAAAGGCCTCAGCTTATGTTGCAGTTGGTCCTATGGTCTTTATGAAGGCTCAGGGAAACTATTCCAACACTGAAAGGGAATCTCTTGTTCTAGGTTTTGGAGCTGAACAGTTTCAAACATATCTATTCAGCAAACATTTCCTTATTCACACTGACCATAAACCATTGGAAATAATCTGTTGAAAGCTACTCACAAGGGCTCTTTTGCAACTCCAAATTACAATACAAGCCAGGTTTCAAAATGACTGTTTTTGATGTTCTCCGCTGACTTTCAAATCTCACTAAGAACAAAGACATTCCTTTGGACGTACAAATTAATGGTATTGAATCAGTGTTGAAAATAGTCAACATTGATCTCATGCATTTTTCTCACAGCCAAGCAGAGCAGATTCAACATGCCTCATCATGATGATGACCCAACTGTAAGATACAAAGCATCCTCCTCAGTGGGTACCTAAGTATATTCAATCCCCAAGGTAACTCATTCTTTCTGGCCATTTAGAAACAAACTAGGACTCACCAAGAGTATAATTTTAAAAGGCAGTCAAGTGATAATTCCACATACTGTGGCGTAAAACATTTTGAACTGTTTACATATAGATTACATAGGCACAGAAAAACGATTGGCTTGAGTCCACCTGTTGCTCCAGCATCAATAAAGACATTGAACAATTATTCAAGTTGTGTGAAACAAATATACCGCATCAACCTCAGCAATTGAGAGAACCTCTCATTCCACATGAAATTTCTTCTGAGCCATGGTGCAAGACTGTCACTGATATTTTCCAAATCCAAGAATTGATTATATATTGGTCACTGACTACTTTATTAAATTCCCTTCTTCACAACAAATCAAAGCTAGCAACAATGCAATGGTTGTTGAAACTTGATCACCACGTTCAATAAGTTCAGTGTTCTTCATAAATTGTATCTGATAGAAGTCTGCAGTGCACCAGGGGTCCATTCCAGACATGTGCAGGAAATGATGTGTCCACAACTGTTACCTTGTCATATCAAGTACCCCATTCTAACAGCCACATAATGCACTGTCTCTTTTGTAAAATTCATGAGAGTCATCTATAAAATAACTTTCAAGATTTTGGACAATAATGTTAATTCTACATGCTACTCCCCAAAACAATGATCTACCCTCACCAGTCATGTTAGGAAGATAGATTCACACAGTTTTCTTTCACATTCTCTAACTAGCCAAACACATGTACATTATTGGAGAGATAGGAAAACTGGTAGAAGACCATAATGAACAAGCAGGTAATTTATTTTCCTAGGACAAAATATAAATTTGAACTAGGATATTATATAAAACTTTGAGATTGTCATGTGACAAAATGCATTCTTGGAAGAGAAGACAGTTTAGTGTCCTGCCAAAATCGGATGGCATTATAATGATCAATCATAAATTCTGTAATTAAATGGTCAACATATCTGAATTACAAATGATCATTCACCCATCACACAAGATGATCAATCCAATACTGAAAGTATAATGTTATGCCAGGCAGCAAACACGTATCTACAACAAATGGTACACATCCATCTGTGGTGACAGATAGAACACACAAATTGGAGCTACACAGCTAAGTCCTGATGACTACATAAGGACTTTGTCTGGTAATATTGAGTGTTTACCACATGTTATCTTATGTACAGAAATAATATATCATATTAGTACATGTTTATTAGAAAGGGGGATCCCATTCATTAAAGGAAAATGCAATTATGTATTATTACATAGACCCCAGACAAGATAGACAGTATACTTTAAGACAGTAATGCAGAGTCACAGCAGAGCTCTAATGCAGAGTCATTTAACATCAAAACATTAGTTTGCTCTCTCTCCTTGGACACTATCTGACACATTGTGTGATTTCAGTGTTTTGTGTTCAGTGTTACTTCTAAAAACCGCATCGGTCAGTAATGCATTTCACCAAGAATGCTAACATTGATAGGCCAATCCCAAATACAGCTAGAAGATAATGGGATGAGTGTTTTTGATTGCAATGGTTTCATGTCCACGGAAATAACATTGTATAATGTTGCTACTCACACCCTGTCCCATGGTCCTGCCATCAAATAGTTGATGGGCAGAAGAGCTGTCAAATTGATGGCCTAGAGTAGGACATCCTACAGCATCAGCGGACATTGTGCCTTGGAAGGAGATTCTAACACAATGCTTAAAAACTGCCAGCAGTGTAATTGACAAATGGAGGGCCAATATCTGGCATTTGACTGCCCATCAAAAAGTCCAAAGATGTGCAGGTTAGGCAAAATGGCCATGCTGAATTGCCCATAGTGTTCAGGAATGTGTGCGTTAGGTGCATTAGTCAGGGGAAATGTAGAGTATTAGGATCAGAGAATGGGTCTGGGTGGAAGATCAGTTTGGACATGTTGGGCCAAAGGGCCTGTTTTCAAACTGTAGGATTCTATGATTCTATAAATACTCACTTCCTGCCTTTGCCAACAGACCAGAACCTCCCAGACCCAACACTCACCCTCCTTGCCTACCACCAGACCCAATATCTCACACCCACCTTTGGCTGCCCTAGGCAGGTTGGGTCAGGTCAGGTCCAGTGGCAGAAGAAGGGGTTGTGGAGTAGGGTGGAAGGGTTGTCGTGTGAGGGACTGGGGATGTAAGACGTCTGGGGTATATGCTGTTGGGCATGAATAAGGCAAGCATGGGGTTGGGGTCTGTTGAATGGTTTTTTTAGATTAGACTTACAGTGTGGAAACAGGCCCTTCGGCCCAACAAGTCCACACCGACCCGCCGAAGCGCAACCCACCCATACCCCTACATTTACCCCTTACCTAACACTATGGGCAATTTAGCATGGCCAATTCACCTGACCCGCACATCTTTGTGACTGTGGGAGGAAACCGGAGCACCCGGAGGAAACCCACGCAGACACGGGGAGAACGTGCAAACTCCACACAGTCAGTCGCCTGAGTCGGGAATTGAACCCGGGTCTACAGGCGCTGTGAGGCAGCAGTGCTAACCACTGTGCCACCGTGCCGCCCTTGTGCCACCGTGCCGCCCTTAAGGTTATTCAGGAGTTAGCTATGTATTCGATAGTCTAACTTTTCTATTGTAACTATCTTAATTACCTTCATCAGAACCTTCTAAAATCTCCAATTTAAATGGTTCCAGGTGGATAGAAATTGTCCAGTGGAATCTTAAATTTCTGAAGTCTGCTCCAATAGAGATTCCATGTGTAACTCCTTACTTATGCTGAAATAATGGCTGTTTAGCCATCAGAATATTCAGGCAATAATCCCTTGACACAAAAACCTGATTTGCACACACCAATTTACAGTTTAACAACATAGGAAATGGAGCAGAGGCAATGTCTTTGGTCCCTTGGTTTGTTCTGCAATTCAGTCAGATCGTGCTTGAGATTTAAATCAACTCTGCTTTATCATCCTATCCCCTTATCATTGAAGGAACCCATTTGCATCAATTACTCAGTGGGCTGTCTCTTCAGGAGAATTGACAGTCTATTTGATGTCACTTGATGTGGCACTCTTGCCTCTCACCATCCCAAGACTTGAATATACTCAACAATTAAAAATATGCCATATTTGGGGATGAACATTTCAAGGACTCATATTCCATTGAGTGAAGACATTTATCTTCACCACAGTCCAAAAGATTAGCCTTTTATTTCAATATTAGGACCACTTAGTCAAAGATTCTGCAGCCAGGGGAAACAACATCTCATTATCGGCTAAGAATTTCAGTAAGATCATCTGTTGTTGTTCTAAATTCCAGAGAACATGAGCCAATTTCATTCATACTGTCCTTGAAGCATGGTCCTGTCATCCCCAGAATCGATCTCCTGAACCTCTATTGCACCCTGAGTAAGGCAACTGTATCATTTCGAGGGGGGTGGGGGAGTCCAAAACAGTACACAATAATCCAGGTACGATCTCACTAAAGCCCTATATAATTGCTACAAGTAAAAAGTGAGGTCTGCAGATGCTGGAGATCAGAGCTGAAAATGTGTTGCTGGTTAAAGCACAGCAGGTTAGGCAGCATCCAAGGAACAGGAAATTCGATGTTTCGGGCCAGAGCCCTTCATCAGGAATTCCTGATGAAGGGCTCTGGCCCAAAACGTCAAATTTCCTGTTCCTTGGATGCTGCCTAACCTGCTGTGCTTTAACCAGCAACACATAATTGCTACAAGACCTTCTTATTTTAACACTGCACATTCCTTTATAATAAATTTGGACATACCATTTTACTTTATCTCAATTTATTCTTTTTTGGGTTGTGGGCACTATGGGCTGTACATTTATTACAAATTCTTAACTCCAGTTGGCATGTTGTTAATGAACAGCCTTCTTGAACTGCTGCAGTTCATAAGGTGTTAGTTCTGTTCGGAAGGGAGCACCAGAATCTTGACCCAGTACATTGAAAGAAAGATAATATCTTTCCAAGTCAGGATGATAAATAACTTGGAGAGGAAATTGCAAATAGTGCATTCATCCCATTCATCTGCAGCCTTGTTCTTAATGATGGAGGTTGCAGATTCGAAATGCATTGTTGATGGAATCTTGATGCGATTCTGAAGCATGTCTTGTAGACCATACAAACTAAAACCATGAGACATCAGTTTTGGAGGGACTGAAGGTTTAAGGTGGTGGATGGGGCACCAATCAAGCTCATTGCCTTGTGGTAGATAGTGTTGAGAGTTGTTGGTGTTGTAAGATGAATCCTCTGCAGAGCTAACCATGGCGTAAAACCCACCTGGTAGATGATCTACATCTTCCTCATTCCTGGTAGTAATCTATAGGGGTTATCTCGACAAATACAGGAGAGAAAAATTACCTGGTAGTCTAATGAGAAGTGAGGGCTTGTCTTAAACAAGGCAGAGTTTATTGCAAGATAGTTACTAGGTATACCTTACATTGGTATGATATACATTGTAATTAAGACAATGATGGAGAACTCCTGACTAATTCTAAGGGGCATTATCATACTAGGCAGTATTCAATGCACTGGGGTGGCACAGTGGCTCAGTGGTTAACACTGCTGCCTCATAGCGCCAGGGACCAGGCTTCGATTCCAGCCTCAGGCAGCTGTCTGTATGGAGTTTGCACATTGTCCATGTGACTGTGTGGGTTTCCTCCGGGTGCTCCGGTTTCCTCCCACGGTCCAAAGATGTGCAGGTCAGGAGAATTGGCCAAAGCTAAAGTACCATACTGTCAGTCAGAGAGAAATGGGTCTAGGTGGCTAATTCTTTGGAGGGTTGGTGTGAACTTGTTGGGCCGAAGGGCCTGTTTCCACACTGTAGGGAATCCAATCTAATCATTCCTCACCATTAACCTTACATTCCCTATACACTCTCATCCAGATATGTACACAGCATTCCATCACACTTTTGACTTCTCCCTTGTTGACTACTCACTGGAGCTTAGAATAATGAGAGGTGATCTAATTAAAATATATAAGCTACTTTAGGGGCTTGACAGATTTAATGTAGAGAGGATATTTCCCCTCATGGTAGAATCTAAGATGAGAGGGCATAGCCTCAGAATAACGGGACACCAATTTAAGACTGAAATGAGCAGGAATTCTTTCTCTCAAAGGGTTGTGAGTATTTGGAACTCCTTGCCACAGAGAGTTGTGGGAACAAAGTCCCTGTGTATATTTAAGGCCGAGACAGATAGCTTCTGGATCATTAAGGGAATCAAGGGTCATGGGGAAAAAACAGGAAAGTGGATGTGAGGAATGTTGGATTAGTTTGATCCTACTGAATAATGGAGTAATCTCAAGGGGACAAATGGCCTTTTCCTGTTCTTATTGCTTAATGACTATTATCTTATATTTGGGAAATTTTCCATTTTACCAGTTATCTGTCAGTGTACAAGAGCAACTTACCTAGGGGTGTGACTAATTCTGAAGGACAAATCTTCAGTACCACTGCCAAAATCTTGTCAGGGTCCATAGCCTTTACAACATCCAATATCTTTTAGTGGTTTTTAATACCAGTTGGAATTAATTGAGTTGGGTGAAGATTGGCGTCTGTAATGCAGACCAAGCTGAAATCAATCATCTATTTAGCACTTCTGGTTAAAAATGTATGCAAAGACTTTAGCCTTGTTTTTCACACGGAAGTGGTCAGCTTCCCAAAGTTTAGAATAAGGATATTTGTAGGAGCTTACATGTACGATGAGTTTTTTTGTCATCCAACAACATTCATGACGATATGTTGCGGTTCAACAGAACTGAAATTTAATCCATCTATGTGGGAACAATTCTCTGTATGGAATGCCATTTCTGGTGTTGGGTATACAATGAGATTGGCACCTCATCTTCAGGTACACCTGGTACTGCTCTAGGCATTTGCTGCACTCTTCATTGAGTCAGATTTTACCTTCTGGCTTGATAATACCAGAAGGATGGGGCATATTCCAGTCCACGAGATTACAGGTTTTGATCGAATACAATTCTGCTGTTGTTGATGACCATCAGAGCCTCATGAATGGTCAGATCGATTTTCTAGATCTGTTTGACACCTGTACCATTTAACTTAGAGGTACATAGACCTTCTTTGTAAAAATAGCACTTCATCTTCAGAACAGTTCCAACCATACTATCATGAACAGAAGCATATGCAACAGGTAGATTAGTGAGCAGAAGTTCAAATATATTTTTCCCTCTTGTTGGTCCCCTCACCACATTCTATGTGCTCAATCTAGTAGCTATGTCCTTTCAGGCACAACTAGCTAGGACAATAGAACTGCTATCAAAACACTCTTGGCAATGGACATTGAATTTTCCCAACCAGTGTGCATTTAGCTTCCTTGCCACTCTCATAGCTTTCTTCAAGCAGTGTGCAACATGGCGGAGCACTGATTCATCAGCTGCCTGAGCAGCTGATGTCACCATCTCATGTGGATTTGGCCTGCTGAAGGGACACGACATATCCAGGGATTTTGTTGGTGATGTCTGGGACATGGTAAGAAATGTTTCTGTGAAAATGACTATGCCAGGCTGTTGCTCAACTGATCTGTAGGACAGCATTCCCAATTGTAGCACTGGCCGCTAGATGTCAGTGAGGAGGACTGTGCTGCATTGACAGGACTGCATGTACTATTGGTTTTATTTTCTGGTTGATGCTGTGTGGGTCATCAGGTTTCACTCCTTTTTAACTTTTCTGTTACAGTTTGACACAACTGAGGTTGTTTGCTGTACTCGTAGGTTAATCTTTTGTGGTTTATATTCAAAGATACCCAAGTCTTTGAGTTACAATGTTTACCACTCCCAAAAATGTTGTGAATTTTTCTGTTCTTCTTTTCTTCCTAACAAGGTGAATAATTTCATTGTAATTTCAAATTATATTTGATCTGCTATCTCGTTGTCCGTTTCTCGAATCTGTTCACAGCTACGATTGTGTGTCCTGCTGCAAGCTTATTTTCCCAGCTAGCTTTATAACATCTGAAAACATGGAAATATTATACTTGGCTAGCTCAACTGTGTCATTTTACTCGACTTTTGGTTCACCCTTTCGTAGGTCTTATCTGCAATGAAAACAGACAAGAAAACGTCTGTCGAACAGCACTGCAATCTCCTTTGACCCAACCCATTATTATTTCTCTCATCTTTATGTCTAAGTAACAGTTGTTTTTTTGTTAATTCTTTCCTTTTTACATACTGGTAGACATGCTTAGAACCTGAGCCAGTTTTAGCTAGTTTTGTCTTGTTCCATTTTATCTCTGTAATACTTCCTTGGGCATATTTTGCGGATTTTTAAAATCCTCACAATCCTTCAGCTTAATATCCTTTTTGACAATATGTAAGCCTTTCCTTTTAATCTAATGCTATTCTTAACTTCTCCTGTTAGTGACAATGTTTCCAGTGAAGTTTTATTCCTCAAGGAAATGTATATTGATTGAGAACTATGAATTATTTCTTTAAATATTTGTCTTTGCTAATCCACTGTCAGATCTTTTAATCTAATTTCCCAAATCTACCTTAGCCAACCTGCTTTTCATATCTCTGTAATTGGCTTTATTTAAATATAAGGGCCTAATTTAGTGGAAATCTGGTACTGTCTCGCTACAAGGCTGTGGATGTTGGGTCATTTGAGATTTTCTGAGACCCGAATCAACAGATTTTTTGATTAAATAAATGCATTGAGAGACACAGATCAATGGCAGGTAGATGGTGTTGAGGTAACAATCAGCCATTAACTAATAGAACAGGCTGGAAAGTCTCATGGGCTTCTCTTGTTTATATCTTTTTAGATCTGAGGCTGTTGTGCACTATTTTTAAAATTGCAACATTGTTAGAGCGATATTAAATATAACAATGTGAATAAGCACCATTTGCATAAAGAGTCTTATACACAGGAACACACTTACATAAATTACCTCACTTGACATGATCATGGTGAAATATCCTTTCATTGCCAATCCTGGGATTTAAAGCACTAAATAACATATTTTGCATTCCAAGATAATGTATTGTTGCAGTGGTCTTTGAAACTTCCAAAACAGCAAAAACATGTCCTAAGAAACACATTTGCAGGGAAATGCAGACCTTCTAACAAGTTATACTTAGCATTTAGCATTCCCAGGTAAGCAACTTTTTATGTCCATGCAAAAGCAAAAATACTGCAAATGCTGGAAATTTCAAATATGGACAGAAAGTGCCAGAGAAACTCAGCAGGTCAGAAAGCATCTGTGGAGAGAGCAACAGTGTTAATGTTTTGAGTTCAGTGTGACACGTCTTCAGGCGATTTTCATGTCCATGTTGATTACTTTTCTGCTAGATAATGTACGTAAATGGTGCAAGTTCTTACTGGGCACTACTCCTGGCTGCTCAGATTGATGCTGAGTTTGATCAGCCATCCATTCAGCTGTCCTCTCATTCACCTACTTTGGACACTTACCTCAGGGCTGCTGTAGGCGAGCTAAATGGGCTGCAATTTGTTTCCTGAAATGTGTTGATGCAGCAGCTCTGGCAGCTCACTCATTTTCTTAAAGTATGTCCTGAAGCCCAATTACTAGCCAGCCTCAGGCCTACCAGTTAGAGTACATAGTGTCAGTGCTCAGTTTGAAAATTCACCCAAATTTTATGATTTTTGTCTCTATAACATTAATCCTTTTGCTTGTTTATTTTTAAACTCAAATTTCTAATATAGAATACATTGAAGAAGATCTTAACTTGCTTCAACTGGGTGTCAGAAAAATGACAGGTTGAATAATGAACTAACTTCAAACAAATAAAAAATCAGGTCACTGATTCTTCATCACTCATTCTGCACATTTGTACAAAGTCAAGATCTATACCACTCATAGCTGTAAATTTTGACATGAACTTTCATACCTTCTATTGTGCTACACACTAGCTTAGAGCAAGATCATAAGTACTACAGCCAAACAGTAAGGAGTCAAATTCAGATTTCTCACAATTCCATTTGTCATGCATTTCTGCCAGCAGTTTAGGAAATGCAATAGAATGCTGGACTTGATGAGCCAAAATTCCAAACTGGCAACTGCAAATTAGTCAAGCTCATTCAAGTCTGTGATATGACTGTGTCAGTCAAGCAGAATGTAGTTAGACCACTTTCATTCTTCTAACCACCTGTCAATATAGACCTAACCAATTCTTGCTTCAGTCCAGCCATCCCAGGAACCTATGTTGCAGTTCCTTCAAAGCCAGAACATCGTTCCTCAAATAAGGCCCTGTAGAATTACAGCAAGACATCGCTGCTCCTGCACTTGAATCCTCTTGCTATGAAGGCCAATATACCATTCGCCTTCTTCACCACCAGCTATCTCTGCATTTTGCTTTCAGTTCCTGATGTGTAAAGACACCCAGGACTTGTTGCATCTTCTCCTTTGCCAATCCATTGCCATTCAGATGATAATCTTGTTTTGCTACCAAGGTGGATAATGTCACATTTTTCCACTTCATCTGTCCCGCATTTGCCCACTCACTTAACTCATGCAAATCACACTGAAACATCTCTGCATCCTCCTCACAGCTCAACCTACTACCCAGCTTTGTGTCATCTGCAATCTTGGAGACATTACATTTCATTCCCTCATCAAATATAAATTGTGCATAACTTAGGTCAAAGCACTGATCCCTGCAGTATGCCACTAGTGAGTTGAGATTGGCAGCCTTTGACATTGAGGCTACATTCGACCAAATGATTGAGCTGCCAAAGCTGCTGTATCAAGGAGCCCCAGCAAAGCTAGAATCAGTAGACATCATGGGCAAACTCTGCTGGTTGGAGTCATACCTGGCACACAGGAGGATGGTTGTAATTGTTGGAGGTCAGTCATCTCAGCTACAGGACATCTCTGCAGGAGTTCTTCAGGGTCATGTTCGAGGCTCAACCACCTTTGGCTGCTTCATCAATAACCTTCCCTCCATCATAAGGTCCGAAGAGGAGATGTTCACCAATGATAGTAAAATTGTTCAACACCATTCACGAGTCTCCAGACACTGAAGCAGTCCATGTTCAAGTGCAATAAGCTCTGGACAAAATCCAGGCTTGGTTTGACAAGTGACACATTTGTGTCATACAAATATCAGGCAATGATCACCTCCAATAAGAAACAATCTAACCACTAGATGGTGTTATCATCACGCAATCCATCATTATCAATAACCTTGGGGTTACCAGTGACCAGAAACTCAACTGGACTCACTGAATAAGCAGTGGCTACAAGTGCAGCGTGAAGGCTTGGAATTTGGTGGCAAATAACTCACCCCCTGGCTCCCCAAAACCTGTTTGAAAAGCAGCTCACCAACACTTTCTCAAAGGTAGCTGGGGTGAGCAATAGATGCTGGCCAGCCAGTGTTGCCCATATGCCCAGAGTAGAGTCATAGAGTCATAGAGATGTACAACATTGAAACAGACTCTTTAGTCCAACCCATCCATGCGGACCAGATATCCCAACTCAACCTAGTCCCACCTGCCAGCACCTTTCCCATATCCCTCCAAACCCTTCCTATTCATAAACCCACCTAAATGCCTCTTAAATGTTGTATTTGTACCAGCCTCCACCACTTCTTCTGGCAGCTCATTCCACCCTCTGTGTGGAAAAGTTGCCCCTTAGGTCTCTTTTATATCTTTCCCCTCTCACTCTAAACCTATGCCCTCTAATTCTGGACTTCCTGGTCCCAGGGAAAAGACTTTGTCTATTTACCCTATCCATGCCCCTCATAATTTTGTAAACCTCTATAAGGTCACCCCTCAACCTCCGACCCACAGCCTGTTTAAACTCTCCCTATAGCTCAAATCCTCGAACCCTGACAACATCCTTGTAAATCTTTTCTGAACCCTTTCAAGTTTCACAACATCCTTCCAATAGGAAGGAGACTAGGATTGCACACAATATTCCAAAAGTGGCCTAACCAATGTCCTGTACAGCCGCAACATGACCTCCCAACTCCTGTACTCAATACTCTGACCAATAAAGAAAAGCATACCAAATGCCTTCTTCACTATCCTATCTACCTGCGACTCCACTTTCATGGAGCTATGAACTTGCACTCTAAGGTCTCTTTGTTCAGCAACACTCCCTAGGACTTTACCATTGTGTATAAGTCCTGCTAAGATTTGCTTTCCCAAAATGCAGCACCTCACATTTATCTAAATTAAACTCTATCTGCCACTTCTCAGCCAATTGGCCCATCTGGTCCAGATCCTGTTGTAATCTGAGGTAACCCTCTTCGCTGTCCACTACATCTCCAATTTTGATCTGAAATCTGAAAACTTACTAACTGTACCTATTATGCTCACATCCAAATCATTTATGTAAATGTCAAAAAGTAGTTGAACCAGCACTAATCCTTGTGGCACTCCATTGGTCACAGGCCTCCAGTTTAAAAAACAATGCTCCACCACCACCCTCGATCTTCTACCTTTTGAGCCAGTTCTGTATCCAAACAGTCGATTCACCCTGTATTCCTTGATGTCTAACCTTGCTAACCAGTCTCTCATGGGGAACCTTGTCGAACACCTTACTGTAGTCCATATAGATCACATCGACTGCTCTGCCCTCATCAATCCTCTTTGTTACTTCTTCAAAAAACTCAATCAAGTTTGTGAGACATGATTTCCCATGCACAAAGCCATGTTGACTTTCCCTAATCAGTCCTCACCTTTCAAAATACATGTACATCCTGTCCCTCAGGATTCCCTCCAACAACTTACCCACCACCAAAGTCAGGCTCACTGGTCAATAGTTCCCTGACTTGTCCTTACCACCCTTCTTAAACAGTAAGAAAGAAAAAGTCATTGGCTGTCAGTCAGAAAATTATCCATTTATTCCTAGCTTCCTGTCTGCCAACCATTTTTCTATGAATATCAATATACAACACCTGTGCACAAGTCTTAATTTTACTTTGCTAATCTCTTATGTGGAACATGATCAAAAGTGTTCAGAAGGCCCAAGTGAACCACATATGCTAACATCCCCTTTTCAACTCTACTAATTCTTTCCTCAAAAAATTCCAGTAGATTTGTCAAACATGGTTTCCCTCTAGTAAATCCATGCTGCTTCTGTTCAATCCTATCAGTGTTTTTCAAATGATCTGCTATCAAATCTTTCATAATGGACTCTAGCATTTTCCCCACCCCTGATATCAGGCAATAAAACAATTGTTTCATTGTTTGTGGAGACGGCAGTCACCTACTACAAATACCTCCTTTCATAACTTGCTACAAAAAAACAGTGTTATGGTAACTTACATCAATATAAATACAATACTAAGAAGCAGTATATTTGAGGCATCCATAGAACTTGTGTTTTCTCATGATCTCTGAAGTGCAGAACACTGCTGGAATAAATCTTGAAAGTACTAATTAAAGGAGAAAGTAAGTTTTGAAAAATTATACTGAAATTACTCAATGCATTAACAAATCGAGTTTTTGAAGAAGAAGCAATGAAGAGTAATGAGGGCAGATTGGTGGAGGTGATCTATATGGATGTTGGCAAGGCATTCAACAAGGTTCCTTGTGATAGATTGGTTACCAAGGTTAGATCACATGGAAGAAAGTGGGGACTGCAGATGCCGGAGATCAGAGTCAAAAGGTGTGGTACTAGAAAGACACAGCAGGTCAGGCAGCATCCAAGGAGCAGGAGAGTCGATGTTTTGTGCATAAGCCCTTCATCAGGAATGTGGGGAGGGGGAAGAGGGCTGAGAGTTAAATAGGATGGTGGAGGTGGGGGTGGGGTGTGATAGGTAGATGCAGGGTGGGGGGTGATAGGTGCAAAGGAAGATCGGCAGGTAGAACAGTTCAAGAGGGTGGTGCCAAGTTGGAGGGTTGTCTCCTCTACATTGGGGAGACAGGACTCCAACCCTTGGAACATTTCAGAGAACATCTCTGGAACACATGAACCAAACAGCCCGACCACCCTGTGGCCAAACACCTCAACTCCCCTTTCACTCCACCAAGGAAATGCAAGTCCTGGATCACTTCCGCTGCCAAATCCAAGCCATCTGATGACTGCAGGAAGAACATCTTACCTTCTGCCTTTGGACCCTCCAACCACACGACATCAACATTGACTTCACCTGTTGCCTTATCTCACTTTCCCCACCTCATCCCAGATCCAACCCTTCAACTCGACAATGCTCTCTTAAACTGTTCTGCCTGTCATCTTCCTTCCCAACTATCCAGTCCCCCCATTTTACAAATTATGGTGTAATAATATCACCAAATTGGTAAGCAGTTTTGATTCTTAAATTATAACTTTATTTCAATAAAGGTTGTTATTGTAAATAATACAATATATAATAAAATGTATTACATATAACACAGCTTTTTACAGAAATCAATGTGACAACATATTAATTGAGTTCTTGTGCTGAAACCTTCCCTTCAGCTGATATCCCTTTAAACTGAGATTCTAATTCATTCTTACTCAGAGAAGTCTTATTTTGTCTGGAGGCTTTAAGGACCACATTGAAGAAATGCAAGAATTTCTGCCAGATGTGAATCCATTTAATCTGCACACTTAGAGCAGAAAGTGTTTCAGAGCATCCCATTACCAAAGTAATACATAGGTCAAAAAAGTCAGTGTTTAAATCACTCCTTGTCAGCACAAAGGAGCCTACTTACATCTGCAGAGATTTGTTTTTATTTCTGTAGCTCCCTAAGGTATTCCTTCCTGGCTGGGTTACAGTTCATTGGTGTTCGATGCCTACCAATATCTTTCCAAATGGCTGTCACCAATATGTACAATAATGGACAATGATATGAAACTTTCTGTGTTGTCAAGTTGACAACCAATTAATTGTAGAGGAGAAAGTGAGGACTGCAGATGTTGGAGATCAGAGCTGAAAATGTGTTGCTGGAAAAGCGCAGCAGGTCAGGCAACATCCAAGGAGCAGGAGAATCGATGTTTTGGGTATGAGCCTCCTTCAGGAATGAAGAAGGGCTCATATACAAAACGTCGATTCTCCTGCTCCTTGGATGCTGCCTGACCTGCTGTGCTTTTCCAGCCACACGTTTTCAGCAACCAATTAATTGTAATCTTTTTTTTTGTAATAAGTGACTGATTGTAAGGGAATGCATTACCAAATCTAGTGATGACATAACGACTTGGGTAGGAAGAAGACCAGGTCTAGATCTTGAAGGAGACAGACTCAGCATCTGGGTCTTCTTGTAGTCTTAGCAACAATGTTTATCATACGAACGCAACTTGTACCTGATTGCTATGATGCAACAAACTACGTCTTGCTTGAGACAAGCCCTTCTTATCATCAGGCTACCTAAAGGTTTTCCTCTACCAAACTAGACAAAGGAGGCTTTGTAGGTCCTGATCTCTAAGGTGAATGGTGGGAGCAATCTATATAATGGTGACCAAGAGCCCAGTTAGCTCAAACAACGTGAAGTACAGCTGCAAGAATCCATTATACAACATGGTGCAGTGGTGGGCATTGCTTTGGCTGGCAATATGGTGAAGAAGTGGTGTGATATTTGATTCATCAACACTAAACAAAAGGTTAGACAGTGGTGCCAATTCTAGCGAGCTCAGGAGAATTTTCTGACGGAGCTTCAAAAAGGGTGACTCATGTAGACAGTCAGCAGCTAAAAGAGCTGAACCATCCAGAAGCTTGCAGAAGAGCAATTTGTGTCATAATTCAACAATACTGTAGTCAATGCTAAAAGCGTTTCAGACCCGGTAAGAGAAGCAGGTGTGAGCTTCAAACCACGTGGAGTTTGAACACTTGACTATCACAGATTGTAGTGAGTACCAATGTATTATAGGTGTAGTCTTGAATCAAGTTTCAGTCAGGGAGAAAGTGAGGACTACAGGTGCTGGAGATCAGAGCTGAAAATGTGTTGCTGGAAAAGCACAGCAGGTCAGGCAGCATCCAAAGAAGAGCCCATGCCCTTCCTGAAGGAGGGCTCATGCCCAAAACATCGATTCTCCTGCTCTTTGGATGCTGCCTGACCTGCTGTGCTTTTCCAGCAAAACATTTTCAGCTCAAGTTTCAGTCAGACAGCAAACATACATGCTGTCATGAGCAGGGGTTGTGAAGGCTCAGAATGAGTAAAGAAAGATTTTGCAGGCAATACTGAGAGTGGTTGAGCATGCTCTTTGGTGGGGGATGGGAATAGTAGCAGAGATTGGAAGCATAGCAGATATTGAAGAGAAAATGGTGGCGGAGGCACTTACACTGATGGTACTGAGAAGGTCATTGACCTTTCTCATATCCTGCTGGGCTTTCCTCCTGGTGATTGAGGCTACACCAACCTGAGTGGTAACTGCAGATCGTGCTGGTATGATCTGACATTGTGGTCTTCCCCGCCAGTCGTGGGAGAACAGGACAGCTTACCAGAGCACGACCTCATCCAAGAGGACCTCCAGATTTCTGCCCAGAAAGCAGGGAACAGATTTTTTCTTATCTGTCATATCTGGGGCAGAAAACATTCAGGGCAGCTCAAGACCATTGGCATTAAAGAGGTCACTAGCACTAGGGATGCCAGTCTATCTTGGGATATCCCAGAGTGGCAAATGGATCTGGGTTCAATTAATAGTAGAATAAGGCTACAATTGGTCAAGCAGTGCACCATAGGGGTGGGGTAGGTCGTTTGTGAGGTGAGTTTGTTAAGATGCGGTGATAAAACTCACTAAACCTCATAGAAAAATACCTTCCATAACTCGATGAATGTAACGATTACTTAAAGTAAGTGATGCTTCGAGCCAATGTCTATCACATTGATGTAACTTTTACTTGATTGCTGTCATGCAATGATGTACATTTTGTCTCAGAAAGGAACCTATTCTTTTTTTGACTGCCGCGATTTGAGTAAGGTTGAGGTTTTTTTCTTCTATCATACCAGAAAAAGCAAGCCCTAAAATCCAAAATGAAAATAAGAGATAGAGGCAGCAATATACAGAAACATAGCAAGTCAGAGAAGGAGTGGATCATTGAATCCTTCAAGCCTGCTCTGCCATTCAATTTCATCATGGTTGATGCTTTATTTCAATGCCATATTCCCATTTTCTCTCCATATCCCTTGATACCCTTGATATTTTAACATCTATCTATCTTTTTCTTGAATATTCTCTGTGATGGCCTCCACAGCTTTCCGTGGTAGCAAATTCCACACGCTGACCACTCTCTGAGTGAAGAAATGTTGCCTCATCTCAGTCCTACATAGTTTATTCTGTATTCTGAAGCTATGACTCCTGGCTCTTGAATCTCTGGGTGACCAAAAGCCCAGCTGGCTCAGGTGATGCGAGGATAAATCAGGAGTGAGGATACCTCAGACAACATTGTTCTGGCAGGGAAATGTGGAAGGTGATTCACATGCAGTGATGTTCCACAAATAATGAGACAAACGATCAATTAATATGGGCTGAATGCTTCCATACGTTGGCTGTTTTCATTGCATTTCATGGAGAGTTTCAGCTCCGTGAGGCCCTCATTAACTACCTGCTGGGCCCCAAAGGACCACCTCTCAATGTTAGCCTGATTCTCTCACTCACAGGAGCCAGAAGTACTCACCACTAAGGGGATATCCTAGGAAACAGCAGCAACCCTAGCACCAGCACAGTAATTAATAGGGCATCAGAGACCCAAACAACTACTGGCAGACTGGAGTTGCCCTGCGTGGAAGCAGAGGATCACCTTGGGCACAGCAGACAAAGGGAAATTGGTGCCTTGGCAGACAGGGACCTGCAGGTACTGGTTGATGGAACGGTGTAGAGAAGGGCCATCCACTTCCCTCAAAACACCAGGCAATGCCAGCCTGGCCCAAAGTTGCCAGCCATGTCAATGTAGTGTCTATGGTCACCCATCAATACAGGTGGTGATAGATTTTTCTCCTTGGCCAAGCGAAGGGCTACTGACTTCTGTCTGCTATCACATATTTACTCTATCGCTGCTACTGCTCCCCCCTGCAACTGAGACCTTATGCTCTCTCACCCTCACATACTGCCTGCAACATCTTCCCTCACCTATTCTCACCCACTTCAATCTCCCCTCACTACTAACCTTGCATGCCCTCTGAATTTTCCACTCACTCATTCTGAATACCTCCCCATCTCTCTTCCATCTGCAGCAGCAATTAGAGTTGTGTCACCTATTTTCACCCCATTTAATTCCTCTCTTTCTCTCGTTACAGGAGGAAGCATTCCATAGTAGGGCCGAAAGTGGCAGAACCAGCTGGTGGAGTGTGGGATATTCAACCGATCACCAACAAAGAGGAGAGAATCTAAGCCCTGGCAGACAAAGACTGAAACCTCTCCTATGGAAATGTGAAGACCGCTATCTCCTGGTAAACAAGCAAGAAACAGTGTACATGGTTGTACATTGCTACTCTCTCATTAACCCTACTGTGAATTTATTGTTAACTTTCTGTAACCTTGATTTCTTGGTTGAGATGCTTTCTCTCTTTTTGTCTCTGGCAGGTACAAGCAGGAAACCTGCAGTGAAAGTGGGCAGGAGACATGTTGTCCTCCAGCTCTGAGGAAAACAACATAGATATCTTGGATGCAACATGGGCAAAGCTGCCTCCTGCACCCTCTACTTGCTCAGATGCTGACACTTCTGTCAGAACGTTAGCTCAGCTAGATGAGAATTAGGAGTACCTGCTGTACTTTTGCAGCTAGCTGAGGATCAAATGTCCCAGTTGCTGGCACTTAGAGGAATGCCAGTGACCTGGGAGCTCCAGGCAGGAGAGGGCGCCATGGGGTCAGGCATTAGAGGCATCATACATTCATACAAACAGACACAGGAGCAGCAGGCAGGTTTGTCAGAGGCATTGGACAAACTGACACAAAGGCTGCAGAGCTGCAACAATAGGTGCAAGTGAGGACTACAGATGCTGGAGATCAGAGTCTAGATTAGAGTGGTGCTGGAAATGCACAGCAGGTCAGGCAGCATCCGAGGAGCAGGACAATCGACGTTTCAGGCAAAAACCCTTCATCAGCAATGTATGGTGGCAGTGGAGGAGGCCCAGGGCCTGCATGTCCTTGGCAGAGTGGGAGGGGGAGTTGAAATGTTGGGCCACAGGGCGGTGGGGTTGATAAGTGCGGGTTTCCCGGAGATGTTCCCTAAAGCACTTTGCGAGAAGGCATCTAGTCTCCCCAATGTAAAGGAGACCACATCAGGAGCAACGGATACAATAAATGATATTGGTGGATGTGCAGGTGAAACTTTGATGGATGTGGAAGGCTCCTTTGGGGCTTGGATGGAGGTGAGGGAGGAGGTGTGAGCACAGGTTTTGCTGCAACAATAGATTTGGGAGCCTGCTGCCTCAGGCATCTGAGTCTCTGGCTGCCCCTACAGCAGGTTAATAGCTACCATGGAGAGCCAGGTCCAGCATCCTCAGGGTCTGGTCAATATGTTCACAGAGCTGCATTCCATCCTTTGAGCCACTGGTTCTTAGAACCAATGGCATTACTCCAGGTGCTTATTCCTCACAAGGACACAGGACCGTGCCATTAGGCACCCAGACAGTGGAGGAACCACCCACAGAGTCTCCTAGATGTCTCCTCTTAGGTAATTTCAGAGATGGCTAGGCCACCCACCTTCATCCTGGCTACAGCCCTGAGCATTTTGAGTTCAATCTGAAGAGAGAGCACGAGCCTCTGGGCAAGACACACTTTGAATGTCTGGGTCCCCAGTACACAAATGCCCATCCCCCAGTGTTGTCTGATGAAATTTCCATGACCAGTGGGCTCCACTGTAGGCAGGTTCCCTGCAGAATCTGGGACTGCACTGAGAGGTGGAGTATCATGCAGCCACTATGATTGAAGCATGCCCTGGGAGGCTGATGTTGGGAGTTGAGGATGAAGGTCCCGTGGACTATGCGGTGACCTGGAGTCACCGGGTATCTGCTCTGACGTTCGTGTCGAGAATCCTTGGCATTTGTTTTCTATCCATTGGATGGGAGAGTGGGAGCCTACACATACATGAGGGTGATAATGTGATTATTGCAGTGAATAGGCCTTTCACAGCTTTCAAGCCAGAAGTCCATCTTGACATCTGCGACTTGGTTGGAAAATGGGACTTGTTGCTTTCAGTGTCACAAAATGTCTATATTGGTATCTTGCAATTCTCCCAAATTTCTCTGCATTGCCCATGTCATCCAGAACCTTGGAAGATTCAGCCCTACATTGTTTTGATATTTGCTGAAAGATAAATATTCATCAGGTCACTGGGAAAACCCAATACTTTTGTCACCCAAACAAGAGGATATTTCATCCTACCCAAAAAAAGAGACCAGAACGTATGACTGCAGCAAGGCCATAACATAGAAGATATTAGATTGAATGCCTGTTTTACACCACACTCAAACTTATTTTCCATTGAGATCAGCCCTCTCAAAAATGAAACTTTTGCCAATGCTTTTGCTGTCGCAGTACTCCCTCTGTATTGTTATAATGTGTCAATCCAACTTCTGTGCCAAAAGACTGATCACAAACCTGGGCAGGTTTCCATTAGATAGGAAAGTTCAATGCAGAAAACTTAATGATCAGGGTATTTTAGCTTCTGTATTTCATTGAAAACTATCAGATAGATTTCCCTTCATATAGCAGGTGACGTTTGCCTATGTTTTTGGAGAAAAATAACGTTGCCCCTCTAGAGCAACAATGCACCATTCAAAGGAGGATTCGACATTGTTCTAATCCATTGTTTTAGTGGAAACTGCTTGGAAAGAGAATGGAAATGCTGAGTCACAGATAAGTCCTAAAGTCCTCAGAAGCTTTCCTAGTCATCTGAGGGAGAGGAGGGATTCCTGCATCTCAGCTCTGGAAGGGACCCCACAAACATGATGTGTTACAGGCAAGGAACGCTGGTAGAACTTTTAAGCTCTCAGAATCCAATGCTGCAAACTCAGATCAAATGCAGGTTGCACTTCAATGAGCACATAAGTGTAGCAAGTATTTGTGCACCTTTTTATATCTCCAACTCGCTCGAGAATGCATGGCCACAGGTTTCCCACAGATTTCTCAAGAACTCTCAGCAATTTGAGGCACAACAGTTCAGTAGTTAGCTCTGCTGCCTCACAGCGTCAGGGACCTGGGTTCAATTCTAGCTTTGGGCAATTGGCTTGTGTGAAGTTTGCACACTCTCCCTGTGTATGTATGGGTTTCCTCTGGGTGCTCCGGTTTCCTCCCACGGTCCAAAGATGCGCAGGTTAGGTAGTTTGACCCTACTAAATTTCCCACAGTGTCCAGACATGTGCAGGTTGGGTGGATTAGCATTGCAAAATGCAGAGCTACAAGGTTTGAGGGGGGTAGGTATGGATGGGATGCTCTTCGGAGGATTGCTGTGGACTCAATAGGCTGAATGGCCCACTGACATTCTAGGGATTCTATTAATTTCTTCCCCATTTCACAATCCTTCATCAGCAAATACATAGTCATCCTTTCCTTCTTTCCTTCGGTCGCAGTTATCTCTGACTTGTTTATTCAACTCTCATGACTCCTTCCTCACTTCATACATTTGTTTTCTATTCAACACTTCCCACATCCAGCTTGCCACACACTTCTTTTCAGCTCAGCAGATGCATCACCAGCAGAAACAGTCACCTTTTTTTTTCAGTAGGCATGCATCAACACCCGTCCTTCTAGCTGCAAGACAAGCATGTGTGTGGCACCAGGGGGAGAGGTTTGATTGGATGAAAACCTGCCAACTTCCTTGGTACGCCAAAACTGAATTAATAATTTCTTGTAATCATTGAACCTGCAAAGCTTTGCTCATTACGAACACTGAGTCTGGGGGCTTTTCTGAATATACTGTCTCTTACTTGTAACTTATAATAAAGCATGTGATACTGTCAAGGAAGTTCTGGCATGAAAAGTTAAACTAGATTTTGCCTTAGGCCCTACATCCAGACAAAGTGAGGCTCCTTACAATGTGCTTGCCAGCATAATCCAAAGAAAGTCTTACAAAATGGTTTTTACAGGAGCTTTGATTTCGGAATTAGTTGCCCATCTCTTTGGATTGGGCAAGAAATAATTATTGCTGTATGCTACATGGTAAAATTTCCCAGCAGAGTGATTGCATTTTGGAATAATCATTTTCACTGGTTTCCCCTTCATGCCAGTCATCAGGGGCCTGTTAAAAATCTGTCTTTAACTCTAATTCTTTCTTTACTACTACTGTTCAATCTGCTGAGTATCTCCAAGGTTTTCTGTCTTATCTCAGGTTTCCAGAATGCACATGATTTTTCTTTTGTTCCAAATTAAAATAGCACTCAAAAAGATTTCCAGTGGCTCTGGGCTGGCATATCAAAGTTTACCTACTGTGGAATTTCGCCAGCTCTATTCCTGCCAGATGGGCAGATTAAGGTTGATCTGCAAATCCTTTAATGGTTAAAGGTCATAGAACTCTGAGAGCAGAGTACTGCCAATGAGTCAAGCTGAGCAATATGTGCATATGTGATGGGAATTGTACTCATTACCACAGAGAATTGCTAAAGTAAATCATATGGATATACTTAAAAGGAAGTTAGATGGGTAAGTCAGGGACAAAGAAATAAAGTATTACAATGATAGATTTAGATAATGAAAAATGGGTGGAGGCTCAGGTGGAGTGAAGCATGGACTGTTTGGACAAAATGGACTGTTTTGATGCTGTCTCTCCAATTTAAATCTATGTTTAAAAAAAACACCACGACAGACAAGTCTCAAACTCATGTCAACCAAAGCCTTCACTTTCATATTTGTATAGTTGCCAATAAAATGATTTGTGTATCTTGCCTTTATGAGAATTCACACTAAGGTCTCCATGTGCTACAGATATACAATGTTGTGACCCTGCCTGCCATTTGGACTGCTTTGGTTTTATAAGCTGTACAGCTACAGAAGTCAGTTAGCTTGTTGTAAAGTCTGCTTCATGACTTAGATACTGTTTTAAATGCCATAGCCTACTATTAATCAATACATGACAAGCAATTAATTACTATACCAATACTATTAAACGTGATGAGAAGGGCAAACTCTGGCTGATTTTCTCCAATGTAATCAAGGTACTAAGACAATTAGTATTACAGTCATTCGCTGTGGGGATTGAATCTGCACATTGTTGATAATGGTGACTTAGCTACTCAATGAGTCACCTAACTAAACCATCATAGAATCTAAGAGAATTTAATCTTGTGAAAATGACCTTACATTAAAAATAATTTCTAAGTACGACAGTGAGATAGATCTATTTGCTACATGGTGCTATTCGCATTCAGTGTCTGCAATTCTATAAGTAACAAACGGGTGGCAGGTCATCTCATGGTTCTCATGACCACATTTATGGCAATGTTGGAAGGTGCCCACAAGTATATTCCCTTCCTGTGTGTGTACCCACACCCCATGCAGAAAGCCAGCACATTTTCAAGGGTAGTTCAGGGTGGGCAAAACTTATTGGTTTCACCAGCCAAACCTACATCCTATTCATAAACTCTCAGAGTTGCTTGCATGCCCAATCAGGTGGAGAATGAATGAACTGGTGATGTGAAGAAGGAAAAAGATTTTAAATAATATAAACAGAAATAAATTCCAAATAAAAATATTGAGGCGTTTGAGGAATGTGATGGGGCATGGAAAGTATGACAGGGCATAAAGTAGCCTTAGGAATACGGGGGAAGGGGGGAGGTATGCATAAAGAAGGTGTGGAGCAAGGTAGGGGGCAGATGTTGTACGCACAGTGAGGTCTAAAGGGCCTAAAATAAAGAATACAACAGGATTGATGTTCTAGTGAATGGAAGCAGCCTTCTAAGCTTCTTGTCTCACCATCCATTACCTCTGTTGTTACACCATGTCTGCCTCTGGAGGATGTAGGCTGAAAATGTGTTGCTGGAAAGGGACAGCAGGTCAGGCAGCATCCAAGGAACAGGAGAATCGATGTTTCGGGCATAAGCCCTTCTTCAGGAATTCCTGAAGAAGGGCTTATGCCCGAAACATTGATTCTCCTGTTCCTTGGATACTGCCTGACCTGCTGCGCTTTTCCAGCAACACATTTTCAGCTCTGATCTCCAGCATCTGCCACCCTCACTTTCTCCTCTGGAGGATGTGGCCCAATCTCTAGCCTGCCCAACTCAAATCATTGGGCTCCTCAAGAGTCAATACTGGATCACAGAGTCAGGAAAGTTCCTTTCATCTTTATGAAATTCCATGAGGAATGCTATGCAAAGCGTTCAACTTCTGGAATCCTATTTCCATTACATTGTCAACTTTCCCCAGCCATATGGCATCAACTAGTTGCAGTGAATTTTAAACCAGACTTGCAATTACACGGTGAGAACCTGATTAACTATTTTAATTAAGCACAAGCCACCTCTCCAAGATGGTGACATCAATACAACATGTAGCCATAAAAATTGAGGCAGGCATGCATCTGTTTAGGGTCATGTTTCTTGTTTTCATGTTGGAGGGAAGAACATGGAGATGTCACTTTGTTTCAGCACAATCGATTCGCATAAGAACTGGAAAATGTTGAGAAGAATTTCTAAGCAAGTGCACAGCCAAAGACATTGGAAGGGAAGAGTAAGAAAGAGTCAAAATGGAATGCAAGAACGAAGCAAAATCAGCTGATTGTGTTAAAACAAAGAACTGTGGATGATGAAGATTTGAAACAAAAACAGAAATTGCTTGATAAACTCAATCTGTGGTTAGAAAGCAAAGTTCACATTTTGAGTCCAGTGACCCCTCCTCAGAACTGGATGGGTTTGGGGAGGTGAAGAATAAGTGCACAGATGGAGATGGAGCCCAGAGGGAAAGAAAGAAAGTTAGGCAGACAAAGGGATAGTTGTAAGTAAGCCAAGGATGGAGAAAAGCTGAAAAGATGATGGTTTATTATTAGCAGTCATTTCTGCTACCCTGTATATATATATATATTTCCCTCCCATTTCATGTCAGCATTCTACAGAGGCCATTCCCTCTTGGGCATCCTCACCTACTCCTCCTCCTCCATTCCCAACAGCTCCCTATATCCTGATGAAGGCCCGAAACGTCGAATTTCCTGTTCCTTGGATGCTGCCTAACCTGCTGTGCTTTAACCAGCAACACATTTTCAGCTCTGATCTCCAGCATCTGCAGACCTCACCTTTTAGCTCCCTATATCCCCAGTGTACCTCCCAAGCAATCACAGATGGTGCACCACTTGCCCTTTACTTCCATTCTCCTCACTATCCAAAGCTTCAAATATACCTTCCAGGTGAAGCAGCGATTTACCTGCACTTCGCTCAATCTAGTCCACTGTATTTGCTGCTCACAATGTGGTCTCCTCTATACAATATTGGGGAGCTGAGATGTCCGTAAAACTGCCCTGAACTTCCAGATTCCCACCACTTCAATATTTGGGGTTTATATGGAGCAAGCTGATGGAGGAAGTGATAGAGGGGAGTACAGTTCCAACATTGAAAAGAAGTTTGGACAGTTACATGAATAGGAAAGGTTTATAGAAAGATATAGGCCAAATGCAGGAAAATGGGACGAGTTCAGTTGAGCAAACCTGGTCAGTATGGCCAATTTGGGCAGAAGAGCCTGTTTCTGTGCTGTATGACTCTATGACTCTATAAGCTGACCGTGCTTCCTAACCAACATTTCCGCCTGCTGCAGTTCTCCAGCGGGGCTCTACACGAGGTGGAAAAACAGCATTTCATTTTCTGCTTGATGATCCTTCAGCCTTTAGAACTCAATATCAACTTCAAGGGGCTATGCTCCGAAAATTTGTGATTTCAAATAAACCTGTGGGACTATAACCTGGTGTTGCATGATTTATGACTTTGGCCACCCCAGTCCAACACCAGCACTTCCTCATCAGAGTTCAATAACGTTAAGGCCTGAGCACCTTCTTCCATGTCCTTTACCCACCCCCATTCTCTAGACCCTGTCACCACATGGGCTGCTTTCAGCACAGCCACCCATTTTCACCTATTCATTTTCCCCATTACCAGCTTTTTCCTCTTCTCCTGGCTTACTTTCAATCATCTGATGAGCAGGAGGGTCGATGTTTCTGGCATAAATCCTTCAAGAGGAAGGCTGTGTTTCTCTTCGACTCTGATCTCCAGCATCTGCAGTTCTCACCTTCTCATTGTTACTTTCAATCATCCCTTTGTCTGCTTATCTTTCTTTTTCTCTCTCTGGGCACCATCTCCACCTGTCCACTGACTCTCTTCTCCCACCACTCCTGTCATTAGCATTTTCCTGGGTGCTATCATTGCTGAAGAAGGGTTTTTTTTAGATTAGATTAGATTACTTACAGTGTGGAAACAGGCCCTTCGGCCCAACAAGTCCACACCGACCCGCCGAAGCACAACCCCCCATACCCCTACATTTACCCCTTACCTAACACTACGGGCAATTTAACATGGCTAATTCACCTGACCTGCACATCTTTGGACTGTGGGAGGAAACCGGAGCACCCGGAGGAAACCCACGGGGAGAACATGCAAACTCCACACAGTCAATCGCCTGAGTCGGGTATTGAACCCGGGTCTCAGGCGCTGTGAGACAGCAGTGCTAACCACTGTGCCACCGTGCCGCCACTGGTTGCCGGACTTGAAATAATAGCTCTCCTTTCTCTCCACAGATGCTGGCGGCCCTGCTGAGTTTTTCCAGCAATTTTGGTTTTTGTTTCAGATGGTTATGACACAGGCATAGAAATGAAAGCAGAGTCCAGAGAATGTGAAAATGGTTATAATAGAACAATGAAGGAGGCTGATGTTTGGCAACTCTGATAAAGGGAAAGCTTTTGTTGGCCAGGAATGTGGTGGAACAAAGACAGAATTGTTATATTGGTGTCAATGGACAGTTTTGCTGCCAGTTTCTGAACAGCTGATCCTGTGAAGGAGATGGCAACCTTAGTCTAAAGCTGCTGGATTTTCTAAATCTAACTGCCAGGAAGGCCTGCTATTGAGCCATTGAAATGAAACTGCAAGTGAAACTATTTAATGTGTTTCTATCATGCTGAGCAGGTTAGTATAACAAGAGCACAAGAAAGCTACTTTCAAGTCCTAACCTTGGCTGACATTTGCACTTGGGCATCCCCCCTGACAGTGAATTGAATTAACATTAGCAACAGCATTCAGATAGTGTCAGGATCTTATATTGTCAAGTACAAAGGCTTTACAGAATTCACACTGAATATTGGATGACTGACTGTTTGTTGTAGAACTTCTGCTCTGCATAATTAGCATCCTCCTGACTAACCACAGACAAAAATGTTGCTTAGAGAACATTTTAATGGGATCAGACACATTGTTTAAAACTTTTACTTTGCATACTAATCTATCTACATGTTTAATGAACTTTTAAAAAATGGCTTTCAGATAATTCATGTGATTATTTAAAGCTAATTCATGTTGTGCATTCTGTTAGAAATTGAATGGCGAATGATTGAATGATGATACTACAATGAGGTAAATCTACAACATGCATGTTGTTAATCATTGTATATCCATCTCTTTTTGCTGAACTTTTCTGCACACAGAATTCAAACCTTTTGATGATGCTAAGAAAGTCTCATGTTTATTTATTAAATATAATAGCATAATATTCCAGATACTGTCTTCCCAAGTCTTGGTTTAATCATATTTGCTCTCCAATAATGTGTACATCAAAATATTAATGATAAAATATTGATCTGCACTATGGGGTAGTTAACTCAAAGAATCCAGTTTTCTCAGTCGGACAGGTTCCAACTTGAAACATTAATGTGGGTTAAGCAAAATGATTTTTGATAGATTTTTGGTTGATGACAGCAGACATTGTGGTGGGTGGGAGAGTGCGACTTTAACCTATAGGCCCAATAGTGATAGATTAGCCATGCAAAAATGACAATTGCAACTTGCATTCATTTTGTCTCTAACACGGTAAAATCTCCCAAAGTGCATTATCAAACAGAATTCAGCATTAAGCCAAGTAAGGAGATAAAAACCTACACTGGGGAAGCAGGCCATCTGGCCCATTGAGTACACACTGCCTCTCTGAAGAGCATTCCACCCAGACCCATTCCTGCAATCCTGCATTTTCCATGGCTAATCAACCTGGTCTGCACATGCCTGGACATTATGGGTAATTTAGCCTGGCCAATCCACCTAACTCACACGTCTTTGGACTGCGGGTAGAGTCTGGAGCACTGAGAGGAAACCCATGTGGACACAGGCAGAATGTGCAAACTCCACACTGACAGTCACCTGAATGCAACTGAGTCCTGATGCTGTGAGGTAGAAGTGCTAACCACTGAGTCACTGTGCCACCCTGAGGCCATAAAGTCTTAGTAAGTTTTAAGAAGCATCTTAAAGAAGGAGAGAGAGTGAGAAGTGGAGAGATTTAGTGGGGAGTTCCAGAGACTAGGTTCGTGATAGTTGATGATATGGTTGACACTGGAGGCATGATTACAATTTGAGAGAGAAAAGAGGCAAAATTGGAGGAGCACAAAAAAAGTCTTAAAAGTTTCTAGGCCTGGAGGAGACTGTAGAGATTGACAGAGATGCAATTCAAAAGGGATTTGATAGTAGGGAGGAAAACTTTGAAAGGACAACTTTAACCCAATAGTCACCAATGTAGGTCAGGGAAATCTGGGGTGCAAACAAATGATACCTGATGTTAATTAGAATATGGACATCAGAAATTTGGATAGGATCAAGTTTATGAATGATGGAAAATGAGAAATTAGCCCAGGAGACCATTAGAACAGTCAAGTCTAGAAATAACAAAGGGATCCAGTAGCAGATGCTGAAAATGTGTTGCTGGAAAAGCACAGCAGATCAGGCAGCAACCAAGGAGCAGGAGAATCGATGTTTCGGGCATGAACCCTTCTTCAAGAATGAGCCCTTCTTCAGGAAGGGCTCATTCTTGAAGAAGGGTTCATGCCCGAAACATCGATTCTCCTGCTCCTTGGATGCTGCCTGACCTGCTGCGCTTTTTCAGCAACACATTTTCAGCTCTGATCTCCAGCATCTGCAGTCCTCACTTCCTTCCAATAGCGGATGACCTTAGACAGGATTGAAGACACCCATTGTTATTGAGATGGCAATCAGTGGTCTTGCAGATTGACGGAATATGTGGTCAGAGTTTGGCAACACAGAAATAGGCCCATTGAGTTTGTGCAGGTCAAAAACTGCACAACTATCTAGTAACATTTAACTAACTATCTAGTAACATTTTCCAGCACTTGGCCCCTAGCCTTGCATACATTGGCATTGCAAGTACACATTAAATGCTTCTTAAGAGTTACAATGCTTTCTGCCTCTACCACCTTTGCAGGAAGTGAGTTCCAGAATTTTTCCAAACTCTAATCCTCCTACCCCTTACCTTAACACCCAGTCATTGATTCTTCCATCAAGGGGAAAAGTTCCTTGTCTACTCTATCTATGACCTTCATAATTTCATACATCTCAGACATGGCCCTCCTCAATATCCCCTAGTTCAATGAGCACGCTCCAGTCTGTCCAATCTCTTTTCATAACTAATGTTCAGGTAAGTATGAGAAATGTTCCTTGGATCAGTGGCCGTTTCATACATCCAGGGCAAGACATAACCTTACAAAACTGATTGCTGCTAATTTTTCATCTGGATGGAACTGAGTGCATTGATGTCTAATTTCTACACCAATGCACATTACTGGCTGTTATCTTTTCAGATGAATTCATAAAGAACTTTTTTACTGATATTGAATATGTTTGCATTTCTGCTGAGAACAGTCCCTGATATGCTCAATGTTTACTTTTACTGGCCTACCAACAACTTGTTCTCTCTTCCGGCAAAGTTACCCAGCACAAGTTTATTTATAATCTAGCATTTCTGCCCAACCTCGATTGCCTTTGGCAGCATATCTGTAATGTAAATGCATCATTTGTAGAATTTACAACAACCATGAGCCATTTCACACATATCTGTGATTTGCAGAGACAGGAATTGACACGGTTCATTTGTAAAAAAAATCCTTGAGATTTGCAGTTAAGTTGGAGTGATATATCTTTACTTAATTTGTAGCTGCAGCATAGTCAGAATTTGCAAATATTATTGCATAACTGACGTTTAGCTCTAAAGTTATATTTACACCCAATTTTCTCACAGCCACTCCTGAACATTTGGAATTAAACTGCAGAAAGTTCTATTGGTGGCAGCAGGTCCTCCAAGGCAGTAATTTATATATGATTCTTATTACATAATGATATAATGACCTAATAAGTACTTCCTTCAATTGGACATGCATAATATAAGTCTTTCTGAGTCCAACACAATGCTAACCATTTTTAACCACAGAGATGAAATCAAAGTGTGTAAAATTAGGCAGAAAACAGCAGCACAGACTGCAAGGAACAAGCGTAACCAGTTCCTGGTGATCTACCTGCTGGGATGGCAAAGCATTTGACTGGATTGTGAGGTCTAATCTTCAAAATTGACATTTCAGGTGCTACATGTTGCTAAATTGCATGGAATTAAAAATGCCAAATGTGCATTGGATTAAAAGTGTTTGTCTGGGTAAAAGAATCTTTGAAACCACCAACCAAACTTGTTTTATGTAGCACTGTTTACTGGTTCACTGTGAATTTGGGAGAAGGAGGTTATGAGATATCATGGGATTCATTGCAAGGCAATGATATGCATGAGAGGGCTCATGGACCATTCAGTTCATATCTTCAAAGATTAGATATGATTTTAAGGGCCAATAAAATGTTAGGACTCAAAACTAAAAGTGAAGAGGCTAATACTCTGAATAAAACTGTTTTTTAAGTGCAAGAAAGAAATTTTGAAAATGCCAGTTAGCCCAGAATTGTATGGCACACTAACAAATCTTCTGGCTGGCAAGAAAGCAAACAATGTGTCATTCAAAATAATCATCCACAAGTTAATGTCACAAGAGGCTGAAAACAGTTACGGATTCGGAATCAGCAATGAGAAAAGCAGTGAAACCTTTGGTGAGTATATTGTAGCACTGATGAATTTATCCTTATTTTGCAACTTGGGCACATTCTTAAACCATGTATTATGAGATAGATTTGTTTATGGATTGGCAATCAAAAAATAATCTAAATCAAAGTTACAAAACACACATAATCGTATATTTGAGCTCGTGTCTAAGGTTGTGTTCACCATCAAAAAAATGTATAGGAATTTCATCCTATGCAAGTGACTAGTTATCATGCAAATAACAGGGATGTTTGTAGTGAGGTATGGATAAGTGACAGTACATTAATATGCTAATTAATATGGCTTGTTGCATTATGAATAAGGATAAGGACAAGAGGGAATTGTGTGAGATACCTCTAATTGAGAGCATGATTCAACTGAAAGCCTACTCTTATGAGGTGATAGAAATACGTGGACAAATGGAGTGCGATATCCAATGTAAAGACAAGTTTCTTAAGTTGTCCATTGTTGTAGAGCGATATGTCAACAAATCAAAATTAATAAATAAAGGCTGGTTACATAGTCTGAAGTTAGGCGAGAAGCATATTTTGTAATTGGAGTTGACAGAGAGGCCTGATAAGCTATTGAATAGTGAGGTAAATAGGATAGTGAAGTAGGCATTTGGTATGCTTGCCTTTATTGGCCAAGGCATTGAGTATAGGAGTTGGGAGGTCATGTTGTGGCTGTACAGGATATTGGTTCAGCCACTTTTGGAATACTGCATTCAGTTCTGGTCTCCCTGCTACAGGAAGGATGTTGTGAAACTAGAAAGGGTTTAGGAAAGACTTACAAGGATGTTGCCAGGATTAGCGGGTTTGAGCTATAGAGAGAGGCTGAATAGGATGGATTTCTTTTTTCTAGAGCTTTGGAGGCTGAGGGGTGGCCTTATAGAGGTTTATAAAATCATGAGGGGCATGGATAGGCTAAATAGCCAAGATTTTTTCTTGAGGTGGGGAGTCAAAAAGTAGAGGGCACAGGTTTAAGGTGAGAGGGAAAAGATTTAAAAGAGACCTAAGGGACAACTTTTGCTCACAGAGGGTGGTGCATGTGTGGTATGAGCTGCCAGAGGAAATGGTAGATGCTGGTAAGATTACAACATTTAAAAAAGCATCCGGATGGATATATGAATAAGAAGGGCTTAGAGAGATATGGACCAAATGCTGGCAAATAGGACTAGATCAGGTTAGGATATCTGGTTTGCATGGACAAGTTGGACTGAAGGGTCTGTTTCCGTGCTATATACCTCTATGACTCTGACTATGACTCCACGACAGCAGCAGCTGTATTGCAAGGCTGAAACAGTTCCTTTTGTTGTCAAAACCAAGCCTGAAGAGGAGCTAAAGAAGTTGGGAGATTTGGTGCACTAATGAAAGCTGGTTACTGTGATTGCAGTAATTGTAGTAATCTAATTGTAGTAATGCCCAGATCAAATAAGGCTTAAACTTAAGTGGAGACTACACCATCACCATCAATCAATGGTTAATAACTAGTATTCAGTAACGACCTCCAAGATTTGCATGCAGAGTTAGCAGGATACAAATAGTCTGTTTTTGTTTCTCACCCTGAAGAACTTTGATAAAGGCCTTACCTTTATCAATCTCACAACTGTACCACATGCCAGCAGCATATGTGGCAAACACACAGCATATGCTGCAACCAAAATTCTACATAAATAACATTTACTGGCCTGCCTCATTAATCATCTTTGTCACTTCCTCAAAAAACTCAATCAACTTTGTGAGGCATGACATCTGCACAAAATCATGATTCCTATCACTACTTAGTCCATATTTTTCCAAATGTGAATAAACCTGGTTCCTAAGTATCTTCTCCAATACTTTTCCTAACATTGTCATAAGGCGCACTGATCTACAATTTCCTGGATTATCCCTTTTACCCTTTTTAAACAAATTAACAAAGTTGGCTATTCTCCAATTCTCTAGGAGCTCTCCTGTGACTAACGAGGATTTCATACAAGGCTCCAGCGATTTTTTTCCATCAATATGCTGGGATAGATTCTGTCAGCTTCTGGGGACTTGTCCACCTTAATGCTTTTCAAAACAGGCAACACCTCCTTTTTTATTTGACATGCCCTAGATTAACAACATATCACTCTCGATACTTACTATTCACCATGTCATTCTCCTTTGTGACTTCTGACGCAAAGTATGTGTTAAGGACCTCATCTATATCCTATGGCTCTGTGCATACATTTTCTTCTTTAACCTTGAATGGACCTATCCTTTCTCTTGCTCCCCTCTTGCTTCATCTAAACAAAAAGAAAGGTCTTGGAATTTCCCTTAATCCTGTTTGGCATTTCACAGCCTCTTTTAGCTCTTCTAACAACTAGTTTATTTTTTTTGCTTTTTTTTTATTTTCCTCAAGGAAGTTCGGTCGTGTACAGGCAATGGATGTGAATAAAATGTTCTTGGGAGACAAAAGCAGAAGTCCCAACAGCCTGTTAGTTCTGTCTGGAGGACAACGTGTTGAAAAATAAGACAAGACTGGGCTGCTATGAGCATTTAGGTGGGCACTAAGTGAGTGAGAGCGAAGAGAGCAAGTGAACAGCTCTGAGATGCAGCCTTGTTCAATCAGTTAATCAGGTCACTGTCCCTGCACACAGAGTGTCCAAGCAATAGCATTCCAACAGTAGTTGTCGATGTGCTCCAAGCTGCAGCAATGAAGTGCAGAATTGCACTGTCAGTGCCAGAATGTAGTGAGGCTGGCATGTTTCAGATGGCAACATCTGTGGACACATGCAGTCATTGCCCATGAAGTTTGCCCGAGATGTTGGTACTGGTTGTCCAAGACGGATGTCTGGAGATGCAATTGGCAAGCTGGAGTTCCATGTTAGGAATGGTTGGTGTCTAGCTTCTAACCAGTGGGTGGGAGAATAGGAAAATGCATGTTAATGAGATAAAATTAATGAGATGCTTCAGGAAAGCAACGAACATAATTAATGACCCCTCCCACCCCAATTATACTCTCTTCCATCAGACAGACGATAGAATGGACCGGGCATATGTTAAAGTTTATGTCTCTTTGTACCTTCTCTGTCACTGTGACACAACATTCTGCATTCTGTTCTATTGCTCTGATGTACTTACGCAAGGTATGATTTGTCTGAATTGTACGCGATACAGTACTTTTCACTGTACCTCGGTACGTGTGATAATATTAACTCAAAACAAGTAATAAAGAGGCTGATCGTGAGTAATGATCCTGATTAATAGGCTTCTTGTAACTCACAAGCAAAAATCTCATCTTGACATTTGAAACACAGTTGGAAAATGTGCCTTGTTGCTCTCGAGAAAGGTCACACTCAACTGCTGACGTGATTCTTATAAATTTCTCACCATAGCCCATGTCATTCAGGATCTGGGAAGATTCTGAACATAACCTTTCAAACTATGGAGTTGGAAGAGAAGTCAGTTATGGATAATAGTGAAAAGAAGCCCATGTTGCATACTCTTTCCAAGAATGACCAAAACTCTGTATAGATAGAAAAAGGAGTTAATAGAATCATCTTCAGAATTTTTTAAAAAACCACAAATATCTGTAGTGCAAACGTTTTATGCAGTAACCTGGAAATTATGAGTAGTATGTTGTGAAGGTGCCGTCCTCATGTAGGGGTAGTATCGTAGTATCAAAGAGTCACAAAATTGTTTCATCACAGATGTAGGCCATTCTGCCCTTCATGACTGTGCTCGTTCTCTGGAGAAACTCACCTCATGCCTCCATCCCATATTCCCCCTGTAACTGTGTACATTCTTCCTTTTCACATTTTAATTCCCTCCTGAAAGCTTCAATTGAACCTGCCTCCATCACACTTTCATGGAATCCATTATAGATAAGTATTTTCCAACTTCAGCAACTGAAAATGACCCAGAACTCAGAAAGACTTGAAAACTATTGAGGAACAGACATTGAATAGTTGGACAAAATTTGATCAGTGTAAGATGATGAACTGAAACCTTTCTGTAATTGTAATGAGTTTTCATGTGAGCAGGGTTGGCTCACACAGTCACAGAGGGGTGGTACCTGGCTCGAGAGTTTTGGCAAAGCTTCAAATGAAACACTTAGGAATAGTTAGTACGGCAACTGAACAAGAGACATAGAGTCATAGAGTTGTACAGCATGGAAACAGACACATCACTCCAACTGGTCCATGCCAACCAGATATCCTAAATTAATTTGGTACTATTTACTTGTATCTAGCCCACACCCCTCTAAACCCTTCCTAATCATATTCATCCAGTTGTCCTTCAAATGTTGCAATCATACCAGCCTCCACCACTTCCTCTGACAGCTCATTTCATAACTCACCACCCTCTGTGTGAAAAAGTTGCCCTTAGGTCCCTTTTAAATCTTACTCCTCTCACCTTAAACCTATGCTTTCTAGCTTTGGACTCCCCCATCCTGGGGAAAGGACCTTGGTTATTTACCCTATGCATGCCCCTCATGATTTTATAAACATCTAAAAGGTCATCCTTCCACCTCCAACGCTCCAGGGAAAACAATCCCAGCCTATTCAGCCTCTCCCTATAGCTCAAATGTTCCAAGCCTGGCAACATCCTTTTAAGTCTTTTCTCAACCCTTTCAAGTTTCACAATATTCTTCCAATAGGGAGGAGACCAGAACTGAGTGCAGTATTCCAAGCAATTCTGGGTAATCCAAGATGGAGTCTAGAGTGTGATGCCGGAAAAGCAAAGCAGGTTAGGCAGCAGGAATGATAAAGGGCTATGCCTGAAACATCAATTCTCCTGCTCCTCAGATGCTGCCTGACCTGCTGTGCTTTTCCAGCACTACAGTCTAGACTCCATCTTAGATTAGGAGAAAGTGAGGACTGCAGATGCTGGAGATCAGAGTTGCGAGTGTGATGCTGGAAAAGCACAGTAGGTCAGGCAGCAAGAATGGTGAAGGGCTTATGCCCGAAATGTCGATTCCCCTGCTACTTGGATGCTGCCTGACCTGCTGTGCTTTCCAGCACTATACTCTCAACTCTGATCTCCAGCATCTGCAGACCTCATTTTCTCCTAATCCAAGATGGAGGACAAGAAAAAATTGTGGCTGTCAGAGCTGATCATTGTTTGAAGTATTTTCAGTGTTGGAGCTGATTTCCTGGAATTCTAGGACTAGTAATTACTGTTTTATAAGCGTTGTTTTGGAACTTTGGGAAAAAGAAGTGCAGATTTGCCTTGTTTTGATAACAATCTGGACTCACTAGTTATTGGAACATAGGAAAATAGGAACAGGAGCACACCATTCAGCCTGTGAAGACTGCTCCAGCATTCAATTTGATCAAGGTTGGATATTTCCCCCCATGGCGCACTTCCTCATGGAAGAAACACCAATATAGAACACATAGCAGACAAGTTACAGTCTACTTGTGCTTGCCATGGATTTTTAGAGGAGCATATCAAATCAGGAAACTTAATTTTGTTCTGTTCTGTTCAAAGCTTCCATGAAGCAGAACAGTATCAAACACACCCTTACTTCACCTTACTGTCCAACATAAGTACAGCTGCTAAAATATCTGTTATTATGGCTAAAGAAGCACTCAAAACAAAGGCCGCAAATCTTGCTCAGGTTTTTTTTCCCCTGAAGAGTAGGAAACCTCCCACTCTTCGCTTCTGTTAGAGACTTGTTTTCAGAAATGTTTCATAAAGTCCAAAAGTTCTGGAGAAACTCAGCAGACCTGGTAGCATCTGTGGTGAGAGAAACAGATCTAACATTTTAAATCCAAAGTCTCTTCTTCGAAACATTAACTCTGTTTCTCTCCAGAGATGCTGCCAGACTCACTTAGCTTCTCCAGCATTGTTTTTACTTCAGATTTCCAGCATCTACATTGTTTCACTTTGAAGGATATATTTCAGTCAGGTTCTGCCAAATTTGACAATTAATGTTGGATGCACATAATTCAGTCACGACCCACAAGAGATAGCACACAAATGAGAGTATAGTTTCAGGCAACACTACCATATTGTGTTTTGAGAAATTTGGAAAACATTATAGATGTGTGGCCACAAAAGAGATTTGGTTGAAATTGTGAGGGAAGTGAGAACTGTCCATATAGGTCACATGATTCCAGCAAAAGATAAACCAAAACCTGAACATAATTCAGTTAACCATAAGTTCAAAGCAGAGTATGCAGGAGCCTGAACAGCTGAGTTGATAGCGTTCCTGCCATGGAATCTGCCACTCCAGGGCTTGTTGAGCACATAAGGAATCCTAATCCTTCCAACACTCCACACTATTCTCTAAGGGAGGAAGTATGCAAGAAGAAATGCAAAATAAGCAAACTAGAGTATGAACCTGGTCAGATTTCAATGTCTCAAGTTCCAATTTGGAAAAGAAGTCGGAACCCTTGTGGATAATGAGCTAAAACAAAACAGTCCAAAAACCACCGCTATGATAATAACTCAAATGAGATCAGGGAGACTTTGTAAACAAATTGCTAAATGAGATTTTCAAATATATATCAAGAAAGAAATAAAAGATAGTAACACTTTTTTTAAGAAAGGAGAGCAGTGTAATGTATTCATATTATTACCTGCAGACATAATGACAGAATGACATGATAGACACCTTCTTGGACTGTCAATGTTCAGTGTCCATATTACTTTCTCAGTGTCACATGTTCCATAATATTAAGGGGTGAAATCTCCCCACCCTGAATGATGTAGATAATAATGAGTAGGTTGGGAAAATATAGAGAGACTGAGGGATGCAGGACAAATGGGGTCTTTGACAAAAATGCAGGCAATATATGTAAAGAGGTAAATGAGTTCGTAGTGCAGATTGAAATGGGCAAATACAATGTTGTAGGTATCACAGAGACATAGCTGCAAGGAGATCAGGTCTGTTAACTAAGCATCCAAGGATACACATCCTATCGAAAGAACAGGCAGATGGTCAGAGGCAGGGTTTCGTTGTTTGTAAGAAATGAAATTACATTGATAGAAGAAAGTGATATAGGATCAGAAAATATAGAGACTGTGTGTTGTGTGTAGATGTGGTTCTGTTCGCCGAGCTGGGAATTTGTGTTGCAGACGTTTCGTCCCCAGTCTGAATTTGGTGAAGTGTAATGAGGCAGACTTGATGAGGGAGCTTAAGTTGAAGGAACCCTTAGCAGGCTGGGAAATTATGACAGAATTAAGTTTGAGAAGGAGAAGCAGGAATCAGAATGATATTACAATTGAGTAAAGGTAACTACAAAGACATGAGGGAGGAGCTGGCAAGAGTTGATTGGAAGGCAAGCCTAGCTGGGAAGATGGTGGATCAGCAATGGCAGGAATTTCGGGGGATAATTCAGGAGACACAGTACAAAATCATCCCAGGGAAGAAGAAACGTACTAAGGGGAAGTTGTGGCAACCATGGCTGACAAGGGAAGGCAGGGACAGCATAAAAGCAAAAGAAACAGCGTACAATGTGGTGTGGATTACTGAGAGGCTAGAGGATTGGGAAGCCTGTAAAAAACTTCTTAAATGCCTTTAACTAAGAAAGCTATAAGGGTAGAGAAGATGAAATATGAAGGTAAGCTACCTCATAATATAAAAGAAGATTACAGGTTTTATTTAGATGTATCAAAGATAAGAGAGAAGCAAGAGTGGACTTTGGTCTGCTGGAAAATAAAGCTGGAAAAGTACTAACGGAAACAAAGAAATGGTGAAGGAACCAAAGAGGTACTTTGTATCAATCTTCACAGTGGACGACACTAGTAGTATACCAGAACTCCAAGTGAGTCAGGGGCAGAGGTGAATGCAGTGGCCATTACTTATGAGAAGATGTTGGGAAAGCTGAAAGGTCTGAAGGTGGATAAATCACATGGACCTGATGGACTACACACTAGTGTTCTGTAGGAGGTAGCTGAAGAGGTTGTGGAGGCATTTGTGGTGTTCTTTCAGGAATCACTGAAGTCAGGAAAGGTCCAACAGGACTGTAAAATGTTTATTTTAACATTCCTGTTTACGAAGGGAGAGAGGCAGAAGATGGGAAATTATACCTGAGTTAAGGCTACTTGGCTATAGGCGGGTTAAGGCTACCTAAGACAACTTTGGTTGTTGGTCGGATTTCAGACTCCATTAATAAGAATACAATTGCAGAAAACTTAGAAGTACATGCTGAAATAGGACTGAGCTTCATGGCTTCAACAAGGGGAGGTCATGCCCGAAATATCTGTTAGGATTCTTTGAGGAGATAATGAGCAAGTTAGACAAAAGAGAACCAGTGGATGTGATAATTTGAATTCATGTGGTGCAATGGTAGTGTCCCAACCTCTGGACCCAGATTCAAGTCCCACCTTCTCCAGTGTTTAATAACAGCTTTGAACAGGCTGATTAGGGAAAAATATGCGGCAGATAACATAGGAAGAAGCTCCTCACAGTGTGAATCAAGGATACAATTATGAGGTAATACTGTTGCCTCACAGCTCCAGGGAACCGGGTTTGATTCCAGCCTTGGGTGGCTATCAATGTGAAGTTTGCACACTCTGTCTCTGTGTGGGTTTCCTCCATATACTCCTGTTTCCTCCCACAGTTAAAATGTGCAGTTGATATGGCCATGCTAAACATTGTGCTGCAGTATCCAGAGATGTGTTGGTTAAGTGGGTTAACCATGGTAAAACCCCCATATAGGGTTACAGGGATGGGGTGGGGAGTTTTGGAGGGTCTGTGAAGACTGGATGGGCTGTAGGGATTCTATGATTTTATGACAGGTTGCCTCACAGGAGGCTGCTAAATGAGATGAGACCATGGCATGATACTGACATGGATAGAGCACTGGCTGGTTGGCAAGAGGGCAGAGAGTAGGGATAAAGCAGTTGTTTTCAGTATGGCAGCCAATGACTAGTGGCATCCCGCAGGGGACGGCGTTGGCATCACAACGATTCACGTTATATATTTTTGATCTAGACGAAGGAACTGAAGACATTGGTGCAAGTTTTGCAGGTGATACAAAGATAAGAGGAGAAATAGGTAGTGCTCAGGAGGTGAAGAGGCTGCAGAAGAACTTGGACAGATTGGGAGAATGGGCAAAGAAGTGGCAGATGGAAAACAATGTGGGAAACTGTGAAGTTATGTACTTTAGTTGGAAGTGTAGAGGTACAGACTGTTTTCTAAAAGGAGAAAGGCTTTAGGAATATGAAGCATAAAGAGACTTTGGAATCCTGGTTCAGGATTCTCTTCAGCTTAACATACAGGATCAGTTGGCAGCTAAGAAGTTATAAGGCTCAGCTCAGATCATATTTGGAATATTGCGAGCAGTTTTGGGCCCATATCTAAGGAAGGGTGTGTTAGTGTTGGAGCGGATCCAGAGGAGGTTTAGCAGATTGATCCCAAGGATAAAGAGCTTGTCACACAAGGAGTGGTTGAGGACTCTGGATCTGTACTTGATAGAGTTTAGAAGGATGAACAAGGCTATATGATTGAAACTTACCAAATACTGAGAACCTGGATAGAGTGGGCGTGGAAGAGATGTTTCTTTGAAGAGACTGGGACCCAAGAGCACAGCCTCAGGGTAAAGGGACGACTCTTTGGAATTGAGATGAGGAAGGATTTCTTCAGTCAGAGGGTGGTAAATCTGTGGAACTTATTGCTGCAGAAGGCTCTGCCTGTATCCCTGATGAAGGGCTTTTGCCCGAAACTTCAATTTTACTGCTCCTCGGATGCTGCCTGAACTGCTGTGCTTTTCCAGCACCACTCTAATCTAGATAGTTTCTTTGTCAAAGTTTGTGGCACTGGAAAAGCACAGCAAGCCAGGCAACATCTGAGGAGCAAGAGACTGACATTTCGGGCATAAGCCCTTCATCAGGAATGTGGATGCATGGAGGGGAAGGGGGCTGATAGATAAATAGCAGGGTGGGAGTGGGAGTCAGGGTGGGACAAGGTAACTGGGAAGGCGATAGATTGGGGTAATGGGGAGGTGAAGGTGATAGATTGGAGGGGAGGGGGGAGCGAATAAGGAAGATGCACAGGTCAACAGGATGGTGCTGAGTTGGAGGGTTGGATCAGGGTCGGGGGGGGGGAAGGAGATTTGGAAATTGGCGAAATCAATGTTGATGTCACATGGTTGGAGGATCCCAAGGTAGAAAATGAAGTGCTCTTCCTCCAGACATTGAGTGGCTTGGACTTGGCAGTGGAGGAGGTCCAGGACTTGCATGTCCTTGGCGGAGTGGGAGGGGCGTTGAAGTGGTCAGCCACAGGGAAGTGAGTGTGTTCCAGAGAAGTTCCCTGAAACGTTCCGCAAGTTGGTGTCCTGTTCCCCCCAATATAGAGGAGACCATATCGCGAGCAACGGATAGGTAAGGTGTTTGGATGTGCGGGAAAATCTCTGCTGAATGTGGAACAATCCTTTGGGGCCTTGGACAGAAGTGAGGGGGAAGGTGTGGCGCAAGTTTTATACCTCCTGCGGTGGCAAGGGAATGTGCTGGGGGTGAAGGGTGGGTTGGTGAGGTGGACCTAACAAGGGGAGTGGAATTGTTCACCTTATTTCATAATCTGTTAAAATATGAGTGTGAGTGTGAGAGAGAGAGAGAGAGAGAGAGAGAGAGAGAGAGAAGGTTTCATTTGCCATTTCTACCATATACAGAGGAACCTCGATTATCCGAACAAGATGCGTGGGCAGTATTTCGTTTGGATAATTGATTATTCGGTTAATTGATTCAATGCCTCTCCTCTGGGGCTCGGAGTTTTCTGAAGTTTCCTTTTTCCTCGCTCTGCCTGCCTTGCTCTCTCTCTGTCTCAGGGTTTGTTTCTGAGCAGGGACACACTTTTGTGTAAGGGACCTGCAGCATTGCTGAAGCCCCCCCGCCACAACCCCCTCCTATCAGTTCAGTGGGATTGACACAGCGAGCACTTGCTAAGTCCACTCCCCGTTTAGGAGTCTAGGCAGCAGCACACCGCGCATGAGCCCCCAGTTCCCTGTCCATTTCCACCCCCACCCCCACCCCCACCTGCCCCCATCCCCGACGCCACCACCCCCCCCACCCTGTCCAACTCTGCCCCCACCCACTATCCACCCCTTCAACCCTGATCAACCCCACCCCACGCGATCAGTGTTGAAAACACCCCTTTGATGCAATGTTTCTATCGGGACCTTGAGATCTTCTTCAGATAATCTGAAATTCAGATAATTGATATTCGGATAATTGAGGTTCCTCTGAACAACTAATAGAGTAAAAACAAGACGGTGTTCCTCCAGGACCGAGGGTGCTACGTGGACAGCACAAACTATACACTCGTAAATGGTATAAAGTGTATTAAAAGTGCAAAGCACGCACGTTACAGTATAATAGAAGAATGACGATAATAGACGTTTTTTCTAGCAGCAATTCAAAGCTGTGCAAAGAATTTCAGAAGGGAAAGAGTCTGACCATACAGTGTTAAGGAGCCCGATGGCTTAGGAGAAGAAACTGTTGCACAGTCTGGCCGTGAGAGACTGAATACTCTGGTATTTTCTGCCAGATGGCAGGAGGGAGAAGAGTTTGAGTGAGGGGAATGTAGGGTCTTCTACAATGCTATTAGCCTTTCGGACCCCAAATTCCACTATTTAAAGAAAATACCATTAATTTATTTTTTGACTCTAAAAGTGAACATTACGCAACTATTCACAACTCTATGCATCCCCACCACCTTTTTCTTAACTGCTTACTATCTGCCTCCAACTCGATAACAATATGCTTTCCCAATAAGACACTTATTAAAATTACATCAATTTAATTTCAAAACCAAACAGCCGCTGTCACCTTCTGTGTCTTTCTTCTTCTGGGTTAGAATCTCCCTCTCTTCTTTCTTTTCACTATGAGTATGTTTCACATGAAAAGATACCTTTGATAAAGAGTATTTCTTAATTTCTAGGAGAGCAACATGTTAGATCTCCAGGCATTTCTATCTCGATGGCAGTTGCTCTCTCTCCAAACTTCAAAATGGCAGCATTTTTATACCCCCAACATCAGATCGTCTCATTGTTTTGATATTGGCAAAACAATAAATTGCTTCTCCTGGGAGCAGATATGGCAGAGGGGGAGGAATTGGGAGTCAGGGATAGCATTTTTACAGGAGAGGAATGGGAGGAGGTGTAGTCCAGGTAGTTATGGGAGTTGGTGGGTTTGAAGTAGATGTCTGTGTTGAGTTGGTCACCGGAGATGGAGAGGGAGAGGTCCAGGAAGGGGAGGGAGATGTCTGAGATGGTCCATGTGAACGTGAGGTCAGGATTGAAAATGTTTGTTAACTTAATGAACTGTTCAACCTTCTTGTGGGCGCATGAAGTGGCGCTGATACTGTCATCGATGTAGTGGAGGAAAAGGTGGGGGCTAATGCTGGTGTCACTGCAGAAGATGGACTGTTCCACATAGCTGGTGAAAAGGCCCATGCAGGTGCCCATTGCCACTCCTTTGGTATGAAGGAAGTGAAGGATTTGAAGGAGATATGGTTGAAAGTGAGGACCAGTTCTGCCAATCAAATGAGTGTGTCGGTGGAGGGAGATTGGTTGGATCAATGGGAGAGGAAGAAATGGAGGCCTTCACTATGGCAGATGGACATGTATGGGGGCTGGCTTAGTTTCTTAATTAATAAGGCGATCTAAGGGAGGAGGCAAGAATATATCAATCATGATCGAATGATAGAGCAGACTTGATGGGCTGAATGGCCTGCTCCTATATCTATAGTCTTAAGGAAATATGAAAAAAAATTCTTGATATTGACAAAAACAATCCAATTTTGCAGCCAAAATTTGAATGAAGAGACAAGAATCTTGCTAGTGAGCAGCAAGAAACATTTCCTGTGCTGTCTGTTTGCATGTGCACAGAACTGCTCTGTGGGCTCACACGTTGACATGATGGGCGTACTGACATCATACGCAGCATTAACCTCTGGCTAAAGCACACGACCTTGGAGGCTCATGCAGACAAGGTATCAGTAATGTTACTGCACTTACAATCTTCTTTTATATTTATGTGGTATGCCTTGTGCTGCATATATCAGAATAAAGTCCCTTATCTCAAAGGTCCATGTGCAGATATCCCATGGCCCTCTTTGTTGGAATGTCTCAATATGCTAAACTATCATCCATGGGTGATGCAAATGGTGGCTGTTCTCATTACTAAGGACCGTTCCTGCTTCTGATATTCTCCACATTGGTTCAGTTGAACCTTTATCAATCCAACCTTCCATCCATTGACTCCATCTGTACTTCTTGCTGCCTGTGAAAGGCAGCCAACATCATCACAGAGCCCTCCCACCCTGGTTATAATCTCTTCCAAAGCCTTCCAGTAGGCAAATTCCAGAATAGCTTCTTCCTCATTGCCATTAGGCTTCTGAATGGACCTTTCAAATTTCAGATTTAATATTGATCTTGCTCTTTGTACACTTTCTCTGCAGCCATAGCATTTTATTCCTCCCTCTGTACTATGCCCTTATGCACTTTATGTATGGTATGATGTGTCTGTTCTGCACGCAAAACACAACGTTTCACTGTTCCTAGGTACATATGATCACAATAAATCAAACCAAATCAAATCAAATCAATTAATCCAGCTATGGCAAAGATCATCATCACTGTTGCCATGGAGCCACAAAGGTGCAGCGAAACTGAGGAGGAAGAAAAGGTGCACCAGCCAGCCAAGGACAATAACTTCCTGTGGAATGCCAAACAGCCTCCACAGAATTTGGCAGAACTGGTCCTCACTTTCAACAATATCTCCTTCAAATCCTTCACTTCCTTCATCCAAAGGAGTGGCAGTGGGCACCTGCATGGGCCCCAGCTATGCCTGCTTTTTCACCAGATACGTGGAACAGTCCATCTTCTGCAGTTGAGCACCCCAGGAATTAAAGGAGGTACAGAGCTGACATCAGTCCTGACGACAGTTGTCTTGGGATACCATTACAGCACTCTGCCACCTGCTGGAGCAGAATTTGTGACCTAAAGGAGTGGATGTCAATTCTATCTCAGTGGCCATCCAAATAACATCTGCACTGAACTATTATGCTTTCATGGAAGACCTGTTGGGGATCTCACACCCCTCAACACACAGATGCACAAAGAGGCAAAGTCAGTGTTATTACCTATGCAATCAGTTTTCCCAACATGGTTTTCCCAGGCGCAGGCTCCTAGAGTTTGTGCATACATTATGTTGAGAACACCCTAATAAAAATCAGCTAAACTCAAGGTTTACAGAGGAATTATTTAGAACATTTTACAATTGTGGAAATGTGATTTTACAATTATGGGAATGTGATTTTAAAGGTAATAAAATAGAGAAAAAATTGAATATCACTTGTGAGACTTTCATATTCAATGGAGATCACTTTACAATTTCAACAAATACAACTCGTGGGAGGTCTATCCTGACCTCCTTTAATTGAATAAGCTCTTCTTTGTTCATTTTAGATTCCATGGGTTCTATGCTGAGTCTTTTTTAATTTGGCATGCTCTGGCTTAACCTCCCTGACTACTATGGTTCTCTCTCGTTTTTTTCCCCAATGTTTACAAGCTCTGTCAAACCCTTTAGGATGCTTGGGACCTCTTCGGCTCCCTGTAGCTGACTGGAACTTGCCTGGCCTCCTCCTGTTTCTCTCTGGACTGCTGTGGATTCTGTAGGTGCAATTTCTGAGACATCATTCAGACTTTTCCCAATCATTTAGGGAAATGCCTTGGTAATTTTCTCAATGAACTCACTTGTTTTGTGTTTTTAATTCCATATCCAGTAACTTTGTTGCAAAGTTTGTTTCTTTTCTTCTATTTTCTGTCTCTCCCTTTCTCTCACCTGAAACACTCTTTCTTTCTCCCATTTTTGTTCTAACCATATTGACATATTTTCCAGTTCACACCACTGCAATTTGGCTGGGTAATTATTTTGGAGAGGGTACCTTGATCAGTTTTGGATTCAAGTTCCTCTTTTCACTATTTGGTTATTGACTGAAGTCTAAACCTCAAGCAGAATCTTAAGTAACCTAGGTATTTTTGTCCCACTGGTACTTACAATTGTATTCTCCCAGCTACAACTCTCAAATGCCCAGCGCTAAAGTCATAGAATTATAGAAGCATACAACATAGAGGTTCTTTACTACATCAAGTCTGTTTACTGGCAAAAATATACTGGTATTTACTCTAGTCCCACGTTCTCACACTAGGCTCATAACCTTGAATGTTATGACACCTCAAGTGCTCATCCAAGTATATTTTTATATCGGTTGTGAGGTTTCAAGCCTCAACTATCCTTCCAAACAGGGTATTCCAGATACCCATTACCCTCTGAATCAAAGACCTCTTTCCTCAAATCCCCACGAAACCTCCTCCTTGCTATTGACCCTTCAGCTAAGGAGAACAGCTGCTTTCAAGTCACCCAATCCATGCCCCTCATAATCTTACACACCTCAATCAGGTAACTCCCCTCAACATCATCTGCTCCAAAGAAAATAATGTGAGCTTATCCAGCCTCTCTTCATAGTTGAATTGCTCCAACCCAGGTAACATCATGATCAATCTCCTTCTGTACAGCTTCAACATGATCTGCCTGCTCTTATAATCTGTGCCATAACCGATAAAGCCAAATGGTCCATATTTCCTTCTATTAAACAGCTCTATCACCTTCAAGGATCTGTGGACATGCACTCCAAGATCTCACTGTTCCTCTGAGCTTGCTAATGTCTTGCCACTCATTGAGTTCTCCTCTGTCTTGTTCCTTCTTCCAAATTGCATCATCTCACATTTATCAGGTCTAAATTCCATCTGCCACTGATCTGTCCATTTGACCGATCTGATTATATTCTCCTGTAATCTAATACCTTCCTCTTCACTATCAACAACACAGTCAATCTTTGTGCCATCCAGAAATTTACTTAACAGCCCTCCCACATTCTCATCTACATCATTTCAGCTAAGTCCTTTTCCAAACGTATGTTTGTATTGAAATTTACTGTTGCTCCCATGTTAGATTCAGGTGCTCATTTGTATGAAACATTGTTTCAGTTACTGGACTCTCCCCTCACTCCTGTTAGTTTTTATTTAGGAACTGATTCAACTCATTATTTTAAAATTTGGACTCTGGTCACAGTTTTGGCTCATTTGTAATAGATCAATCTCAGAATCACAAGCTCTTAGAATTGTCAGAGCACAGAAGAAGGCCGGTTGTGCGTGCACTGGCTTGTTAAATGAGCGTCATTACCTAGTGTCAATCTCCTGCCTTTTTGCCATACCCCTGCCCCATTATTTTGATCCAAATAATTATCTAATGCCCTCTTCAACGCTTCGATTGCACCCACCTCCATTACATTTCCAGGCAGGGCAATCCATATCCTAACTACTCACTGTGTGAAAATGTCTTTCTTCATGTCAGTTTTGCTTCTTTTTGCACATGACTTTAAATCTATGCCCTTTTTTTGTTCTTTTTATGTGCTGGAACAGTTTCTTCCTATTTATTCTATCCAGCCTGCTTTAGATTTTGTAAACCTCTATCAAACCTCCTCTCAGGCCTCTTGTCTCCAAGGAGAACAGTCCCAATTTCTTCAATCTATTCCCATGACTAATGTTCTCTGGAATCACTCTTGCAAATCAAGAGTTGTCCCAGGGATGACTACTCTCTGCAATGTGTCCACATCCTTAATATGATATGACACCCAGAACTGTGCACAGTAATCCAGCTGAGCTCTAACAAGTGTCTAAAAACAATTTCAATAGTGTGCTTTACTTTTTTACTGCTCTCGCAACCTATCCTACCACTTTTAATGATCTGAGCACATATATACATTTTTCTGCTCTCGTAACTCCATTGGAATTGTGTTCCTTTTTTTATTATCTTTCAATCTCCTTTCTCCCAACACGCATCACCTCACACTTCTCTGCATTGAAACTCATCTGCCACTTATCTACCCACTGCACAACCTGCCTATGTACTTCTGCAGTTCTACACTGTCCTCCGAACAATTCTTCCAAGTTTTCAGTCATCTGCAAACTTTGAAATTATTCTGTGCACACCAAGATATAGATTGTTAATATATCAGGAAAAACATGAGTCCCAATATTAACCGCTGGGGATCTCCACCACAAATCTTCTTCCAGCCCAACAAAAATACATCAACTATTACTCTCTGTTTCCAGTCACTCAGCCAATTTTACGTCCATGTTGAAATGTCAATTTCGTTTCTGGAAAGGGGAGAAAGTTAAAATGAATATCCAGAAGCAGAGTTGTTTCAATTTATTATTCTCTTCAGGAGAAAACTATGCCTGTTTCCCTGAATCCTTGAATTATGAAAACCCAACTTTTAAATTGACCTACAGCAAACTCTCTTTAGGGTTCAATCAGAAATTTGGTTGATGCATTTACTCAAATCAGGGGGATGATTCTCACAGCAGACACATTAACACAAAGCATATGAGGAAGTGTAAAGAAAGAAATAAATTTACATTTAAGACCAAATTTACAAAGTACAAAGATACATGTATTAATTCAGATGATCATTGGAGTCCAGAAAATTAGTGTATATATGATGTGTACAAGTATAAGACATTCCAGAATTATTGTTTTATTCAAGTTCTGTCGTTCAGACAAAATTTCACCTTTTTGAGAGTCTTGGCTCCACAGTAGCACATTTGTGCCTCAGTAAAAAAAAAAGGTTGTAGGTTCAACCACACTCCACAGCATAATTACCACATAATCCAGATTACAGTTCAATAGTGATGAAGGAATACTAAACCTTTGAATGAAATGCTCAACCAAGGCTCCGCCTACAATTAAACAGTAGATGGAAACGATTCCATGGTGCAATTTGAAGAATTATATCCTGATTAACACATGAAGTGGATGCTCTGATCTTTTATTTAATCACTGTTTCTGAAATGTTTCTGCAGAAAATTACCTGCCATTTTTCCCACATTGCAACTAATGCCTACACTTCAAAAATATTTCAAAAGGCACAAAGTGTGAAGTTACTGGATCGACAAATTCTTTCTGCTTTTCAAAAATCACTGTTCACTTGTTGGTTTACCCTGTTGTTTGTAAAGAAAATAAGTAACTGCTCGCTCCCATTTCTCAGTAAACAGATCCAGAATCAACTAAATGCCAAGATCATAAGTGAAAGATGTCCATTAGCATCCACATAAAGAAAAGCTGATTACAAACATTAAATGGTAACCGATAAAAATATATACACATTCCTTTAGTTTGACATGACAGCATATATTAGACAATAGTATTGTTTGATCTTTTGCTTTATCTCAACAACTTAGCAGTTAAAAATATATTTAGTATATTGAATAATGTACTTCGTACTTAAAACAATTCATAATCAATATGAGTAGCTGGTCATACTTATGAGGCATGTTTTAAATGTAAAACATTGATATGCCTTAAAGTTAATAGGTCCTCATTATATTTTCTTTCTGTAGTACCTTATATTTTAATTTTTGCCTTATTCTTTGTTCTCTGAGTTTACCTGAGAGACCGCCGAACATAACAGAATCAGATTATCGAGGTAATTGAATTTTGTTCTGCAGAATCAAATCTTGCAGACATCAGTTAAATCTTCTTTACCAGTGCTAGGACAATATCATTCAAGCAGAGCTTAATAGAGCTTTTATCATTTCTTCTTTTTCGCGGGTGTGTATTTTATGAGCTCAGCACATCCGTATTCATAATGGGAATATTGCTACAGCAATTGCATTGGATTTCTGAGAGTAAAGTGTTATAATTGTTATATAGGATTTGACATTTGTGTGCATCATAACATTTGTATGAGAAGTCTGTGACTGCATATCCACTGCAATACAAAAGCGAAACACCAACTATTTTGCATAAAACAATTTTATTTCTCAAAATTTGACAGCCTTTCTTGCAGTTGGTTAAACCTGGAAAAAATATATTTCCAGCGAGTGAGTCATGGTGTCAAAAGTTACTCTGATAATTTAATTAGGATAATCAATACCACGATGTGATCAGATCGATCTAGGTTCTCATATGCAGATCATTGATTTTTTTTTGAACAGTTATTAATCATGTAGGTAAATCAATGTAGAGACCTTTACAAACTACTGGTCACTCTGGTTCTTAAGTTATATTGTTTTATAATGAGGTTCTCCTCATTGTATATATTAGAAAGCACTTTGCTGTTTTATTACCATATTAGATTTGCCAAGTAAGCTTAAAGGAAAACACAACAGGAACAAAGCTGTAAAAGGAGTGATGAAAAGGTAAGAAGTGATGAGAAGTTAAGCATATGCAGAAAAATAACACTGCCAATGATTGTGCTAGGCCACTTTTTCATTTTGTTTGTGAAAGGATCCATACATTCTCAAACAGTTTAAATTTCCAGAAAATATAAATCAAAGCTCATAAGATAGTATTTTAGATCATATCCTTCAAAAGATTAAGGGGATGAGGGTACAGTGTTAAACCTGATTACTTCTTGCCATAATTTGCAGCAGCATTTGCCTCTGCACAAATGTCATTTGATTATTAGAAAATAAACAGGAAAGCACACAGAAATGGTGTTATTTGTTTACCTGCTGCGGCTTTCTTAGAGAGTGAACAAATGTCATACAAATGGCGCACTGGCAATAAGCTGCCAATCATTTGGCTGGCATTCATGATGATTTGCTAAATCATTTAAAGAGCCATGCTTTACTAAATGAAAAAATATCAGCAGTGAGGGCCTATGTTTAAACATGGGGCAAGTTATTATCCCTGAAGACTGGAATGAAATGAAGACATCTTCCAATTAAAGCTGCATATGAACCCAGACAAGGCCCCTTTTCATAAAAACAGGCAGATTATGAGTGGGAACTACAGCGACAGAAGCTTTCATTACAACCTGATTATGGTGATATAATTCCCAATGCTGTGTCTGGGCCAAACTTCACATTTGAAGGTTTTTAATATAATTTCCTTTGGGTGAATTGCTGAAGATTTATTAAACTTTATGAAAGGCTTAGAGATCCAATTTAAGAGGACATATCAGGGCAATACTGACAAAGGATAAAATAAATTCAAAGAAAGTTTAGCATTGAAACAGCTAGAACTGTGTTTTATTGAAATTATTCTTGTGCAAATGATTCATTTTAAGCATGAAAAGCTAGGTTTGGCTTTATATGAGATTAAACTCATGCATTCAAAATTTGTTTTCCCTTGAGGAATATAATTTGTATTATTATCTAGCAAAACCAAAGTGCTATTCTGTTAAAAAGGGTATTATGAAACAAAAATGAGGATAAAATATGCATTACAATGCACTTTTTTTTATTACTAAGGTATTTTAATTATAAGCCTTTCAATGGTAGCACACAAATGTTATGAATGACCTCAGTGTGCTAGGTTTCACCTTTGGTTCTGTTTTATCCTGAGAGCACATTTCTCATTTGCATTTGTCAGAACTAATAACGTCCTACCCCATAGATAATTAACACAATAAAATGCTGCTAATTTCACAGTGTGCCATTATAGAATTAGCCAGTTTGCACTAGAAAATGATTAATCCTCTGTGGTGGGTGATGACATTTCAGCTGCTGATTCTTGAATTAAATTTGCAGGTTTTTATGGCAAATTATTTTACAACTAGCCATTTTTAATAATCACATCCTGTGCAGTAAGTACCCTTCAATTAGCAAAATTATGTGTAATTATCCAAGGCTCTTAATTCATACATGTAGTAGCAATAAGAAATTCCTACCTACTGTAGTATATTTTTTAACTGTTACATATTTTATGCCTCAGAATGACCTAATTGGGATCAAACTTCCAAGAAGGTCATGCAGAATTTCTCCACAAAACCCATTGGATATTTTTACAGTTGAACAATGCTTATGATTTGGCCTTGGAATTGGATTTCAATACTTTCTTTATTGAAAAATATATTTAAAATTGTGTACTTTGTTTTATGATTGGGTTCCCATTGTACCTCTTTAAAAATGTATTGGGCCACATTAAGGGAATTTTAATAATTACAACAGGCATTGGCAAAATGAGTGGAACTGCTCTATTTCATTGTCATCCTCTTACTGTGCTGACAAACACATTCGAGAACTTAACAAATCATATTTGGATTCTGATTCTCTGATACCAGATATCAAATTGCAAATTCAAAATTTCTACTTCCTTTGACAATGACCAATTACTAAACCATCACTTGGTGCAATTTTTGAAAGGGCAAGCTGAGTCTGCTTTGTGCTTGTCAATGAAATAGATACAATACTGAGAGGAGGAAGGGGGATCAGAAATAAGTTGGGAGAAGAAGTAGAGAGAAAGAGAGGCAGAAAAGAATTTGAATGGATTATTCAAAAGAGATCAGAACTCATACTGTTCTGACAAAGGGTCACTAGCCAGGAAATGGTAACTCTGTTTTTCTTTTAGCAGATGCTGCCAGACCGACTGAATTTCTCCAGAAGTTACTGTTTTTGTTTGGTTTGGAACTCACACTCCTCTCTTCTCATGCATTTGCTCTTTTTCATCTCATTGTGTACTCAAACCACTTCCTTTTGTTTCTCCTCTACTTGGTCACCCTACTCCTTTCTTCCTGAAATCGAGTCTTCAGTTTCTGCACTTCCTAATAGGATCATAGAATCCCTACAGTGTGGAAACAGGCCATTTGACCCAACAAGTCCACACCTACCCTCCAAAGAGTAACCTACCCAGACCCATTCCTTTCACATTTACCCCTGACTAATGCACCTCGCCTACACATCCCTAAACACTACGGGAAAATTAGCATGGACAATTCATCTAACCTGCACATCTTTGAATTGTGGGAGAAAACCAAAGCACCCGGAGAAAACCCACGCAGACACAGGGAGAATGTGCAAACTCCACACAGACAGTCACCCAAGGCTGGAATCAAACCTGTGTCCCTGGTGCTGTGAGGCAGCAGTGCTAACTACTGAGCCACCATGACTTCTTAATCATCATATTCACCTGTCCTGTTGCCCTCAAGGATCTGCACAATAAGGTCTTGTCAATCCTCTATACTTTCACAGGTCCAACCATTCATCACATGCTCTATTGTTTTGTTAGTTGTCCCAAAATGGAATAAATTCCATGTACCACTGCTCTGCCTATCTGACCAGCTAGTCTACATCATACCATGGTCTCAGGCTTTCCTCCTGGCTTTTTAACACACATTAATTTTGCTGTCATTGGTGAACTTAGTCATCATACATCCTATACTCATATCAAGATCATTAATGTGCACAACAAGCAGCAAGGGGTCCAGCACTGAATCTTGTCAATGCTACTGGACATAGGCTTATATGCCACAGAAATAATTCTTTGACCATCTCCCTTTGCCTCCTGCAACCAAGCCAATTTGGATCAAATTTGCCAAATTGCCCTGCATCCCAGCTCCATTGAACAGTTTAAATTATGACCCATTCTGTTCCATTTGGCATTTCAAAAACAAGACAATACCCAATTAGCCTTCAATCACATTTTGTAATGGAGAAATGCACGGTTCTGTATTGAAAAAATCATTATGTTTTCTTCTATGAAACAGTCATATTTTTAGATTCAAATCCAAGAACTATCATCAAGTGCACTTTTTTCAGATGTCACCACATACATTTGGTACACAGACTCTAGGACAGTAATGAGTGGCTTTGCATCATGGATACTTATCAATACAAATCATAGAATACCCTTTGTAATTCTTTGAACATCCCACTTTTTGCAAAATTAAAATGAATGCCTCTTTGTATCAATAGAATGTCACTGATGTCAATAACATCAGATCTCTAAAAACGTCAAAGTTAATCAGTTTTTAAAAGGAAGCTTCTAATTCTAAAAGTTAAACTCTTTCTCAAAAAAAATCATTCAGATATCAGTGAGAAGGGAAAATATTGTGCCACTATTTTGGGGATCAGGTATCACCATTTCAGTTGATTTTTGAAGCATCTACTTGCAGAGGGTCAGGTTTCTGTCTATTTGCTTATCTATCTCTCTCTGTCTTGTTTTTCTCTCAATCACCAGTCGCGCTCACCTTCTTGCTGTCCTGCTAATCAAACAACATCTTTCTTATTGTCTAATTATTCCTGCTCCTAATCCATTGCCTCTATTCTCGATCTTGCTTTACTGTTCCCTCTTTCCTCTTGTATCATTGCTACTTCATGATATCTTATTACTGAACCTCATTTATCTCCCTGTCCTCCTCTTTCGGATTTCTTCCAATATACCTTTACCTTACAACTGTCACCCTTCCTTCTGCTTTCCCTCTTCCAAATGAAGAATGATTTCCTTACCCACTGCAGGTGGATATATAATTAAATTCATTGATTTGCTATCCTTACAAATTATATTTAAATAAAAAAATACAATTTGTATGTTGTGGTTATATTATACTGATCTCAGAGTGACTACAAGTTATCAAGTTTTCAAAATGTATTAAAATTATATGGAAAGGAAGGTGGAGTAGGGTTTACACAAAGTAAGTTGCATGCATGTTGAAAAAGCTATCTTTATGTCAATTGTAACCCCACAGATCTAACGCGTTAATTGTTCATTGGATCCAGAAAGATCACTGTGGGCTGAAGTGTTCACTACAGATTGTGTAAACCCAATACATTAGACATACAAGGAAATTAATGCCTTATATCAAAATGTTTTGGGCTGACAGCACAATAACAAAAGAAAATCCATTAATTTAACTCTTAGTTATCTTAAAAGAACAAGTCTTTGGCAGATATCAATGTTATGCAGATTTCAAACATGCAACATGGATCCTAGGAACTTCACAGAAACAATGAGAGTGTGAAAGCAAGATTTTATAATCTTAGACCAAAAAGAACTTGTGGTTGGGCTCATTGAGAAAATACTTGGAGCTGGCAGGGCAAAGTTTGAAGTATCAATTCAGATTGGGTGCTATGAATCAATCTCTCCACCCTGGAAGCCCCCTGCCTTCAGCCCTGATGAAGGGCTTTTGCCTGAAATGTCAATTTTCCTATTCCTCGGATGCTGCCTGACCTGTTGTGCTTTTCCAGCACTACTCTAATCTAGACTCTGTTATGAATCAGTAATGGACCTAAGAAGGCAAAAAAGCAGGATGGATTTGGCACATGAGGAAAGGCAATATTTTATACAAACATAGAAAATAAGAGCTGGAGTTGACCATTCAGTCCTTCGATCTTGATTCACATTGATCTGAATTTAACCTCAAATCCATATTCTTCCCTAGTCACCTTTGCTTCCAAAACCATTTCAGGAAGAGAATTCAAATACTTGTGACTCTCCCAGAGGAAAGAAAATTGTCTTAGCTCTCTTCTAAATGGGTGGCCCCCAATTTTTCATTATTGATCCCCACTTCTAGATTGTTGAAGAAGAAGCATCCTTTCCACTCCTACCCTGTCACCAAGATTCCCGAAGATCAAATATGTTTCAATAAAGTTGCCTCTTACTCTGCTGAACTCAAGCACATATGAACCTAGGCCTTCCAACCTTTCCTCATGACACATTGCACTCATTCAAGGTATTAATCCAGTAAACCTTCTTGAAAAATACCTCTGATATCTTTACATACTTCCTTCAATGAAGTGATCAATAATGTGCACAGTACTCCAGATATGGTCTCACCATTGCTCTGAGTAACTGAAGCATAATCCCCCTACTTTTGTATTCAATTCCCCTCGTGATAAATTATACCAGTCTGTATCTTCCCTAATTACTTGTATTATCCATATATTAACATTCTATTGTTTCATGCATGAGGACACCAGATCCTGTTGTCTTTGAAAGCTCTGTAATCTTTTACCATTATGATAAAATGTTTATTGTTCATTCCTCCTGCCAAAATGAATAATTTCATATATTGCTGCATTTTCCATATCCTATCATTCACATAACCTATCTATATCTTTTTGCAGCCTTATGTCCTCTTCATAGCTTACTTCCCTACCTAACTTTGTGTTGTCAGCAAATTTGGCAACTATACCTGCCATCACTTTCCTTAAGTAATTTACTTCAATTGCAAACAGCATTGATTCCTGACACCATTTTAATATCTCACAAACTTGAAAAATAATGTTTTATGTCTACTTTCTACTTCCTGTTAGCTAGCCAAGTTTCTATCCATGTCAATATACTGACTCCCACACCACGTGCTTTTGTTTTTCATAATAGCCTTTTATATGCCACTTTATCAAATGACTTACAGAAATCTAAGTACATTGCATCCACCAGCTCTCCTTTAGCCACAGCACATGTTACTTCCTCAAAAAAACTTAATGGATTAGTAAAACATGTTTTGCTTTTAACAAAACTATGTTGACCCTAATTATCTTAATTTTATTGAAGTGCTGTGCTGTAACATCATTAATAATTGCTTCTAACATTATCCCCATGACAGATGCTAAACTAAGTGGCACGTAGATTTCTACCCTCTCATTTCCTCCCTTTTTGAATGAAGGGGTTAAAATGCAATCTTCCAATCTAGGGAAATGATCCTGAATTGAGGAAATTCTGGAAATTTGAAATCAATGTGTCTACTATGTCACCAGTCACTTCTTCTAAGGCTCTTGAATGAAATCTGAAAGGGCTAGGTACATGTTAGTCTGCAAATCTGGTTATTTACTTTGTATCACTTCTCTGCTGATTGTAATTTTCCTGAGTTCCTCCCTATGTCAATTATCATTAATTCTGGGGTTTTACTTGCATCCACCATAGTGAAGACCAATGCAAAATGCATGTTCAATTAAATTGCCATTTCCTTATTTATCATTACTAATTCTCCAATCTCAATTTCTTTAAGACCAATGCTCACTCTGTTAATTCATTTCTTCTTTTAATATTTATAAGAGCTTTTATTATTTACTTTATGATTTTGGCCAATTTTCCCTCATAATCTATTTATTCTCTCTTTTTACTTTTTTGTTTTTATATATTCTATATTTTATAGTCCCATCTTGTGACTTATCACTTGATTTTGCACAATTACATGACTTCTTTTATTTGGATAATCCCTTGAACATTTTGCTGTGTCAATGCTGTTCATATGGACTGTGAAGACTATATCCATCCCCTCTCACTACAAGTTCCTCTACAGTCCTGTGCAGATGTTTCAAAAGCAGACACCAGGTAGGCAACACAATCATGTGGACTCACCCTTTGTTACCAAGAACTATATTGATTCCCCTCACCACACAGTGCTTTACTATCACTGTAGTCCTTCACATTCCCCCCTCTTAAATGGTTTCCTGTATTACGCTGTCATGAATACTTAGTTCATCCACACTGCAGACAAGCAAAAGGAACTTCAAATCTGCTGAACAGTTGCAAAGGCTGAGGCTTCTGTCCTCTGACCCGCTTCACTTGCAATCACATTCCCCTGTCCCCGAATCAGAACACCCAACGCAAAGAGGTGCAATTGCCCTCTGGCACCAACAATCCAAGTAACTAACCCCTTCTCCAATGAGTCACAGTGTCTGTAATTCAACCTCCAGCTCATACAGCCTCTGAGTCAAAGCTGCTCAAGCCTGAAAACTTGCTGCAGATGTGTTGGCAGCTGTTGCAAAGAGACAAGCCCTTCAAACAATGGATATGATATGGAATGGAAGAAAACATTCCATTTTCCTGCCGGAAAAGAGTGTGGTTGAGATGTGGAAGCAGTTAGGAGAATTGTGGAAGGAATAATAAGTACAGTAAATTAATAATCATGATGTTAAGCAATGAGTACATATCACAGTAAAAAGATCTTTTAGTGACTTTGAAGATTGTTATGATAAGCGTTGTATTTAGAATCAGGGTCTATGGATTTTAATTCTAAATGTTAATTTACTCATAAAATCACCTTTTATTTTACTTAAAGCTTTGATTCCTCTGTGACAATTAAGAAACTCACCGATACACTGTGGATGTAGGTTTGCTAGCTGAGCTGGAAGGTTCATTTTCAGACATTTCGTCACCATAATAGGTAACATCTTCAGTGAAACTCTGGACGAAGCACTGCTGGTGTTTCCTGCATTCCATTTATAAGTTTGGGTTTTCTTAGGTTGATAATGCCATTTCCTATGGTGACATCATTTCCTATGGTGATGTTATTTCCTGTTCTTTTTCTCAGGGAGTGGTAAATGGGATCCAAATCAATGCGTTTCTTGATAGAGTTCTGGTTGGAATGCCATGCTTCTAGGAATTCTCATGCATGTCTCTGTTTGGCTTGTCCTAGAATGGATGTGTTATTCCAGTCAAAGTGGTGTCCTTCCTTATCTATATGTAAAAATATTAGCGAGAGAGGGTCATGTTGTTTTGTGGCTAGTTGATGTTCATATATCCTGGAAATTAGGAAACACCAGCAGCGCTTCGTCCAGAGGCTCACTGAAGATATTACTTAGTATGGTGATGAAACATCTGAAAGTGAACCTTCCAGCTCAGTGAGCAAACTTACGTCTAGAACCTCAACCTGAGCTTCTCCAAAAAGAAATCACTGATATGTTTGTTAAATATGGCAGGGCACTAATGAAGGAATATATCAACAGTATTCAGCCCATTGATCCAGTTCCACCATTCAATTGGATCACAGTTGATCATTAAATTCAGTGTGACTTTCCTGCATTAGCTCCATATCCCTTGATATCATTAATCTCTAAATTCTGACTTGGACATAAGACCACACAATATAGGAGCAGAATTAAGCCATTTGACCCATTGTGTTTGCTCCACTATTTGATCGTGGCTGACATGTTTCTCAACCCCATTCTTCTGCCTTCTCCCCTTAACCTTTTATCTCCTTACTAATCAAGAATCTGTCCATCTCTATCTAAAATATACTCAATAACTTGATCTCTACAGCATTCTGTGGCAATGAGTTCCATACCTTCACCAGCATTTAGCTGAAGAAATTCCTCTTCATTTCAGTTCTAAAGGCTCATCCCTTGACTCAGATGTTATGCCGTCAGATTCTAACCCCCCCCTTCTAGTGAAACATTTCCTCTATGCCCATTCTCTCCAGGTCTCTCAGTATTCTGTAAGTTTCACTCAAATGCCAAGCCCCTTGCCCTTATCATTCTACTAAATACCAAATAGACTCAGAGTACTCAACTGTCCTCACATGACAAGCTTGCCATTCCTGGGATCACACTGGTAAACCTCCCCTGGACTTCCTCCAAGGCCAGCACATTCTTTCTTAGATACAGGGGCCAAAACAACTCACAATATTGCAAATGCAGTTTGACCAGAACCTGACACAGCCTCAGCAATGTATCCCTGCTCTTGTATTCAATTTCTTTGAAATGAATGCTAACGTTGCATTTGCCTTCCTATCTGCCAACTGAGCCTGTGTATTAACTTTAAGAGAACTTTCATCTATGACTTGTGGTCTGTAGAGGTGGAGCATCACTTCCTTGCTTTTAAACTGTATACGGTAAAAACAATGACTTTAGATGCTGGAAACCAGATTCTGGATCAGTGGTGCTGGAAGAGCACAGCAGTTCAGGCAGCATCCAAAGTGCAGCAACTGTATGCCTCTATTTACAAACTGAAGGATCGTATAAACTTTCTTAACAAAAGTTTCAGCTTGCCTGGCCACTTTCAGAGAATTATGCAGTTGAACCCTGAAATCCCTCTGCTCTTGCACTCACCTCTAATTTATAGCACTAAGCCTGTACTGTCTTCTTAAATGCATTACATTACATTTCTCTGCATTGAATTTCATCTGTGAGGTATCTGCCCATTTGGCAAAATTGCCAATGTTCCTTTGAAGTCGCTCAGCCACACCCTCACAATTCACTGTTTTCTTGGCTTTGTGTCAGCCACAAATTTAGAGATTTTGCCCTCAACACACATCTCCAAATTGTTTACATAAATTTTAAAAAACAAGGTCCCAACACTGATCCCTGTGGAAACTTCACCACTTTCAATTTGTCTCCATTCTGAGAAATGCCTATCTATATCTACCCTCTATTTCTTATCTTTTAGCCAACATCTGATCCATGCTGCTAAGGACCCATCAGTTCAAATATTTCTAACTTGTTAACCAACCTGCTATATGGCACCAAAAGAAATGATTCCTGAAATTCAAAATATACAGCATCTGCAGCATTGCCTTCATCTACTGCTGGTGTCACCTCATCAAAGAACTCAATTAAATTTGTCAGCCATGATCTTCCCTTGACTGTCTAGTATTAACTTATTTTTCTCTAAACGCACATTAATCTTATTCCTTATAATAACCACCTTCAGTTTTCCAATCATTGATGTCAAGCAGTCAGGTCTTTAGTTTCCTGAGTTAAAAATCACACAACACCAGGTTACAGTCCAACAGGTTAAATTGGAAGCAGTAGCTTTCAGAGTGCCGCTCCTTCATTAGGTGGTTGTGGAGTACTGCACAACCCCTGGTGTTGTGTGATTTTTAACTTTGTACACCCCAGTCCAACACCGGCATCTCCATCTCATTCGTTTCCTGAGTAATCCTTTGCCCCTTTCTTAAAAAAAAACAAAGCATTTTCAATCCAGTTCACCAGGACTAATCTTATATTTAGAGCAGTTGAAAAATATCTGTCAATAGCTCTGCCAACCTCTCTCAGCAATCTAAGACGCATCCCATCCGGGCCTGGAGACTTCTTCACCTGGAATGCTGCCAGCCTTTTTAGCACCTCTTCTTTATCTGTCACTCCACTGCTCAGTTGCTCAACACCCATATTTTCAACTGGGGCATTGTCACCATTTTCTAATTTGGTGAACATTGAAGCAAAGTATTCGTTTTGTACTTCTGCCACACCCTTTGCTTCAGTTAGCAGCTTACTCTGCTTGTTCCTTGCTTGGGCCCCACTTTATCTTTCACCAATCCTTTGCTATTAAAATGTTTGAAGAACATTTTACTCTTTGTTTAGCACAGCCTGCCATTCTTTTCTCATGCTTCCTCTTAGCCTTCTTTATTCTAGCCTTAGCCTGCATTTAAGGTAGTCTTCTTGATTTCTTTTTTTATTCATTCACAGGATGTGGGCATCACAGGCCAAGCTAACATTCATTGCCCATCCCTAACAGCCCAGAGGGCATTTTAGAGTCAACCACATTGCTGTAGGTCTGGAGTAACATGTAAGCCAGATCAGATAAGGGACAAACATTCGTGAGTTGGGCATTCATAAGCTGGGAAACTTCTGCACACAAAAAATGGTCTAATTTACTTTTTCTGCCAGTCGCTTTATGTTTTCTTTACTCTTATCTGAATTGTATTTAGATTGATTTCTCCATATCAAGTTGATCTATGTTATCTTTAGCTGTTTAGTAGGACAGAACTTGAGTACTACTGAAAAAGACACATTTTTTGAAGACTTTTGTCTCACATTCCTCAGGATAATTCACAAGAGTACCAAGTCATGTGCAATATTCATACTACATCAGACAAAAATACTTGACAAGTAGCCACTGATTAGTAGATACATTGCCATGGAGCATGCACCAGTTATTGATGATTAGCAGTTAACTGTCAGGATCTGTTTCAACTTTAAACTGGGAAGTTTGACTTTTACTGGTCAGGGCATTATCTTAAAAATGAGCTAATGAATAGCTATCACCTACTTTGTAACAAGCACAGTGCCTGTACATTTTTTTTCTGTCTGCAACAACAGGGCCATGTTAATGAATGTAACTCCCAGTACACACAAACATAATTCTTTGAACACTCATAGAATCCCTACAGTGCGGATAGAGGCCATTCAGCCCATCAAGTCTGCACTGACCCTCCAAAGAGGATCCCATCCTATTTCCAGAACCTCACATTTGCTATAGTTAACCCACCTAGCCTGCACACTATGAAGCAACTTAGCATGGCTAATCCACCTAATCTACACTTTGAATTGTAGGTGCATACTGGAGCACCCAGAGGTTCCCAGGAAGACATGGAGAGTACATGCAAACTTGACACAGACAGTCGTCCAATGCTAGAGTCAAACTCCAGTCCCTGGCACTGTGAGGCCACAGTACTAACCACTGAGCCACCATGCTGCTGAAATTCAGGATTATCCAATAAATATTGTTTCATTGCAGATTGGACAACAACCAATGTCAGAAACTGCTTTGTAAGTTTTGCAAGAATGTTCTGTTTGATTATAGTCAGTAGTTTGTTTTTGCGAACAGCTAAAGAGAAATGCTGTTTGATACAATTTGGCAGTCTTTGTGACATACAATCTACATACCAGGCATCACACTGGTATTGAAACACATATATACTTCATTATTCATTGTTTGTCATGGGCATTTTGCCTTTCTCACTTGGTACAAGCATCCTCTTAATCGTATCCACATTAATCATGCTGTTGCTGCATAGTAGTAGCCTAAAGCAGCTAGCTTCACCTGTTGCTAAAACCTTTTAGATACCTTCACCTGAGGTAGCCTGGGAATAACAACCAAGAGTGACCAGCTCAGAGGGCTTGTGTGGTTTTTTTTGCAATTTACTGTGATAAATAATATGATTAGGGTTGCCATTATCCTATTGGATGTGCTCTATTTCAGAGGATTGGGAAACTTACAAAGACTAACAGAGGGCCACAAAAAAGAAGTTTGGAAGGAGAAGATTAAATATGAGGGTAAGCTAGCCAGTAATATAAAGGAAGACTGTAATAGTTTCTTTAGATATATAAAGGGCAAATGAGAGGCAAGAGTAGACATCGGACCACTGGAAAATGACACTGGGGAGATAGTAGTGGTGATCAAGGAAATGGCTGAGGAACTGAATAATTATTTTGAGCCAGTCTTCATAGTGGAAGACATGAGTAATATCACAAAATTCAAGAGAGTGAGGGGGTAAAGCTGCATATGGTGGCCATCACCGAGGAGAAGGTGCTAGAAAAACTGAATGGCCTGAAGGTGGAAAAATCACCTGGATCAGATGGACTACACCCAGAGCTCTAAGGGAGATAGCTGAAGAGATAGTGGAGGTGTTAGTGGTGATTTTTCAGGAATGGCTAGGATCAGGAAGGGTCCCAGAGGACTGGAAAATCACTAACATGACAGCCCTGTTTAATAATGTAGTAAGGCAAAAGATGGAAAATTGCAGCGTGATTAGCCTAATCTTGATCATGGGTAAGATCCTGAATCTGGATCAGTGGTGCTGGAAGAGCACAGCAGTTCAGGCAGCATCCAACGAGCAGCGAAATCGACGTTTCGGGCTTTTGCCCGAAACGTCAATTTCGCTGCTCGGTGGATGCTGCCTGAACTGCTGTGCTCTTCCAGCACCACTGATCCAGAATCTGGTTTCCAGCATCTGCAGTCATTGTTTTTACCCAGTAAGATCCTGAAGTCCATTGTGAAGGTTGAGTTTTCTGAATACTTGGAAGTGTATAGTTAAATAGGGCAAAGGCAGCATGGTTTCATCAAGGGAGATCATGCCTGTCAAATCTGCGAGAATTCTTTGAGGATGTAACAAGCAGGTTAGACCAAGGAGAGCCAATGGATAGCATCTACCTGGGCTTTAAGAAAGCCTTTGACAAGTTGCTGCACAGGAGGCTACTGAGTAAGATAAGGACCCATTGTGTTAGAGGCAGGATGCTAGCATGGATAGAAGCTTGGCTGTCTGGCAGAAAGCAGAGAGTGAGGATAAAAGGGTCCTTCTAAGGATGGCAGCCAATGACAAGTGGTGCTCTGCAAGGGTCAGTGTTGGGACCACAACATTTCACTTTTTATATTAATGATCTACATGAAGGACCTGAGGACATTTTAGCTAAGTTTGCAGAAGATACAAACATACGTAGAGGGACAGGTAGCATTGAGGAGGTGGGGATAGTCCAGAGGAATTCAAAATAGCTGAGGAGAGTGGGCAAAGAAGTGGCAGATGGAGTATAAGGTGGGGAAGTGTGAGGTCATGCACATCAGTAGGAAGAACAAAGCCATGGACCATTTTCTAAAGGGGAATAAAATTCAGAAGTCTGATGTGCAAAGAGACTTGAGAGTTTTTGTTCAGGATTCTCTCAAAGTAAACTTGCAGGTTGAGTCAGCAGTTAGGAAGACAAATACTATGATGGCATTTGTTTCGAGAGGACTTGAATATAAAATCAGGGATGTATTTCTGAGGCTCTATAAGGTTCTGGTCTGACCACATTTGGAGTATTGTGTACAATTTTGGGCCCCATATCTCAGGAAGGATGTGCTGGCCCTGGAGCATATTCAGACAGGGTGCATGAGAATGGTTCCATGAATGAAAAGCTTAACATATGAAATACATTTGAGGAATCTGAGTTTATACTTGAAGGATTTAGAAGGTTGAGGAGGAATCTAATTGAAACATACAGAATACTGAATGATCTGAACAGGGTACATGTTGGGAAGATGTTTCCATTGATGGGAGAGATTAGGATGTCAAGGCATGCCCTGAGAGTAAAGGGAAAACCTTTTAGAACTGAGAAAAGGAGAAACTTGTTCAGCCAGAGAATGCTGAACCTATGGAATTCATTGCCACAGAAGTCTGTTGAGGCCAGGTCGTTGAGTGTTTTTAAGACAGAGATAGGTTATTGAGTATCAAAGAGATCAAGGGTAACAGGGAGAAAGCGGGACAATGGGGGTGAGAACCTTACCAGCCATAATTGAATGGTGGAGCAAAATCAATTGGCTGAATGGCCTGATTTATGCTCCTGTGTCTTATGATCTTAAGGTCTTCTGACATTTTTTCAGCATCACAAATGGCAGGGAGAACAAATAACTCAGGGCACATTTACCACGTTGCTAATAAAGCCAAACTTAGAGCAGATGGAAATGTAGGAATTCCAATGTGGATACAGAACAATTAAGGCATTTTTGTGATAGGCAGTAGTAGACAATGCCAAAGAGAAAAAATAACTCATTTCACTGCTTTATTTAAAGTATGCATTTGTACATGGGATGGAGTAATGAAGCAAATTCACACAAATGCACCTGAACTTTCAAATATAGCAAACATATTATCAACATAATGGTAATATGTAAGGAGGGGTTGAATGTTGGGTGTAAGTTGACAAATTTCTCATGGAATCCAATAATCCATAAATTCAATGAACACAAATTCGTGCACTGTAATACTGGCAATTCTGGATCATCATAATATTGTGTTGCAGTGCTAATGTTTATGGCTTCCTTGAATTTTATTTTTGCCATTTTATACTGTAAGAAACTCTGAAGGGCTCAATGCTATACATTAATGTGAGTAAAAATAGAAAGAAGAGGAGGGTCAATACATAGGATAGGAGGGGTTCAGATTCTTAGAATATTGGAATTAATTTTGTGATAGGAGGCACCAGTTTAACAGGGAGGAGTTCCATGCTTACATAAATGGGACCAAACGTGTTTGGCAAGATTCACTAGTGTAATTGGGAGGATTTAAACTAAATTGGCAATAGGGTAGGAAGCAATATAGAGAAACAGGAAAGCAAAATAGGATGTACAGACGAGAGAGAGTTTTAGATAGTCATAATGAAGGAATTGGTACCATATTAGATTAAAGCATATCAAAAAAGAGCATAAAGAAAACAAAAACATATTTGTAAATGTACAAATTGTGGTGAATAAAGTTACTATACTACAAGGACCAATAGCTATGTGAGATTGTGATGTAGTGGTAATAAGAAACATGAATTTTAAATAGTGAGCACTGGCTGCTTAGTATTTAATGATACAAAATGTTCAGAAAAAATAGGGGAAAAATTACAGGGAAGTGGGTAACCGCACTGACTAGGGAAGACATGGTAGTGCTGCAAAGAGAGAATATCACCGCTGGAATAAAATCAGAATCCAGTTAGTTAAATTTGAGAAGCATAAAAAAATTGATCACACTATTGAAGGTATTTTGTAGACATCCAAATCACAGGACAGGGTTAAAAAAGCAAATTTGCAATAAAAATCAGAAAGATTTGCAAGACCTGGAGTAATGATAGAGAAATCTTAATTACACAAATATTAAATAGCATAATATTAGAATAATAGATAAGGATGGGGAGGAATTACAGAAATGTTTTCAGAAGAACTTCCTTCAGCAGGATGTTCTTGGTTCAAATCAGAAGGGGGCTAATTTCAATTGAATGTTTGATTAATCAAGTCAGGGTAAAATGAAAGAATCTTGACAGGAAAATCTAAGAGATCAATGCATAACCTTTGAGGAAGTTATGTTTTCAGTGTAAGCTGAGTACATTCAGACAAGAATGCAAAGTGAGGAAATCAAAGTCAGAGTTCCTCGGTTGAAGAGAGGCATTGAGAATATAAAGAAGAAATAAAGAGAGTGTTGGTGCATGTCAGTGAAATTCTTCAAGCTAGAATCAGGCCAAATACAATTGCTTGAGAGAGTGAGAAGAAGGTACACAGGCAATTGGTGAAGAGAGAATATGAGAGCAGAATATTTGTTAACATCAAGGGATTGTCAAAACTCTTCCATTGGCATATAAATAGTAAGTGGGTAACAGGAGGAGAGTTGGGGGTCTATTAGAGGTAAATATGCTGGCATATTAATTTGTGACACAAGACAAAGCCAAAATACCTACTAAGCACTAGATATTGGTGTTTACTAAGGAAGAAGCTGGTGACAAATGAGGTGAAAATTGATAGGAAGGATATACTGGGAAATGTAATTGATTAATTGATTTACTTATTGTCATGAGTACTGAGGTACAGTGAAAAGCTTTGTTAACAAGCAGTACAAACAAATCATCGTAAGCAGGATGTACAGCTCAAAACCTTTAGACAGAGTCATACAGGTTATATTGCACAGCATTATTTGAGGCCAGAAGGTCCATTCATCAGTCTAATAACGGCTGGGAAGAGGCTGTTCCTGAACCTGCTAGTGTGTGTGTGTGTGTGTGTGTGTATGTGTGTGTATCTTTTGGCTGATGGAAGAGGTTGTAGGAGATTATTACCAGGGTGCAAGGGAATTTTCAAAGTATTGGAGAGTAGTAAATGTGTATCCTCATACAAAAAAAATGTTTAATGTCATTTCTAGTAACTACACAATGGTCAGTTTGATGAGTTAATGAGTGAAAAATATCAACGGGCCCTCAGAGACATTTGACATCATTGCTAAAAATTTTACTTCAAAACCCATCCCTCCCTTCTAAAGATGGGCAAAAGCTCACAACAAATATTCCTATCTTTCCTCTCTCCAGAAAGTTTCCCATCTCCAGCCTGCCTGCAGTCACAGGGGCACCTTCTACTGAGCTCTGTAGAGGGTAGAAGATTGGTCAGCAACTTCAGAGGATGACATTTCATCTGAAGTGATGGCAGAATTCCCACACTCCAATCTTCCAGCCCAGATGGTCTTCTCCTGTCTGATTTGTCTGCTCACCACTGCCCGCCCTCTGGGGAGGAGAGTAGTCCACACCTTATAATTATCTGCCCAGTGATTCATTCTTATTGCCAGTTTTTCAGACTGAAATATAGTGGACAGTGAGGTACACTAAAATTCAATGCAATGACAACTGCTTTTGTTTTGATATAAGTAACTGGGTTTTGGAACACAAAATAGCATTTCAGAACAGGATTTGGGTGCCAGGAATGATCAGATGGTGCCTTTCAGTTTGTCCAAGCAAGGTTAGAGGCTAGGAACTCTGTCATGAATAACCTACCTCCTGTCTCCCAATCAACATGGCACAATCTGGATTGTCATGGAGTACTCTCCACTTGCAGCTCCAACAACACTCAAGAAGCTTGACAATATAGACCCATCCACCTCTTAGGCATTCACTCCCTCCACTACTAATGGACAGTGACAGCAACATGTACCATCTGTAAGATGCACTTCAGAGACTCACCATGTTTTATTCAATAGCATCTTCCAAACACGCAACCTCTACGACTTGAAGGGTAAGGACAGACATTCATGAGAACATCAACACCTTCATGTCTCCTTCCAGCCATACAAAATTCTAACTTAGAGCTAGAACATCATTCTTTCACTGGCTCTGGATACTGAGATCTGAACGTTTTTCTTACTTTTTAGTTTTCTTTTATTTCTGCTGTTGTTTGTTTTTGAGATTCTAGTTTTGTAACCAAGATGAGGCTGGAGAATGGTGACTTTGTACACTTTTGTATTCATATATTCTGATACTTGAGCACACATAGCCATGAAACCTTATTTCTAATTCTGCTTTTGAGTCATTGAGCTTGGAACTCCCTCCCTAACAACACTATGGGCTTCCTTATGCCTGTGGACTGGAGGATTCAAGTTGAGAGCTCACCATCAACTTCTCAAGGACAATTGGGGAGTCAGAAATTAATGCTGGCCTCGCCAGCAACGTCAACATCCCGTGAACATTTTAAAAGCTCTCTCTAGCTCTGCTTGAGCAACACAGTATTTGCCCTTAAATATCTGTGAGTTGTGCTGTGGGAGAGCAGTGGACGTTGTTTATTTGGATTTAGTAAAGCCTTTGACAAGGTTCCACATGGTAGACTAATTAGTAATGTCAGGTCACATGGAATTTAGGGTGAGCTTGCCAATTGGCTTAATGGCAGGAGAGAGTGATGGTGAAGGGTTGCTTTTCAGTCTAGAGGCCTGCAACCATGGTGTTCCATAGAGTTCGGATCGGGGTCCTCATTTGTTTGTCATTTCTATAAACTATTTGGATAAGAATATAGAAGACATGGTTAGTAAGTTTGCGGGCAACACCAAACTTGCTGGCATTGAAGACAGTGAAGAAGGTTTTCTAAGATTACAAGGGGACCTTGATCAAATGCGCCAATGAGCTGAAAAATGGCAGGTGGAGTTCAATTTGGATAAATGCACGGTATTGCATTTGATACAACAAATAAGGGTAGAGCTTCGAGTAGTATTGTAGAATAGAGGGATCTGGGGTGCAGGTACATAATTCTTTGAAGTTTGAGTCACATATAGACATATAATTAAAAAGGCATTTGGCATGCTTACCCTCACTGCTCAGTCCTTTGACTGTAGGAGTTGGGAAGTCATGCTGGGGCGGATCAGGACATTAATGAGGCCACTTCTGGAATATTGTGTGCAGTGCTGGTTGCCCTGTTATAGGGAGAACATTATCAAACTGGAGAGGGTTGACATGAGATTTACTTGTTTGGTACTGGGTGTGGAAGATTTGAATTATTAAAGAAGGCTGGATAGGCTGAGACTATTTTTTCACTGACATGTATGAGGTTGAGAGGCAACCTGACAGAAGTTTATAAAATAATGAGTTATGGGTGATTTTCCTTTCCCTCGGATGGGGGATTTCAAGACTAGGGGGCACATCTCTGAGGTGAGAGGAGAAAGATTTTAAAAAGACGTAAAAGGAAAATGTTTTTCAAAGACAGTGGAATGAACTTCCTGAGGAAGTGGTGGGTGTGGGTACAATTGCAACATTTAAAAGATGTTTGGATAGATATATGAATAGGAAAGGTTTGGAGGGATATGGGCCAGGAGCAGGCAGGTGGGACAAGCTTAGTTTTGGGTTATGTTTGGTATGGATTTATCGAACTATTTCCATGCCGTATGACTCTATGAATGTGACTTTATGTAAATCATACATAAGTAAGCTATGTACCTGGTTGTGAATTCTTACAACTAAGAGTACAGTACAGAGAAATGAACTAGCATAAAGTTTTGTGTATTACAGCACAAAAAGAGGCATTTTGGTCATTGATACCATGTGGGTCATTAAGCACATATCTACTCTAATTCCGTTTCCCAGCTCAGAATATATCTGAATACATCACTAATTTATGACACATTGGGAGCCTATTTAGGATGAGTATTTGTTTGTCCCAAACATCAAATAAAACACTATTAAAGGCAACATCCTTGACTGAGAATTTCCCAAACTTTAGTTTCACTGCAATGAACAGACGGTGCACTGGGTTCAGTCATGATCATTATAATCGACCCTGTGGGTGTTCAGTCCATCAACAGATGTCTCTTTTGAATAAAAACAATATTCTGCTATTTGGTGAGATGGCTCCTCCCATCCTTATCCAATAAAAATTATTTTGGTGCCAAAAACAGATTAGAACATTTGGCTTAACATTTCCCTTCTCTGCTCTGGTACCAGATGTCGGAGGGTGTGTCCCTCCTAGCAGTGGCACCCATCTGTATTATGTTAATTATAGGACCGCTGCTTGATTTCAGTCAGTTTGGTGATCCATATCAGACATTCCCAGCTGCTGATCCTCCAGCCAGCACTTGGACCACTCTTGTACTTTGTTGTGAGATTGTTTTCTTTCTTTCTAAGTCTCCTCTATGTATGAACCTTCATTTGTGTGTGATAATCTGACCATTACAAGAACAATTTTGTCACGTAACATAGAAATACATTATTTTTTTAGATTAGATTACTTACAGTGTGGAAACAGGCCCTTCGGCCCAACAAGTCCACACCGACCCGCTGAAGCGCAACCCACCCATACCCCTAACCTAACACTACGGGCAATTTAGCATGGCCAATTCACCTGACCCGCACATCTTTGGACTGTGGGAGGAAACCGGAGCACCCGGAGGAAACCCACGCAGACACGGGGAGAACGTGCAAACTCCACACAGTCAGTCGCCTGAGGCGGGAATCGAACCCAGGTCCCTGGCGCTGTGAGGCAGCAGTGCTAACCACTGTGCCACCGTGCCGCCTAATAAATTACACTAAGTGTAGTTATTCTTAATTCCTTGGTAATGCATCTCTTTAAGAATGTAGCATTGAAGAGGTACATCTTCCCAAATGTAGGCAGCAAGGTTTCTTAATAAGAAATACTGATAGAAAATTCCGAACTGTAGCAATCACATCTTTCACATACACAAATACCAGAAGATATTAATCCAAATATTACAAGAAAGCCATTAAATCTGTAGATGTTCTCTTTGATTGGATATCTTATCAACATTCAGTAGCTGTCAACCTTTCATTCAAAAATGTATTCTTAATGTAGCTTAACAGATAGATTGTGTTCTGAATTATTCACTTATTACTGGATAATTACTGCTGAAGGTCTATTGATATCTAAGGTCATCATAAGTCAAGGAAAGGCATGTGAAATGAAGAACTGAAGTTGTACAAAATATGTAAATTCCGATTTGAATTTGGGATGCATGTATGTTTTAAAGAGGACATGGTGAATATCAAGATCAGTGAGAAGCCACGGCCCATTTTAATCCTTGGGTTTTTTTTTCACCAGATTTCAAAGCTGTCACAAATGAATGAAAGCCAACATATGGGAATGAAAAATGACATGGCAACAGGTAGCTTCCTGGGAATCAAGGTAGATGATGGGGACAGCAGATGAAGCTGAAAGCTTTCTAGTCCTGTAAAAGCGAAGGAAGGACTAGAAATTATCTTTGGAGTTTGGAAAGACACTCCTGTCCCTTTTGTCCAACAAGTAAATCTTTAAAACATTGAAAACATAATCCATTGTCATGTCTTGTTGTTCCCAAACATTGGAAATCATTTCAGTTTCGACTCAAATTGCTCATTAAGTGTATTTCTTTTTAGATCTCCATGTGGCTGATAAATTGATACATTGTTACTGAGCAGATGACTGCTAAGTGACAGTGAATGAAAGACCTGTGATATATATTCACATAAGTTTATTCCTATATATTTCTTTATGGATATATCATCATCTAACATCTGTCTTTCTTTTAAAAGAAAGCTTCACTGTTCCAGGCATGATTTTCTTTTCTGAAAGAAAGAAGATTGACAAACTGCACCCCTTAAGCTTCTTTTATAGCTGACTTCTATTGTCAGAAAATGTCACTCAGTGTTATGTCTCATGATCCCCATAAGTTAGAAATCATCACACTGTCACATACAGAGCTGGGTTGTTGAAAACACCCGCATCTGTACTGTGACTTTGTCCCTTTTGTAATTAAAAAAATCAATAAAATCAAGAACAGTCCTCAAAGCCTCTCCCCTCACATCTCCTCACTCCCACACACTCCCCATGTCCCATCTATGCCAACCTATGCCATGCCAATTCATACATCCACCTCAATGTGCTTCCTGCTGTCCATGTTAGCCTTTGTCCCTCTACCTACACAAAATCCTCATATTTCTCATTGCAATCTAGTACAACTCATGACCCTCAGTAGGGAGACAAAAAGAGCACACAAAACCCCAGGTGTGGTCTAACCAAGGTCCTATAGAATTGAAGCAAGTCTTTACTACCACTGTACTCAATCCTTTTGTAATAAAATCTAATATTCCATTAGCCTTTTTTGTTGCACCTGCATGTTAACCTTCAGTGACTTTTCAACAAGGTCTCTTTGTACATGCACATTTTCCAAATGCTTAGTTGACTGTATAATGCTGGGCAATATATTGGAACAAATTGAAAAAAAACCCCACAATTTGATACATAAAGCACTTACAGCAAAAAAAAGTATATCTAGGACAAGTAGAAGGAATCAAAAGGAATTGAGGTGTAATGTCTGCCTATCAACCTCTTGTTCTATGTCCACAGACTATGCCCACCTACCCCCCCCCCCCCCCCCCCCCCCCCCCCCACCCCCCCCCCAACCAAGTAATTCTGCGGATGATGGGCAGCCAATGGAAAGAGATAATCTTAAAAAAAACACAAAAATATAAGAAGCAGGAGAAGGTTATCCCATCCTCCAACTTTGCTCTGCCTTTTGACAAGATCATGGATGACCTAATTCAACTTCACATTTCCATTATAATCCGATAGCTCTTGCCCACTATGTATAATATTACCCGGACCTCTCTCTCGAGCCAAAATGAAGCTCATGCGTATCTCTGTCATGTTGACATATTATGGAAAACAAGCTAGGAATTAATTACAATGAGAATGTACATACCATGTGCCATATTTTCTCAGCAGTTGTGTCAGTGTAATGACCACACTGAAAGCTGCAGAAAAAACACGTGAAGGAGCTCCAGCATTTTAAGTCTTTCATTGTGATTATTTTGAACTCTGGAAACCAGAAAACACAGCATGGTGACAGCAGAGGTCTGTGAGTAAGACTCAAACTACTGAAATGGATTAAATGTTGAATACGATTGAGAAAAATCAACCTGATTTGGTGCTGGAAGGCGAAAGAAAAACTGAGGGAATTGTATAAAAACAAAATGGTTGTTGCAGCAGCAATGGCCAGCCAGCTCCAATCCATGGTGAGTTGGGAGGCTGATGGTATAATAGAGATAGTTGAGAAGCTTAAAGTGTAGATTGATATTCCCCAACTTTCTAAGAGGCAATGCTAAAGGTGAATGGATTAACTACATTCTTTTTTAGGTATAAGAGAACAGGTTGCATGTTTTTGATAGTTGTGAGATGGGTGAGGACTGTTAAACTTAGTTGATTTTTGAAAAATTCAGCACACATCTCATCCAAATGCAAGTCATCAGATTCATCATAAGGAGTTTTAATATTTGAGATAAGAGCCAGTTAAGATTATTGGCAGTTTCTTAACAAATTTGAAATGTGCAGCCAGAAAATATAAATTGAACAACACAAATGAAATACTGTTAGATCAGCTCATTTGGGGATTTACACACAATGAAGTAAAAAAATAGTTTTATTGTAAAGTACACGTCTCCAATATTTCAGTCTGTAGACATGGCCAGTGGCACATGGCTAAAGGAATTTTTCCTTATCTCCATTCTAAAAGGTCTTCCCTTTACTCACGTCCTCATCTCTCCTGCCAATGGAAACATCTTCCCAACATCTACTTGTCCAGGCCATTCAGTATTCTGTAAGTTTCAATCAGATCCTCCCTCATCCGTCTCAACTCCATCAAGTATACTCTCAGAATCGTCAAACATTCCTCATATGTTAAACCTTTCATTCTTGGGATCATTCTCATGAACCTCCTCTGGACCCACTCCAGGGCCAATACATTCTTCCAGAGGTATGGGGCCCAAAATTTCTCACAACACTCTAATGGGGTCTGACCAGAACTTTATAAAGCATCAGAAGTACATCCCTGCTTTTACATTCCAGTCCTCTCAAAATGATCAACCTGTAGGTTTACCTTAAGGGAAACCTGGACCAGGACTCCCAAGTCCTTTTGCACTTCAAATTTCTGAATTTTCTCCCCATTTAGAAAATAGTCCGTAACTCTATTCTCCCCACCGAAGTGCATGAACTCACATTTTCGCACATTGTATTTCATCTGCCACTTCTTTGCCCACTGTCCCTACTGCAGCCTTTTCGCCTCTTTAATACTACCTGTCCCTCCATCTGTCTTTGTGTCATCTGCAAACTTAAGAGGAAAGGTTTGAGACCAGCAACAATTTCAGCAGAAAGTATTCTGTTCACTGAGCAATGGACCTCTGAATGAAAAACATTGTGACAATGGAAACCAATGCACCCTCTGAAATGTTAAAGAGTTTGCTGAACACCATCCATTTTCAAAATCCTCATGCCATCATCACATTATGCAAGAGTACACAGGTTTATAGAAAACATGTCGAGCTGATTAAGAAAACACTCACAAAACACTGAGCGACAAGAAAAGGCAACACCCTGCCAAGCAATATGCTTGCTCCAAATGACCAGGAGCAATCAGATAACAACTGTCTGATGTGTAGATAGAAGGCCAACACTTCACAAGCATTCACACTTCCTGCTTGAATTGCTATAAATACAAATTACGTATGTATAGGATCCACTTGTAAACACCTGGAATTCAGAAAAGGTTGTCAGTGAAGCTAAAATCCAAGTTCAGACATCATCAAGACTGCAATTGGTAAACAAATTAGAAGGGTCAAAGTCCATATTTGACCAAATCTGAGTTGGAAACAAGGATTGTCAACAATGCCAGGAACTTCACTATCTAATATACAATTAACAATATCAACATCATTACAAGTGACTTAACTTTAGCAATATCAACTGCCACAACGCCAAGAGCTAACAAGAGATGGAAACATCAATATTTTGGGTATAACCCTTCTTCAGAAGAAGGGTTATACCTGAAACATCGACTTCTTCATCTCCTGATGCTGCCCGGCTTGTTGTGTTCTTCCAGCCTCCTGCTTGTCTACTTTGGATTCTAGCATCTGCAGTTGTTTTGTCTCTAACAACACCAACAGCAACATGTGAAGCATCCTCTAGCCAGACCCAACTCATTGCTAAGAGAGATGTAAGGCGGATCTACAAAATAGGGGCATAACATCCTACTACCCAAACAAAATTGTGAATAATCGTTTCTGAGAAGAAAACAAGCTACAACAAATGCCAAAGGTGTTCAATTTAATTATAACAGTTGATCACTAGTCTTCTTTAGTTAAGTAATTGATGTTTCATGGTTCTGCTGATGTAAAAGAATTTTGTTATATTGTTAGCTTGTTCACTAAAAGCTAGAATCTATTTATTATGAGCATGAACATCGTGGGTTCCAGATTTACTCTTGCATTGCAGTCGGTCAACCAGTTACATGGAGATCTGCAAAAACATAATCAATAAAATTTCAGTGTTTTGAGTTTAGTCATGTGGGTGTTTCAAACTCTTGAGAATCAGAAGGTATAGCACACTCTATCTTGAATGTACTTAAAGACTGAGTTTCCACATTCACAAATCATTGATGAAAAACATTCTACTCATTTCACTAAGTGACCAACACTCTATTTTGAATCTGTGATCGCTGGTTCTCAACTTCACTTTCAAAGAAAACATTCTCCCAGCAACAACCCATTTAGTCTGTTAGGAAGCATTATAATTTTCAACAAGATAATCATTCATTTTTCGACTCTCTCAGGAATATATAGGCTTACTGTACTCAAACTCTTAATTTCCCAATTTCTCAAAAGGATGGGCAAGTCTTACTAATGAACAAGCAATGCAGTTGATTTAAGACCCTGCAATAGGGCAATCTTAAGCCACTGAGACAGAAATATGATGATGAAAAGTAAAAGAAAATGAAATTATTCCATGCACATAATGCAGCAACACATTCAATGTGAAGTCTTTCTTGAGATGGCTGCCCATAGTAGTATGACTACAGCAAATAAGCAAAAACATTTGTATATAGTTGGATTTCAATCCAATATCTGCTAATTATATAAAAACCATGGCATTTATTGGCAAGTACTTTTTGAGTTCGTTTCCAAATACACAGATGACTGTTCTCATTTATTAGCAACTGTTTGTAAAATTAAAAATGCTGGAAATTTGAAATAAAAACATTAAGTGTTGAAGAAACCCAGCAAGTCATACAGCATCTGTGGAGAGAAACAGAAATAACACTTCAAGTCCAATGTGACTCTGAAAGATAGTGACATTGAATTTGAAATATCTCTCTCTCCACAGAAGTTGCTGGATCTGCTGAATTTCTCCAGCATTTTCTGTTTTCTTTAGCGATGTTTGTATATCTTTTTACACACATGACAAATTATGGACTTTAAAGTATTAGTGCCATATGATAATGTGCATTTTTCCATCTGTTGGTTGGAATGATATGCTGTCTAATTCAGTTCCAAACTCTTCCCAACTGATTCTGCTGAGTAATGCTGTTGCCTTTGGTACCTCTTTCTTCTATTTGCATTAGCTGTGTCTGACAGGCAATCTTTTCATTTCCAAACTTCAGCATCAAGTTTCCTTTGTGTCCCCTTTCTGTCTTGTGCTGAAAGTTTTGTCTATTTGTCAATTAATGTGGCCTGTGAAACATTGTAATTCTCTTTTGGAACATTTAGAGTTATTAGTCCATGTATTCAATATGTTTCTGCTGAGATAAGTGGCTTCAGCTTTATGTCTAATATCTGATTACCAGATGTAGTGTAGATTGGGGTTCAGTGAATATCATTCAATCACAGAGTTTCAACTTCAACTTTGAGGAACTCACCTTTGGATTGTCACCTGATGTAATGTTATTCAGGTCTGCACAGTTCATACGTTCCATGAAGCATCTGTGATTATCTGGCAGTTCACATTCACTTGATGTTCTCATTCTGCTGTTTTCATTGCAATAGTTACAAACCATTTTCTTCTTTAAATTTGACATTGCCAATCTGCTGTAAACTGAACCATCTTATTTTTAGTCTGACATCTCTCTAGTTATCCATGTTTATTTTGTCTGGTGTATTGCCTAACATTTTTATTGCAAAATCATTTTTACCATCTTTATAAGATTGTTCATTTGCTTCCAGCGAAACACATTTATAAAAAATGGTTTAGCTTCTTGCAGTTAAAACACTTCTTCTATGCTGGACATGCTTTCTTTTGTCTTAAGTGATGACTGCCTCAATATTTGCAACTGGTCCTTCAATCTTAATTTTTCTATTGGTTTAAGTGGATGTACATTATTGTGCTTGAGAGGTTTGGGTTGCCTTCCCATATTGTAAATAAATATAACTGTTCTCCTATGTACATACTATAGCTGTTGATTTATAAGTTCATAGCTCCCGGACAGGTTTATGACTTCTTCAAGGGTCAGATTCCCTTCTTTTAGCAGTCATGCTGTCACTGTATGATGTTTTGCCTGAGATAATTCTATCTTTAATTCTAATCTTTTAGTTGTGAAAATTCACGGGTTTCTGTGAGCTGAATTAATATTGCTGCATACTGATCAATGGGTTTTTTGCCTTGGTCCCTAATATTGAAGGTGCACCATTTGTAAGTGATATTTACTTGGGTTCAAAGTGTGCGTTCAAACGTTTTAAGATCTCTGCTGTGTATTTTTTCTGCTCTTCAGTTGAAACAACTGTGATAACAGTGTAGCAACATGTAACTGTTCTGACTTACTGAACAAATCTATTATTATTTCATAATTCTACCATTGTTCATGGAAAAAAAAGTCTAGTTTGGCTTCATATCTACTGTCATTTCAACAGGAGTTGGTAGGGAAAAAGTTGCATCCATTTTCGTTTAACCAGTGCTTTAACTGAGACTGGTCTCTTTTATTTTCATTTTTCTTTTATGAGAGTGCACAAGTCTGACCATATCTGTGTTTCTCTGTTAGTAGCAGTTTTTTTTTACAACTCTGCAATGATCTGATAACATGTTTCATGTATACAATGCAGAACTGTGGTCAACCTGAGGTCTTTATTGAAGTGAACTTAAGATGTCTTCCTACAGTGTGTGTGCCTCATGGTAAAGGCCACATGACGACAACAGAATAGGAAAGGCATTTGCACATGATTGCATTTTAATCCAAGCAGAAATGAACAAAACATAATTACAAGAAAACTTGGTATACTAGTCCAATAACCATAATTTGCTTGCAGCACCACCTAGAGGATCTTGAAAAGAGAATGTGGAGCCACAGGAGTCACACCAAGGCCAAGCTTTCATGTTCAAACTGTGTGGATGGGTATGTTCAGTAGTGACTGATTCTCTGCTTCCACTGCTCAGAAGGTTTGCCAAAACACACTCCAATCAGGAGGGTAAGAGCTTCTCAGTGAATCACAGGGCTGAGTGCTGTGGTCCATCCCTACCTAAGCTGCTGGCCAAACAGACGTCAGAAGTCGATGGATCCAAGAGAACATTGTTGGAGCTCTGATCTCCAAAAGATCATGGAATATAGTCCATTGCTTTTCAGGTTTCATGGAGTTATGTTGAGTTGCAGGGCAGTGAGGTGTTGGAGGCTAACAGCAAGACGGTTAGCTTTCTTGGCTATCCTCTTGCTCCTCATCCCCAGCCCAATGTGTCCTATTTTAGGACAAATGGAGGAAACCCCCCAGCCCCAACTCAATATTGCCTTGGTTTTCCTGTCAGGAGATCAGCCACTTTTATCACAAGTTGGAAAAGGGTAGGTAACTGGACAATTTTTAACATATATGCCAACATAAGTGAAAACTTTCAATCACCTTTTCAAAATTTTGATAATTAATTTAATCTTATTTAAGTTCTCTCAATGTGTGCTAATTTTGCCCCAGTAAAGAGGTTCAATAATATCAAAAAGATCTTGAGTCAGAGGAGTGTTACTTCTTTAGCTGATAAGTATAGCCAAGGTTAACCCCGCATCTGTTACAGTGAGCAGGTTTTGTCTGGGTCATCCAGCAGTAACAGATTAGATTAATATTGTTTTCTTTGGTTTTCTGAATTCTGTTGGTGTTTTAAAGATTTCACCCTATGATTACATCCATTTTTTTGCATCAACAATTCTTAACAATGACTTAGTGTGTACAATGCAGAGGAGCTTCTTATCCCAATCTCTAAACCTTTGGTTGACAATGACTGGTAAAGTCAAATTCCAGCTACTGGTGCTTTGAGACTTCTATTCCAGGATGCAGTTTTTTGTGCAATAATTGAAATAGATATTATTCAACAGTTTACCTTTTTAGATTAACAATAAAGAAATGTAGAATCTCCAAATAATTAGATTTTAATTTGAATATACAATATAGTTTCTTGTTTAAATAAGTATACAAAATATTTCGTTCATTGGGTCAGGCCTAGATTTAGCTCTACACTGCCCTCTCCAGTCAATTATTAGAAAAACCATGTTCATATTCACCTTCTGTAACATGCTAATACTAATTTCAGCCCACGAATTTAGTGAAAAATAATTATAAAGGAAAAAGATACAATTTAGGTGCATTCTGTTTTAATTGAATTAATATTTTCATGACTGCAATGGCAAATTATAATAGCTCAATTTCAATAAGAAGCAGCTCGGAGATCGCAGCTGGGTTTATCTATTAACATCAAGGACAATTTTCCTTTGTTTAAAGTTCACCCCACATTGTTCAATCATTGCAATTTTATTTACAGAGGAAGCTGTTGTTAACTCATGCTATTTCTGAGCAAAAATGGATAGTCATGTTTGCTAGCTGAACAATCCACTCAATTTATAGTTAATTAATTTGTTTAATTAGTTTTGAAAGAGATGACAAGGCACTTTTTAAAATCTGAGAGTATCGTCTACACATTGTCTTCCAAAAAGTGTCAGGCAAAACATAGTACAAAGGCCATTAGATAATTTGAGTGGGAAAGACCATTCAGGCCACCTCTTTGCGCTCATTCAGAGATTCTAGATTGTCCTCATTGAATGCTGTAAAATTACTTCAGAACATTAGAATCTACCAAGCACTCTGAAATTTTATTGCACATTTGGGAAAGATAGTTCCTTAGACCTTAGCCCAAAAATGATCTTTTATCATTTAGGATCTTGCCTAATCATTTTGTTCACCTAAAAGTACAAGAAAGGCAGATGGGAACACCATCAGCATCTCTTCTGAGGCACACAGCATCCTGACTGGGAACTATATTGCTATTCCTTTCCCAGTGTATTGTGAGTGTACTTGACACCGTGCAATATGGGATCAAGGAGTCAGCTCACCACTATCACCTCAAGAGGGTTAGACCTTGCCTGAAATGCTCACACTCATGAACTTTTTTTTAAAATTGCTTTGATTGTGACAACACTATATCAGTTCTAACAGGTACAAAGAAGGTCCAGGGAGGAGTAAATAGTGTTTTTTTTAATATAAATTACAAAAGGTTTTGATAGAGTAAATAGTGAAAAGCTGTTGCCTCTCACTGGAGGATCAGGGCTGAAAGGTCACCAATTTAAAATTGTCACTAAAAGACTGAGGAAAGAGCTAAAGAGAAAGTAGTTTATGTACTAAGTAGTTAGATTGTGAAAGAGTTTGCCACAGGGAGTAGTTATGGAGGAAACCATTCCATCTTGTAAGAGAAGTGTAGATAAATGTTTGAAACAGGAAAATACAGAACCATGGGGACAGATAAAAACAATAGAATTAGTTTTTGATTGCTCTAGCAAGGAGTTGGTGTAGACACAATAGGCCAAATCGCCATTTTGTCCTATACACCACTATGATTTGATGACTGATTCCTCAAAGTTTGACCTCCAAAATAGTTGGCATTATTAACTAATTACTACTGAGACCACCCACCTCACTCCAAGATACATGCCATTGCTCTCAGTCTCCTGTGCTGCTGATGCTAAAATGAGATCGTCAGTTGTTCAGTCCTTCCTTCGTTTAACACACTGCCTTTATTGTCCAATCCAGGGGGCTGTTGTCATTTGCCTAACTCTCTATACCCCAGCCTGTTGGCCTATTAAGCTATTCCCTGACAATGACCAGACATGTAGCTTTTGACTGCAAGGCAGGGTTTAGGGGAAAGTTGAGAGTAGAAGTCTTTGATTCTCAAGATTTGGCTACAGATCAGGTGACATAGGGTTCATCGGATACCACTGTAGCAGGCAAGTTGATATTTTAGCAGAATTTGATGTGACTGGTTTGCTACTGCATTCTCTCACACAGTTAAGTGTCACTTGAAAGGGGTTGTGGAGAAGGTAGTCAACACTCAGCAGCAATGGTAAGAGTATTGTTGTTGGAAAGAGAGTGCTAGATCCTTTAAAATCTGTTTTATTCAAAGCATAGGAACAGGAGAAGGCCATTCAGCCCTTTCAGCTTGTCTTGCCATTCAATTAGGTTGTGACTGATCAACTACCTCAATGCCATCTTCCCACACTACCTTCATATCCCCGATTTGATTTGATTTATTACTGTCACATGTATTAACATGGAGTGAGAAGTGTTGTCTTCCATACTTTACAGGCAGATCATACTGTACAAGTACATCAGGGTCACAGAATGGAGTGCAGGATTCAATGTTACAGTTAGCATAAAGGTCAAGAGAGAGATCAGAATTAACATTGAAGAGGTCCATTTGAAAGTCTGATAACAGCAGGAAACAAGCTTTGCTTAAATCTGTTTATACATCTATACAAACTTTTATATCTTCTGCCCGATGGAAAAGGGTGGAACAGAGTGTAACTGGGGTGGGAGGAGTCTTTGATTACGTTGGTTGCTTTCATAATGCAGTGGGAAGTATAGACGAAGTCAGTGGATGGGAAGCTGGTTTCTGTGATGGACTGGGCTCTGTTCATGACTCTCTGTGCTTTCTTTCAGTCTTGGGAAGAGCAGTTGCCATACCACACTGTGATGCATCCAGATAGATTGCTTTCTATGATGCATCTATAAAAATTTGTAACCGATTTTATGAGTATGCCAAATTTCCTTATCCTCCAGAGGAAGTAGAGGCATGGCTGCGCTTTCTTGACTGGAGTGTCAACTTGTGTGGACCAGTACAGATTGTTGGTGATCATCACTCCCAGGAAATTAACGCTCTCAACCATCTCCACCTCAGCACCACTGATGCAGACAGGGGCATACCATCCACTCCGCTTGCTGAAGTCAATGACCAGCTCCTTCAAGGTTGATGGAGAGATTGTTGTCTTTACACAGTGGCATTGAGCACTCTGTCTTGTTCCTGTACTCCATCTTGTCATTCTTTGAGATCCAACCTGAACAATAGCATCGTCAGCAAACTTATAAATGAGCTTGGTGCAAAATGTGCCCACACAGTTGTGTGTGTATAAGGAGTATTGTAGGGGGCTGATTACGCAGCCTTGTGGGGCACCGGTGTTGAGGATTATCAGGGAGAGGGTATCATCACCCATCCTTACTGACTGCAGTCTGTTGGTCAGAATGTCAAGGATCCAGAAGCAGAATGGGGAAGTGGGGAGCAGAGACCTGGGTCCGAGAATTTAGAGATAGGTTATTTGGAATTATGTTGTTGAAGGCAGAGCGAAAGTCAATAAGTAGGAGGCTGGCTCGATTGTCTATCAACTTCTGTCTTGAGAAGATGCTCAAACAGTACACATTACCCAGTACGCTGCTGGAGAAATATACATTTTTCAATTAATCAACACCTTTTACTGCGGTAACCCTGATCCAACCTGAAGAACTGAACTTTCTTACCTTCTACTCCTTCTTCTGTAGGTTCAATTAATTTTAATAGCAGGGAGCTATTGAGGTAAGATAACCTCAGAGACACAGCAATATCTACCTTGTAACAAGCCAAAGCACATGTTTAATGTGGTCCCTTTGTTTATTATCCTTCCTTTTGATACTAGCTGCATCAATTTCCACAACAGTCTCGACATGTTGCAAATTATCAAACAGGCTCTAAGAATCCATATATCCAACATCATTGTGTTTTCTTTGTACACTGTGTTATCCTTATAGCACACAGGTAAAGTAAATTAGATTAGTCAAGCAAAATGTATTCTTTGCCAATTTATGCTATCCTTTTCTTTCCATGGGTTCACTATTTTCACTTTATGTTATAAATTGTTAACTCACAGTTGGGGTAAAAGTGATTGCCCTTGAATTTGCTGACTTATCGTTTTCTAAACAATGATACAGTTTTTGCCATACTTCATTTCTTTAGAATAATTCTTAGTAATAAATTATTTTGGAAAGCTATGATCATTGCCTCCATCACATCCTCCTTAAATTTCCTTTGAGGACTGGAATATATATTATCAAGCTGCTCTTTCTACTTCAGTCTAATTAACTGTTCTGATTATTTCCTTTTGCAAATTCATCTTCACATCCTCATAAAGTTCCTAAGTTCATAAGATATAGGAGCAGAATTAGGCCATTCAGCCCATCGAGTCTGCTCTGACATTCGGTCATGGCTGATATGCTTCTCACCTCCATGTTCCTGCCTTCTCCCCATAACCCTTCAACCCATTACCAATTAAAAATCTGTCAAACACCTCCTTAAACTTACTCACTGTCCCAGCATCCATCATACTTTGGGGAAGCAAATTCTACAGATTCACAACCCTTTGGGAGAAGTAGGTTCTCCTCAACTCTCTTTCAAATTTGCTACCACTTATCTGAAGACTAGGACCTCTCATCCTAGAATGTCCCACAGGAAGACGCATCTGCTCCATGTTTATTTTGTCCACACTCCTTATCATCTTGAATACCTTAATTTGGCCTCCCTTCTTTCTTCTAAGAAAGGCTTGATTTATATAGCACCCTCTGTGACCTCAGCATTTTACAGCCAATATCATACTTTCATAAGACTGCAGTCAGTTTAGGCACAATGAGATCCCAAAGACAGCAATGTGATAATGACTGGACAAACTATTATTTTAGTAATACCAGTTAATCGGCGAATGCAGGGTCATGATTTGGCAGGCGGGTGCTTGTCCCTAGATAGTGTCCCTGCCTCTGAGTCAGGAGGCCTAGCTTCAAGTCCTTCCTGTTCCAGAAATGTCACGCAACATGTCTGAACAGGTTGATGTAAAAAAAATTGGCCAGGGCAAGAGGAAAAATATATTTTTACCTTTTATCATTGGATCTTTTCCAAGAATGTAGATGGGGTTTTGCTTTAAATTTCTACCCAAAGATAAACTTATTATTATTTTTATGTGTCTCTCTAAGAACAAATATAACAAATGTATTGAACTTCTCATTTGTTTAGTTGCTCTGGTACAATGTGACACCGTTTACAGTAAACATGCATATGGAAGTGAGTAACTGAGAAAGAAGTAAGGAGAGACTAACAGGAATAGATAAGGTAGAAAGGTTGTTGTGGTTCTGTTCGCCAAGCTGGGAATTTGTGTTGCAAATGTTTCATCCCCTGTCTAGGTGACATCCTCAGTGCTTGGGAGCCTCCTGTGAAGCGCTTCTGTGATGTTTCCTCCAGCATTTGTAGTGGTTTGTTTCTGCCGCTTCCGGGGACAGAACGTTTGCAACACAAATTCCCAGCTCGGCGAACAGAACCACAACAACGAGCACCCGAGCTACAAATCTTTGCACAAACTTTGAACACCTACGGGTAGAAAGTTTAGCAGAGAAAGCAGAGAAAGGGAGCAATCTTTCACAGTATTTCTAAGTATTAAACATCCTCTAGGTTGGCCTGACTGGGTCTCGAGCTGAAAAAATGACTCTAGTTTGTGTTTAACGTTATATACCACCTTGGTAAAGGAGTTGAATTCAGCTCTATAAGCTGTCACTCGGAGGCTCATTAAACAGCTGATTGCTACATAAAAAGCCTATTAGGACTCATTACAGAGGCTGCATGGCTTAAGTGACTAATATCACAATTAACACACTTTCCTAACACTGATCAGTTGATTGGGAGCAAACACAGTGTTGATGTTGATTTCAAGAGCCATCTAATGGGATGCTTACCATTTCAGGAAGTAGTGATGAAGATCTCTGGAACCAGTTGGAGATTTTCTAGAACACCTCATCCAGATCTGACCAAACATTTCAGCAATACTTATTCTGGAAATTGTCTGATTACTTAAAAAGAATAGATGCGCCCATTACATAAGTAGGAGAAAAGGAACGACTGGTTGCGACACCCTGCCAGATGCTCCCCCTCCTTTATCTGGATGAAGAATGGGAGGAAGACAGGAATCCAGACCGAGCAGCACTAAAGGCTTCAGGAAAGAGAGTCGGTGAGAGGGTATAGGGTGAAATGATCTTCTTGCCTCTTGAAAGTCAAGGGCCTTCCTCTTATTCTGGTTACATGCAAGACTCTGTGTCTCTTCTCACTCTGACTGAGCCATCCTGAAAGTGTGAACCATGTTCCAGACTGAGCACTGCATATAAATGGATGTGAATAGAAAGAGCCAACATGTGCTGCTCCATGAAATTGTACTGAAATTCTACTGTAATTAGTATTCGAACGCTAAGTCGCCAGGTTCTTCATTCAACACCTCTAGGTGGGCTAACGTTATGATAACCAGCAAACTTTGTCAAAATTACCTGCTTGAAATCAGACTGTGAGACTCAGATGTAATAGAAGGCTTTTTTTCAGGATAAGAAGTTATTTTGACACTCAGAAGGATGCAGTCTCTCAGTCAAATGCAAATGAGTTTGTTTTTTTTCAGAAAGTAATATTTTAGGATACAGTTCATGACACGTTTGAGATATGATGTAACCAAAATATATTAGACAGGAAAAATGATTGTTTTACACCAATGGTTCTCAGGGTTCTATAACACTGTGATTTTTCTCATACCAGGGTAAGTTGTAGACTAATCGATGGAGATTAATAGTTATGATTTCTCAACAAATTCATCATCATTATATCATGCAACAATGAGAATGGTAAATGAGAAACTAGGTGGACCACTGTAATCTTTAATCTAGCAAAGTGAAAAATCACACACCCCCAGGTTAAGTTCAACAGGTTTATTTGGAAGCACTAGCTTTTGGAACACCGCTCCTTCATCAGGTAGCTGTGGTGCAGGATCATAAGACATAGAATTAATAGCAAAATATCACAGTGTCGTGCAATTGAAACAATATATTGAACAAACCTTGACTGCTGTTAAGTCTTTCATCTTTTAGAATGGGTTGCAGGTTTTAGTTCATTAATATGTAAATCCCAGAACTTCTTTCAAGTCACATTCTTGAGATAACTCAAGGTTTTATGAAAAAAAGATGACATCTCAGTTCAGACAATGCATTATAGGTGTGGGATAAGACCCGCACCTCTTAATTCATACCTTCTTTTCCTAAAGGACATTAGTGAACCAGTTGGAATTTTATGACAAGCTGACTGCTACAAGATCACTTCTTTTGGTGTCAGCTTTTTTACAAGATTATTTTGGCATCTCATTGACACTAGTGCATCCTCAGTGAAATATATCTCTTCCTGTTTCTTCAGTTTTGAGGTTGGGTTAGAGAGTAACATGAATAAGCACAACACTAATCCAATCAATTCTGTTGTTCTATTCTAGGTGATAATGGGGAAAAAGTAACTGGCACAGGGAATGGTTATAGTCATGATGATGTCTCTCCACATACAACACAATCAAACCTTCTGCAGTATTTTCTCACAGTGGTTACATCTGGTAAAGGTATGTAAGACATTAGTTAATACTTTCTCACTGACAATTTTTCCCATTCACTGAGATTTCTCATATTAAAGCCTCACCCCACTCCTCCTGTCTCTCCCTTTCCTCCAAAAGACATTCAATGACTTTTTTTAAGTGGAAAAAGGTTCTCATTTAATGGAAAGCTGATCCATTTAAGACAAATAGGTTGATAAATTCCAGGTTATCATTATTGCTGAGTCCAGTATAACCTTTATAATTTATAGGGGATTAAACAATATTTCTTTGGTGCAATATTGAAAGTAGCTTATTTAGATTTTGTACATGTACCGCCACTTGAAAGCATTGTTATAGCCTACGAATCTAATAACTTTTGGGTAGAATTTATGGTTTATATTTGACATTTTTCTTTGTTTATTTCTGTTAAATTTGGACTGAATGAGTGATTAAATGAAGCATGATACAAAAATTTTCTAACTGAATACTTTTAAGCTAGATTTTACAGAAATGTTGATCCAAACGTAATATTCATCCAAGCATAACATTACTTGGCAAAACAGTTATGCCTTTATCAAAAATTAGCTTGGCATAAATGAGAATTTATTTACCCACCATAACTGCTGAGAAGTAAAAACTATAATGCCATTACCATGGTTCCAAATCTGTGTTTTTTCTACCAAAAAACCCTTTCTAAAGTGGATGCATCTCATGAATTAAACATAAGTAAGTTGATAAAGCTACATTCCTCCCTATAAATATTTATACTGCAAAACAGTGATGTGAAAAAAGGGGAATGGCCCTTTAACTTTCTAGTGGCATTGCTGGGCATTTCTTCCCAGCACAGAATAAAAGATGATAGCTCAGGCATCTGTTTACACCCAGAATCCACATTATAATATAATTTGTATACCCCGCAGGCACTACTCCATGCCACTGCACAAATGAATATTAAATTACATCCTTATGCACCAATGAACATTCGGCAGATGCAACGAGCAGAATAACACTAGCTGCAAGACAATATTAAACATGGGCCACTGTATAAATAGAATGCATGACACAGAATCATTGGTAATGAAAAATAAACCACTTGTGACATCAAGCAACATAACTCACGAGTGTCTCTATGCCTCACTATCATTATGTTCATTTCTTAAAGATATTACTTTTCATTGCAGCCCTCATGTCCTGTATATTGAATAGGATGATAGATTATCTGTGTAATCAATTATCTATTTTAATTTTGGGTGTGTTTAGGCAACAAAATATTCTGATTTACATATAGATTGATTGAAATAGTAATTGCCATTATGTGACCGACAATGAAAAACTGGAATCTCATTCTTAATTTTATGTTTCACCAAATAGTTTATACTTGATAAAGGGATTTTGAGCATTAATATTAGAAATGTTACTTTGGTGTTCCCCACTTTACTGTTGCATTATTTTTGTTGCTAAAATTAGTGAATTGAGTTATACTCAATGGATGCCATTATTTTCATATAATGTCTGATTATTATTATCTTGCTGAATTCCATTTTGACACTTGTAATTCAGAAGTCACACATATTCTGGAAGTGCTAACATTTCTGTGAGAAAGGTGATTGTGGAGTGGCAGAGATATTTATCTTTTATGTATACAGGATTCTTCTGGAAAACATGCTTTAAAGATTTGTGTTGACTTTTTAATTTCCATAATCTTTGTTTTTCTCTGAGATCATATTCTTATCTGTTGTACTTTTGCAGCTTGCAACTAATATTGCAGTTCCCCACTCTTAGTTGAAAGCTATAGAAGCCTCTTAGCTGGTAAAAGGAGTGCCAGTGGTTGTGGCGCAATATGTGTGAAAATTCAGACATTGGAATAGGTTAAGATTAAAGGGATTTATTGAAGGGCCAACATTGATTGCTCATGACACAAAGAAACATAAAACATAACACCTCAAAATAAAAGTTATTGAGAACAAATATGATCCTTTAAGAATTAACCTTTTGATTACAGTGTATATTCCCTCTATAGTTTTCTTACACCTTGTTCACATTGCCTAAATTATCACATATACACATAACCAGAGAAAGATGTAAGATCATAAAAGAAAAATTTCGGATCCATATATAGAACATCTGCAAATCAGGAAATTGTTTGAAGAAAAGAACTATAAAAATTGCACTGCATTAATTTTAATAGAACGTTCAACCATAAGTGCTCTTCAGTCCTCAAACCACAGTGTTATGTCATGACAAAAATTCAATTTTCTTTTCTTTCAGTTTCTGTGGACAGCATAAATTTCTTGTCCATTGTTAACTGCAGAAATGAAACATCACACTAACTAAAGTTTTATTAATTTGCAAAGTCAATCACTAAACATGAGCTCCTTATTCTGAGTGTCTGCAGACAAAAAAAAATGATTTCATAACTGAACTATCTGGTGTAACACATCAGGCGAGGAATATTTCCATTATTAAATTGCAGAGACCAAACAAAGCAATGTTTTGAATATTACTTTATCAGTGGAGTGGGAGAAATGCCATTTTTACCCTGGGGTGTAGAAATACTACTTGACTACTTGAACAGTCAATATAAAAGTCAAATTCATTATAAATTCGTAAGTTTTCTTCAGAGAAAGAAGAAAAAAAAAACTGTCTCCAGTACATCAATATCACCTCTTAAATCCTTATCAGATCTGGACTGTACAGTAGAGTAATTCAATCTTTTTTTACGTTTAATACGGTCAGGAAGTGAGAATGAAAACAGCCTCTTGTAATGTGATGGAAAAATAGGATGCAATCATTTTGAAGGAGCTGAAGAAAGCAGTCATCTAACAGAGTCTGTCACCATGGAAACAAAATATAGGGGACAATGTACATCTAACATGTGACATTTTACCTGAGAAATTGCTTTTTTTGAAATTATATACCTATAAAAAAACGGAGATGCAAAAGAAATGCTCTGTTACAGACACTATAAATTGTCATATACTATAGGTCAATATGATGTTGCTGACAGTGCCATCAAGAGAGAAATGTGAACTGTATCCCTATAGTACTTTAGCCTTACTGCAAGACACATTTATAAATTGATTCTTATGGGAAAAAGCATTCCTTTTGTTCACCTTCAGAATCTGTGTTTTAAAACTGTCAAAAAAACCAATCATTTTTTAAAGCACCCAAACGATCCCATCTCCTAAACTTCAGAGATTTAAGATAGGATTAAAGGAAGTATTAAATATTTTGCATGCCAAACCTTTTAGAGAATTCAGGAAATTTCAAGGAAATGAAAACATAATAAAAGTTAACCTACGTCCTTCACCCTAGATTTTTGTCCAATTTCTCATTTTCTAATGACTGCAAATGCATTCTGTTTTCACATCATCTTCATGTATGATGATTGCATGACCAACTGTGCAATGCTCTTTCACTATGGGGTATCACAACAGACACCATTTCAGTTGGTGTTTCCACATAAACAGACATTACGGCTGAGATCACTGGATAAAGATCAAGAACAATCATTCTGCGTGATTTTTGAAGACTTCCTTCAGGCCCAGCTACAATGCCCTTCCTGGTAAGATAGTCTGCTGACTATCATGAAGAAAGGACAAGGTATCAGAGGCAGAACAATGTCCTTGGAATCAATACATAGCAAAAGAAAAATCAAAGCGGAGGGAAGAGACAAGGAATTAATGTCTGCAAGGAAAATAAAATTGTGATACTACAAATTGAGAATTGAAAAATATTCTTCCCTCAGAATATCCAGGCTGATTCATTCATTGGATCAAACGTTGCTGGCCCCTTTAATTAATTGTTAAGCCCTTCCTGCCCTCCACCCTGACCTATGTGAAATTTTACAGTAGGAAAGGGAGATGTGTGGTCTACTCTTCACAGCCTTTGAATATTCATAAGTGAACAACCAAGGGCTACATCATGAACTCTTGTATTTTACCCACCTCAGGAGTAGGTCCACACCATGTGGCAAGCTTTAGTTGCATGGGGTTAGTGTTGGGGAAGATTGGTCATCTCCTTTGTAGGTCCACTGAGAACCTTTGACCTCAAATTTAACTGGGTTCCTCAGTATGGTCAGACAGCCTATACTCTCAACAATGACCACTACCCCTGCCCTGCATTTCTGGGACTACAGAACAGTTGACCTTTCAACTGGATGACAGCTCTCTAAGGTAGGACTTTCTCCAGAGGGAGCCACAGAATATTGCTCTCAGCATTAAGTTGCTACAGTGCAGCCTTTGGGGTCTTGGACAGCCTCGTCACATGGTTGATGTTTCACCCAAGGGCTGGAAACTATGGCCCAGCACAAAATTCACTCCATTGAAAGATTTAGAATCCATGCATCTCAATAGGTAATACTCATCCCAAATGAGGTGCCTATTAAACTGAAGTGGCATATATGAAATATTGAGGGATTTATCTGCACTGCCATTTCACAAAATAATTATAGAAGAGCATTGGGAGTAGTTGGAATGAGTTTGGCCAATTGTGACTTCCTTAAGTAGAGGAATAGATGCGAAGATAATAATTCATCGAATCATGTCTTTGAAATGTATAGTCTCTTTGAATAGAAATCTATTGCTACCCAGCAGAGGGGCTGCAAAGTACATGAGATAATAGAAACAAAACAAACATTTGGAGAACAAAACAGATTTTTTGTTTATTAGATGATAAAAATACCAACAATGCTGACATAGACTATGGGAGAATCTTTAAGCATTTTTTTGTTTTTATTCCAATATTTAGAGATTATATAATTTGCTTGTGAAATAAATAAACGGGAGGAATCTGTCTCAGGAAATGACCAAACTAAATGCGTCATTGACTAAGCCATTGTTGACATGCTCAAAAAGACTTAGGAAACTGGACAGGTCTGGAGTTGTACTTTAGTGCTCACCAATGTAAATATCCAGATTAACTGTGGTGATCTGCTGTATTCTGCCTAACAAAGCTCACAAGACAACAAGGGCTGTTATAATGGAGATTATAGGGGATCTTAATAGGAGATGTTATGATGGGGACAGAAAATGTGGCAGACCAATTCCATATATATTTCAGTTCTGACTTCACAAAGGTGAGCAAAAATACTGTCTCAAAAACATCAGGGAACTTGAGGTCTAGTGGGAAGGAAGAACCAAAGGAAATCAGTATCATTAGGGAAATTGTTTGGGAAAGTTGATGGGATTAATGGCCAATAAATTCCCAGAGCCCAAATATCTACATTCCAGAATACTTAAGAAAGAGGCCCTGAGAATAGTGGATGCATTGAGGGTCATCTTTCATAATTCTACAGTCTCTGGAATGGTTCCTATGGAATAGAGTTTGGCTAGTTAACCTCATTATTTAAAAAGGGAGGTAGAGAGAAAACCAAAAGTTACAGTCTGGTTAGCCTGACATTGGTATTGGGGAAAATGCTCGAGTCCAATATAAAAAAAATTAATATCAGAGTACCTGGAGACAATGGCAGGATCAGATAGAGTCAGCATACATTGAGAAAAAGAAAATCATGCTTGATAAATCTACTGTAATTTTGAGAGGATGTAACTAATAGAATTGATATTGGGAAGCTAGCGGTTATCATTTAGTTGGGATTTTGAAATAGTCCCTCATAAGAGATAGCATGTAAAATCAAAGCACATGGGACTGGAGATAGTGTACAAACATGGATAGAGAACTAGCAGGCATTCAGGAAACAAAGAGTAGGAATAAATGGGTTGTTTTCTGGGTGGTAGCCAATGACTAGTGGGGCACTGCAGGGATCAATAATTGGAGCCCAGTTATCCACCACATGCAGTAACGATTTAGATGAGGAAACTAAACATGGTATCTCTAAGTTGGGACACAGTATAATGCTGGATGGGAGGATAAACTGTGAGGAAGATGCAGAGATGTTTCAGTGTGACTTGGATAAGTTGAATGAGTGGCAGATATGTATAATGTGGATAAATGCGACGTTATACACTTTGGGAGTGAAATCAGGAGGGCAGATTATTATCTGAATGGTAATAATCTGAATGAAGACCATAACTGGAGTGTAATGTGAAATTTTGGTCTCCTTATCTGAGGAAGGATGTTCTGGCTATGGATAGAGTGCAAAGAATGCTTATCAGACTGATTCTTGAGATGGCAAGAGCAATCTATAAAGAGAGACTTAATCAGATTCATTAGAGTTTAAAAGAATGAGGAGGGAATTTATAGGAACATATACAATTTTAAAAGGACACAACATTGTAAATGCAGGAAGTATGTTTCCAATGACTGGTGAGTCCAAAAACAAGGGCTGCAGTCTAAGGATATGGGATAGACTACATAGGACTGAGATGAGGAGAAATTTCTTCACCCAGACATGGTGGGTGTGTGGAACTTTCTGTCACAGATTGCAGTGGAGGCCAAAATATTAGATGTTTTTAAGAAGAACTTAGATATAGTCCTTAGGCCTAAAGGCATCAAAGGTATGGGCAGAAATTGGGAACAGGGTATAGAGTTGGATGATCAAACTATATCATACTGAATGGTGAAGCAGACTCAAATGGTCAGTGGGCCAATTTGTGCTTCTATTTTATGTTTCTATGTTCATATTTAAGTAAGGGAGGAATAAGCTGTTCAACTCTCTTTATCTGATGATGCCAATGGATTTGGAAGAGGAGGAATATAAGCAGGGAAGCAAAAAGCGAAGGATCTAAATGGGTTACTAATCCCAGTTCAACTGATTATGTTGTTGCTCATCATTTTTAGGAGATGTCATAAGCTGACAAGCAGAGGTTCTGTTCGCCGAGCTGGAAGTTTTTGTTGTAAACGTTTCGTCCCCTGGCTAGGAGACATCATCGGTGCTGTGGAGCCTCCTGTGAAGCGCTTCTTTGATGTTTCTTCCAGCATTTATAGTGGTCTGTCCTTGCCGCTTCCGGGTGTCAGTTTCAGCTGTCCGCTGTAGTGATTGGTATATTGGGTATATACCAATATACCAATCACTACAGCGGACAGCTGAAACTGACACCCGGAAGCGGCAAGGACAGACCACTATAAATGCTGGAAGAAACATCAAAGAAGCGCTTCGCAGGAGGCTCCACAGCACCGATGATGTCTCCTAGCCAGGGGACGAAACGTTTGCAACAAAAACTTCCAGCTCGGCGAACAGAGCCACTACAACAAGCACCCGAGCTACAAATCTTCGCACAAACTCTGACAAGCAGAGTTAGTGGCCCATACTGAAACAAAACCATCATCATCTCCACACTTTCATCCCAAACACTCACCTTTACTGCAGACCTAGAAACATTGAAACATTATGACATAGCAAGAGAACATTCAGGCCACCTTGTCTGTGCCAGATTAAAAAAAGAGCTACCCATACTAATTCCATTTTATCTGGTTTGTTTTGTAATTTTCCCCTTGGGTTATTTCCTGAAAGATGCTATGCAAATATAAGATGTTGTTGTTTTTAGCTGTTGAGAACTAGCCCTGTATGTTACAATAGTTGCAATAGATAAGCAAAGAATTTTTTTTAACTGATAAATAGCTCAGCCAACTTTGCAAGCCATGAGTTCTGGACCCTCATCTCAAGCTTATCAACTCCTCTACAAACTTCCTTCCTGTTCCTTTAAATGTATGCCCCTACTAATTGGCCTTGCCATTCTATCTACACCCCTGTAATTTAATACACCTCAATTAAATCACAACTCTGCCTCCTCAATTACAAAATGGGCAGCACAGTGGCTTAGTGGTTAGCACTGCTGCCTTACAGCACCAGGGACCTGGGTTTGATTCCAGCCTCAGGCTCCTGTCTGTGTGGCATTTACCCATTCTCACCGTGTCTGTGTGGGTTTTCTCCCACAATCAAGGGATGTGTCAGTTAGGTGCATAGATCAGAGGTAAATATAAGATAATGGGTCTGGGTGGACGACTGTTCAGAGGATCGGTGTGAACTTGTTGGACCAAAGGGCCTGTTTCCATGCTACAGGAATTCTATGATTCCCACATTTTCTGAGCAAAATGCTCATAAATCTCCTCTGCATCCTCTTTAGTGCAATTACTTCCTTCCTGCAGTGCCATAACTAGAAATGTGCACTGTATTTTAGATGTGATTTAATCAGTGCATTTTATCTCCCTGCTGACACTTTCCACTTTCCCTTGAAACACATGAGCTTTTTGCTGAACAGTCTTCCAGTTTGGACCTTGTCAAATATCTTGTTAAAATCCATCTAGACTTCTTCCATCAACACCCTCTTGTTAGCCTAACAAAAAAATTAACAAAATTAGTTCTTCCCATAAGAAAGCTTTTCTAACTAGCTTTGATCAATTTGTGTCTTTCTAAATGATGTTTACGCAGATACATGGGAACACAAGTGCTTGCAAGTTCCCCCTCATGCCAGTCCCCATCCTGATTTGGATGTGCATCACCGTTCATTCAATGTCACTAGGTCAAAATCTTGGAACTCCCTCCCAAACAGCACTGTGAGCATCCCTGATGGTGACACATGGACTGCAATGGTTCAGGGAACAGCTCACCACCTCCTTCATTGGATCATAGAATCATCTAATCATAGAGATTTACAGCATGCAAACAGGCCATTTATGGTCACTTAAGCAGGCATTGGATAGGCATATGGAAGTTATTGGGCTAGTGTAGGTTAGGTAGGATTTGGTCGGCGCAACATCGAGGGCCGAAGGGCCTGTACTGCGCTGTGTTTTTCTATGTTCTATGTAGGCCCTTCAGCCCAACTTGTTTATGCCAACCAGTTTTCACAATTAAACAAGTCCCATTTATCTGCATTTGGTCCAAATCCCTCCATACCTATCCCATCCATATACCTGTCCAAATGTTGCATAAATAACAAAATTGTACTCGCCTCCACCATTACCTCTGGCAGCCCATTTCTTAAGAACAGTTAAAGGATCAGCAATGAATGATGCCCAGCCAGTGAATCCCATGTTTCATTAATGAATTTTTAAAAAATTAATTTCCTTTAGAATGTCTTCCAAGAATTTCCTCACCATTGAGGGTGCACTTGCATTTTTATGAACTTTATCATTTCTTCCCTTATTAAACATCAGTTATGGTTTTAGCATCCACAAGCCAAAGGATTGAATGATGGTCAGAGGTTGCACAATTTCTTTCCTCATTTCTCGTAGCAACCTGAGCTACATTTAATCCCTGTTGGTAATGTAACTACTTTCAAAACTGTTAACGACATTAATAATTCCTCACTGACTAAGTGGAATCTTCCCAAGCGCACAGAGATGGCTTTGGAGGTGATGTCAGTGGAATATTGTAAAAGTTGTGCATCAAGCATCATCTTCTCCCTGTGTTCCCAACTCCAAGTACGCTTGCCAGGGCTGGTCTGTACTCAGCAGCAGCTAGCCTCCAAATAGTACAAAGTATCTAATTAGGACCAAGTACAAACTACGTGGTTTAGCCAAGAGAAGTGCAGGATTACAGGGATAGGGTCGGAGGTGGGTCTGGGTGGGATGCTCCTTGGAGGGTCAATTGGACTTGATGGGCCAATTGGCCTGCTTCCACACTGTAGGGATTCTATGATTCTGAGTAAGTGTCTACAGATGTAGATGCCATTGAGATTTTCCCAGAATCAGACTGCTCCCTGGGAGGCTTACAGTAACATGGAGGCAGCCTTGAGGTGACAGGTCAGGGGTCAGAAACCTTTTGTCTCATTGAACCCATTAATGAGTCATGTGAATGCAGAGGCTGCAGTGTGGGCCGTGACTGTTCTTATGGAGAAGTTTCTGAGCAGGTTTCCAAGGCCATCTCTGATTTTAGACACACTAATGATTTCCCACTTGGGTCAGCACTGTTAATGTCTCCTGGTGTGGATGCCAGTTCTACAGTCTGGCTGGGGAACCTCACCTCCATTCTCAGTTGGACTTTGAACAGACGTGTCTGTTCTTTGGCTACCTTCTAAAAGAGTTTGCCTGTCAGCACATATCTGAACAATGTGAAGTCTGAATTATCGTAAGATTCAAAAGGCATACATTCCTACCCACTATCCTTATCCAGTCTAATATTTCATAAGTGCTCCTCAATAGAATGGCCACATTCTGGCCTGAATCTTAACCAGCACTGTGACTGTCATCTGTGTTTGGGTCTGAAAAAATTTGAGAATTTTCATCTTCAAAGTAATTGATAATTTGACTGTGGGGCCTGGCATAATTTAGAGAAAGGTTGGTTATTTAAATATAATTTCTATTCAGTCATTATTTTGTCTGTTATAGTATTCCAAAGAAGTTCAGTGCAAGCATGAGAAAGAGTGTCACATCTTCTGATTATATATTGCAGCGTGTGTGGCTTTCCGTTAACAGCCTTCAACTTTAAGGACTCCATGTATTGTGCGTACACAGTGTTGTGACTCTGCTTGCCAGTTAGTCCTCTTTAGTCTGCAAATTAGACACATAGAAATGAGTTGTTTTGCTATACTGTCTGCTTCACAACTTAAAATATATTTTACTGTTTTAAATAAAATAGTTTAGAGTTAATTAATCCCTGATGAGCAATTGATCATTAAACCATTATTGTGAACATGTCAGACACCATACAATTGTCTGTATTCTAACAGAGTTCAATAATTTCACACCATGAAAGCTTTTAACATATTTTGCTTTTTGTTTTGCTTTGCCAAATATTGGTTTAAACCTGTTTTATCATGTTTTTTTCTGGCAATTACATTCATTGGACAAATGTTTTGCTTCTTTATTATATCTATTACCATTTAATTCCCTTTTGTTCCATAGCATCTTTGTCATTTAATCTCTCCACCATTTGCCCTATCCCAGAACTTCCCTTTTGCTTTTCATCCTCCCTTTCCTTCTTTTCAATTACATAAATCTATTTCTACAGTCCTTCAGTCCTGAAGAATCACCAGATTCAAATCAAAACATTAACTTTGTTTCTCCACAGACTACCAAAACTATTGAGTTTTTCCAGCACCTTTCATTTTTATTTCAGATTTCCAGCATCCATGGTATTTTGCTTTTTTTTTACTGTTCTTTCTCATCTTGGGCTTGCTATTGTCTAAAATGTTCTTCTGAATACATTTTAAGAACTCTGCATCATTTGTACCTTTTAAAATGATCTTTTCCCATTTAATTGTAAGGTTAGTTGAAATCCCTTATCATTAGTAGTCATTTTGTATGGGTTGACAGTTTGTCATCATATTTGTTCTTGTAACTCCATCAGCCTATTACGGTCTACAGAATATTCCCAGCAGTATGATTGCTTATGTCTCTGTTAGACCTATTGGCCACATCTATTGCTGTTATTAACATATCAATCATCCTCACAGCTGTGGTGGTTAATTAACCAATATTATAAACTACTCACCCTTCCAACCCCCTCACCAACCAATTTTTTATTCTCCACTTTATCCAGCCTCCAAACCATGTAATTCAGGATGTTCATATAGAAGATGCCCTTCGACCCATCGAGCCCGCACTGTCCAATGTACATTCAATCCACAGTGCTCCCACTTTCCAGCTCTTGGCCCACAGTTTTGAATATTATGACAGTTCAAACATTCACTCAAACACTTTTTAAAGCCTGTAAGGTTTCTTGGCTGAACTATCCTCTCAAGCAGCGTATTTTAGATTCCCACCAATCTCTGGGCAAGAAAAGTTTGCCTCAAGTCCCCTTTTAACCTCCTGCCTTTCACCTTAAAATTATATCTCCATTTTATTGACACTTCAACTAAGGGGATTAGCTGCTTCTATCCTCCCTGACCATTTCCCTCATAATCTTATACAGCTCAATAAGATCACCTCTCAGCCTTCTTTGCTCGCAAGAAAACAACCCGAGCATTTCCAATCTCTCTCCTTAACATAAAGTGCTCCATCCAAGGCAACATCCCGGTGAATCTCCTTGCAGTCACATCCTTCCTGTAGTGTGGTCACCAGGACTGCACACAACAGATTTATGAAATATTAGATTGAATAAGGATAGTGGGTAGGATCTTATGCCTTTTGTATCTTCAGATAATTCAGACCTCATATTGTTCAGATATGTGCTGACAGGTGCAGTCTTTTGGAAGGCAGCCAAGAAAACACACCACTCTTCAAAGTCCAATTGAGGGAGGAGGTGAGGTTCCCCAGCCAGAGGGTCCAAAACACCGTATAGCTGGCATCCACACCAGGAGACTTGAGCACCACTGAACTAAGTGATGTAAATGTATAGCTCCAACATAACCTCCTTGTTCTTATAATCTATGCCATGACTGATAAAGGCAAGTGTCCTATTTGCAGTTTTAACTCCCCTATTAACCTGTCCTGCCACCTTCAGGGATCAGTGGACAAGCACCCTAAGATCCCACTGTACCTCTGACCTTCCTGACATCCATTAAGTATTCCCTTGTCTTGTTCCTCCTTCCAAAATGTATCACCATGTAATTATCAGAGTTAAATTCCATCTTGCACTTATCTGCCCATCTGTCTAGATCCTCCTGTAGCCTAAGACCTTTTTCCTCGCTGTTAACTATCAGCCAATCTTTGTGCTTACTGATTATCACTCCACATTCTCTTCCATATCGTTTATATATACTGGGTGGCACAGTGGCACAGTAGTTAGCATTGTTGCCTCACAGTGCCAGAGACCAGGGTTCAATTCCCACCTCAGTCAACTGACTGTGTGGAGTTCGCACATTCTCCCCGTGTCCATGTGGGTTTCCTCCCACAGTCCAAAAATGTACAGGTTAGGTGAATTGGCCATGTTAAATTGCCTGTATTGTTAAGTGTAGGGGAATGGGTCTGGGTGGGTTGCGCTTCGGTGGGTTGGTGTGGACTTGTTGGGCCGAAGGGCCTGTTTTCACACTGTAAGTAATCTAATCTTCATAGTAGTAAACCTCCAGTCATACAAACAGCTTACTACTCTAAAATTCTCTCGAACCTCTAAACTGGTTTTGGATCCAACTTGTCAAATTACTCTGGATCCCATGTAATTTAACATTTTTTGTCAGTGTTACCAAAGCTTTGCTGAAATCCATAAAAACAACATCACCTGCATTACCTCATCTACACACCTGGTCACTTCCTTAAAAGATCCAATCAGATTTATTAGACAATACTTCCTCTGTCAAAATCATGCTGGCTACCCTGACGAAGCCTGTCCAAATGGAGGTAACATTTTTCCCTCAGATTTTGGCTAGCACATTAGCTTAGTAGTTAGCAGTGCTGCCTTACAGTACAAGGGACCTGGGTTCGATTCTCACCCTCAGGTACAATGTACAAAGTCTGTGTGAGATTTGTACATTCTCCCTGTATCTGTGTAGGTTTCTTCCAGGTGTTCCAGTTTCCTCTCACAGCCCTAAGATGTGCAGGTTGCTGGATTGGCCATGGAGCTTGTGTGGGATGCTCCTCAAAGGATCACTATGGGCTGAATGGCCTGCCTCCACACTTTCGGGATTCTATGGATCAAAATGTTCTCCAACAGTTTCCCTACCACTGATGTGAGATTCACTGGTTCTACAATTCCCTGATTTATCTTGATTTGGAGATGCTGATGTTGGACTGGGGTGTACAAAGTTAAAGATCACACAACACCAGGCTATAGTCCAACAGGTTTAATTGGAAGCACACTAGCTTTCGGAGTGTTGCTCCTTCACCATCACCTGATGAAGGAGCAACGCTCCAAAAGCTAGTGTGCTTCCAATTAAACCTGTTGGACTATAACCTGGTGTTGTGTGATTTTTAACTTTGATTTATCTTGACCACCTGTCTTGAAAAATGGGATGATATTAGTTGTCCATCAATCTTCTAGCACTTCTGCATATGGTCAGAGAGGAATTAAAAACTTGCATAAGAACCCCTGTAATTATATTCTTGTCTCTGACACCAGCCTTGAAAATAGCTCACCTAGACTTATGGATTTGCGTCCTCTAAACCCCCACACAATGACTCCCCCAACTAAAGTTAGGGAAGCTGAAATCCCCGAATATAACACTTATATACCTCAGTGAACTAACTACCTGTCTGCTCCTCCATTGCCTCTTGAGTGTTTGAGAGCCTATAATACCTTCCTAGCAATGTTACTGCCCTCCTTTCTCCTTCAACTCTACGCACAACACTTCATTTGAAGGCCATTCTAAGCTATCATCCCTCCTTACTGCAGTAACTGATCTTTTAGTTCATAATGCAACATAATTTCCTCTTTACACCATCCTTTGTCCTGCCTGAGGATCCTATAGAGTCATATTGAAGTACAGCATGGAAACAGACCTTTCGGTCTAACTCGTCCATGCTGACTAGATATCCTAACCTAATCTCGACCGATTTACCAGCACTTGACCCATATCCTTCTAGACACTTTCTATTCATATACCCATCCAGATGCCTTTTCAATACTGCAATTGTACTAACCTCCACCACTTCCTCTGGCAGATCATTCCATACATGTACCACCATCTGTGTGAAAACATTGCCCCCTAGGTCCCTTTTATATCATTCCCCTTTCACCCTAAACCTATGTCCTCCAGTTCTGGACTCCGCCACCCCAGGGAAAGGACTTTCTATATTTATCCTATCCAAGCCCCTCATGATTTTATAAGCCTCTATAAGGTCACCCCTCAGCCTTCAACATTCCAAGGAAAACAACCCCTGCCTATTCAGCCTCTCCCTCCAGCACAAATCCTCTAACCCTGGCGACATCCTTGTAAATCTTTTCTGACTCCTTTCAAGTTTCAGAACATTCTTCCGATAGGAAGGAGACTGGAAAGCACACAATATTCCAAAGTGGCCTAACCAATGTCCTGTACAGCTGCAACATGACCTCCCAACTCCTATATTCAATACTCTGATGAATAAAGGAAAGCACACCAAACGCCTTCTTCACTATCCCATCTACCTGCGACTCTACTTTCAAGGAAATATGAACCTGCACTCCATCTGCCACTCCTCCACCCATTGGCCCATCTGACCAAGATCTCATTGTACTCTGAGGTAACCTTCTTCACTGTCCACTACACCTACAACTTTGGTATCATCTGCAAACTTACTAACTATGCCTCTGATGTTCACATCCAAATCATTTATATAAATGATGAAAAGTAGTGGATCCAACCCCATCCTTGTAGAACTCCACTGGTCATAGGCCTCTAGTCTGAAAAGCAACCCTCCACCACCACCCTCTGTCTTCTATCTTCGAGCCAGTTCTGTATCCACATGGCTAGTTCTCCCTATATTCCATGATGTAACTTTGCTAACCAGTCTCCCATGGAGAACCATGTTGAACGCCTTACTGAAGTCCTTATAGATCACTGCTCTGCTCTCATGAATCCTCTTTGTTACTTCTTCAAAAAACTCAACCAGATTTGTGAGACATGGTTTCCCATGCACAAAGCCATGCTGGCTATCTATAATCAGTCCTTGCCTTTCTAAATAACATGTAAATCCTGTTCCTCAGGATTTATCCACTTCTGTGCATTACAAGACATCCAGCACCTCCTCCTCTGTGATATGGACATTTTTTCAAGATGTCTCCATCTATTTCCCTACATTCTATATCCTCCATGTCCTTCACTGTAAACACTGATGCAATGTACTTGTTTAGTATCTCCCCATCTCCTGCGGCTCCTCACATCGGCTGGCTTGCTGATCTTTGAGGGGCCCTATTCTCTCCCTAGTTACCCTTTTGTGCATAATGTATTTGTAAATGCTCTGGAAAGTTGCGTTACCGGTCTTGTACCTCCTTTCACCGTGTCTTTGTGATGGTAGCATTATCCAATTCCACATGTTATTCCATGTCTTTGACTCATCTGTCTTATCCATAATACTTCTCGCACTAAAGTAGTGGCCATCCTCTGTCACATTGCTCCCTTGAAGCTCAAGATGGCTGAAAGCTCTCTGCCTTGGTTCTTTTACTGAATTATGCTGTGTCCCTATTGTACTAATATGTTGTGGCTCATATTTGAGGAAATGCACTTAAGATTTATTCACTTCCTGATGAATAACCACCAGACCCTTTGTAAAGTGCTCCAAGATGGTCATTGATGCAAGAAATCCTACAGAATTGTAAGTTATTGTTCCTGTCCCCGCACACTTTCATTGTATAATAATCATTAGGAGTTGCACCATTTATTCATGCTTCAATGTTCTTTAATTCTCTCTGGAAAAATCTAATCAAATGAACACAACCTTTAAATGTTTGGGGACCTTCAACTTAGAAAGGATTTAGTGTGAACCTATTATTCTTCCATTGTGAGTCACGTCTTCTCTTTTCTTTACTGTGTCAATCAAAGACATAACTATGAAAATACTTGACATTTGGGTTTCTATCCAGGGGAACTAAAGTTAACTGACTTCACAAGTATAAGTAGAAAAGAAAGGCATCCTAAAGTAAGCAGAAGTATCTGTTAGGCACAGAATAGGAACATTTGCAAGTCATATGACTCAAGAGCCCTATTGCATAGAACACATCCCGTTGAATATAAAGGTCTATTTTCTTTGTTTTTTGTTGTTGTCATAACGCTTCCCTTTTGTAGATACCCACATGGCAACAACAATGACAATCCAAAAATAAATTCACTAGCTGATGCATTTTGAAATGTTTCCTTGATGTGATAAAGCACTAAATAAATTCAATTTTATTTCTTAATAGCTTAAACTTATCTTTTACTACCACATTTTTCTGAAAACTATCTTCCCTGCTTTGTTGCGTATCTAAGAAAAATGATACAATCATTGCTGTTATTGACATTCTGCAAAATTTCTACAAATTACATGAGATAACATTCATTACAAGCAAATTATTTCACACCAGTACACTTACTGAAATATGGAAATAATTGTTCATCCACCATAGGTTGAGTGTTAAATGTATTCAAAGGTGGGAATAACAGAATTACTGATAAAATTGGAATGAGAATATTCAAAGTCTGATGATGGCAGGTCAGAAGGTTTAACAGAATATAAAGAACAACAAGAACGACTAAAGGATTAAAAAGGAGAGTGAAATTAGAGTACGATAGAAGGCCAGTTTGAAATAAAAATGCAGACAGTAAAAGATTGTGTTTAAAAAGGTGAAGAGTAAGTATTATTATAGAAGATGCAAATGACATTTCAGGAATAGTTGTAAATCAGAATGTGAATGGGAGCAAGTACCTTTAAAATTAATAGGTGGCACAGTGGCTCAGTGGTTAACACTGTTGCCTCAAAGCACCAGTGACCCAGGTTTGGTTCCAGTCATGGGCAACAGTCTGTGTGGAGTTTGCACATTGTCCCTCTGTCCGTGTGGGTTTCCTGTGTGTGCTCCAGTTTCGTCCCACAGTCCAAAGTTAGTTAGGTTGATTGATCATGTTAAATTTCCCTGTAGTGCCCAGGGATGTGCAGGCTGGATGAGTTAGCCATAATAAATACAGGGTTAGGGTGGGGAACTGGGTGGGATACTCATCAGCTCATCAATATGGACTTGATAGACTGAAAGGCCTCTTTCTGCACTGCAGAGATTCTATGAATTAATTAATTACAATCATCTGGGAAAGAAGTATTAAGAACAATGTTGGAAGTGAAACCTGACAAATCTCATAGCTTTAAAGAATTTCATCTTTGGTGCTAAAAGAAGTGACTGATACATTAATTTAATATTCCAAAATTATCTAGATTCTGAAAATGTCCTATCAGATTGGAAAATGGTGAACTTGATTCTTCTTTTCAAAGAGACGGAGACAGAAATCAGGAAACTACAGACCAATGAGCTAACATTTCTCAAAGGGGAAGTGCTGGATTCTATTATTATGGAGAATATAGCAGGGCATTTAGAAAATTTTAAAACAATCAGGCAGAATTAACATGGCTTTGTGAAAAGGAATTCACATTTCACTAATATATTAGAGGTCTTTGAGGAAGTAGCAAGTAACCGTAGGTAAAGGGGGATCAGTGTATACACTTAGTTTTTCAGGAGGCATTTCACAAGATGTCTTATCAAACGTTACTGTGCAAAATAAGAGCTCGTGTTTTGGGCGTAACATGTTAACATGGATAGAGGATTTGGTATTTAAAATGAAGCAGGGGGTGGGCATTAATGACTCGTTTTTGGTTTGTCATCATGTGATGAGTGGTATACCAGATGTGCAGTGCGACAGTTGTACAGAGCAGTGTTTAGATTAGATTAGATTAGATTCCCTACAGTGTGGAAACAGGCCCTTCGGCCCAACCAGTCCACACTAACCACCGAAGAGTAACCCATCCAGACCCATTTCCCTCTGACTAATGCACCTAACACTATGGGCAATTTAGCATGGCCAATTCACCTGACCTGCATATCTTTGGACTGTGGGAAGAAACCGGAGTACCCGGAGGAAACTGTTGAGGCCATATCTGGTGTATTATGTACATTTTTGCTCTCCTTATATCAGAAAGCATGTAAATGTACAGTTTTGCTCTTCTTAGATAAGAAGGCACATAACAGCATATGAGAAGTATTTCTGAGAGTTTATTTTGAGTGGTATCTGAAATGGAAGGTCAGATATTAGCTTTTGAAGAAAAATTGGACAGGCTAGTCCTATATCCATGAGTGTTTAGAGGAATAAGGGGTGAAATTAATGAAACTCACAGGAATTTGATGGTACTTGATTTGTTGAATGCTTAAAAGGATGTTCCCCTTTCTCCGAGAGACAAGAACTAGGATCACAATGTGAAAATAAGGTATCACCCATTTAGAACAAAGGCACAGAGGATGTTTTCTTTCTCTCTCAAAGGGTTGTGAATCTTTAGAAACTCTTGTCTCGAGAGGAATGGAGGCAGTTTGAGGCAAGCAATGGAGGAATAGTTTGAGGCAAGGTAGACAAATTCTTAACTAACGATAGTAGTCAATGGTTATTGGGCATATAAGGAAAAGTTCAGCGACAGCTACAATAGTTCAACCATGACTTTGTTACATAGCAGAGTGGATATTTAGATGGGCTGAATCCTTCTACTAATTCATATACTTATATGTTAAACAAAGGTATTAAAACCTCAGTAAAAGACGAAATATTTACAAGTAAAACCAAAAAGAATAATCTGAAATAAAGGTGTTGCATGTTGATCTTTCATATAAAAATGTACTCCCTACGATTTTGTCCCAAACATGAGAGAACTATTTTGGTTCAGAGATAGTCCCTGGATGGCTATTTTGAAACCTTGCTGAACATGGAAGGTATGGTTCCATATCAGCATCTCAATGCAGAATTCTGCAACACAGAGGGATCTAGATGTACTCATCGCAGAAGGTTAATATGCTGATATAGTAAATGTTTAAGAAGGTAAGGGAATACTATACTTTATTACAAAAGGAATTAAATATAAAAGTAAAGATGTATTCTTTAGTTATACAGGGCATGACTCTAATATTGAATGCAGTTCTGTCTCCTTATTTAAGGAAGGATATAAATGCATTGTAAGTGATCAGTGGATGTTTACTGGATTGATACCTGGAATGGGCAGGTTGTCTTATGAAGTGAGATTAGAAATATTGATTATGGGCTTGGTGTGAAGAGCAATGGTTGATTTGATTGAAATGTCAAAGGTTCCAATTCAAAAAGATCTTGACAAGGAGTTGGGAAGAATGTTGACTCATGTGGATGAGTCCACAACAAGGAGACATAATTTAAAATTAGGGGTTGCCCTGTTCGAGCACAAGTGAAGAGAACGTTTTTCTCCCAGAGGGTTGCATGACTTTGGAACTCTAACTCAGATGGTAGTGGAGGTGGGGTTATTATATATTTTTCAGGCAGAGGCAGATGGATTATTGTTAGGTAAGGAAAAGGTCATCAAGGCCATGAAATTCAAAGCACAAACGGTTTAGCTATGATTTTATTGAATGGTGGGACAGGATTGAAGGACAGAATGGCCTACTTCTGTACCTAATTCATATGTTTGCTCATGCCACCTATCCTTCTGGCCATTTTTGTTTTTCTTTTCCCCTTTCAAAATGCATAAAGCAAGTTCAGATTTCTAAACCATGATGTTGTTCACGCACATATGGTGAGGAACTTCACTTAGTGAATAGTTTGGAGAAGATGGGGCCATTCTCCTCACATAAGTGAAGACAAATGGGAGATTTGATTAAAGTTTTAAATCTGCTACCCCATGTCCTAAAACTATGAGCTTTGTGAAGTCTGGCAACCCATCTCCTCTTGATATCCTCCCCAGATGGAAGAGCTTGAATTGTATTTTGTAATTTCCAGAACTGAGACTGGCCCAGCTTGTTCCTTTTTATATTCAGCCAGGTTTTTTTTTGATGGTTTACTTCAAAGAACCTTTTTTTCCATTCAGTGTTGTGAGTTCTATACAATTGCATTATGCATTCAAATACATGAATAATTTCAGTTCCTTTTTTTTGAGGTTTGAAGTCTTTTCAAGTGTCAGACAAGTAGTCTATCTGCTTTGTTTTAGGTTTCACATTAATGAGTTCAGTTCTGTAAAAAGAAATAGAATTCCATCTAGACTTTCTCGTTGTAAAGTGTTTGAATAATTAATAGGAAAGTTTCCCTGTATTTCATTTTTCAATTTTCTATTTTCATGTGTTTATTTTCTTTGAAGAGGGTAGGGTTATGAGTCAATTTAGTCACACCATAGAAGTAGTTTAAACTGTTACCAATACAGTAATGGGAGTTTTGTCCAACATGTATCTCTGTAGGTGTTTAAAAATTTACAGATGTGAGGAATGCGTGGGGGTGGAATTTTAACTCACTCGGTTGGTTGCAAAAAGTAGACAAGCAGTTTGAATGGAGATTTTTAAAAATATTCTCTTGAGAGACATGGGTGTCCCTGGCTGGCCAGCATCTATTGCTTGTCCTTCATTGCTCTTGAGAAGATGGTGGTCAGCTGCCTCTTGAACTGCTGCAGCCTGTGTGCTGTAGATTGATCCAGAATAACCTAAAAAAGGGAATTTAAGGATTTTAGCAACAGTGAAGGAATGGCAATATATTTTAAAGTCAGGACAGTGAGTTGCTTGAAGGAGAACTTGCAGGTGATGATGTTGCCATGTATCTGCTGCCTTTGTCCTTCCAGATGGAAGTGGTTGTGGATTGGAAGGTGTGTCTAAAGATCTTTGGTGAATTTCTGAAGTTCATCTTGGAAATAATACACATTGCTGCTACTGAGCAATGGCGGTGCAGTGAGTAGATGCTTGTCGATATGCTGCCAATCAAGCAGGATGCTTTTTCATGGATGATGTTGAGCTTCTTGAGTGTTGTTGGCATGCATTCATCCAGATAAGTGGGGAGTATTCCATCACACTCTTAACGTGTGCCTTGTAGATGGTGGACAGTCTTTGGGGAATCAGAAGGTGAGTTACTTACTGCAGTATTTCTTGAATCTGACTTTCTCTTGTAGCCACTGCTTGTGGCCGGACCAGCTGAGTTTCTGGTCAATGGTACCCCCCAAGATGTTGATAGTGTCTATTCAATGTCAAGGGACAATGGTCAGACTATTTCTTATAGGAGATGGTCATTGCTTGGAGTGGTTCATTTTTTGTGCCCTGCCTACCAATTTTGACCTTTAACATTTCAGGGCTTAATGGTAGATGAGGACCTTGCATAAATACTAACATCCAGTCTTGTGCAGATACTTTTAATAAACCAATTGATGTGCAACGACACCCCTCTGGAGCAGGTGAGACTTAAACCTAGGCCTTCTGCCCTAAGGATATGGAGACTGCCACGATGCCACAAGAGCCTGTTACAGTCACATATATGATGAGGAAAATAACCACTTACATTTATTACATTGTCAAGCTGGATTTGCAGTAAATGATCTTCTAATGGATCTGAAAAATAGTTTTTAAACCAGTTCCTAGCTAATCAAAATGCATTGCTGTTTTTTTATATTTTCTGCCATTTCAGTGGGATACAGCCAAAAGAAGACAAAATGGAAGACAAATTTAAAGATTTTCGTAAAGTGTATGAGATGAAACTATTAAGTCACCATGGTCCTGTCAGACTCATTAAAGAGAGGTGACTGGTGGTGGTTTAACCTGAGAGTCACCACACCTCAGGCAAGAGGAGAGATTGAGATAGAGAAGCTCTTCAAAGTAACCTCAGTCCATGTGGGAATTGAACTCATGCTGTCTGCATCACAACTGGCCATCCAACCCACTGAACTAGTCTCGATGAATACATTTTTAATAAAAATAAAGACTGAAATAAGAGAGAATGGGGGACTATGAGATCAAGGGTGGATTGAGTATAAAGGTGAGAGGGATGTCTGCTCAGAGATTTTGAGTTGAGTTTTCCCATGTGATTATGTTCATCTCAGTTTATGACATATTTATATGTGGGTAAAATGCCAAATTTTATATTCAGGCAGTTCTGCTCCTGACTGGGGAACTTTGAGGAAGGTTTAATCTTCCAGGTGCCATATTAAAACGACACCTGTCAGCACTTCACTCTCTGCAACCTAACAGCGTTATTCAACCTCTGCTTATCATCACCACCTCCTCTTGGAGATTTCTGAAACTATTCAAAGTTAGCTCCAAGTTTTAGTGACATTAGCTCAGGCATTCTCCTTCACGTCACCTGGGAGAGAAGGACTATACTGATTTCAAGAGATGGCAACAAGAGGTCATCGTGAGTTGCCAAGTCAACTTGGACCAGGGTGTGACTGCAGAAGACAGTCCCACAGAAGCATTGAGAGACTCTGGTTCTAGTACTGCAAGACCATGAACTGTGCTCCACTAAGGTATACTGTTTAGTTGCTGGCAGACCCCAGGTTGTGAAGTCTCCAGACTGTTTACAAATCAATTTGTACACAACTCGGAACACAATGCAGGATAATAGCCACACATGTGTACAGGAAACATATGGTCTGTTGGATTTTTAAAATTATGCCTCTGTAAGGAATCTCATTCATAAGTGCAAGTATTTGTTTGTTGGACATTCATAAATTGGGGTAATATCCATATACTGACATCCATATTTGGAATCAGACAGCAAAAGAATTTCAGAGATTTAAAATGTTTTATAAAGCCTGTAGTTTAACAGAAACATCAGTTTCCACCCTTCCCTTCTGGACCCCTTTGCTGTCCTGAAGCCAACCTAACCTCACCACGGAGGACAAACTCAACTTTTTTAAAAAATCACCAAATAATGTAAGAACTCAAATTCTATTTTAAAGTGAATAATTCACCACCAATTTAGCAAAACACCCAGCCACCTAATTCCAACCCTGACCATAAGGGCTGTATGACACTAACAAAAAAAAAAGCAGGAATCGAGGAACAAGGGAGGGGACTAAATCAGAATAGTGTTGGAAGGCAAGATAATATGCTCAAGGCTTTGTGCTGCCCACCTGTCTCTAAATGTTTTGAGGGTGTTGGTGTACACTGTGTGCTCCCTCTCCAAGGACACCAGGAACAGAGAACAGCCACCAGTATCACGTGAGTCAAAATGCTACAGCGCTCAGCTGACTTGCTCAAGTTGATCTGCAGCAATCATATAGCATGGAAGTACTAAACTGTGAAGAAATATCAGGACTAAGAAGAAGGCTTTCTAGTTGAGATGTTGAAATAATCAATGTAACTTTTGTGTCTTTAACAGGTTACTCAAGTAATGGGTGAACGCCTGAACTATAGCCAGATCTACATAGTGAGGTGGCACATCTGTGATTCATGACTGATATTCCACTCTCTGATTTTTTCTTGTACAAGGTACTTGTGTCCTTTACCTTCATATCGTTTTTCATGTAAGTGGTGATTAACATAATTTGACTCTTGTTCTCTTTACTAGCTCTTACAATACAGCCTGACAACTTTGGAGCCTCAATGGCATCTTCATGCTCATGTTCTTAACTTTCAGATGCATCAGCCCTGTGAATGGTCTTACACAATTAAATGTGCAAGAATATTGACTATTGCTCTCTGTTTTCTATTACTCAGACAATTTTGTATCCACATTGCTACTGTCCCTTTTATTTCATGCGCTGTAATTTTCTCACCTGTCTGTTGTGTGGTAAAGTATCGAATGCCTTTTGACAGCTCATGTACACCACATCAATAGTATTACCCTCAGCTCTTTCTTCTGTAGGTTAGTTAAACATGATTTTCCCCTTCATAAATTTTGTTGGTTCTTCCTAATCAGTCCATGTTTTTCCATGTGACTACTAATTCTATCCTGAACAATTGTTTCTAGAAGCTTATTCACAATTAATGTTAAACAGACTAGGCTGTAATTTCTGGACTTATCCTTACACAAGAGTGTGATGTTGAAATCTTCCATTCTTCTTGCACCACTCCAGAGTCTAGGGAAGATTGAAAAATGATGACCAGTGCCCTTGAAATTTCATTCTCACTTCCTTCAATATCATTAGATACATCTTATCTAGTATTGGTGCATTGTTAACTTTAAGTTGCAACAGTCTATCCCTCATGAATAGTGCTCTATCATGCACAGTTAAAAAGCTTAGAGAGACATTACACAAGATAAGTAAGCAGCACTAAGATAATTGCAAGATTTAAAGTTTAAGAACAAATAGATTACAAACAGCATTAAGGTGCTGTAAATTTAAACCAGTTTAATAGTGTTAAGAATAAATAACTACATTATATAGAAATTACAGGAGAATTTTTACTATCTCAGATTTAATGTTAGAGAGATGTGACAAGCCGAACACAGGATTTGACATCTTGAAGAAAACATTTCTTAAATGTAAAATTGCTTTAAAATTAAATCTCATGCCAAAAACTAAATACATTATTGTAGAACAGCTGGTGCCATTATAAATCATTAAAGCATACATATATGAAGGTACAAATACTTTTGAAGAATTTCTAACTGCTTTTTACTAATAGTCTGAGAATAAACAAAAGCCTTAAAAGGGCAAGATTTAGCAGAAGTGTTCAGCATCCAGTGGAATCAATAGATGATTTCGTTAATGGCTTATTTAGTTTAATGAAAATCTATGACTATGGTGCTTTAAAATCAGAATTCATAAGGGACAGAAATATTACTGGAATTATTCATGGGGGTTTGTCTGCTCCATTCCAGTCCAAAGAAGACTTGACTTTGGAGAAAGTTATTCAAATTGTACTAGAAGCAGAAGCTAGGGATACTGTCTAGCAAAACCTGAGAGATGATGCATTATCCTCTCACATAAGAGCAATGAAACCTATCTATAAGGCATAGTCAATCAATATGCATGACAAGCCAACTGAAATATGGAAAAGTCAAATACTAAGAGTCAATATCAGCACTGTGCATTAGAAAGTACTTATATGCATAAACTGTGCCCAGCTATGACAAAAGAATGCTACATCTGCAACACCTGTACATTTGATTTAATGACCTCAGCATCCTATGTATCAGAGGGAGGACAACTAGGTCCAGAAGAACAGTTGGCTCAGGAACAAACTGTTGCTGACAGATTAAGTGCAACTGGTACAAGATTTCACTGAGCTTTCTGATTGCTTAGTAGAATCACAGCAGGTTAGGCAGCATCTCAGGAATAGGGAATTCGACGTTTCGAGCATAAGCCCTTCATCAGGATTCCTGATGAAGGGCTTATGCTCGAAACGTCGAATTCCCTATTCCTGAGATGCTGCCTAACCTGCTGTGCTTTAACCAGCAACACATTTTCAGCTGTGATCTCCAGCATCTGCAGACCTCATTTTTTACTGCTTAGTAGAATCCAAAATAAGAAAATAAAAGTATTGTTATGTCTTATATTGGTACAAAAGAATTGTTTCATACTTTAAACAGGAGGGGATTCTGCAACTTCTCAGGGCAGAGGAATTGATTTCTATTCCTATCATCACCAAAGAAGATTCAGAAAAAAAAAACATATAAGTTAGCAAAAGAAGCAAGTAATGAGAACAAAAAAGAGCAGGACAATTTCCTTGAGCTCATTGAGGCAATGTGAACTGGAAGTTTTCAGACAGCAAGATAGAATTATGAATGAATTGACACAGCAGTTTTGACTTTGTTGTCAGATGATGGGCTAACTCAAGCTCAAGGGTAATATTTCAAACCTTTCAAATAAGATTAATCAGCCCCTCTAATGATACAGATTATGGCTAATTAAGCAGCAAGCCTCCACTCCTGTGAGTGAAAATGTGAAAATACCTTCTTCACCAGGAAAACATATGCAGAGGATGCCAGAATTTTTGCCCACTCATTTAACCTATCCTTCTGGGGAATCCATATAACTTTTTCACAACGTGCTTTATTCATTTGCTTGGTGTCATCTGGCTATGCTCCTCTCATCTAAGTCATTGATGTGATTGATCAAAAGGTGAAGCCTCAACACAGACACCAGTAGATCTCAGCTCATTGCATCCTGCCAATTAGACAAAGGTTCATTTATTAATACTCTCTATGTTTTTCCAGCCAGCCAATCTTCTATTGTTGCTAATATGTTGCCAATTACACTATAAACCATTATTTATTTATTTATTTTGCATTGCAACTTATCAAAAGCTTTTTTGAAAGTCCGATTACAGTACATGTAGACTTTAACCACAGCACATATTATTTCTTCAGAAAGCCTAATAAGTTAGCTAAACATGATTTCCCCATCATAAACCACGCTGGCTCTTTCCAGCATTGAGTTTTTTCTAAGTCTTTTTTCTAAGTATAATCTCCTCAATGCTCCTTTCTTACACTTTTCACATGACAATCATTAAGTTTATTGGTCTATCATTTCCTGTTTTCCTTTCCAGTCTAATGAAATCTTTCATGAATGAAGGGAATTTTGGAAAATTAACACCAATACATTGACTACCTCAACAGTGAGACTCGTAGACTTATCATCTGTAACTTTGCTCAGTACCATTTTCTTGGGGATTGTGTGATGATACTATGGCTTTAAGAGGTGTGTTTTGTCCTGTCTGTTTTTAAAGAGAGGGTTTAAGACAGAGATGTAAAGCGGTCTAGTGAAAGCCCATAAAGTAAACAGCTTGTGAGGTCTTGGGTTTTTTTTCCAAAGTTGCAACAATAGAAGGAGCCTGAATGGGTGTTGCAAGATCCCACAGATTCAGGATCTTTCATTTTAGTTTTTCAGTAGCAGCAGTTATTGGGGTCTTGAAGCCAGGTTTAGAAGCTACTGTGTACCTTTCCTGGCTACTCCCTCTCTCAGAGTTTTCTTTTGATGTTTTGTCTCTTGGACTGTAGAAATGTATGTGATTCAATCCATTTTTATGAATTTGCCTTTGCCCAGGGTGTGTTTGAGGAATGTTATTATATTGGAATAGTTACTGCTTAGTAGTTAAATAATCTATTATTTTGTTAAGTTTTCCAATAGAGTTAAGTTATTCCAATTTCATCTGTCCTTTGTTGTATTTTAACTATAGTTTACGAATAAAGTAGGTTTTGCTTCAAACCTGGTAGTTTAACCAATCGGACTCTATCTGGAATGCAACACCTGGCACTTGCCTTTAAAATAAGAAAAAGTTAAGGTCATGGCTATCTTCCTAATATATTTTGAGGGGGTTTGATCTGGTCTATAACCATTGTAATTTCACAAATGTACTCGTTTTGTTCCACCTCATGATTTATAGAAATTACTAGACTGTTTCTTAGATCATGTGTAATGAAGGCAGAGCAAAATATTTGATTATTCATCTGCCATTTCCTTATTATCTACTATAAAGTCTGCACTCTCCTTCTCTAAAGAACCAAAACTCGCTTCATTTTCTCTTGTCATTTCTAAGTACCTACCCATGGACCAAGAGATCTGGGTTCAAGTCCCACCTGTTCCAGAGATGTATAATCTCTGAATATGTTGTTAGAAAAACTGGGTTAAAGAAAAAGAAAAATCACTTGTGGTTCATCCTTCACCACTGACAACCAAACATGCTCTTCGATGCCGAATTGGTGGTAGCACTCTACCCCAACCACAAGCCGCTGGTGGTGGTTTTGGAAGCACATGAAAATACCCTCTAGTTTCAACTCATTATGCTTTATGCAATTTTGCCTCTTCCCAAGCTTCATATACAATATGGAAAAGTCCCTATTCATTGAGGTCAAAAAGAAAAAAAGATTTGGGTGTGCTATTGATCTATCTCGGATAACATTTCAATTCTCTAGAGCAACTTGTGTTAAGACAAAGACTATTGTGGATGCATCTGAAGGACATCAGACAATAAATCATAACAAGTTACATTTGTTCATCACCCCTTCCCCGAGGTAGTTAGCAATTCCTCTACCTCAGCAGCCACCTCTCCAATTTTGTATGATTTACCACATTGCTTGCTCCTATATTTCATCCAAAAGCTGAAGAAAACTATGTTGGATGTTTAAGAGTTGTGAACCATGAAGTGGAAGTGTGGGAATGTATGTCTTATACCCAACAAGCTTAACCTGCATTTAGGCTTTGCTGTCAGCTGGAGAGACTCTAAGTCTTTAAATGATCATTTCAAAGGATTGCATGAGCACTGATGTTCTGTCTTGCTTTACTGTCATTGCAGTTTTTGAGAATGCTAGGCAGGCAGTTTCCCTCAAAGCATTTTCCATTGACAATTATTTTGTGTTCCATGTTGGTAATGATATCAGAAATTGGCAGACTTTTTCCCCTATGTACAGACAAAACCTGCCTGTACAATTTCAATGTCTTGTAAGGGAAGAAAAGAAAATTCAAAATAAATAAATTATACAGTTGTGTTACAATGTTACCATCTTGCAAATCTCTTAAAAGATGACTGTTGAGTGGGTTAAAATAATTACAGTGCACAGTTGCTACCAGCTACACAGTTGTCATTTGTCATGTCTTGCTAACAACATTTTGAAGAAGAATTCTTTCAGAAATGTGATCCCACGCACTAAAATTATTATTACTGCAATTATTAAAGAAGAAAATCTTTAGCATTATTTGACAGTATCACTGTGACACCTTTTGTATTGGTAGCAAACAATAAACAAATACTCATGGAGCTCATCATCTTAATTGGCAGGACTTCCATTATAAGTAGAGGAATGTGAGAGCAGCAAATTGAGTGAAGTATCTGCATATTCTAAATGCTGTCATTTGAATTTACTGCAGATTGCCTTTTAGTTAATCTGTGCTTATTTTCAGACTCAGGAATGCATGTGATGGAGGCAAGTTACCTTTCAGGGGTAAAATATGAGATTGTACATTGGTCACTCTGTAATTTTCATTTTCATCAATTTAGGTGCTGGCTGTTTGATGGTCTAAAAGTTAAAAGCTTCCTCTCTATTTAGCACAATGAGACTGAAAGTCTTAACAAAACTTTTGAGAAATGTTTGTCCATTTTGCTTATACTGGTTCTATATTCAGAGTTCTAAGCTATTTTAATTTACTCAAGCCTTGAACCAGGGCATCTTCTAAAATTAGAATTAAAAAAAAGATGATGAAGAAGGCATTTGGCATGCTTGCCTTCATTGGTCAGTGCATTGAGTATCGGAGTTGGGACATGATGTTGCAGGCATCATGAGGCCACTTTTAGAATACTGTGTACAATTTTCATCATCCTTCTATAGGAGGAATGTTGCTATTCTGCACTTGAGATGATGCAGAAAATATTTACAAGGATGTCATGGGACTGGAGGGTTTGAGTTAAATGGAGGGGCTGAATAGGCTGGGCCTTTTTTCCTTGGAGTGCCAGAGGCTGAGGGGTAACCTTGTAGAGGTTTATGAGATTCAAGAGGAGCGTGGATAGGATGCATAGCCAAGGTCTTTTCCCTAGGGTGGACGAGTCCAAAACTAGAGGTTTAAGGTGAGAGGGGAAAGATTTAAAAAGCTACTGAGGGGAAATTTTCCATGCAGTGAGTAGTGTGTACAGAACAAGCTTCCAGAGGAAGTGGTGGAGGCAGATGCAATTACAACAACTGCATAGGTATATGAATACAAATAGGTATGTGAATAGGAGGGGATTAGAGGGATATGGGCCAAATGCTGGCAAATGGGGCTAGGTCAGATTGGGATGTCTGGATGGTGGGAACGAATTGGACTGAAAGGTCTGTTTCCATACTGTATAACTCTAAAATTGTGATTAAAAAGCATTTCTACATACAAAGGGTAATAGGAGTTTGGAACTCTCTCCCACAAGTGAGAATTGATGCAATATCAGCTCTTAATTTTCAAAGTGAGAGTGTTAGGTTTTGGCTAACCCAAGACAATAAAGGACATGGGACAAAGACAAGAGAAAGTGAGGGCTGCAGATGTTAGAGAACCAGAGTGGAAAAGTGTGGCTGTAAAAGCACAACAGGTGAGGTATCATCTAAGGAGCAGGAGATTCAATGTTGTGGACATAAGCCCATCATCAGGAATGTCAGAGTCAAAAAGTGTGTCACAAAGATAGGCATAGAAATTTAGTTTGTGGATCAGACATGATGTAATTGACTAGCAGGAGAAGCTTAAATAGCCTACTTCTGAACTTATATCCTGATGTTCTATTGGCTACACTTGCTCCTCACATACTTTAATATTTTCCTTGTCCTAAATTAAATAGAGTCGTAGAGATGCACAGAAACAGAACTTTCAGTCCAACTTGTCCATGCCGACCAGACATCACAACCCAATCTAGTCCCACCTGCCAGCATCCGGCTCATATCCCTCCATACCCTTCCTATTCATATACCCATCCAGATACCTTTTAAATGTTGCAATTGTACCAGCCTCTACCACTTCCTTTGGCAGCTCATTCCATACATGTACCTGCCTCTGTGTGAAAACTTTGCCCCTTAAATCCCTTTTACAATTTTCCCGTCTCACCCTAAACCTATGCCCTCTAGTTCTGGACACCCCCCACCCCAGGGAAAAGACTTTGGCTATTTATCCTATCCATGCCCCTTATGATTTTATAAACCTCTTATGCTCCAGGGAAAACAGTCCGAGCATATTCAACCTCTCCCTACACCTCAAATTGTCCAACCCTGGCAACATCCTTGTAAATCTTTCCTGAATCCTTTCAAGTTTCACAACATCCTTCCAATAGGAAGAAGATGAGAAGTGCGTGCAATATTCCAACAGTGGGGCCTGACCAATGTCCTGTACAGCTGCAATGTGACCTCCCAACTCCTGTACTCCATACTCTGACCAACAAAGGAAAGCATACTAAACGCCTTCTTCACTACCCTATCTACCTGCGACTCCACTTTCAAGGAGCTATGAACCTGCACTCCAAGGTCTCTTTGTTCAGCAACACTCCCTAGGACCTTCCCATTAAGTGTATAAGTCCTGCTAAGGTTTGCTTTCCCAAAATGCAGCACCTCACATTTATCTGAATTAAGTTCCATCTGCCACTTCTCAGCCCATTGGCCCATCTGATCAAGATCCTGTTGTAATCTGAGGTAACCTTCTTTGCCTGTCCACTACACCTCCAATTCTTGTGTCATCTGCAAACTTACTAACTATACCTCTCATGCTCACATCCAAATCATTTATATAAATGATGAAAAGTAGTGGGCCCAGTACCGATCCTTGTGGCACACCACTAGTCACAGACCTCCAGCCTGAAAAACAATCCTCCACCACCATCCTCTGTCTTCTACCTTTGAGCCAGTTCTGTATCCAAATGTCTCATTCTCCCAGTATTTCATGAGACCTAACCTTGTTAACCAGTTTCCCTGGGGAACCTTGTCGAACGCCTTACTGAAGTCCATATAGATCTACTGCTCTGCCCTCATCAATGCTCTTTGTTACTTCTTCAAAAAACTCAATCAAGTTTGTGAGACATGATTTCCCATGTTGACTATCTCTAATCAGCTCTTGCCTTTCCAAATACATGTACATCCTGTCCCGCAGGATTACCTCCAACAAATTGCCCACCACTGATGTCAGGCTCACTGGTCTATAGTTCCCTGGCTTGTCCTTACTACTTTTCTTTAACAGTGGCACCACATTAGTCGACTTCCAGTCTTCCAGCACCTCACCTGTGAGAATTGATGATACAAATATCTCAGTAAGAGGCCCAGCAATCACTACTCTAGCTTCCCACAGAGTTTTAGGGCACACCTGATCAGGTCCTGGGGATTTATCAGCTTTTATGTGTTTCAAGACATCCAGCATTTCCTTCGCTGTAATATCAAATGTTTTAAATAATGAGCAAATGACAAAGAGATTTCAACAATTAGCCATTTGAAGGAATGAACTATAGAGCTAAATTTTTGTTTTTAAGTCTTCAGCATTTTATTGGATGGAAATGTATTTTTTTAAAATTAATTCAGGGAATCTGGACTTGGTTGGCTGGGCCAACATTTATTATACATTCCTAATTGTCCATGAGAAGGTGGGAGTGAGCTGCCTTCTTGAACTGCTGTTGTTCATTTGAACTAGGGACACCGACAATGCCATTAGGGAGGAAGTTTCAATAATTTGACCTCCAATAATGCCAGAGGAACAGTGATATAACTTCAAGTCAGGATGGTGAGTGGCTTTTCAGGAATTCAGAAATGCCAGCACAAACAATCTTCAAGAAAATGGTAATTAAGGATGGAGGGCAGGCTCCTGAGGCTGGAGAGGAAATAAGATGGCTTCCTAGCAACAGATCAGTTTATATAAAGACAACAAATTAGCCCCTGAAGGCTCCTTCAACACTCAATGAGCCGTGATATTACTGGGACAGGGCCCAAAAGAAAGGCCATGGTAATCTTTATAAATGACAGGATAATGGTTTATCTGTTTGGGTTTTGAATTCCATATTTCCATTTACCCCTGATAATTCCTTTGCCTAATTTTAATTCCTTTGTCTAATAAGAATAGATCTAATTCTGCCTTAAAAATATTCAATGATCCACTACCGATGTTTTCTGAGGGAGAGTTCCAAAGTTGTACAACCCTCTGAGAGAAAACAAAATTGTCCTCATTTCTGTCATATAAGGGTAACCTCTAATTTCAAAATGGCGCCCCTTAGTTCTTGACTGATCCACAAGATGAAATTTCTTTTCCATGTTCACTTGTCAATCCTCTGTATGACCTATCCTCATAAGACAGCCCCAGTCATTTCCTGTTATCAAAGGTGAGGCTATGCCAGCAGTATGTTGTCAGTCACTGGAAATTGTCAGCTGGCCTGCCTCCAGTCTTAGCTCCCATTGAAAGGTCAGTCTTTTATTTTAGTTTTTTTACTCAAAACTTTAAGGGACTGAAAATCCTTAATCCTTCCATTGCCAAAGGAATGTAAATTATACAAAAATTCAGATAAGCAACGTCTTGTCTTTTGGATAGATTATTGTGGCCTTTCTTGCGGGTGAAGTCCCTGCTTTAGTAACATTACTGATATGTATGGGATTCAAATTCACCTTGTTGATCATTCCTATGTCTGAAGTTTCTAATCCCTATTTTTACTTCAGAGGACATTCCACACACAAGCCTCCTATATGTCTTGGAAAGTGGAATCTGTCTAAAACTAAATTTTTCTTGAGTTTTCCATGGAATAGGACATCTGATATAATGATTGTTGCTATCACAGTAACTAGCCTTCCTAAAATATTTTCTAGAAATTTGTTAATATGAACAAAATTAAAGCATAAGAACTATCACAAGAATCACAAGAATCACCAGGATCATGATGTTCCATTGAACTGAAAGTTCAAAGTTTATCTGTCCCCACATGTATCAAAGCAATATTTGGGAGAATAAGAAACTCTAATCTTAGAAAGATTGATAATTAGATTTCAGATGAAGTAGGCAAGGGGACAACAGTCATCCTGACTTCATGTGTAGCAGTCATGGTCATTAGTGAAAGGAGTTAAATGGTTCAAATGACAGGAATGAAACAGTATAAACTGACAGCCCCTAGAAATATTGTATAGCTAGTGCTCAGGGTCAGAGGGCAGACCTCATCAGGCGGTCTTTGCAGGGACAATCTCTATCCGGGAACTGTGTTCATTGATGGAAGACGGACTGGAAGAAGAACGTAGAAGATTGACAGAAGAATTCCCTAACATTTTGTTTAATCAGTAAGATTCTGCCTTTCCAACTTTAATGAGATCCATGCACTATGTGACAATAGCTTGTTTGTCCAGTGGCATCAATGAACCACACTTAATTGTCATTAGTTATAGATAACTCTCCTTGGAGTTTTGTTTCAATTGAAATAAAGGATAATTAGCCATGCCACCCTGCAAGTGTACAAGGTCAGTCTTCTCTGTATCATTTCAATTTTAGTATATGTGTTGCCTTGTGGTCTGATTAACTAACGTATGGTATTGAAACAATTGCATCTTAACAAACTTTAATGAATTATCTGAAAATTCCTTACAAGTGGTCAACTGTTATACTAATGCAACTGTGATCTTCAATGCCCCAAACCCTAACATATTCAGTTTTCTTGGGTCCGCCATCAAGTTCCAGGGTGTGGACTGTCTGAGAACTGACAAGATCTCTTTTGAAAATTGGTAAAATTGGCTAACTGTAAAAAGATTACAGTTACGTGTTGAGTTATTTCAATGTGAACATCACAGAGTCAGCACAGGAGAAATAATGCCTGACAAATTTACAAGCATTTTTGGAGACACTAACAATGCAGGATTTATAAAGGGGAAGCAATGAATGTAATGTATATTTAGGTTTGCAAAAGAGACTTCATAAGGCATTAAGCTATTCAGTAAAATAAGAACCAATGGTGATGGAGTTAGTATACTCACTTGGATAGATGACTGGCTAGCTAATAAAAAACAGTTGGGATAAGGGGGGAATTTTCCAGATGGCAACTAGTGAAGTGCCACAGGGATCAGCGTTGAGGCCACAATTATTTGCAATATACACATGAATGACTTTTATGAGGAAAGTGCACATACAGATAGGTGGCATAGAAATAGATGGGAAGGCAAATGGTAAGGATGACACAAAGAGTTTGTACAGGGATATATCAGGTTAAGTGAGTGGGAAAAAAAAACTTGGCAGATGGAATATACAATGGGAAAATGTGAGGTGATGCACTTTGACCAGAAGAATAGTGGAGTTCAATATTAATTAAATGGGGAAAGACTGCAGAAAGCTATAGCACACAGGGAGTCCTTGTGCATGAATTACAAAAAGCTAGTTTCAAAGTTCATGAAGTAAGAAGGAAAACAAACCAAATGTTAGTCTTTATTTCAAAGGGAATTGGGTATAAACTGCTTTATTAAAGCTATAGAAGGCATTAGTCAGATCACAACTAGAATACTGTGAACATTTTTGGGTCCCTTATCTAGGAAAGATACATTGGAATTGGAGACAGTTCACTAGGCTGGTATGAAGGGACTGTCTTAGTAGGAAATTTTAATGGATTGAGCCTGTACTCATTAAAATTTCAAAGAATGGGAAGCAACTTTATTGAAACATATAAGATTCTTAGGGGATTTGACAAATAGATGCAGACTGTTTTTTTTTCCCTTATGGGAAAGTCCAGGACCACAAGGCATAATCTCAGAATTGAGGATTGCACATTTAAAAAAGAGGTGAGGAGGAATTTCTTGTCCCAGAGGGTAGTGAATGTGTGGAATTCTTTACTGCAGAGAGCTGTTAAAGCTGAGTCAGTCAATATATTCAAAGCTGAGATAGATTTTTAATCAGCAGTGAGATCAATAGTCATGGGGAAATGGCAAGAAAGTTGAGGATTATCAGATCAGCCATGATCTCATTGAATGGTAAAGCAAATTCTGTGGACTGAATGGTTAGTTTTTTCCCTATATCTTAAGGTTTTATGGACAACAGTAACTGCTGTACATGAAAATGTGTTTCAGATGAAACAATCCACTCTTGAGTTGGAGCTGAGATAAAGTTAACTGATTAGTTTACAGAATCATCCGCAGCAGCAGAGATAAAGAGGTGTTTTTATTCTTTAGTAAGTCATTATTTAACTCATAAAATTTTGAAAAATGCTCTCGGAGTTTATCGTTTCTCATTAGGATTTCTCTTAGATGGGTAAGAATGTGCTTAAACCTAAAACATTCTCTCATATGAGATAGAACACTGGATAGATTCTCTGTTTGCACATCCCAAACTCTCTTGCCTGCAATGGAATTTTTATATAGGTACATTTCTATTAACTTAACACAAGCATCTCTAGACTTTTGCAATCTGTATGCACATTCATGACAAGTTAATCAGTTTTAGATTAGACAAGTAAATGTTACATTAGGAATCATTTTCCCTCTTCTTGTAAAACTTCTGCCATTTCAAGAAACCTAACATGACAATCATAATGGTTCCAGCAGTTTGTAATTTGCAGTTTATATTTGATAAAGTGTGATGGGTACAAATCAATCTCTGATGTATCCTATCAATACAGAAAACTTCACATCTGATTGAAATAAGGACATTAACCTTTGTGTAATTTGGTTGACTTCTTTGGTATTCTTCTGTGCATTCCATTTTTATGGGCATTTTACAGTATTTTATCAGTTTAAGGTCGCAAACTAGCCTTAGCTCTGTTCATAACCTGATAGGCAACATTCAAAATTTGCTCCACAGAGGAAATTAAACCGTTAAAAGTGTAAAAACTGACAATTTGAGAAAAGGATTCAGAGAACACAAACAGTAACAGAATGAAGCTCTCGTTCTATAAGTTTTTCACTCAGTCTCAAACATAATTGCATTTGAAAACTCCTCTCATGGCTTGATGCATTATTAGAATATACAAAATTGTTGATCTGCATAATGTTTCCTCAACACCATTCTGTTTTCAAAAATGTTAATATCTGCATTTCTAAATGTATGTCTCACCTTGAAAGGAGCTGTTCCTATTAAAATGCATTTTAAATACACTTTTAAATCAGAGCTGATAAAATTACAAGGTGCAGCTGGATTCAGACAATTAAACTTTACCTTGCATTTATTGTTGGCTACCAGTTAATAGCAGATGCACTTTCAATGCATGTTCCCTGAACTGAATAGTGGCTATTGCTATCAAAACCACTTACCAAGCTTTTGTCCTCCTGCTTTCCAGTGTATAAAATGAAGGCACTGTGCCATAGAAGGACATTAACTCTAAATAATTTTCCTTCTCGAACAATATGGCAATTTAATGCTATAATGGCACCTGAACATCATGTTCGGGGTAAACAGGATAATTTGACATGATGGGTGAGAAATTAAATCTATTCAAAGCCTTTAAAAATCCATCTTTCTGATAGAGTTGAATAAGCCAATATTTTCCTTTCTCGCAGTTTTTTTTCTTCTTTAACAACCAAATTGGAAAATTGCCTATGCTAGGTATTTATAGTAAGATCAGAGACATGTTCTTTACTTAAGCATTTACAATTTTGCTATAAACAGCAAGTACTATTCCTGACGTATATATTTCTCTGATTGGTAATTTGTTTGGAAAAGTAAATGTAAGGAAACAGATGAGCAATGGAGTGAGAAAATGCCAACTTCTTTCATTCACCATTAGTGATAGTGGGGCGAATATTCACCTAAATTGGGTAAAAGTAAACATTGAGGAAATCATAAGGGGAGAGAGAAAAACAATAGTTGACCAAGGGCTGGTTACATACATGAAGGAAGGGCAAGTCTGTGTGTATGAGCAAAGCATTACAGTAGCATGAAAGAATCTTCTGCAACACTGAATAACTGTTAACTGTAATTTTCAGATTTTTTTTATCATTCATGGAATATAGGCGTTGCAGGCTTGGCCAGCATTTATTTCCCATCCATAATTGTCCTAGTGAATGTGGTGGTGAGCTGTCTTCCTGAACTGCTGCAATTCATGTGTTGTAGGTATACCCATAGTACGGTTTGGATTTTGTCCTAATGTCAACCAAGTCAGGATAACATATGGCTTAGAAGGAAACTCACAGTTGGTCTTCCTGGACATCTGCTGCCCTTGTCTTTCTGATGATAGATATCCTAGGTTTGGAAGTTGCAAGCTAAGCAAACTTCTTGGTTTTTTGCATTGTAACTTGGAGATGGTACACACTGTTGTTGCTGTTTATTAGTAGTGCAAGAAGCAAAAATTAAAAATGTTGGATGGAGCGTCAATCAAGCGTGTTGCTTCATTGCGGAGAGTGTTAAGCTTCCTGAATGCTGATTGAATGTATGACATCACATTCATGATTTCTGCCTCATTGATCCTGGCAAAGCTTTGAGATGTCCTCCAAAAACCACACTCATTTTGCCATGTTTGACATATAATTTCAATCAATCACTGATTCCAATCGACTCCATTTTTGCTAGAGCTCCTTGCTATTATGCTTGATCAAATGACTTAATGTCAAGGAATGCAACTCTCACCCCACCTCTGAAGCCTGATTCTTCCATCCATGTTTGGATCAACATTGTAATGAGATCAAGAGGTGAAAGACTTTGGCCAATTCTAAACTGACCATCAGTAAGCAGGTTATTTTTGACTAAGTGCTGCTTGATAGCAATATTGATTACACTTTCTAATACTTTCCTGGTGATCAAGAATCAACTGATGGGTAGTAATTGTTGAATTGAATTGGTTTTGCTTTTGTGTATAGGATGTACCTGGATAATTTTCCACATTGTCATGTAAATGCTGTAGATGCATTGGAACAGCTTGTCTAATAGTATGGTTTGTATAGGAGCGCAAGTGTTCAGTACTGTTGCAAGAATATTGTCAGGCCCCTTAGCCTTTGTAATATCCAGTATCTTCAGCTGTTTCTTAATATTATATGGAGTGAATTCAATTTATTTACTCATGGACCTTTATCTAATAAGTAACAAAGTGCTTAAGTGCCCAGTTCTGAGGAAGCATCATCGGATCTGAAACGTTAACTTTGATTTCTAAATTCTTGGAAGAGCAGAGTCTGATTAGAACAAGTCAACTTGGATTCAGTAAGGGGAGGTCATGCCTGACAAACCTGTTGGAATTCTTTGAAGAGGTGACAAGTAGGTTAGACCAGGGAAACCCAGTGGATGTGGTCCATCTAGACTTCCAAAAGGCCTTTGATAAGGTGCCACACGGGAGGCTGCTGAGCAAGGTGAGGGCCCATGGTGTTCGAGGTGAGCTACTGGTATGGATTGAGGATTGGCTGTCTGACAGAAGGCAGAGAGTTGGGATAAAAGGTTCTTTTTCGGAATGGCAGCCGGTGACGAGCGGTGTCCCGCAGGGTTCAGTGCTGGGGCCACAGCTGTTCGCATTATATATTAACGATCTGGATGAAGGGACTGGGGGCATTCTAGCGAAGTTTGCAGATGATACGAAGTTAGGTGGACAGGCAGGTAGTACTGAGGAAGTGGGGAGGCTACAGAAGGATCTAGACAGTTTGGGAGAGTGGTCCAGGAAATGGCTGATGGAATTCAATGTGAGCAAATGTGAGGTCTTGCACTTTGGCAAAAAGAATAAAAGCATAGACTACTTTCTAAATGGTGAGAAAATTCATAAAGCCAAAATACAAAGGGATCTGGGAGTGCTAGTTGAGGATTCTCTAAAGGGAAACACGCAGGTTGAATTCAAAGTTTGGGAGAAGATTTGTAGCTCGGGTGCTCGTTGTTGTGGTTCTTTTCGTCGAGCTGGGAGTTTTTGTTGCAAACGTTTCGTCCCCTTTCTAGGTGACATTCTCAGTGCTTGGGAGCCTCCTGTGAAGCGCTTCTGTGATGTTTCCTCCGGCATTTATAGTGGCTTGTCTCTGCCGCTTCCGTTTGTCAGTTGCTGTCCGCTGCAGTGGCCAGTATATTGGGCCCAGGTCGATGTGTTTGTTGATAGAATCTGTGGATGAGTTCCATGCCTCTAGGAATTCCCTGGCTGTTCTCTGTTTGGCTTGCCCTATAATAGTAGTGTTGTCCCAGTCGAATTCATGTTGTTTGTCATCTGCGTGTGTGGCTACTAAGGATAGCTGGTCGTGTCGTTTCGTGGCTAGTTGATGTTCATGGTTGCGGGTTGTTAGCAGTCTTCCTGTTTGTCCTATGTAGTGTTTTGTGCAGTCCTTGCATGGGATTTTGAGGAAACATCACAGAAGCACTTCACAGGAGGCTCCCAAGCACTGAGGATGTCACCTAGAAAGGGGACGAAACATTTGCAACAAAAACTCCCAGCTCAGCGAACAGAACCACAACATGCAGGTTGAGTCTGTGATTAAGAAAGCGAATGCAATGTTGTCACTTATCTCAAGAGGGTTGGAATATAAAAGCACCATTGTGCTACTGAGACTTTATAAAGCTCTGGTTAGGCCCCATTTGGAGTACTGTGTCCAGTTTTGGTTCCCACACCTCAGGAAGGACATACTGGCACTGTAACGTGTCCAGCGGAGATTCACACGGATGATCCCTGGAATGGTTGGTCTAACATACGAGGAACAGCTGAGGATCCTGGGATTGTATTCATTGGAGTTTAGAAGATTAAGGGGAGACTTAATAGAAACTTACAAGATAATACATGGCTTGGAAAGGGTGGACGCTAGGAAATTTTTTCCGTTAGGCGAGGAGACTAGGACCCGTGGACACAGCCTTAAAATTAGAGTGGGTCAATTCAGAACAGAAATGCGGAGACATTTCTTCAGCCAGAGAGTGGTGGGCTTGTGGAATTCATTGCCGCAGAGTGCAATGGAGGCCGGGACGCTAAATGTCTTCAAGGCAGAGATTGATAGATTCTTGATGTCACGAGGAATTAAGGGCTACGGGGAGAATGTGGGTAAGTGGAGTTGAAATCCCATCAGCCATGATTGAATGGCAGAGTGGACTTGATGGGCCGAATGGCCTTACTCCCACTCCTATGTCTTATGGTCTTGGTCTTATTTTTCTTCGCAGATACTGCTAGATCTGCTGAGCTTTTCTAGCAACTTCTGTTTATGTTAAAGAGCCTCAATTGGTCAAGGCAAGTAGAGTATCTGCATCTCCCCCACTTCTGGTAAATCACCAAAAGAAGTGGGTAGACAATGGGCATAGTGCTGACTCATGCCTCTCAATTTTATGCCGCCCCTTCCCATGACACTGTGACTGAACTATGCCAGCTGCTGGAGTAAGACCTCAGACCTGAACACGTGGCTGGCCGTCTTATCCCAGTAGCTATTCAGATGACACTAAACATTTATATAACTAGCTACTTCCAAGGATCCACTGGGGAACTGGATGGGGCCTCACACCCCTCAACATACAAAAACATCAAAGCTTAAACCAATGCAATTTGTGATAGGACACACTGCTTCATCTTGTTTCCCCATGATGAGATCAGTGACGTAGCATGGGTTTGCCAACAAAGCTGACTTGCCTCAGATGCAAGATGCCACAGTTTTTTTTCTGGTAAATTCTGAACATTATGCCTTTGAAGGATTTCAGTGGAGCTGTTTTCACTTGAGACGTCCAAACCCAGTATAGGCAGCTGAGTAAAACATTGGCGACTGAAAGGGAACAACAATTTGGTTGAAATTGCTCCAATGTAAACTATTGAATCTGAAAAGAAAAATTTACTTTTGTCCATCTCCTCGATGAATGGGCTTGCTCATCTCAAGGACTTTGCAACCATTGACAGTCTGTCTCAACTAAGCAACAAATTCTATCGATCGGATTTAGGATTGAACATTCAACCTTAATCGAAGGTAGGAAAAAGTGAGGACTGCAGATGCTGTCACCGGACTTAGTGGTGGTGGGATGTAGTGATTGGAACCAGGTAGATCTCGGTGACTATCAGATCCTTGATTGGAGTTGTTAACCTGGATCAATCAGGGAACTTTGGCTAACCAATGTTAACAGGGAATTCAGAATCTCCTCAGTTCAGATACTGACTCCATGCTGGCTGGCCACTGCCAGTTTACCGTGCACATGTAAACAAAGGGTGACTTGCTGGTGGGATACCTGCATCTGTGCAGTTATTTCAGTTATTCCTTTGTTTGTTTCTTGTTTTCCTCCATCAGCATAACTAGTTATGATATACGTTTAAACAGATCACTGATACTCTTTATAACAGCTCACTGCTAGATCTAGAACTTAAGGAGCTTTCAATGCAGGCTTCTCCCTCTGATCATGGTTTCTCCTCCGCACTGTGATTTCTCACTTCTCAGTCTTGTTCAACCTTTTCATTCCCAGGTTTCAGGGACCTTCTGCAATGTGCCTGATTATAGCGTCATGCAATACTTTTTCTGCCAGCTATTGGTCAGGCTGCTAACTGTGTAGCTGCAACACAGGAAACGGATATTGATAGCCACTTGACCACCCTTCCTACATCACTGTAAATATTGGAGCTGGTGACTTACATTCAAAATGCAAGACCAGCATATTTGGGAGAATATAGATCATACTTGTTGATGTTCTCCATAAAACAAAAAAATGTTAAACAATAAATTTTCCATTTTTCCTAGACTCTGCACATTTGCAATAAATCAGGTCAAGTTAAAATAATGTAATCGGTATAAACCTAACAAACCAAATGTATAAATACGGTTTCTAGCAACATTCTGTGACAGGATTTACTCTGTTTTTTATCGGAAATTGGAATGCCAACTGTATCCTGGGAGCGAGCATAATAATACCAGAAAAGATCAGGTAATCAGGAGACTGAGGAGGACCCAGCATGAACAGTGCAAACCGAGAGCTGCACAAGGAATCTTCGTATAAAACCTTAATCACAAGCTTCAGCGTTTCTGTCATGAGTTCAGGATTGCTGAGGAAAAAAGCTAATCAGTCTACAAGAGAAAACTCATGTGGATTCAGAGAACTTGTCTGATCTTTCAGTGATGAAAGATGAAATGCCAATGCTGCTACATGCATTTACAAATAGATTTTTTTTGGATCTAATTTTCTTGGGTGAAGACACAGTGAGATAGTAATGTGTGCATTACATCTTTTGGCAGGGAAGATGACAGGGTAAACACAGCTGAAAAACGTGGGAGGGCAGAATTTTTTTCAAAATGCAACTTAAGCAGATCTTTTGGTTCACATTTTTAAATTACAGGCTTGGCAGGTTGTCAAGAAAAAAAGTATTTTAAAAAGAAGAAACAGAAGAAGCATTTCAAAATTGGAGAAAATGAACTAGTTGCTTCAAGGAAAAAGACTGCTGAGCAGCTAGCAAATAGAGAACTAATGAGAGTTTCTGAATTGAATCTCCAACTCTCCTGTTGTCAGTAAAACTCTGTTCACATTGCACTGTGCCTCATACAATAAAATCCATATGGGGCATTAATCGGATTAGACACACTAATCAGTTACCCATTCAGCACTCCAATGGACAAATAAGTGAAAGGGTTAGCTTTTTCAGCCACTACTACTTCCTGATCAAGGGCTTAAATTAATTATATCCATTTTTTTTAAAAGCCTTCCTGTTTATAGAAGTATTTGATTCTCGTGTTAGATGCAACAGCAATCAGTGGGTTAGCTGAACCTTTGTGTATTAACGTGATAGATCCAGATAACAAAGACATGCTTTATAGTTTCCTGGCATATTTATCAGCTTCCCAGTAACATTGCAGCATTAATTTCAGTGAGTTCTGAAAAGGATTAACTAAACAATCCATATCCATCTTGTACATTTTTACTTCTCATCGCTTCAAGTAATCTGCACATTTAAAAAAAAACAGAATTGTTTTGAAACGTTATCTGTGTGGGTAATGAAAATAAAATGTAGATATTGATTGTGAAGTTTTAAAATAATTTTAACAAATACTTATACATGTAAACACAGACAAAAATATATTTAAAGTACAGAATTCTATGCTGAAAAACCAACAGCTATTCCAACAAATACTTGACATGTTTCCAAAATGGTCTTGTGGCATTGGAACCTCTGCCCACTACATTAAGGTCAGCAACATAATGAATCAAGGGATTCAAGCAAGAACTCTGAGCGTTGATGTTCCTGAACCACAGGACTTCTCTGCTTTAGTCAGCATAAATAAGTCAGGTCCAATCAGTTGAAACCTCAATCAGCAATCTGACACCTTCTCCAATTTTAAAGTAGTCACTTTGACAAAAAGCCTGCAGTGGGGAGCGAAAGATCTCCTTTGATGAGGCAAATCTCCACTTTTGCTTGTGTGATATCTCATTGTGTTCTGACTTCTGGAAAGCAACAAATTACTTCATAAAACCAAAAGAACTGCCAATGCTGCAAATAGCTGGAAAAGCTCTGCAGGTCTGGCAACATTTGTGAAGAGAAATCTGAGTTAACGTTTCAGGTTCTTACATGTACATAAATGGTCAAATAAATGTTTTAAAATGGCCTTGAACATCCAGCCCAGCCTACACCACCCCATACCACCCCACACCCCACACCCTACACCCCACATCCCACATTAAGCTATCTCTATTGTATACTCACTATTACCTCACACCTTAGGGTCCGTGAAGGTATAGACATATCTAGGCCAGAATACACAGATTCTGGGGCTGTAATTTTAACTTAAATTGAAATAGTTTTGTTGCTTTCATTAAAGCTGCAACATCAATTATGGTGAAGTGGTTTTGACAGCATGATGAATGATATGATAAATCTGAAGGAAGGGAAGGACATAGAGATAACTACAACAACATCTACTTCATCTGAAACCACTTTTGTTCTAATAGGCTTTTGGCTTAGCATTTGACTGTTAAGCAGTTCACTACCAGATCGAACTTGAACATTTCAAATTGTAAATGATTCCTTCTCTCTGGCCAAAACTGTTCTCTATTTTAAGGCTGGTTCCAAATTTCATTTATCTATGAAAAAAGTCAGATTGTCTACAGCCGAAACCTCTGACCTGATAACATTCTCAAATGTGAGAATTCACAGGATTTGTTCTCCTTAATGCTCTTACTTGAGACTGGTTTATGAGTTCCACCCTTGTTCATTCAAAATGAACAAACTCAAACCAATTTTCTTGGTACAACAAAACTAAACATTATATCAATATAATTTGCAAATGCTGCCGATTGCAAACGAAAATATTGTTGTCTTAATTGGCATCAGTACAAAAAGGAGTCTGCGCATCCGCAAATAATTTTTCACTTCAGTGACCATCACAAACATTTTCATTATGTTATAAATTTTGCATAGATAACCAACTTCCTGTTGACATGGTACTTCAGTTTGAATTTTATTATGCTTGTGTTATGTCATTGTCTATCATATTATCGCACAAACCAGGTTTTCATGCCTGGTAATAATTCTAATCTATATATGTTTGGGCAGCAATCTATATATGTGCAGGTAATCAGGTTTAAATGCTGATTGGCTGCCAGGTCAGAAATTCATACCAGCCAGCAGCTTTTATCAGGAGACACCACTTGGCAAAGAAACAGCATGGTGGCTCATTGGTTAGTACTGCTGCCTCAAACTGACAGGGACCTGAGTTCGATTCCCACCTCAGGCAACTGTCTGTGTGGAGTTTGCACATTCTCCCCACTGCGTGGGTTTCCTTAGAGTGCTCCGGTTTCCTCCCACAATCCAAAGATGTGCAGCTCAGGTGAATTGGCCATGCTAAATTGCCCACAGTGTCAGGGGTAAACACGGGGTCAAGGAATGGGTCTGAGTGGGTTACTCTTCAGAGGCTCATTGCGAATTGTGGGCCTAAATGGCATGTTTCCATACTGTAGGGAATCTAAACCTAAAGTCCTGTAGCCCAAGATGAATATAGACCACTAAACATTGCCATTGAGGAAACTGAGTTGGAAACCATCAAATAATTTATCAAACTGGGTGGCATCATCTTGTTTCCTACCACTGTAGGCAAGGAACATGCTTTCACTTGGACCATCTCAGACACCTCCCTCCCCTTCCTGTACTTCTCCATCTCCATTAATGGTGACTGACTCAACACTGAATCTTCTACAAAGCCACCGACTCCCTCAGCTACCTAGACTACGCCTCCTTCCACCATGCCTCCTGTAAAAATGCTATCCCAATTCCTCCACCTCTGCCACATCTGCTCCCAGGAGGACCAGTTCCACCACAGAACGCACCAGATGGCCTCCTTATTTAAAGACTGCAATTTCCCCTCCTATGTAGTTGATGATGCCCTCCAATGTATCTCATCCACTTCTCACACTTCCACCCTCAAACTCCACCCCGCCAACTGCAAGAAGGACAGAACCCTCCCGCGGTCCTCACCTTCCGCTCCACCAACCTCCGTATACATCACATCATCTTCCGCCATTTCTGCCATCAGAGATATAATTCCCTCCCCACTACTATCCGCTTTCTGTAAAGACCATTCCCTGCATGATTTCCTTGTCAGCTCCACAGCCCCTAACAACCCACCCTTCCCTCCTGGCACCTTCCCCTGCCACAGCAGGAATTACAAAACCTGCACCCACATCTCCCCCCTTCACCTCCATCCAAGTCCCGAAAGGAACCTTCCACATCCATCAGAATTTTACCTGCACTTTCACACATGTCATTTACTGTATCTGTTCCTCTCGGTGTGGTCTCCTCTACATTGGGGAGACAGGACACATACTTGCACAGCACTTCAGAGAAGATCTCCCAGGACACCTGCACCAACCAATCCCACCACCCCATGCCCGAACACTTCAATCTCCACTCAACTCCGTCAAGAACATGCAGGTCCTGGGCCTCCTCCATCGCCACTCCCTAACAACCCAACACCTGGAGAAAGAATGCCTCATCTTCCTCCTTGGGATGCTCCAACCCTATGGCATCAGTGTGGATTTCACCAGTTTCCTCATTTCACCCCCATCCCCACCTTATCCTAGTTCCAACCTTCAAACTCAGCAGCACCCTCATGAGCTATCCACTCCACCCTCCTTTCCAACCTATCTCCATTACCCCCACCTTCATCTACCTTTCACACTCTCAGCTACCTTCCCCCCAGTCCCACCCCCATCCCATTTATACCACCACTCCCTCGGCCCACAACCTCGTTCCTGATTAAGGGCTTTTGCTCGAAACGTCGATTGTCCTGCTCCTCAGACACTGTCTGACCTGCTGTGCCTTTCCAACATCACACTCTCGACTCTAATCTCCAGCATCTGCAGTCCTCACTTTCGCCTGAGGAACATGCTTTGTTTACAACCAAGATGAGAGGAGAGCCACTACCCCTGAGATTCCACAACTTCACTGGTCACAGCACAGATTTTAATGCTTTTCCCAACTGCTGCTTTAGCCAGTTTTATACTTGGTCCATTTATTTTAATTCATAGGTTAAGGACACTGAGTTGGCAAAAATCCTGCTTTTGTAAAATTGACCTTTAAAAATGGCTGCCTGCATTTTGAGTTTTTAGTCAAGAAGGGATTGAGCTGGATTGGGAATCTGGCCAAGTGACTTGGACAGACTCTGAGGCTGCCTGGTTCTCAAAGTGTTTGGGTGGCTGAAATAACTCCATGAAGGCTGATGCCTCATCGCCCATATGGTGGCTCAGTGGTTAACACTGCTACCTTGCATCGGCAGGGACCTGGGTTCAATTTCATCCGTAAACTTCCACCCTGTGTCTATGTGGGTTTCCTCCAGGTCCTTTAGTGTACTCCCACATTACAAAAGTGTATAGTTAGGTGGATTGGCTATGCTAAATTGCCTATAGTGTCCAGGACTTGCAGGCTAGGTGGATTAGCCATGGAAGGGTAGTGGTGGATGGTTGCTTTTCAGACTGGAGGCCTGTGACCAGCGGTATGCCACAAGGATCAGTGCTGGGTCCACTACTTTTTGTCATTTAAATAAATGATTTGGATGTGAACATAGGAAATATGGTTAGTAAGTTTTCAGATGACACCAAACTTAGTGATGTCATGGACAGTGAAGATGGTTATCTCAGAGTACAACGGGATATCGATCAGATGGGTCAGCTGGCCAAGGAGTAGCAGATGGAGTTTCATTTATATAAATGTGAGGTGTTGCATTTTGGAAAGGCAAATCAGAGCAGCACTTATACACTTAAAGGGTAAGGTCCTGAGCCTTGATGTTGAACAAAGAGGCCTTGGAGTGCACGTTCATAGTTCATAGGACATTGGATTAGGCCACTTCTGGAATACTGCGTGATGTCTGAAAGGGGAAACAGTGGTGGACAGAAATAGGCATTAGTTGGCATCGAGATATATGGAGCCATGTGGGATAGGCAAAGGGTATTAGGTTGCATGGATTGACTCAGGGAGTATGTGATTGTGAAGAAGAATGAGACAGTTGAGGATGAAGCCTTGATATTTCTTCCCTTTCAGAAAGTAACATATCCTTTTGGATCTGGACATGGAGCAGCTTTGGTGGAGGTAAAATACCCTTTGTAAGAGGTAAGGCACTCGTTGGGATTGTGAAAAGACAAGCTTGTATGTTAAAAATACACAAACTTAGGAGACTTGCAATTTTCAAGAAACTATCTAAAAAAATGTAATTGCAAACTGTTCTGCTAGATATTTGCCAGTGTCTTGTTATAGAAAATCATTGAAGGATTTGTGTTGCATGATTGATTTCCTGAAACCATAATTTCACAACAGGAGGCCTATTGATGGATAGGTCCACCCACTTATTGAATGGAAATGTTTATTGACAAAAGATTGTTAAGTACTTGAGTGAGATGCTTATTGACACAAGGTATCATCCACAAGTTAAATGTTTACTTACATAAGTCATTGAACGTCTAAGTGAAAAATTTGTTCTCATAAGGAATTTGTTCTTGCAATTTAGTTGCGTTGGTGCTTGTTTTGTAGCAATGAGACTTTTTTTTTCAATAGTGACACAATGCACTGACTGGTAACTTTATTTTCTGTTATGCTCCTATTGATTGATGCTCATTCTTGATAATAGGCACGTTGACATGAAAAGGAAGGGCAAAGGGTTGTGTGCGGGAATTGAGTTGGCACTGAGTTGGACATGGAGCTGCAAAGGCTTTGGAATGATTGGGGCAGATGGGATTTGAGGTATTATGAAAGATAGGCACTGGTGGCACAGGAATCATGAAAGGCCATGGAGGATGGATAGATAGCAATTGGTTGGCACAGGGTATATAATGGGTCTAGGTGCAGGGGCATAGGTTGACCTGGATGTAGCAGAGAGAGAGGGGAGTGACAGGTTGAGAGCAGGAGGGATGTTTTCTGTTTAAACTTTACATCTAAAGATTGCAAATAGTGCTGTACTCTCACTGTAGTAACTGGAAGGAGGTCAGCCAGGTGGACCTCATAGATTATAAGTTCCCTGATTGTTAATCTGGTCCAATCAGGGAGTCCTGGCTGATAGATATAAACTGGAGTGTTTCCAACGCTATTTTAATTTAGTCCTTGCCCTCCCCTTCACTGTTTTGATCACACAGCATTGCCCTTTGATGTGAAGGGCACTGCTTGTCACAGGCCACTCGGGTGTTTTCCTACTTTTCCTGGTGGTGGAAATTGAATAAAGATTTGTGCACTTTGCGTCTCTCACTATGTCTCACAACTACACACACGCACACACACCATGGGTGCTGGGGAAAATAAGCACTACCGCAGTTAGGCGGTAGTGTGGGGTTAATAAAAAAAAGAAGAAAAAAAAAGAAAAAAAAATAAACTGGAGTGTTTCCAACGCTATTTTAATTTAGTCCTTGCCCTCCCCTTCACTGTTTTGATCACACAGCATTGCCCTTTGATGTGAAGGGCACTGCTTGTCACAGGCCACTCGGGTGTTTTCCTACTTTTCCTGGTGGTGGAAATTGAATAAAGATTTGTACACCTTGTCTCTCACTGTGTCTCACACCTGCGCACACACACCATGGGTGCTGGGGTTAAAAATAATAAGCACTACCGCAGTTAGGCGGTAGTGTGGGGGTTAATAAAAAAAAAGAAAAAAAAATTAAAAACAAAAAAATAAATAAATAAACTGGAGTGTTGGCGGTGCTCAGACCCGACGTAGTGCACCAGTTGGAGGACGCTCAGGTGTGCGGTGGGATCACGTCCACGCTCATCCCAGCCCGGACAGAATTTCACATTGGCCCCAAGGTCCCGTACCTCCCGCGGGAGCCTGTGCCCCACAACCTGAGCCGCCTCCGAAATTTTAATTTTGTCCCGTTCAAGGACGTTAAAAGGTGTGCCCTATATCGACTGCTGCTGCACACCGTCCACCTCTTCTCCCTCATCCACCGCCCGGACACGCCCTGGCGTGCCCATTTGCCACCGGGCGGTGGGGATCCCCAGTGGAGGGCCATCTACACTGGAGTCCTCCCCCTTTCTCTCGGGGATCTGGGGTGAAGGGTGCTGCACGCAGCAGTCCCCTGCAACCGCAGATTGCTGTGGTTCACGGACTCCCAGCCCAACTGCTTGTTCTGTGGCGCTGTGGAGTCCGTGGACCATGTGTATGTTGGGTGTGGGCGTTTGCACCCCCTTTTTGATTTTCTGAAAAACCTTCTCCTCTGCTTTTGGTTGCACTTCAGTCCCACGCTCCTGATCTTCGGGCACCCAGTGCGGAGGAGGGAGGGCAGGTCTGAAGACCTCCTCGTGGGTCTGCTCCTGGGCCTGGCCAAACTGGCCATAAACAGGTCCAGGCAGCGGGCCGTGGAGGGGGTCGTTAGGGCCGACTGCCTGCCCCTCTTCCGCGGTTACGTTAGGGCCCGGGTGTCCTTGGAGAAGGAGCACGCGGTGTCCACCAACACCCTGGAGGGTGTTCAGGGAGAGGTGGGCGCCGCAGGGAGTGGAGTGCATCATTTCCCCCTCCAACTCTATTTTGATTTAGTTCCTGCCCTCCCCTTCACTGTTTTGATCACACAGCATTGCCCTTTGACGTGAAGGGCACTGCTTGTCACAGACCACTTGGGTGTTTTCCTACTTTTCCTGGCGGTGGATATTGAATAAAGATTTGTGCACTTTGCGTCTCTCACTATGTCTCACAACTACACACACGCACACACACCATGGGTGCTGGGGAAAATAAGCACTACCGCAGTTAGGCGGTAGTGTGGGGTTAATAAAAAAGAAATGTTGGGTTTTTTTCCTACTTTTCCAAAACAAAAATAAATAAATAAACTGGAGTGTTTCCAGCGCTATTTTAATTTAGTCCTTGCCCTCCCCTTCACTGTTTTGATCACACAGCATTGCCCTTTGATGTGAAGGGCACTGCTTGTCACAGGCCACTCGGGTGTTTTCCTACTTTTCCTGGTGGTGGAAATTGAATAAAGATTTGTGCACTTTGCGTCTCTCACTATGTCTCACAACTACACACACGCACACACACCATGGGTGCTGGGGAAAATAAGCACTACCGCAGTTAGGCGGTAGTGTGGGGTTAATAAAAAAAAAGAAGAAAAAAAAAGAAAAAAAAATAAACTGGAGTGTTTCCAACGCTATTTTAATTTAGTCCTTGCCCTCCCCTTCACTGTTTTGATCACACAGCATTGCCCTTTGATGTGAAGGGCACTGCTTGTCACAGGCCACTCGGGTGTTTTCCTACTTTTCCTGGTGGTGGAAATTGAATAAAGATTTGTACACCTTGTCTCTCACTGTGTCTCACACCTGCGCACACACACCATGGGTGCTGGGGTTAAAAATAATAAGCACTACCGCAGTTAGGCGGTAGTGTGGGGGTTAATAAAAAAAAGAAAAAAAATTAAAAACAAAAAAAATAAATAAATAAACTGGAGTGTTGGCGGTGCTCAGACCCGACGTAGTGCACCAGTTGGAGGACGCTCAGGTGTGCGGTGGGATCACGTCCACGCTCATCCCAGCCCGGACAGAATTTCACATTGGCCCCAAGGTCCCGTACCTCCCGCGGGAGCCTGTGCCCCACAACCTGAGCCGCCTCCGAAATTTTAATTTTGTCCCGTTCAAGGACGTTAAAAGGTGTGCCCTATATCGACTGCTGCTGCACACCGTCCACCTCTTCTCCCTCATCCACCGCCCGGACACGCCCTGGCGTGCCCATTTGCCACCGGGCGGTGGGGATCCCCAGTGGAGGGCCATCTACACTGGAGTCCTCCCCCTTTCTCTCGGGGATCTGGGGTGAAGGGTGCTGCACGCAGCAGTCCCCTGCAACCGCAGATTGCTGTGGTTCACGGACTCCCAGCCCAACTGCTTGTTCTGTGGCGCTGTGGAGTCCGTGGACCATGTGTATGTTGGGTGTGGGCGTTTGCACCCCCTTTTTGATTTTCTGAAAAACCTTCTCCTCTGCTTTTGGTTGCACTTCAGTCCCACGCTCCTGATCTTCGGGCACCCAGTGCGGAGGAGGGAGGGCAGGTCTGAAGACCTCCTCGTGGGTCTGCTCCTGGGCCTGGCCAAACTGGCCATAAACAGGTCCAGGCAGCGGGCCGTGGAGGGGGTCGTTAGGGCCGACTGCCTGCCCCTCTTCCGCGGTTACGTTAGGGCCCGGGTGTCCTTGGAGAAGGAGCACGCGGTGTCCACCAACACCCTGGAGGGTGTTCAGGGAGAGGTGGGCGCCGCAGGGAGTGGAGTGCATCATTTCCCCCTCCAACTCTATTTTGATTTAGTTCCTGCCCTCCCCTTCACTGTTTTGATCACACAGCATTGCCCTTTGACGTGAAGGGCACTGCTTGTCACAGACCACTTGGGTGTTTTCCTACTTTTCCTGGCGGTGGATATTGAATAAAGATTTGTGCACTTTGCGTCTCTCACTATGTCTCACAACTACACACACGCACACACACCATGGGTGCTGGGGAAAATAAGCACTACCGCAGTTAGGCGGTAGTGTGGGGTTAATAAAAAAGAAATGTTGGGTTTTTTTCCTACTTTTCCAAAACAAAAATAAATAAATAAACTGGAGTGTTTCCAGCGCTATTTTAATTTAGTCCTTGCCCTCCCCTTCACTGTTTTGATCACACAGCATTGCCCTTTGATGTGAAGGGCACTGCTTGTCACAGGCCACTCGGGTGTTTTCCTACTTTTCCTGGTGGTGGAAATTGAATAAAGATTTGTGCACTTTGCGTCTCTCACTATGTCTCACAACTACACACACGCACACACACCATGGGTGCTGGGGAAAATAAGCACTACCGCAGTTAGGCGGTAGTGTGGGGTTAATAAAAAAAAGAAGAAAAAAAAATTAAAAAAAAATAAACTGGAGTATTTCCAACGCTATTTTAATTTAGTCCTTGCCCTCCCCTTCACTGTTTTGATCACACAGCATTGCCCTTTGATGTGAAGGGCACTGCTTGTCACAGGCCACTCGGGTGTTTTCCTACTTTTCCTGGTGGTGGAAATTGAATAAAGATTTGTACACCTTGTCTCTCACTGTGTCTCACACCTGCGCACACACACCATGGGTGCTGGGGTTAAAAATAATAAGCACTACCGCAGTTAGGCGGTAGTGTGGGGGTTAATAAAAAAAAAGAAAAAAAAATTAAAAACAAAAAAATAAATAAATAAACTGGAGTGTTGGCGGTGCTCAGACCCGACGTAGTGCACCAGTTGGAGGACGCTCAGGTGTGCGGTGGGATCACGTCCACGCTCATCCCAGCCCGGACAGAATTTCACATTGGCCCCAAGGTCCCGTACCTCCCGCGGGAGCCTGTGCCCCACAACCTGAGCCGCCTCCGAAATTTTAATTTTGTCCCGTTCAAGGACGTTAAAAGGTGTGCCCTATATCGACTGCTGCTGCACACCGTCCACCTCTTCTCCCTCATCCACCGCCCGGACACGCCCTGGCGTGCCCATTTGCCACCGGGCGGTGGGGATCCCCAGTGGAGGGCCATCTACACTGGAGTCCTCCCCCTTTCTCTCGGGGATCTGGGGTGAAGGGTGCTGCACGCAGCAGTCCCCTGCAACCGCAGATTGCTGTGGTTCACGGACTCCCAGCCCAACTGCTTGTTCTGTGGCGCTGTGGAGTCCGTGGACCATGTGTATGTTGGGTGTGGGCGTTTGCACCCCCTTTTTGATTTTCTGAAAAACCTTCTCCTCTGCTTTTGGTTGCACTTCAGTCCCACGCTCCTGATCTTCGGGCACCTAGTGCGGAGGAGGGAGGGCAGGTCTGAAGACCTCCTCGTGGGTCTGCTCCTGGGCCTGGCCAAACTGGCCATAAACAGGTCCAGGCAGCGGGCCGTGGAGGGGGTCGTTAGGGCCGACTGCCTGCCCCTCTTCCGCGGTTACGTTAGGGCCCGGGTGTCCTTGGAGAAGGAGCACGCGGTGTCCACCAACACCCTGGAGGGTGTTCAGGGAGAGGTGGGCGCCGCAGGGAGTGGAGTGCATCATTTCCCCCTCCAACTCTATTTTGATTTAGTTCCTGCCCTCCCCTTCACTGTTTTGATCACACAGCATTGCCCTTTGACGTGAAGGGCACTGCTTGTCACAGACCACTTGGGTGTTTTCCTACTTTTCCTGGCGGTGGATATTGAATAAAGATTTGTGCACTTTGCGTCTCTCACTATGTCTCACAACTACACACACGCACACACACCATGGGTGCTGGGGAAAATAAGCACTACCGCAGTTAGGCGGTAGTGTGGGGTTAATAAAAAAGAAATGTTGGGTTTTTTTCCTACTTTTCCAAAACAAAAATAAATAAATAAACTGGAGTGTTTCCAGCGCTATTTTAATTTAGTCCTTGCCCTCCCCTTCACTGTTTTGATCACACAGCATTGCCCTTTGATGTGAAGGGCACTGCTTGTCACAGGCCACTCGGGTGTTTTCCTACTTTTCCTGGTGGTGGAAATTGAATAAAGATTTGTGCACTTTGCGTCTCTCACTATGTCTCACAACTACACACACGCACACACACCATGGGTGCTGGGGAAAATAAGCACTACCGCAGTTAGGCGGTAGTGTGGGGTTAATAAAAAAAAGAAGAAAAAAAAAGAAAAAAAAAATAAACTGGAGTGTTTCCAACGCTATTTTAATTTAGTCCTTGCCCTCCCCTTCACTGTTTTGATCACACAGCATTGCCCTTTGATGTGAAGGGCACTGCTTGTCACAGGCCACTCGGGTGTTTTCCTACTTTTCCTGGTGGTGGAAATTGAATAAAGATTTGTACACCTTGTCTCTCACTGTGTCTCACACCTGCGCACACACACCATGGGTGCTGGGGTTAAAAATAATAAGCACTACCGCAGTTAGGCGGTAGTGTGGGGGTTAATAAAAAAAAAGAAAAAAAAATTAAAAACAAAAAAAATAAATAAATAAACTGGAGTGTTGGCGGTGCTCAGACCCGACGTAGTGCACCAGTTGGAGGACGCTCAGGTGTGCGGTGGGATCACGTCCACGCTCATCCCAGCCCGGACAGAATTTCACATTGGCCCCAAGGTCCCGTACCTCCCGCGGGAGCCTGTGCCCCACAACCTGAGCCGCCTCCGAAATTTTAATTTTGTCCCGTTCAAGGACGTTAAAAGGTGTGCCCTATATCGACTGCTGCTGCACACCGTCCACCTCTTCTCCCTCATCCACCGCCCGGACACGCCCTGGCGTGCCCATTTGCCACCGGGCGGTGGGGATCCCCAGTGGAGGGCCATCTACACTGGAGTCCTCCCCCTTTCTCTCGGGGATCTGGGGTGAAGGGTGCTGCACGCAGCAGTCCCCTGCAACCGCAGATTGCTGTGGTTCACGGACTCCCAGCCCAACTGCTTGTTCTGTGGCGCTGTGGAGTCCGTGGACCATGTGTATGTTGGGTGTGGGCGTTTGCACTCCCTTTTTGATTTTCTTAAAAACCTCCTCCTCTGCTTTTGGTTGCACTTCAGTCCCACGCTCCTGATCTTCGGGCACCCGGTGCGGAGGAGGGAGGGCAGGTCTGAAGACCTCCTCGTGGGTCTGCTCCTGGGCCTGGCCAAACTGGCCATAAACAGATCCAAGCAGCGGGCCGTGGAGGGGTCGTTAGGGCCGACTGCCTGCCCCTCTTCCGCGGTTACGTTAGGGCCCGGGTGTCCTTGGAGAAGGAGCACGCGGTGTCCACCAACACCCTGGAGTTGTTCAGGGAGAGGTGGGCGCCGCAGGGAGTGGAGTGCATCATTTCCCCCTCCAACTCTATTTTGATTTAGTCCCTGCCCTCCCCTTCACTGTTTTGATCACACAGCATTGCCCTTTGATGTGAAGGGCACTGCTCGTCACAGGCCACTCGGGTGTTTTCCTACTTTTCCTGGTGGTGGAAATTAAATAAAGATTTGTGCACTTTATGTCTCTCACTGTGTCTCACAGCTGCACACACACACCATGGGTGCTGGGGTTAAAAATAATAAGCACTACCGCAGTTAGGCGGTAGTGTGGGGGTTTAAAAAAAAGAAAAAAAAAATCAGCAGCAAATGATCACACAGCATTGCCCTTTGATGTGAAGGGCACTGCTTGTCACAGGCCCCTCGGGTGTTTTCCTACTTTTCCTGGTGGTGGAAATTGAATAAAGATTTGTACACGTTGTCTCTCACTGTGTCTCACAGCTGCACACACACACCATGGGTGCTGGGGATAAAAATAATAAGCACTACCGCAGTTAGGCGGTAGTGTGGGGGTTAATAAAAAAATAAATAAATAAACTGGAGTGTTGGCGGTGCTCGGACCCGACGTAGTGCACCAGTTGGAGGACGCTCAGGTGTGCGGTGGGATCCCGTCCGTGCTCATCCCAGCCCGGACAGAATTTCACATTGGCCCCAAGGTCCTGTACCTCCCGCGGGAGCCTGTGCCCCACAACCTGAGCCGCCTCCAAAATTTTAATTTTGTCCCGTTCAAGGACGTTAAAAGGCGTGCCCTGTATCGACTGCTGCTGCACACCGTCCACCTCTTCTCCCTCATCCACTGCCTGGACACGCCCTGGCGTGCCCATTTGCCACCGGGCGGTGGGGATCCCCAGTGGAGGGCCCTCTATGCTGGAGTCCTCCCCCTTTCTCTCGGGGATCTGGGGTGGAGGGTGCTGCACGCAGCAGTCCCCTGCAACCGCAGATTGCGGTGGTTCACGGACTGTCAGCCCAACTGCTTGTTCTGTGGTGCTGTGGAGTCCGTGGACCATGTGTATGTTGGGTGTGGGCGTTTGCACTCCCTCTTTGATTTTCTTAAAAACCTTCTCCTCTGCTTTTGGTTGCACTTCAGTCCCACGCTCCTGATCTTCGGGCACCCGGTACGGAGGAGGGAGGGCAGGTCTGAAGACCTCCTCGTGGGTCTGCTCCTGGGCCTGGCCAAACTGGCCATAAACAGATCCAGGCAGCGGGCCGTGGAGGGGGTCGTTAGGGCCGACTGCCTGCCCCTCTTCCGCGGTTACGTTAGGGCCCGGGTGTCCTTGTAGAAGGAGCACGCGGTGTCCACCAACACCCTGGAGTTGTTCAGGGAGAGGTGGGCGCCACAGGGAGTGGAGTGCATCATTTCCCCCTCCAACTCTATTTTGATTTAGTCCTTGCCCTTCCCTTCACTGTTTGATCACACAGCATTGCCCTTTGATGTGAAGGGCACTGCTTGTCACAGGCCACTCGGGTGTTTTCCTATTTTCCTGGTGGTGAAAATTGAATAAAGATTCGTACACCTTGTGTCTCTCACTGTGTCTCACACCTGCACACACACACCTTGGGTGCTGGGAAAAAATAAGCAAGAAAAATAAACTGGAGTGTCAATGGTTCTGCTCACTGTCGGAGCTAGCTCTGAGCTACCTGGATCAGTGTTGTGCACTATGCACATATAAATAAATAGAGTAGAAACCCTACAATGTGGAAGCAGGCCATTCAGCCCATCAAGTGCTGAACAACCCACAACAACCCTTTGTGGAGCATCCAATGCAGATCTAATCTCTACCCCTCCCATGGCTAATCCACCGAGCCTGCAATCCCTGGACACTATGGATAATTTAGCATGGCCAATTCACCTAACGTACACATCTTTGGAATGTGGGAGGAAACCCACACAGACACAAGGAGAATGTGCAAATTCCACATGGGCAGTTGCCTGAGGGTGGACTCAAACCCAATTTCCTGGTGCTGCCAAGTAGCAATGCTAACTACTGAGCCACCGTCTGAGCAATGAAGTATCAGCCTTCATGGAGTTATTTCAGCCACCCGAACACTTTGAGAACCAGGCAGCCTCAGAGTCTGTCCAAGTCACTTGGCCAGATTCCCAATCCAGCTCAATCCCTTCTTGACCAAAAACTCAAAATGCAGGCAGCCATTTTTAAAGGTCAATTTCACAGGAGCAGGATTTTTGCCAACTCAGTGTCCTTAACCCATGAATTAAAATAAATGGACCAAGTATAAAACTGGCTAAAGCAGCAGTTGGGAAAAGCATTAAAATCTGTGCTGTAACCAATGAAGCTGTGGAATCTCAGGGGTAGTGGCTCTCCTCTAACATTGGTTGTAAACAAAGCATGTTGTCCACTTCCTTGCCTATAGTGGTAGGAAACAAGACAATGTCACCCAATTAGATAAATTGCTTAATGGCTTCCAGCTTAGTCTCCTCCCTAACAATGCTTAGTGGTCTATATTCATCTTGGGTGCAAGCTGAGAGAGGACTTTAGATTTCTTTGTCTAAAGGTGTAACCCTATATAAGCTGCTGGTTGGTGTGAATTTCCAAGTTGGCAGCCAATCAGCATTTAAACCTGATTACCTGCACACATATTGTTGCCCAAACGTTTATAGGTTAGAATTATTACCAGGCATAAAAGCCAGGTTTGTTATGTAGGCAATAACATTACACAAACATCAAACAATTTAGAACGTTAACTTTTAGATCCGGTCCACCCTTTACCATCACTATTTTAAAACTAATGGAATTATGATCACTGGCCCTGATATACTCCCCCATTGACAATTCAATCACCTGCCCTGCCTTATTTCCCAAGAGTAGGTCGCTAATAGGTACATCCACATACTGAATCAAAAAGTTCTCTCCATCCAAGCCCTTAGCACCATGGCAGTTCCAGTCAATGTTTGGGAAATTAAAATCCGCTACCATTACCACCCTATTATTCTTACAGATCTCCTTACAAATTTGCTTCTCGATTTCCTGCTGATAATTGGAGGTCAATAGTACAATCCAACACGGTGATTACTCCTTTCTTATTCTCAGTTCCACCCAAATAACTTCCCTGGATCTACTCCCCAGAATACCCTCCCAAAGTACAGTCATCATGTTATCCCTAGTCAAAAGCGTCACTACCCCTCCTCTCTTGCTCCCCTTTCCATCCTTCCTTAGCATCTATACCCTGGAACTTTAAGCTGCCAGTCCTGCCCATCCCTGAGCCACATTTCTGTAATTGTTATGATATCCTAGTCCCATGCCCAGTCCCATGCCCTGAGTTCATCTGCCTTCCCAGTTAGGCCTCTTGCTTTGAAATAAATGCAGTTTAATTTATCAGTCATACCCTTGTCCTCTGCTTCGTTCCTAACTGTTTGACTTGCTCTTTTTCCCAACCACACCATCTCAGACTGATCTTTTTTTTAAAACTATCTCCTTGGGTGCCCCGGTCCCCTCTAGTTTAAATCCTCCTGAGCAACTCTAGCAAATCTCCCTGCCAGTCTATTAGTCCCAAACCAATTCAGGCGTAATCTATTCTTCCTATACAAATGACTTCTGCCTCAGAAGAGATTTCAATGATCCAAAAATGTGAATTCTTCTCTCCTGCACCAGCAACCCAGCCATGCATTCCTCTGCTCTTTTCTGCAATTCCTATCCTCACTATCTTGTAGCACTGCGAGTAATCCAGATAGTATCATTCTTGAGGACCTGTTTTTTAAATTCCTGCCTAATTTTCTATATTCTCTCCTCAGAAACTCATTTTTTCTTTTCCCATATCATTACTTCCAATGTCTACAATGATCTCCTACTGGTCCCTATCCCCATTGAGAATATTCTGCAACGTCAACATGATATCCTTGATCCTGGCACCAGGGAGGCAACACACCATTCTGATTCCTTGTTTTCATCTACAGAAACGTCTGTCTGTGCCTCTGGCTAGAAGGTCCTATATCATAATCGGTTGCTGGGAACCTGTCATATTACTCATCACTTTAGAGTCAGTCCTAGTACCAGAAATCTGGCTGTCAGAGCTACATTCACCTGAGAGACCTTCACCCCTACATTTCGCAGAACAGCATACTTATTTGAGATGCAGATAGACACAGGATATTCCTGCACTACCTCTTACCTCTCCAACTTCTTCTGGTGGTAACCCGTCTACCTGACTGTATTTGTGATTTTTTTACTTTCCTACAACCACCATCCATCACACCCTCTAGCTCGGAAAAATTCCTCATTACCTCTAATTGCTGCTCCAACCAATTAATGCGATCCCATAGGATTCATAACCAAACCAATATCCTGCAGACATAATCATCAGGAACATTGAAATTCTCCTAACATCTGACAGGAAAAGCACATTCACTCAACTAAAGGCCTTCTTTACACCTTAACAATCTACAGACCCAGGAAATAGCACAGTTTTACAGCTCTAGAAACACTGCTCCAGGTTAGTACTGATGATTCATATTTTTAAAGTTGAATCAGGAGACAGATCTCCAGAAAACCTATTGTTCCAAGGGTCTCCTTGCCAGATGCAAGTGCACTCCCTCAGTGTGAATTTCCAATTTTCAGAGGGATCAGACAGGATGGAGGTAGGAAATGGGGCAACCATTGGAGTGCCCTGAATAGACATTTCTGAAGGGCCAGTGCCCCTCCAGCTGGGTACCTACTGGCACTGATCTGTCTCATTGGGAAGAAGAGGCAAATAGAGTGTGCGCCAGGTTCCCTGTTCCCCTCTTATCTTGCTGTGGCTCCTGAGGACCAATGGCTGGTGGCAGTGCAGGTTTGTGTGTGCTTCTGCAGCAGACCCTGATGGCACTGGGCCTCTCTCTCCATTGCAGTCACTAACCTGCCCATGGAAGCACCTAGACCATTGCATGAATCACTGCCCTGCTGCAACTTAGGAGCAATGAGGTCCATTGTGTCCCTTATAGATGACTGCTGCTCCTAAAGGCTGTTGGAATATTCTGAGAGGGTTTGAACATCAAAGTCAGGACTTCTGAGGAAGGGTCACTGAACCCAAAATGTTAACTGTGCTTTATGTCCGCAGCTGCTGCCAGACTTGATGTGTTTCTCCAGCAGTTTCTATTTTTGTTTCAGATTTCCAGCATCTGCAATTCTTTGTTTTATAAAAGTAAGGATGTTATGTTTCAGTTCTAAGAGCTGAAACCTCATATCAAATACTGTGCACAGCTATGGTCTCATTATTTAAGGAAAGACCTACATGCTTTGGAGGTGATTTTGAGGAGGTTTCCTTAACTGATACTTCGAAAGGGTGGGCCATCTTCTAAGGATAAATCAGACAGGCTGGGCTTGTCTCCACTTGACTTTGGAGCTTTCTACCTCAAAAGGCAATGGAAGTGGGGTCATTGATTTTATTTTTAAAATAGTAATGGATGAATTCTTGCTAGGCAAGAAAATCAAGAGTTATTGGGGGTAAGTGGGAATGTGGACTTTGGAACGCAAACAGATCAGTCATGATCCTATTGAAGGACGTTGCAGCTTCAAGATACTAAATGGTCGACTTCCACTTCTGTTTTGTATGTTCATATGTTTTCATGAATCTCCAAACCAACCAAGACAAACCTACTGGCTTAACTAGCACTCCTTCAAATACCTTCAACATTCACTCTCTCCACCACAATGCTGCCCCTGCTCTTGTAGCCACAGTATTTATATGCCTTGTCCAGTTCTGTTTCTGGTCAATAGCTTAAAATGTTTAGATCAACACTTGTTGACACTTATTAACAGGTCAATACTCGATAGGTCTGTATAAGTCAGTCTTTTCTAAGGGATTTATAGTGAATAACACCACACTCACCAACCCGCACACCATCTCCCCATACCCTCCAACCCCACCCCCAAATGATCTATAAAGTGTCAATCAAGCTCTCCAAAGGGGTACCCTGCTATTCAAAGGAAATTCACTGAGAACAAGCCAGTTTGGAGTTAACATCCTCTGGGACCTGTATGTGCCTGATCTATAACCAGTTCCCAAAAATGGGAGATGCCATATTTGGGGAAAGGATTTCAATTCTTGGCAAATTTAGGCATTTTTGCCAGGGCAGATATTCTGTCCATATTGGCACAAATTGTAGCTTTATCTAAATTAGCTTCAGAATGTAAATTAAATCTATCAACCCAGATTTTTTTTCAATAAGCAACAGAATTGTTGGTTTATTATTAAGAGAAGACTTACTCAACAAAGATGCAAAGATGATAAACCCACCGTTTGAAATATGAAGGTATAAATATTAACCTTTTGAGGAAATAAAGGAACTTTCTCTGCAGAGATCAACTCTGTTACAAAAAAAAACTTTGACTAAATAATTGTTCATTCTTGAAGAAAAAAAATAAGATACAAAATATTCCACAAGGATTTAAGTCTGGCAGCTGGGTCTCTATAGGCAGGTATGACCAGAAACATTCAGATTTATTTAGGATCTTTTGAGAAGCAATTAGTTCAGAAGCTATTAAAAGGAAGTCTTTCAAATTCTTTTCTGTAGAATTGTTGCATCGGTTTTTCAGCTCATTTACAGGATTCTAAAAGGAATTTGTTTTCTCCAGAAAATAGGAAAGAATAAATAGGATAGTTTCTGTCTGAACAGGCTACACCTCGACTAAATTTAGCAAACAAAATCTAAACAGCTCAAAACTCCTGATGGCCATAAATGCAGACGTGTGACTTCCCTGCAAATAAATCAAAGTATTTTCATAGTGTACAAGACTCCAAATGTATATACAACTTAATTCTTCTCCCAGTAAGTGTTTTTGAAATAAAATCCAAAGTGACCTTCCAGTAACCTTTTATTTTAAGAAAAAAAACCAAGCCCAGGCAGTTCCGCAGTCTTCAAATAAACTATTGTCCAGAATCTTTTCAAAATAAATTCTCAATAAAGTTAATAATACAAACATGTTCATAACAAATTTCAAAAGCAACTACACAGTAGACAGACTCTACAAGTGGGTGTGGAGCAAACACTGGCTTACAGCACAGACCAAGCTGAAAGTGTAAGAAGCCATGCACCTCATCAGCCTTCTGTGTGGTGGCATTTCATGGGCTCTATGTCATTGTTTTGTATGCCTTCTAAAGAACTTTCACCATTGCTGCCTCCACAATATTGTCAAGATCTGCTGGCAGATGGATGTCCTCAAAACAGCCAACATCATCAGCATCCAGACTTATCAAGATCACAATGTAGAGACAGCTAACCACCGGGAAATGGAATAGTGGGGCTCCATGCTAATGTTTCAAGGACTCCCTAAAGAAATCGCTCTCTGTATGTCACATAACCACTACCAGTAGGAATTACAGAGTAATGCCTGGTAGTGCTACATCAGGAGTGCTACAGACACCTTCAGGAGTGTGCAAAGAAGCAGCATGGAAGATAAAAAAAAGTATGAAAGGTAGCTCCAATTTCACCGAGCAATGACTATATCTTCACCTGCACTCAGTCGTATGTATCCTCATGAACCACTAACAGGCCTGCAACCAATCTATACAACTTGCCTAAAATCTGGATTAGTGAAGAAAACCTAAGAGAAAGAAAAAAATGTAAGATTCAGAATAGCATTACTACCTCACGAAGAAAGGTAAAAGTTAATCATAAGGCATATATCTCTTTTTTGCAATGGACAATGAATAATCAGCAAGGTGAACTATGCAAAATTGGATGGGCTCCAATGTGTTAACTACTGATATTCCTCTATATAATTTTATAATAAGGATAACTTATATGTGACTAGAAAATCTAACACATTAGCTCTTGGTCGCCAATGTATAGTTTATCTTAAAAAAGTTATCGTCAGAAACAGGGTTGTCTATTACACTATCCAGCTGATTGTCAATGGATCTCATCAACAAAATTGATACCATCCATTCTTCGACTTCTGTCAATTACTAACTTTCTTGAAAACCTTCTGTTTCCTCCCTTTCTGGATCAAACTTACCCTGGTGTTCAACTCTGCCACTGGGCCAGAATTTATGGCTAACTGTGGGCTTTATTCTATCTTCAGCTTTGTTATCTCCAGGTTCATCTCATCCATGAACTTCTGCAATCCTATTTCATCCAACAGCTGACCTGGCAATTTTCCTTCCTTGGCCATGCATAAGCTGATCATTATTCAGTTAGCAGTTCCCTCTCTTCAGGTTTCCTCTCTTCTACCCATTAAACCTCACTCCATTCCTTCAAATCTCCCATTTTTCCTCAAAAGATTTATCCTTGACCTTTCTGTCCTTTAAAGCCACCACCCTTCCCTTCCACTCCAAGATATGTGCTCACCCTTGTTCCAATCAGGTTTCTAGAAGGGAAGAAAAGCAATAAAACTTGTGAATGATACACATTGGTTAGACTCATCTTGTAGCTCTAGTATGACAAACATTCTTTTCCAACTATTACTATACTTTCTTTTCCTTTGTGAGACCACTATAATTGAATTATCGAAAGCACATTTGATCTGCCAAGGTTATTCTTCTGTACCTATCTGTTGTGACTGCTGTAAGTAAAAGTTGTTATTTTTGGCCTTGAACATAATTAGACTACTCTATCCTTTTCTAACATGTCTACTCCATCATTAAGCTGAGTGGGGTTATCTTTACATAATTCTGTTCTTAACTGTCAAATTGTAGACAAGGAATCACCCACAAAAGTTTCTCTTTCTATTTTCTCAATGTGTTCTCCAAGGATCCATCCTTGACACTTACCTACTTCTCATCTACAAGCTGCCTCTATGTAAGATGACCAAAGCTCAGTTCTGTTGAAAGGTTATTCGGCTGAAACATTACCTATTTTCCTCTCGCCACAGAGACTGCTTGACCTGCTGTTTGTTGCCAGCACATTTGCTTTTTTATTTGAGGAATCTCAAACCTCATTTCTGGAAGGGTGAGGATGAGTGGGAGAAATCACAAAACTGCATCAACTTGGCAATCTCAATCACAGAAGATGAAGGTACATTTTTTGGAACGAGCAGGGAAGATTTATTATGCATCTAGCTGTAAGTAAACTGGCACTGCTTGCTAATAACATTATGTGCTGAAAATATGAAAGTGTTCCAATTCCCAGTGCTAACATACCTTGCCTAATAAACACTAAGCTGAATATGAGGTGAGATTTCCAAAATCTTATCACTTTTTCTTTAATGGCTTGAAATAAAATATCATTCATTTTTTCTCTATAATGTTCAGTGTTGGAACATAAAAATGTACATATGCACTTGATGATGATGATGTATTCCTTATACTTTGCTTGTGTATAAAATGAGGTCTGTACTCAATTTTCTCAGTTAAATGTTTACAAAGTTAGCTAATTCCATTAGACAACACGAAACCAAGCATTTAAACAGCTTGAAACAGTAAACAGACTGGTAAGTGCATTTCAGATACTGCCAGCTGGGAGAAGAAAATCAATAGTTTGTAAGAGAAGGTTTTTCAACAGGATAGATTATCCAAACCATTTACTGTTACATCAAAGCCAGCTTAACATCAGCTGTTTCTCCAACTGTTAAGAGAAGCAACTTGCCACTTTCTTACCAAACCTTCTTAAATACAATGGCAAATTATATAGAATGCCATATAGAATAATAAGCTTCTTTTTGTCTCATATAGGTTGTGGTCATTAATGATTTATGGAAAATAATTGGGAGAGGGATGGGAATGTGAAAAGGAAGAAGGAAAAGAAGAAAAAGAAATGAAAATGAAAAGGAATTAAGGAAAGAAGGATCAGACTTCTGTGTAGAGGTCCAACTAACTATTTTTAAGGGTCCTTTTCATTTTCCTGATTATCCAAATATCTGGCCCTTGTTCTCCAGCTATTCTGTCCAGTACATATCCCTGAAATACAAAAATGTCCAAATAATTAAAAGCAAAATTCTGTGGATACTGGAAATCTGAAACCAACAGAGAAAATACTGGGGAGACTCAACAGTTGGGGTAGGGGTGGGGGTGAGGGTTGGGTGGACGGAAGGTGTTTCGGGGGGAGGTAGGTGGGGGGATTGGTGATAGGGGGAAGTGGGGACAGCATCTGTGGAAATAGAACCAGGGATGACATTTTGAGTCTGATGTGATTCTTCTTCACAACAGAATTATGTTTTGAAGTACTTTGGCTTGACCTAAATACCTTAATGGAATAGAAGTGAAGGCATAAATTGTCAAAAATCTGAATTAATAATTTTTTGCTCACATTGTAGTCTCTTCATCAGGCTTAATCAAATCTGACCTTTCATGTCATCCTCCTAGGACACTATTGGATTAGATTTTAGACTTTAGACTTTCTTCTCTCTTGATGTTGCTTTGCTTAAATTACGCCAATTGGGACATCACAAACAATTATTTTCTTCACTTTCCTCATTTTTAAAATCCAAACTCCTGATCTAATAACTAGCTTGATGAAAATAATGCATTCAAAAAACATATATTTGGGTTATATATCATACCAGGTTTGTTTTGTGTAAATCAATGATACAATAGAAATATGTTCAAAGACCTATATTTGGCTCTATTTATAGCATTGTTCACAAAAAAATCTACAAATGTATGACAGAAATATCATAAAACACGTTTTAGACTCCACAATAATTAAGTGGCTGGAAGGTATGTTAAGAAAGTTGCATGACTTAAAGAGTTAACATAAGTAAATATGTTTTTGAATGTAAATCTTCCACCCAGCTCCTGATTTAAATTTAAAAAAAAGATTGTACTCAACATGAGAATTTATTTGTTTAGCTTCAGGTAGTTTTGTTACTGTTGTAATATGTTAAATTTTAAAGGAAAGTTGAATTTATTACAGTTTAGTTTAAAATGGAAGCAAAGTTGACTACAATTTGAAATGAGAGCAGTTATGTTTTTCATGGATTTCTAGTCAAGTTTGTTGCAATCTGAATTGTTCTTGAAATGGTCATTGTAGGAATTACTTAAAGACTGTACAAATGTAAATAAATTTCCTCATTTATCACGACACAATTGTCTTACCAGCACTGAACTCTAAGTTGCATCCAACATATATTGTGTTTCATCTTCACCCTGTCTTGCTTTTCTTTTACTCTACTCCTGAAGTTAGATTAAGGCAAACTAAATCTTGTCGTGGGAAAATGATTAAACATGAACTTGTAAGTTGAGCAACTTATTGTAGGCTGTGGGGTCATTCTGTAAGTGAACAGAAAATTGTCTAACCTATGTCACAGAGAAACATGACAATTACTACTGAGCTTGTCATCTAGAAAATGCTTCTGCAAAGACATCTTTACAGTCTGTACACTTTTTTTTCTGCAGCACCACTTAATGTCAGGTGATAGGGTGGTGTTGGTGTGTTTGGTTTTATTCTTACGCAGAAATATTTCATATTTCTACACTGACATAAAGTGTAGGCCATTATCTGACATCAACATTTGCCGATTTAGAGTCACAGAGTATCATAGAGATATATAGCATAGAAACAGACCCTTCGGTCCAACTCATCCATGCTGACCAGATATCCCAACCCAATCTAGTTCCCACCTGCCAGCACCCAGCCCATACCCCTCCAAACGCTTCCTGTACATATACCCATCCAGACGCCTTTTAATGCTACAATTGTACCAGCCTCCACCACTTCTTCTGGCAGCTCACTCCATCTACATACGACTGTGTGAAAAAAGTTGCCCCTTAGCTCTCTTTTATATCTTTCCCTTCTCACCCTTAAACAATGTCCTCTAGTTCTGGACTCCCCCACTCCAGAGAAGACACTTTGTCTTTTTCTCCTATCCATGCCCCTCATGATTTTATTAACCTCTATAATGTCAACCCTCAGCCTCTGACGCTCCATGGAAAACAGCCACAGCCTATTCAACCTCATCCTATAGCTCAAATTTGAAAACAAATTTTTCAAAGCCCAAACATTTCTGGTATTTTTGATATTGGGCATAGATTTAATATTTATCCACTTGTTAAAACCATCTATAAAGACAAGGCACTCTTTTCCATCCACTTCAATGGAGCTCATTCTTACATTTTATTTGGTTTTGTCATTCATTCAGAGGATGTGGGCATCATAGGCTAAGTCAATATTTATTGCTTCTCCTTAACTGTGTGGAACTTGGGTCACATGTAGGCCAGCCAAGAGGTTGACAGCAGATGTCCTCTCTAAAGAACATTACTGAACCAGATGCGTCTTTATGACATTCAGCAGTGGTTACACAGTCACCATAAGACCATTATAAGTAGGAATAGGAGTAGGCATTTGGCCCCTTGAGCCTGCTCTGCTATTCAGTGGGATCATTGCTGATACAACATTCCTCACATCCACTTTCCTGCCCTTCCCTGGGCTGATGAAGAATCTCTATCTCAGCCATATATAGACACAAGATAAGAATCGGGTTGCCATTGGGTTAGTTTTTTATTCCAGATTTTTCAATTGTGAAGAGTCATTTCAAATTTAAAATGTTAAATCTGTATCTCTCTCCTCAGATACTGCCAGTCCTGGTGGGCTTTTTCAGCATTTTCTGCTTTTAATTGTTTTTGAAAATGTTAGGTATCTTTTTGTATATGGTCTTGGGTTACCTTAATGAGAAGTTCAGTGCCTTTTGTGAGAGGTGAAATTCTCTTTATGAGAATAATATAACCTTTGGGATTGTGAAAGGTAGACATGAATATTCAGAAGTGCATAAATCCATTGGAAATGTTAAGAAAATGCAACAATATAAACTTCACAACTCTAATAGCTTCGTGGGCTGAAAGAACCAACAATAATTATTTCTGGAATAAACGTAAGGTGGAAGAGGCAAGGAGACACTGTTATAAAGAAGGAATTGAAAGCAAAGTGTGAATTAGCCATCTCTGGGAAGAAGCAACCTGTTTCCTGGGAAAAAGGAGATAATGAAACTGCTTTGATTCCTGTTTGATAAACTGGAAGCTTTATTGCCACAAAGAGCAACTGGTTTAAGGAGTTAATTTAAGGAGTTAATTTCAGGAAAAGCTGTGTTTTAAACAGACAGCTAACTCAGAAAGAACAGGGAAACTACTTCTGCAAAGAAGGCAACTCACAGACCCGAGGTCTCCAGAAAGAATAATGAATGTTGGAGATGAAAGAATCCATTGAATCATCAATAACGTCACACCACAAACTTGAAAGAGTGAAAATTGTATAAGAATTCAATAGCAGAACAAATCAGCAACAGAAATTCAAAGATCAACACCAAATAAGGATCAAACTTTGGATCCTTTCGGAAATAAACACTGTTGGTGAAATTCTGGTCAGATTCCATCTTTAATCGGATAGTAGCCAAATTGAATTGTGAGACTTAATTTGCTTACTTGAGGGGTTATATTTTGGTTGCTACATGCAATAAAGTTAAAACCATTGTTCCAGTATTTGATTGTCTGTAAGATTTCTAATAAATGTCTCAATTAAGAGAACTTGTGGTGATTTACCCGCAATAAGAATTATCAAAATGAACTGTCAAGAGAGCTGTCAAAATGTAAGTTCAAGCTGTCAAGGCATGTAAAAGCCTTGTCCTTTAAATATTTTAGGAGAAAGGTAATAACAATCAAGCGTCACAATTTCACTCTATTGTCATAAGACTGAGGGTTATCAGCACAGGATAAGCACAGCATGTCAGATTTTGCAACATTCAATTATCGCAGTACAATTTTACAGTTTGATTGACAGCTCCAGTTAATTATAAAATGTTTGCAATGTGACTATGAATTCCAAAGTTTATTTTCATAAATGATTAAATTAGCATAAATGCCGTTATTTTTCTTTTCTTGTCGATTAAAGGGTTTTTTTGCCGAACAACGAATTATTCAATAGATACTTAAAAATGCATGACGGGATGTGGGGATTGGCTGTGAGGTTTCAGGTTGCATGGACAAAGCAAATGTGTGAAGGGTATATGGGCTAGCAAGAGCCATTTACGTTTTATTATTTTATTTTAAATTCAACACAGTGTTCATGTACCTAAGTATGCCTTCAACCCTGCTTCCTGACTAACTCCAGAGTTGCTTGTCATAATTCCCAGAAACCACAGGTGCCACCATTCATATACCTGCCCTTCTATTGGATAAGTCACATCTCAGAATGAATTTTTTTTTCCTTTTAGTTAATATACTGGTTAGTTATCGAGCCATATTCACATGAGGTTGCAGATTTTCTTTTATAGTGGAATAGAATTTTATTACACAAAGAAAGAACAAAAAAGGAACCAAACTATTTAATTATTGAAGACAATTCTAATGATCTTAAATTATAGCAAAACAAAGTTTCAACATGTTCCTTGACTTTACCTGTTACTGATGTTCTGAAAAATCATTCCCCTATCTCAACTTACTCACTGACTCTTAATAGTTTCTTTGCTAAAGACCATGGAACAAATTCACAGAGTCCTTTCCAAATCTGACAGCGTAAACCTTTCACAGATCTGGCAGCCTAAATTTTCTCAGTTCTAATAACCTGCATATTTCTAAACAAATCTTCTTTGTGGGGAAGGTTTGCAAACTGAACATGACCTTAAATGTTTACTCTATTCATTGTAAACACAGCAGTATTAACCTTACTTCACAGGGGTCAACAGCCACCTGCTTCTGAAAATGTGGAATTTAAGTCAATGTTCCATAAAGGCTCCATTACCCATTGTCTTGAAAAAAAGCTTCCACAGAACTAACGAACACCCATCTGCCTCTACTTTGACATCAAAATTCTAAACATGATTGCACATATATGTATATAAATATTATATGTATATAAATAATACATGCAATCAATGAAAAGAACACCCAGAGGAATTTTAAATACTCTCATTGTTGCAGTATAATACAAATTTAAAGGGTAACTTTAATATTTATGCATATTGCCCAGGAGAATGCTGCATTGTGATACTGTATTGCCAGCTCAGAACACACACCCATTCTCTCCAGAAGTTCCAAGCTTGAATCTAATTATTTCATGTACCTGTTCATTGTGTTTGAAAATGCCAGAGCTGCATTGTTATAGCTAGTCAAAGCTAAGCTGTCTTGTAAACTTACCAGACAGAAGGTGATGATTATAGGTGAATTTGAGGATTGCTGGCAGCATATCCCTTGGGATTCAGTTAGTTCAACTGACTGGATGGCTGGTTTCCATTGCAGAATAATGCCAACATTATGGGTTCAGTCCCTGCACCAGCTGAGGTTATGATGAAAGACTTTCCTTCTCGACTCCGCCCCTCACTTGAGGAATGCTGCCCCTCAAATTAAGCCACTAGTTCTTTCTATCTCCCTCTCGAATGAGAGAGCAATGTTATAGTCTGGTAGCGCACTGGTGACTTTACCTCTTAGTTTCCAAGGTTATGGTACTTATTATCGTACTTCAGATATTTTCGAATCAACCTGTTCAGAGATGCTATTGCACAGCTCTGGAGGAGAGGGGACTTGAATGTGGATCACCTGGCTCAGAGGCAGGACATCAGCACAGTGCCACAAGAACCCGTGGTACTTCATGAAATGATGCAATTCAGGCAACTACTCCTATAAATGTAGAGAAAGAGGATGAAAACAGGGTGAATGTTAACTAGAAAACTAACAGTTGTTGACTGCAAAGCAGAAAATGATAAAGCTGATATTCTGTGTTTCTGAGCAAAGGTGGATTTGACAGAACTGTTTATTTCATGGTTGCATTCTTCAATATTATCCCTCCCCAGTTTAATGCAGAGGCTGCCAGCATATATATTAATTATCTAAACAACTCTTTGAATACTTTAGTTTTGTCATAAAGTCCAAATTTAAGCTGTGGCTCACTGAAACGCACCCCTTACTTAAATCACATAAGGGTGGGTTTTGTGCAGCAACGCTGTATAATGAATTTTCACACAGGCTGCAACAAGGTCACATGGGCATCATTGGGAAATTGTGATACATTATTGCATCAGGAACAGAGCTTTGTCAGGCAGCAAATATGTAAAATGCACCCTTTTATGTGCTCTTAAAACTTGTGAAATCTCAAGATGCTGGGCAGTGTTTTCTTTTTAGTGATTGGATATAAAGCAAATACTGGGAAATCAGATGAAATTAATCATACATGAGTAGCGTAGTCACTTGACTTCCCTCATATTATTTTAAATGGATAGAAAATCAAGTGAGGTCATCCTCTCTACCCAATTTTCTTATAAGCTCCATTCTTGCAATACTTTATACCAAAGTCAATGTTATATCTGTAAATGTACATAAATCCTTTAGCTGAATATTTGCTTGACCTGTTTAACAGATTAACTAAACAGAACTTTCAAAATTAACTGTCTCTGTTGTTGGATACAGGGGGTTCAATTTACGAATACTCATACTTGCAGATATAATCCTGTACAGGGGTGTAATTTTAATAATCTGGCATATTTTCTGTACTTACAAATGGCTCTTTTATATTGTCCTGCATTGTACCTAGATTTGCATTAAAATTGACTGAACAGACTTAGGAATGGAATCAATTTGCAGCCTGGAGATTGCCTGTAACAACATTGATGCAAGTAAACAAGAGAGATGGAAATTATTTACAAGGATAAGAGCATAAAATAATGGAGTTTGCTACAGTGCTTCCTTAAGTTATGATTTGGATGTGCTCTTAAAACCTGATGAAGGAGCAGCGCTCTGAAAGCTAGCGCTTCCAAATAAATCTGTTAGACTATAACTTGATGTTGTGTGATTTTTATCCTTAAGTTGTGAATACTATATCCGTGAAAGCGAAACACAATAAGTTAGTGCACAAATGTCTTAATATGTAACGTTTTAAATTTTTAACAAATATTTTCAAAATGCTTTGGAATATTTGAACAGATGTTAGAAATAAATAGAAATACATTTGAAAAATGTTAAGGCCTGTAAACATGCAACTGCAATGGCTGCAAAAGTTCAAAAGCCTTTTGAAAGGGTAAATATATGCCAGGGTAAATTTTACCAGTACAGATTGCATGCATGTTAACAGCCATCTGTTCAGACATGTGTAATAAAGTTCATGGAACCACATAAACAAAAAGGCGTTACATCAGACCTGTCACATAGCATTGATAAGAGGATAAATAGATACTCTACAGATAGCTGAGGCGCGAGGAGATTCGCAGCATTGGTTCAGAACTGATATTCTAATCTTTAAATCAGAAGGTTAGCAGCTCAGGTCCCACTATAAAATAAAAAGAGCACATGATGTTGGTGGATCTTCACTGTAATGTGATGGCATGTGGCTCTCTGGAACATTATATCAAGGTTAGATTTGCTTCCTCATGTGGATGTAAATGATGCAATAGCACAATTTTGAACAGAAGTCTACCAATATTTATTCCTCAACTGACACCACTGAAAAGTGATGGTTTTCTCATTTATTTTATTGCTGTTTGTAAACTGGCTTTAATATTTCCTATATTAGAACAGTGATTACAGTGCAAATGATTAAATTGGCTCCAAAGCATTTTCTGTTGTCCTGAGATTGTGAGAGATGCTGTATTAATGGAACTTCTTTCTTCATTGCAGAGATAAGCTTTGTGTTCCAATGATGAACATAGAACATAGAATAATACAGTGCAGAACAGGCCCTTCGGCCTTCGATGTTGCACCAACCTGTGAACTATTCACAGCTCGGCCCTATTCGAATCTGTGAAGTTTCCCTATTGCTGAGGTACAGCATCGTCTCCCCTTACTGCTGAAGCTTCAATTTTATAGTTGAATTCTGTCAGAGAAACAAAATGATTCATGAAAATACAGGGTTTGTAGTCATGTCTGATTTAAATGAGCTGCATATTATTTTAGAGACACCATATGTACTTTGCTACTATTGTTAATGGTCTTGCTGAAAAAATGTTTCATAATGGATTTATTCTTTGTATTTTATTAAGATGATGAACGATTAAGACCTTAATAGGAACAATGCTGTGGGGAACAAAGAACTATTTCCTCCAGTTTCAAAGATTTTCAATTCAGTACATGCATGCCAAGAAAAACTCAGCTTATCTCATTAAAATGCTGTCTGGAATTCAATTACCATTTAAATAAATGTATGATAAAGATTGCAGCAACCTGTCAATGTAACATTTACATTTGTTTGGCATTATTGACACTTATTGAATAAAGCCAATTTCCTCGGAGTACTAAAGACTAATTAAGTGTATGATTCAGCTGAAGAATGTGATTGAGAAATTCTCTGAACTGAATGAGGTTTAAATAAGCACTCTACAGAAATGTTTTAATTACACTGCTGTTTGTAGTGTAATTTTGACTGTTTAAATTATGATTTAGGAGGAGCTAATTGCAAATCATTTTCTACTGTGTAATTATTAATTACAAAATTGCAATTAGACAGCTGCTGGCTTGCACTGCAGTAGTCTATGTGCACTGATGCTAACATGATTACCAGGATTACAAATTTACGGTAACTGCGGCACAGTCTCTATTTTGAAAGTTGGAACATTTCCATCTTAATGTCTTGACGTAGATATAGATATATGAAATGCTTTTTAAAAGTTGTTACACACTGCTGTTTTAAGGAACCAAATCCACCAAACATGATGCAAGAAAAGATCCTTCAACCCACCATTTTTCTCCTTTTGCCATCCACTCAGACTTTATCCTATTCTTAATCCATGGAAGTTGAAACATAAATAATGATACCCAATGAAAATAAATCAAAACAGAAGCATGTTAGCTCATTGTCGGACTTTAACTATTCAACAATGGTAGGCTGTGTTTCACAGGATCCAATAGGACAGCAACACAGGACTCATGATAAATCCTTTGAACTATCCTTCTCAGATATGGTGTGACACATTTTCACAGTATGTTGGGACTTGTCGGATCTCCTGGCTCAGAGGTTGAAAATGCTATCACTGTACCACAAGAGCCTTCAGGAACCATCATATACTGTGAAATGCTCAGCCTATACAGATCCTTATAATTCACTATCTGATTCTCAACCAGGTAATTATCCAGTCCCTATTAGAGACAATTATCCAATGCTGGAACATTAATTGAGTAGCTCTTTTAAAGAATTGGCACAAACACAATGAGCTGAAGCTTTCCTTCTGTGCTGTATGATTGTAAAATTCTATAGACCTATTGTTTTGCTGAAAATGTACTCCACTCAGTTTCTATTCTTTCCACACATCTTTATTCTTGCAGCTTGTTAATTTTAAACATGTCTGTTTTGTCTGAGTCATATTTTGCTGACATTTGTATCTTTTAAAAACCTAGATCATATTCATCTAATCATTTTTTTGTCAAAAGGCATACACATAGAAATGAGAAATACGGTAATAAATAGGCATCGGGGGTTTCAAAAGGGGAAATGTTGCTCAACCAATCTCTGGACTTTCAAAACGCCTTCAATAAGGTGCCACTTAATGAACCAGGTCAGAGAATATGCAGTCAGGGTACAAGTAATAGCTTGAGTTGTTCACTAGCTTCCAGACAGGAAGCAGAGTAAATGAAAGAAAATTACTTAGAGTGGAGAAGGTGTGAAGTGGTGTTCCACAAGGATCAATGCTAGGACCACTGCTATTTACAATTTAAATTCACTTTTGGTGTTTGCAAATGAAACAATCCAATGTAAACAGAAAGACTTGGACAACATTCAGAATTGACTTCATAAATGCTAGATAACATTTGCACCACATAAAATCAACTACCTCCAAAAACAAAGACTATAAAGATCTCCTCTTGAAATTCAACAGTATTACTATTATGTAACCATCAACAGAGTAAACATTGACGAGAAGTGTAATCAGTTACATTACTCTTGTGGTTCAACTCACATCCTGGTTTCCCAGAGCTTCTCTGTAGAATAGAATAGAATATCCTTTACTGTCATGTGTACTAAAGTACAGAAGAACAGGAGTACAGTGAAAAGTTTTACAATGTTACCTCTTATGGCACCAATTAGGTATAAGTACCTAGGTACAAATCTTAGATACAAGGCTGGTGTTGGTGGGTTTGTGAGTAATTTTAACTCTGAGTGAAATAGACAATATTGATACAGTCGGTTCTGCTATAATGTTTCTTCAATGCAAATGGGCTTTAATGAGATTGAATAATTTAAACCATTATTTGTAGAACATGAACTTTCCTTACCTGTATTGGCTATAACGCAATTCCAGCCCCATTAGTTTAAATGAAGGGGTATTGCGTGATTTTCTTATAACACAAGAATGGACTATCGCGTTATTTCAAATCAACTGTACAACCACTCATTCTGTACCTCTCTCAATTTCCATGTAAGTTATAAGATGGATAATATGTGGTTGATCAGATATTGTCTGTAAAACACAATAACACATACTTATAATAACAGCTACCCCTCCCCAACACCCCACTCTAACCTACTCCTGGCTAGAGCCTTTTGTAGCACTGGGAGCAGGGTCTCAAGGTACCTGGACAGGTCAGGTTTCAATCTGATACTAAATCTCTATTTGTCCTTATAAGGAACAAACCCTTACCTGCTCCTTACAAAACCACTACTGTGAAGGGTGAGACAGGGTCATGTGTATTCCTTATGCTTTTCTAACTTAAATGGGAATCTAAACAAGTGAGATCCAACACAACAGCTTCCAAAAGGATAAAAAAATTAGCCTATGGAATGTGTAGGTTAGGAAAATGAACTGGACAACTGCAGATTGAATTTTTAAAATTTATTCGTGAGAAGTGGGCATCACTGGCTAGGCCAGCACTTATCACCTATTCCTAATTACCCTGGAGAAAGTGATGGTTAGCTGCTTTCTTGAACTGCTTTAGTTACATAGGATACCAACAGTGCAGTTAGAGAGGGAGGTCCAGGACTTTGATCTGGTGAAACTGAAAGAATAGCTATTGAGTTCCAAATCAGAATGGTGAGTGGCTTGGAGAGGGACTGGCAAGTGATCATATCTGCTTGCATCTGTTATCCTTGTAATTTCAAACAGTAGAGGTTACAGATTTGGAAGGAACTGCTGAAGGATGTTAGATGAGTTACTATTAATTTCTAATATTGGTCCATTCATTCAGTTTAAACCATGTGTAACCTCAGGATACGAGAAGGTAGGGCAAGAAGCAAGTATGTGTTGTAACATATACAGTATTAACTTGAACATTGCACACAGGCACTCTATCACTCAGGGTTATGTGTCATTACCATCATTTTGTTCACATACTGAGTTCAGAAGAACAAAATGCTTCCTCACAGCATAAATCCACAGAAATACAGAAGTGTTAAAGTGCATATGGAGGCCACATATTGTTTGCACCTGCCCCCTGAATGAGCAGCATGACCTGTTGCCATTTTTCTGTCCTTTTCTCATAACCCTGAACATTATTTGAATAGAAACAATCACCTATATCTTCATCTGAACTCATCACCACCACAATTTCAGGCAATGCCTTTGGAGATGAAGCAATCACAAGCTCTTTCTCACATCCTGGAGAGCAATGGCATTGGGATGATGACACTGGGCTGATAATGCAGAACCCTGCTAGGGTAGGTGGTGAAATTTGAGTTTGATAAAAATTTTAGAATTAAACACAAACTAGCCAAATGGCTTCCATGTGACTCTTGTCAATTGTTGTTAAAAAAAACCCTATCTGATTCATTAATGTCCTTTAGAACAAGAAATTTACCGTCCTTATCTGGTCTGGCCTACATGTGAGTCCAAACTCACATTGAGCCATTGACTCTGAACTACTCTTTAGGCATTTAGGCATGAGTGATAAATGCTGGACTAGCCAGTGATGCTCACCACATATGAATGAATTTGAAAAAAACTGACTTTTACATGTATGCCCTCTCATAGAATCTCTACAGTGTGAAAAGAGGTCATTCAACCCAACAAGTCTACATCAACCGTCCAAAGAACACCCACCCAGACCCAGCTCCCCCAAGCCTACTCCAATAACCCGACATTTACCATGTCGAATCCACCTCACCTGCACACCATGGTCAATTTACCACTGTCAGAGAGAAGGTGCAAATTCCATACGGATTGTCATTCAAGGCTGGAATCAAACCTGGACGCCTGGCAGTGTGGGGCATCAGCACTAATCACTGAGCCATCGTATCTCTCAACGGGGAACCTTTTACAAACAGCTTCTCCCAGTCTGTACTGTCTAGACTTCTCATGATTTCAAAAACTGTAATCAAATCTTCTCCCAGCCTCTTCACTCCCAGAAAAGTAGACCAACGACCTCAATCTATCTTTACCACTCAAATGTTTCATCCCTGAAATCATGTTTGTAAAATTCTTCTCACTCTTTCCAAGCATTCATACTATTCCTAAAGTATGGCACCCAGAACTGCACACATTTACTCTAACTGAAATCTAACTAGTATCTTATACAGGTTCAGCATAACCTCCTTGCTCTTATGCTCTACTAACAAAACCTCTCAATATACATTACTAACTGCTCTTTCCACCTGCACTGACACCTTTAATGATTTATTCACATATACACACAATTGTCTCTGCTCTGAAATGCTCTCTACAAAAATACGTTTTGTTTTATAATGTTGCTCTGTATGTATCTTGCAAACTATATCACCTCATACGTTCTTCTCATTGTACTCATTTTCCACCTTCAGCCCAGTCTGCCAAACTGGTCAATGTCAGTTTGATGTTTAACTCCATCCTCCCACAGTTTGCATGGTAACCAAAAAGGACCTTATCTGAAAACAAAACTAGAGAACATTGGCAGGTCTGGCAGCATCGATGGATAGAGAAACCAAGTTAACATCTTGAGTCCAATGCGACCCTTCTTCAGTTGTAGTTGAGATAGAAGTGAGGATTTATTTTGTGTCAATAAGAGTGCTTTCCCAAAAGGTAATAAGCGAGGTTCACAAAAAACTCTCAATTTCAACATTATTATTTACTGAGGGACATATTTGAAAAGAATAGTATGCAGTTCAATGATGGTGCCATATTTTAAGCAATAATTCATTATAGCCCCCAGTAATTTGATGAAATGTTGGCTCAACAGGTTGTGGAAGTGAATAGACAGTTCTGAGATTGTTGACGTTTTGGCAGTTCAGATCTAACTAAAATCTCTGAACATTTTGTTTAGATTTAGATAGTGTTTCTTTTCTTGATGAAACTGATACATGGGCATATAGGCTGAGACAGATTAAGCTTTTCAATGTCCCATGGTAATGTTTATTCCCCAAAGAGATAGGATATCAGCTGCAAAGGTCCTACACCCACGACTTTAGAAACAGATATTCAATTAATTTAGAGTCAAATTGTGCTCTGTGTCTTTCCCTGGAATGTAATAAAGTCATTACTCCATCTCCCAGGTGGTGATTGAATGAAATGGATTCTTCCAGGATTCCTAGTGCACGGAGCTACTTCCTAAATGAATTGTTAAATACCTGAAAATTAAAGCACTGATTTCAGGCGGATACTTCACAGAAAGAAATGATGAGCAGAGTAAGAAAATGAAAGGAGAGTCAATTATGTTTTCCAGTCTGTCAACTTAGGAATCATTAAGCAGAATGAGAAAACTTCACATATAAGACAACATTAATGACTTTACAAACAAAGGTTTAGCTGCTTAGGCAGGTGAAAAAAATCAGGTAGTATCTATTGTATCTGATTCATGTCCTATTTTTCATCATTACTCCCTCAAGCTTCAATTGTTAGCATCAATTCACAGTTATTTCTCGCGCAGGTGGCTTAATGTTTTAAGTTTCTGTTTGCTTCTTTTACTTTTGAAACATCATTCAATACAACACTTGCATTTGCTCATTTGGTTTATTTCTTTTCAAGAACATTTTTCCCTTTGTTTGGGTTCTTATCCAGCTTTCTTGAAGTGCAAATCATTTTTGTCACTTTTCACTTTGCTCCAGTTGGAATTTTACATGCTTGAACTAGGCAGTATATTAATGCATATACTCATTGACTCATACACATTTACAGCACAGGAAGAGGCCATTCAGCTCATCCTATGTTCAAACAGGTTTATTTGGAAGTACTAGCTTTCAGAGAGCTCCTCATTCATCAGTTAACTAGTGGGGCCGGATCATAAGACACAGAATTTATAGCAAAAGATCACAATGTCATGCAATTAAAATGATATATTGAACAAGCCTAGATTGCTGTTAAGTCTTTCATCTTTTAGAATGAGCTGCAGGTTTCGGTTCATTGATACATAAATCCCAAAACTTATTTTAAATCACATTCTTGAGGTAACTTAAGGTTTTATATAAAAAAAAGTGACCTCTCAACTCAGACAATGCATTGAAGGTGTGAGGTTAGAGCCTGCCTATATCCCAAACTTGAGTCAGACTGGTTCTATTTCCAAAGTAGGAATTTATAAAATGTGATATGGAATGACTGCCTGCACTGACTGCTTGCAAGTTGTGTTTTTTTGAGCAAAAATAGAATGTATCTGTAAATACAATTCTGCAAATGCAAATTCACCCCATAGACTTGTGTGTGTGTGTGTGTGTGTGTGTGTGTATGTGTATGTGAGGCAGAGACAGATTCAGACAGAGTGTAAGTGTGTGCGTGTGAGCGTGTGTTTGCATGTGTGCATGCTTGGTAGAGTGTGTGCGTGGATGTGAGTGTGGGGAATGTATGTGTTTGTGTCTGAGAGAGCACCTGCATGAGTATTTGAGAGAGAGAGACAGTTTGTGTGTGTGTCTGTGTGTGTGTGTGTCTGTGTGTGTGTGGATACAGTGTAGTAGGGTCACTTGTAGTGTGACATGAGCCTAAGGTCTCAGTTGAGGCCATTTTCATGTGTACCGAACTTGGCTGTCAGCCTCTGCTAGGCCACTCTGCATTGCTACATATCCTGAAGTCTCCCATGGAGGATGCTCACCCGAAGATCCAAGGATGAATGTCCCTGTCCGCTGAAGTGTTCCCCGACTGGGAGGGAACATCCCAGTGTCCATTCATCCATTTCGTAGTGTCTCTTTGGTCTCCCCAATGTACCATGCCTCGGATAATCTTTGCCTATAGCATATGAGATAGACAACATTGGCCGAGTCACATGAGTACCTGTTGTGTACATGGTGGGAGGTGTCCCTATGTGTAATGATGGTATCTATGTTGACACTCTGATATGGCTTGCAGTGGTTGACATGACAGGGTATGCGGTGTTGCCCTGAAGGCTGGGCAAAAGTTCTTGATGAAGGGTTTTTGCCTGAAACATCGATTTTCCTTCTCCTCGGATGCTGCCTGATCTGCTGTGCTTTTCCAGCACCATTCAAATCTCAACTCTGAAGGCTGGGCAGTTTGTTGTGAACAATGGTCTGTTTAAGAATTGGTGGTTGTTTAAAGGCAAGAAGTGGAGGCGAAGGAAAGGTCTTGGTGAGGTGCTCATTCTCATTAATAAAGTGTTGCAGGCTGCAAACAACATGATCTCCACTCCCGGGAAGTACTGGAAAATGACAACTATCCTACCAGTTGCATCCTGTGTCTATTTCATGAGGAAGTCATTACGGTTTCTCGCTCCGACATGGAACCAGTCCCCTTTCTCCTTGTTCAATATACCATTGTAATTGCATGATACATGATCTTTTGCTATAAATTCTGGTCTTATGATCCTACCCCACTAGAGACCTAATGAAGGAGCATCTGAAAGCTAGTACTTCCAAATAAACCTGTTGGGCTATAACCTGGTGTTGAGTGAATTTTAACTTTGTCCACCCCAGTACAATACCAGCACCTCCACATCATCCTATACTCAACAAAGATCTGAATATACTAATCCCATTTTCCAGCTCTTGGCCTCTGGTCCTGTCAGCTATGGCAGTGCAACTGAAAGTGTAAATATTGACTTAAACATTGTAGGAGTTTCTGACTCAATAACCCTTTCAAAAGTGAGTTCCATACTCTTATCATGTTCTGAATGAAAATAAAACGTTCAACTCTAATCTTAGCCTTTTACCCCTTACTTTAAATGTATGCCCCTGGTTATTGATGATTTTATTGATGGAAAAAATGCCTTCCTTTTCACCCTGTCTTTGCCCCTGATAATTACGTACAAATCTATCAGGTCCTCGCCTTCGCTGCTCCAAGGTCTATTCAATCTTTCCTCATAGCTCAGGAAACCAGTCCAGGTAACTCCCTGGTAAATCTCCTCTGCATCCTCTCCAATGCAATCCCATCCTTCGTGTAATATGGTGACTAAAACTGCATGCAGTATTCAAGTTATAACTTGGCCAGCATTTTATATAGTTCCACCATAAATTCCATGCTCTCGTATTCTATCTTTCAGCTAATAAAGACAAGAATCCCATATGTCTTCTTAGCACTTTGTCTAACTGCCCTGCTACCTTCAGGGATCTGTACATGTGCACGCAAAGGTCTCTCTGATCTTCAGTACTTTAGAAGGTTCTACCATTCATAATGTAATCCCTTGCCTTGTTAGCTCGCCTCAAGAGAATTGCCTCACACCTTTCTGACTTGAATTCCATTTGTCACTCCTTTGCCCAGCTGATCACTCTGTTGATATCTTCCTGTAGTTTATGGCTATCTTCCTCACTATTTGCCACCTCTATCAATTTTCATGTCACCAGCAAATGTTTTGATCATAACCATCTACATTTAAGTCTACTGTGCACTGCATGGTTATGAGCTCGTTTGCACCTAACTTAACATCCATTTATTTTCAATGTGGTCACTGGGTAGTAATCAGAAATTCACTAAGGCTTAATAAGCTCAATATCTCTTCATATTCTTAAGATAACGCATTGAATTTGTATCTGGATAGCTTTAAACATTATGGGAGATCATGGATAAATGTATGGGTGTTCTTGCTTTATTTTTGGCATCCCTATAGATGTATGAATGATACACCAATTATTCTCATGCCTGTAGGGCTGACACTAACATGGAATAAATGGTGTACGTATTGTGCAGAATACAAAGAAATATTGTTCCAGAAGATCAAGGCTTTGGAAGAGATATAGATACAGACGGCAGACCTTCCTGAAGCTAGAACACTGAAATAAGATTTTTCAGCAACTGGTCAATTAAAGAGATTGAGTGATTGTACCGTAACTTCCAACTTTATGAGCAAAGCAGAGGGACTTCTGCTTTTTGCACTGACCAGCTTGAAAGACAGGGAAGGGGTCAAATTGATGGATGAGTTCCATTCTTTCAAATAATCTATTTATTGTCTATGCTTTGCTTGGAGATTGAGCATCTCCCATTAGTCCATACAACAGAAAAGGAATTCAAACTATTGTACATTTTTCCAGTTCACAGAACTTTGTGACACCATGACCCCTAGCTATATTGCGAAGTATCATTTACTTTTGCATTCTGTGTTCACTGTCAATATGTTTAAGGATTAAAAAAAACTGTCTCAACACATTGCTTGAAATGTATAGCTAGTTCCTTCTGAAATCACAGCATGTTTTGAAACCAAAGTTTTAAAACGAGGACTAGTCAGACTCTTACATAAATATCTGAAGAATTGGTTTGAATGACAAAGACCTACTAAGAATGTGCTTTTTGCTTTGAGTTCTTTATTCTATTTTATAATTGACATCACGTTTCTTATTATTGGCCCATGTAATAATGCCTTCAGTCTAATAACAATAACTTCAGTTTTAATCACTAATATTCTTTGCTATGGAGTAGCAATGGTTAACCCATTAGGTTTTTTTTTACAATTTTCATAGTAAAATATATTTTAGCATTCTTTATTTTGACTATTCATAAATCTCTTCACTGAGTTTTGTCTTGTTACCTATGATACCAATTTCCTATGTGACTTGAATTTCAAAAAAGGAATAAAAGGAATTTGAATAGTTGCTATTTAACAACTTTTAATAGAGGTTCTAAACCTCTCTTGCCACAGTGACAATACACTAGCTGCAACATCTCAGCAGCAGGTCACCCTAATGGACAAAAAGAAAAAAAAATGAAGGCTTCAATATCTTTCATTTTCTTATTTGCTCAAATTGCTTGCTATTACCATGTGAGGGGCAGGTACTTGAACTGATATTCAGTTCTAGTGAAATTAATGGATTGAACATTAAGCAGGGCATAACAACAGAGATTGATAACATATGTTTTACTCCCAGGACAATCTCTAACTCCAAAAATATAAAATTTATAACTGCCATTATTTTTGATTTCCCAAATTTTAAAAGGGTGACTTTAGTGAATGAAGAATTAATTTACATCTGGCTGCAGTGTTTGGTTCACTTTTTGTATTAACTTGACATAAATTCATACAGCACTGAGACAGATACTCCATCCCAACCAGGTTTCATAAATTGAATTAGTCCCATTTGCCTGCGTTTGTCCCTGATTCCTCTAAACCTTTCCATCTATGTACCTACCCAAACGTCTTTTAAACCTTGTAATTCTACCTGCCTCTATTACTTCCTCTGGCAACTTGTTCCATATGCACTACCCTTTATGTGAGAATGTTGCCCATCAGATCCCTTTTCAGTCTTTTTCTTCTCACTTTAAACCCATGCCTTTGTGGGTTTTTTTAAACTTTATAAGATGGACAGGAGTTGTTGTTCTCCTGCATTAAAGTTGTTCTTTTTCTCTGTGACTCTTCCTGGTGTCTACTTACAGCAAAATCTGAATGGCATTCTCTAAAGTCAGATCTTCTTTAGACTGTAATGAATCTGACATAGACTCATCAATAATTCCAATAACAATACTATCGCTTATAAAATCTAATTACGAAGCTCCATTTCATAGTTTTCCACTATTCCACACAAATGATTGATGAAATTATCCATGGATTTCCCCTGAATACTGATATACGTAATTAAACTTTACTTTTTAAGAGATTTATTTGTTCTCTAATTAAAATCATTACCAAAAATTATAGAACTTATTTAAATAATGTACCGGTGTCTTCATTTATGCTTTGGTAATTTATAATATCATATAATGCCATAAGTTCCTAATTCTATTTATAGCAGGTACAAGGGAATGCCATCTCTTGTAAGGTTCCTTCAATCTATTCACCATCTTGATTTGGAAATATATCATCTTTCCTGTACTGTCATTGGGTCAAAATCCTGAAATTCACTCCCTAATGGCATTGTTACACATGGCCACATAGACTGCAGAAATTCAAGAAGTTAGCTTACCATCATCTTATCAAGGGCAGTTAGGGACAGAGAACAAATTGCTGGCCGACCAGTGATACTCATATCCCACGAGAGAATGAGAGAAAAAAAATACAATGACATATTTTCTTATAAGTTAGTGTTTAAGCTTGAAATAATTTTACATCTTCAGAACTATTTTCTTCAAGATGTTCAGTTTCATATTCTATTTGGCTGATGTCTGATATTAAATATTGCCGGTATTGTTATTTCTCCTTCCATATATTTCTTGTAAAATTACTTATTCTGATTATTTTAAAATCTTTAAATCCTGCAACTTCTCATTGGTGCTATAAACTCTTTCCAATGAAGACGTTTGCTTTTATAAATAGCAACACTCTTTTATTTATCTTGTCTTAAATACTGTAATTTTGCACTTCATTTAAACTTTTTAATTATGTTAAATAATAATGTGGCCTAAGTATATGGCTTACTGGGGTTTTCTGCTGTCCTACGGTTAAAATAGAAGTTTCCGTCTTTATACAGGCAAAATGGAAGTTTGTCCTTTCTTCGTGTGTAATACAAATGATTTCGCATCTTTTGCAGCCTAATACACAATATACATCCATTTCGTGACTTCCCAAAGACTTTAGTCTTGTACCTGTAGTCTTAATACATTTTCCCACTTAAATTGTAGCTTAAAATATCACAGGAAGATCTCCTGCCTTTATCACAAACTCAAAAATCTCCTTACTCTCTCTTCTGACAGAGTCTCTCTCTTCCAACTTTTATATTGTCTCTTGTTGCCTCAGGTCTACATTGTGACATTCATTCCCTGTGCTCGGATGTTGGTATAAAGAATTCTATGGATCTTGAGTTCCTTAATGTAGCCATGCATCATGGTGTCTACTAACTCTGATGACAAATCTTATTGTGAACAGTACTCTTTTGTTTGACTTTTAGTCTTTCCAGCCTGTTTCCTTTTGCATCATAAACTTTAAGTGTTTCCCCATGTACAACAGGGGTCTTTATCTCTGCTTGTGGAACTCTGACATTTTTACTTCCTAGCTGAACCGCAAATCAGGAATTCTTTTACAAATTGTCACTTCCCACTGAAATTTGTAAAAGTTAGCCATGACTAGCCTTTAAGCTCATCACTGCTTCCTTTGCACTTCCTTATCAGGTCTGCAGTTGAAGAACACTTTTCCTTTACTGGTCTTTCCATGAGTTCCTGCTGGTTGCTTGGCTGTTCTAGTGCTAATAGCTGCTGACCATCTGCATGAATGGATCTTAGGGTGGTGATGTTTTAAAGCTGTAAACCACTCAATCTTCTGGAAATTCCTTTTAGAATCATGGAGTCATAGAACAGTACAGCATAGAAACAGACCCTTCGGTCCAACTTGTCCATGCTGACCAGATATCCTAAATTAATCTAGTCTCATTTGCCAGCATTTGGCCCATATCTCTCTAAATCCTTCCAATTCATATACCCATCTAAACTCCCTTAAATGTTGGAATTGTACCAGCCTTCACCATTTCACTGGCAGCAGCTCATTCCATACATACAGCACCCTCTGTGTGAAAGAAAAATGCCCTTAGGTCCCTTTTAAATCTTGTCCCTCTCACCTTCAAAATGTTCAATAAGGCCCTAGTGAGGATTCTTGCATTATTTTGCTGTTGTAACTTGTGCAATAGTGCCCGCCACCAGTTACAGTATGAAGTTTGTGGGCAGAAAGATGCTGTCAACTATTCTCTTTGCTTGATTGGATCTAAGGCCCTATTTGGTTGACAGTGGGATAGGAACAACTGAGTCATAACAAAAAGAAGCTCTCATTTTAACAAGATGTATTTTATCACATGATAGCATTTAGTTACGCAGTAGATATTGTTGCTAAGACTATGTGAAGACCTATAGAGATAGATTTGCATGCACTACAATCCTAGGATGTTCTGCCTTATCCTTACCCAAGCCTGGATGAGATTGGTTAGAACTTTCTATTCTTTCCAGCATTACTTTTTCAGACAACAAACACTATTATAATCCAGGAACCAACATGTCAGCAACAATTTTCCACAATTATTTAGTTGTAATGATCAAGTAAGCTGTTAGAGTGATGATTGAGCATTGACCTCGGCACTGAGGAAAACACACTGGATCTTCAGGAAATGGAATGTTATAACAGTGACAATCATTATAAAGGCTGGACTGGCAGTCATTTCCGAAATGTCTTTGATGAAAGGAAGAGTGGCTAGGGTTTCTGGATGTGTTTTGTCTGCTTGATGGGGTTTGTTGCTGAGAAATCAGTAGACTGTGTTCATTGGGTATTCCTGATTCCTGATGAAGGGCTTTTGCTGCCTGACCTGCTGTGCTTTTCCAGCACTACTCTGATCTAAACTTTGGTTTCCAGCATCTGCGGTCCTCACTTTTGCCCTGTCTTCATTGGGTACCCATTCTTTTTGAATACACTGTATAGATGATTTTCCTCTGCTCTGCGTAGTTCCTCTTTGCTGTAGTGTGTACTGGCTCATTGAAATAATGTTCTAATGCAACTTTTTTTGTGGGTGTTGGGTTGATTGCTTCTGTAGTTCAGTATTTGGTCAGTATGTGTTGTTTTCCTGTAGATGCTGATTTGAAGTTCCCCATTGGCTGTTCATTCTACTGCAATATCTAGGAATGGCAGTTTGTTGTTGTTTTCCTCCTCTTTAGTGAATTTCATGCCAATAAGGGTATTATTGATGGCCTTGAAGGTTTCCTCTAATTTGTTTTGTTTAGTAATGATAAAAGTGTCATTCACGTGGCGGACCCAAAGTTTGGATTGGATGATTAGATGGAACTGCTTAAAAGCATTAAGTCCGAAATCAGACTTCAATCTCTCACAATGAAGAATGAGTTCAATGAGACAATGCATAATGACACATATCAATATCCTACAAGTGAGAGGAAATGTCCATAATTCTTAAATGCTTATTTTACAAACTGAACTACTTCTAATTGATGAGCAAATTTTTATCTTGTACATGACCGAATGTAAAGCCCACATCAGTTTCATAAATTAGCATTAGAAAAAGTAAATGCAGTCCTCCGGTTGTGAACTGGTTCTGTTCTGGAGCCCGTTCATAAGTTGATCTGCGCGCAAGTCAGAACACCATGCAAGACAATGTGAAGGAGCTATTTGGAAGTACAAGAGATGTTTATATGTTGGATCTTTAACATTCTACCCCTGTATGGGATTGCATTTGTAAGTAAGTCAGATGTTGGTAAATCAGCGACCCTCTAACTGTATATAAAAGAGAAAATGAACCATAGGTCTGGCTTTTAATAAATGGAAGATGTGGAAAAGGATGTGATTGCAATAAAGTCAACCTTGTTGTTGAAGTTCAATGTTCAAATTATAGTTATGTTAATTATTTTCATTATCAACACTTTTGAAAATAAACCAAAGAAACATGATATGAAATAAAAACTAATTCTGGAGGTTTGAATATTTTATGGATTCAATAAAAGGAGACATGCGCCACATTTACCAAGAAGGACCATAATGTGTGTGCAGTAGTCCCTCAGTGGTGTGAATTTGTCCCCTGCATGGTATTTTACTGAATACAGTAATGCTAATATTAGCTTCCACAATATGAGAAACAAGATGGGACTATCATGGTATTGAAGAATCCAATAGATAATTACTGCAACGAAGATTTATATATGAACATTACATTCCTAAGGCATATAAATGTCTGCTATAAAAGCATATTACTATATTAAAACAAGGTAGCATGTTTCCAAAGGGTGACATGCTTCAATTATCTGAAGTAAGATGGACAATGCGATCTTCATGTTCTCAGATCAAACGCTATGACACAGTATTGATGTCATGAACATGTCTCTTAGAGGTATATTGACATTCTGACTGAGACATAAGACAACATTCAAATTCAAATGACACATATTCATGGCAAGAATTTGCATGTGGAGTCTTTTAACATGGAGAGGCTGTTGCATTACAGTGACTACGTGATTCTGGCCGAGCAAGAAACTCTCCCATTCCTATCATCTGCCATAGACTTATTGGAAGGATTCACAGTTTGATAAGATGTTTAGCCACATATCCTTCAACTCCTGAAGCGTGACTTTAAAAAAATTACTCTTAGCTTGGATGTGGGGTACTACCAGTGCAACACAAGATCTCCTCAGATGAAATGTGTTGCAGTGTTGGAGACAATCACATTTATCTGAAGGAAAATGCCCAGTGCTGCAATGTGAAGCATAGAAAAAAAACAATAAAGTAAGTTTGCATTACAACTATTGAGTTGAGTCCCATGTGAACTTCTTGGAGGTTTGTTGTAATCATATATCTTACTTTAGACACCTTTACAACAGAGATGTGCAAGTCTTCCCCACTGTAAGAAAGAAAGTGCTTAAGCATTGACATTGTCAATAACTTTGTTCATTTCACTTAGCTCTTAGACTGATCTCAATTCACACAAAGTATTTATTTAATCTGTTGAAAAATATTTCTACAGTATCACATGCTGACAACTCATCTAGATAAGATTGGAATTAAGAAGTCAAGGGGATAGAAAAGGGCACTGCAGAGAGAAGTGCATCCTTTGGGTTAAACCTGATCAACATTAGTCAGTACTTCACAATGAATCTTTTCAGAGCTGATAATTAATAACTATTTGCCTGCACCACTTCACTATCACACTGTGTAGATTGAACTTACGTAGCCTGCATCAGACATCCATGTCTGATTATTCAAATACATTTTTATTTGTGAATGCAAGTCTTATTTGCCTACTTCTTGTTATTACAGACATTTTAGAAATCTTTTATGGGATTTTGACATCACTGGTGAGGCCAGCATTTATTGCCCATCCTGAATTGCCTTGAGAAGGTGGTGTTGAGCTGCCTTCTTGAATCTGTGATGTAGGTACACCACATTGCTAATAGGAATGGAGTTCCAGGTTATGAACCAGTCAGATTGAAGGAATAGCAATATAGTTCTTAGCCAGTATTCATGTGCATTCAACAATGGTAAATGCAGGTGGTAGTGTTGCCATGTATCTCCTCCACTTTCCTTCTAGCTAGAGAAAGATCTACAAAGTGCATTTGTCCTTTTAGGGGCTCTGAGTTTGGAATACTTTCAAAGGAGCCTCAGTGAGTTACTAAAAGATTTACAACCAGTTCTTTGCCTTTTTAAATTGGAATCTGTAGAAGATATTTTCTTGGCAATAGCACTGGTATTATTATAATGTTTCACATCTGTATGAATGAGTATTAATCTGCTATTATAAAGAGTTTGAAAGTATTTAAGTGTGGTCAGCATCACCGACTTGGCTGACGTCGTGGAGACTTGGCAAAGTGAAGGAGGAGCTTGAAGCAGCTAGACAGAGGCTAGTATGTCCCCAAGAATCTCTGCAGAAATGTAGGTCGTAGATTCATAGACTCAACTGACCCTTCAGTTGTACTCGTCCAGGTTGATCAGACATCCTAAATTGATCAAGTCCCATTTGCCAGCATTTGGCTCATATCAGGTCATTTTCAAATTATCTATAAACTTCACATTATTAACTCAACAAGACTCATCTGGTTAGACCAGAATGGTGGCTATCCATATCCAAAATAGGCCATTTCTGGTTTGAAGGAACCTACAAACAACATGGTGTCAACAGTGGGACCCTGCTATAATTTAGTGAGTAATGTTATTTGCAAATGATTCAATGAACATAAATTCGATGTAAAACCTTCAAGAACAGAGAGAAAGAAAACTGCATACTGGTGACCCAAGAGACTTCACAAGAAACAAATATTGCTGATTCATGCTGACAACAAACCACACCAAACTCAACACAGAAATATGCTTCACAAACAAACACAGAAAGCATTTGAGACCTGGCAGAAGATGCACAGATTAGAAAAAATCTTCACCTCTTCAATTCTTCAGCTTCAGGCTGCATAGTGAGGCATTAAGAGTCATAGCAACACTCAGAAGAATGAGAAAATCTCCAATACAGCTGAAAAGTACGGGAGAACTGCAGAATAGAGTCTTTAAAGAAGGTAAAATATCTAATCACATAGGGAAGCGATGGCATCAGAAATAATACTGCTAGGGGGATTTAATTCCAGAGATGACCTAAATAGAGCACATCCAGGAGAAGGCTGTTCTTGAGGTATAGAATAATTTCTAAACTGACAAGTAAGATAGAAGATGAGCAAATAAATAGACTTATGTACACAAATGGGAGTACAGGTGATGATTTTATTGCTTGCCAAGAGTGTTAATGAAGTATCAAAAAAATTTGAAGAGGTATTGAAAACCTTTGACAATTATTTCAAACTTAAAACTGGCACACTTTTTCAGAGGTTAAGATTCAAGAGGAATGCATTATCCAATGAACATAGAAATGATTTCATTAGTGACCTCTACTTGCTAGTGGAGAGACGTGAATATGGTGACAAAGTTAGAACTTTTGAGACCAAAGTATTGTAGTCATAATTGATGAGCTTTGGTCTGATTTATTACCGTCCAAAGAAGATCAGCTCTGGAGAAGCCCAGCCAAATGGTAAGAGAAGCAGATGTCCAGAAGCAAACCCTATCATTCTTAACAGGACAAGACAAAACTTGGCACAGGAGACATGCAGTGTCTTTCTTAAGGTACAAAGCCACAAAAGACACATCAGATAAACCAGAACAGTGGGTAGAACAGATAACACACACTTTGCATGGAATCATACAGAGGTCTGAGCAATGAAGACATTGGCAATTGCACAAGACTGCATCTCTGGGCATTTTGCTTACTGAGATACTCTGAGAGTACTTGGATGTTGACAGCACTTCGGCATTGTGCCATTTAGTGCAGAGAAAAGGAAAGAAGCTTGTCACATTGTCAGCAAACCTCAGTCAGGACAAAAGGGATAGCCTTCATTAAGGTGCTACCTCTCATAACAGTCCTAGTGCTTGCACATGGTCAATCAGTCATTCAAAATAGTCAGAGCCAAAATACTTTCTACATAAGGATTTAGGAGCCAATTACAGATCAGTCCACCAATCATCTTGAGATTTTCTGACTTATTGTGAGCTTATTATTTCCTCTTGGAATGAAAGATAGATAGGTATCCTGGGAGATGAAAAGGGATGGCACAGCTGACTTAGTTAATGATTTATTTGTATCTTGAAGACACAGTGAAAAGTGTTGTGTTGTGTTGCCACAATCTGGCACTATTTTGAGGTACAATAAGGATAAATTATTACTTTTATTGCAGGTGGTTCTGGGTGATTGAATATGTACCACAGAGGGCATGCAGACTTCATGCTGTCAGGAGTTGGAGTAGGTGACAGGAAATGGAAGAAGACGTTGTAGATATGAATGAGCATGGTAGAACATGAGACTTGGTAGGAAGTGTGTACAGAAGCTTACATAGGATGAGCTATCAGAGAGACGATGATGGCACTTACTCTGGTGGAGTAGAAAAAGAAATTAACCTTCTTCCTACATTGCTATGCATTCTTGTGAAAAGGGACATACAGCATGGAACAGACCTTTTGGTCAAATTAGTCTATGCTGACCATATTCCCAAACTAAAGTAGTTCCAACTGCCTGTGCTTGGCACATATTCCTCCAAACCTTTCCTATACATGTATTTATTCAAACACCTTTTGAATGTTGTAACTGTACCTGCATGCATCACTTCCTTTCACAATTCTTTCCACACACAAACCACTCTCTGTGCAAAAACGTTGCCTCTCATGTCCTTTTTAAGTCTTTCTTCTCTCACCTTAAAGATATGCCCTCTAGTTTTTGCCTCCCCCAGCTTAGAGAAAAGACCTTTGCTATTCACCTTATCTAAAATCCTTGTTACCACACAGGGGTAATCCCTTCTGTTAATTTTAAACCAGCAACACAGAAAAGATTTATCCCTTCCAATAATCTGTGAAAATTGGAGAGTCCAAGAAATATTTAAAGTAAAATGCAACAACTTTATTTCTTAAAGTATAACAGAGAATAATTAACTAATAATTATTTACAACTCCTTCCTCTAACCTATCTTTTACTTTCCCTTCTTTAATACTAGTCCAATAAAACCACCAAATAATATTAACTGAAAAATTCAAATTTGAAAACCAGCCAGCTGTCGAATCTTCTCGTTATATCTTCCTCTGTAGACTTGCTCTCCAGGCTGGTGTTAATGGTTTTCTCTGTGCAAATTTCTTCTCTAGACAGCTACCTCTCAGAGAGTTCTAACTAGCAGCCTACGTCTGTTAGTCTTTTGGCAGTTCTCCCCCAACTGTTCAATTTGTCCCAATCTTGTACCCTCAAAGCATCAGATTGTGTCATTGGCTTTTACTATTGTCTACATACTAAAATAAAATTGTTTGGAGTTTAATATTTTTTCTGTGTATAATTTAAACTGATTGGCCTAATTCAAATTTGTTTTTTGTCTCCAGGCAACCAGTTACACTAGCTGCTGGACCAAAGGGTTACATTATATCTTGTCAGCACATTTGGTGCTGTCAGGTAGTTCAGCTAGCTTTTAACGTTCTTAAAGGTACAAGACATGCACATCTTCATAACACTTTCATGATTTTATAAACTTCTATAAGGTCACCTGTCAACCTTCTACACTCTAGTGAGAAAAGTCCTAGCCTTATCCAGTCTAATTGTATAACTCAATCCCTCCATTCCCAGCAACATCCTGGTAAATCTTTTCTGAACCTTCACCAGTTTAGTAATATCCTTCCTATGACAGAAATCTTCTTAAATCCTCTGCCATTTCCTTGTTCCCCATAACTATCTCCCCAAATTCATTATCCAAGGGACACTTTGGTCTCTCTTTTCCTTTTTTATATTGAAAGAAGTTCTTATTGTCAGTTTGTATATTCCACATTAGATTGCCCTCATGATTTATTTTCTCTCTCTTTATTATCTTTTTAGTCTTCCTTTGTTAGATTCAGAATATATCCCAGTCTTTGGGACTATCACTGACTTTTACCTCCTTCTATGCTTTTTCTTTCAATTTTATACTGTCCATAACTTCGCAACTGTTAGTTTTTCCCTCCATTAGAATCTTTCCTCCTTATTGGGATGTATTTTTGCTGAGAGTGATGAATTTCCTCCTTAAATATCTCTACAGCTTGCTTCTTGTCATTCCTGCTAATCTGTTTGATTGCCCACTTCAGCTAGCTCTACATTCTTTACGTGGAACTCTCTTTGTTTCAGTTCTATCAGTGTCTCTGCTCACAACTCTTTCTCCAGTACATCGATAACATCATCAATGTTGCTTCCCTCTCTCATTCAAACTTGAGAAAAATTTATCAATTTCGCTTCCAATTTCTACCTTCACCTGGTCCATCTCTGACTCCTCCCTTCCCTTCCTTGACATCTCTGTTCCATTTCTTGATATAGGCTGGCCACCAATATCTATCTCAAACCTAATGACTCCCATAGTTGCCTCGACTATACATCCTCACACTCTGTTTACTGTAAAGACTTATTCCATTCTCCCAGTTCCTCCATCTCCATCACATATGTTCCAGTGAGTCCAGTTTCTACAAGGGGGTCTCTGAAATATTCACCTTCTTCCTTAACCAAGGATTCCCCACCACCATGGTTGACAGGGCCCTCAGCTACATCCAACCAATCTCCCGCACTTCAGTCCTCACCCTCTCGCTCCCCTTCCGCAACAGTGATAGGATGCCCCTTGTCCTCACCTACCATCCCACCAGCATCCACGTCCAGAGGATCAATAACTGTCATTTCTGCTACCTCCAGTGGGATGGCTCCCTCTGGGACACCTTTGTCTACTCTTCCTTTACTCCCGCCACTCCCTCACTCTCTCATGCACCTTTGCATGCAATCACAGAAGGTGCAACATCTGCCCATTTACTTCCTCCACCCTCACTATCCAAGGCCCGAGGCATAACTTCCAGGTGAAGTAGCAATTTACCTGCACTTCACTCAATCTAGTATTCACTGCTCACAATGTGGTCATCCTCTACACAGGGGAGACGAAACACACACTGGGCAAGCACTTTGCAAAACATCTACTTGCTGTCTGGAAAAATTACCCTGTGCTTCCAGATGCTTGCCACTTCAGCACACCACCATTTTCCTTGACAATATTTCTGTCTCAGCCTTGCTGCAGTGTTCCAGTGGGGCTCAGTGCAAGTTGGAAGAACAGCATCTCATTTTCCATTTGGGAACTCAGGACTCAATATCGTGTTCAATTACGTAGGGCCTGAGCATCTTCTCTCATGTCCTTACCCCAGCTGGATCACATGGTGCTGAAAAACATTAAAGATTTTTAGTACAGAGTATTATATTCACAGACAATCAGTGTCTGGAAAACATATAAGATATCCATTTGTAAAAAGTAGCTTACTTCAAGTACTCTGACTTGAGATAAATCAGAGACCTTTATACTTTTAGATCACAGTTTATTATACAGTGATGTCACCATGAGCATTTCTCTTAAATTTATACTGACTGCAAGTCATAACACAACAATAACTCTTTAACTCTTATACAAATGAAAGCTAGTCTTCTCTCTTCTCACTGCCAATGAAGGAGTGGAAAGAATGAAAAGGATACTGCTGCAGCAACAAGCAATTCTGTAGAGGGGTTTTTAGATTAGATTAGACTTACAGTGTGGAAACAGGCCCTTCGGCCCAACAAGTCCACACCGACCCGCCGAAGCGCAACCCACCCATACCCCTACATTTACCCCTTACCTAACACTACGGGCAATTTAGCTTGGCCAATTCACCTGACCCGCACATCTTTGGACTGTGGAAGGAAACCGGAGCACCCGGAGGAAACCCATGCAGACACGGGGAGAACGTGCAAACTCCACACAGTCAGTTGCCCGATTCGGGAATTGAACCCGGGTCTATAGGCGCTGTGAGGCAGCAGTGCTAACCACTGTGCCACCGTGCCGCCGTTTCTTAGTTTAACCTTTTCAGCAGATTTCCAATGCTGCCTCCATTTTGAGACACCCTCATGAGACACCCTCTTTTTTCTCCCTCAGCATTGCCCATTTCTTCCAATGACACTATAAGATATCAGTGCCATTAAGCCTTCAGTTGGGCCTACCATCTTGGGTTAATTTCCCATAAAATGACAATGGAGGCTCATGAGTGAGAAACAGCAAAAGAAGGACTTGGGTTCACCTGAAGCCAGTTAAAGATGGTAAAGTTATGTTTATTCTTTCTCACTGAAGTTCAAGTCAGAGAATAAGTATCTGAAAATATATGTAATTTCTCCTTCTTATTTTTCTTTATCTAGCAGCTTTCACTGCTCTGCATGCCATCTGCTCATTCTCCCAGTCACCTTGTATCCGAGGAGAATACCTAGTGTGTGTAACTATCTGGGCAGAAGCTTTGAAGTCAGGACCAAGTCCTTCAGCAGCAGGTACAACATTGTTTGTGGACCTTTTCAACTTGAAAGAAGAATGGAAAAAATTTGGGCTATCGTAGCAACAATCAGAGCTAATGAACCAGCAAGTAAGCTGTAAGTGTTAACCTCTTTTAAGTTACACTGGTGAAGGTGAACAGAGAAGGGTGTCCTGCTATTTAACTTGTGTTTGGCTGTTCAAGCTGCTGAAAAGCCATTGACCAAATCGACATTGTATACTGATTACATTGTGACTTATTTACTCTGCCCACTAATCTAGCATGAGCAGCCCTGTGGTCCTCTGGGAGAATGGCAACTTTACCTTATCTTTACTTTCACCAAGATGACACCCAGTGTGATCTGTGGCATATGTCCAAAGCACATCATTTCATTCTGTCAACAGCACCCTAAAAATAGATATTACTTAGACCAATTCTGTGCCCAATCTCTGAAGTAGTTAACAAGAAGTATCATATTGCCAGAGTCCAGGAGGAGAGCAGGATGAGGATAATCTGTAATTAATTAATTGATCAGAATTAAAGTATAGAGCTGTTCCAAACAGAAGTATATAAAATCTCCATAAATATTAACCGTTTTCCATAATTATTGCGATTAGTCTGTCAAATTTTCTCACCCAGTACCATTAAGCTCACACAATAGAAAAGTGGGTAACAGTGATTAGCAAAATCTTTCAATGACTAACATGACCACCTAAACAAAATCTTGTCTTGGTTTTCCAATTATAAGCCATCATGCACTAACATGATGGAATATCTCTAAAAATGTACACACAATACATGGAGCAAAATTATTAAACACAAGAAAATCCCATTAGACTTTAACATAAAGAGTTTGAAATGACATCTCCAAGAGAATAAAAAGCAAAAAAAAACTGTTCAGTTAATAATAAAATATCAACATAAAAATGTCAATAGGAACAGGACTAATAATATTTCCCTTTAGTGATGGCTGAGTTCTCATTATGTGTGCCTTTTTTAACACTGGAAATGCAAATGTCTCTGCTAGTAAATTATTAAGCAGCACTGCTCTACATCTCTCAGTTTTGCACAGCAAACATAAGGAACCTAATACAATAACAGAAAGATATCCAAATCTGTTTTGGTACTGTGTCGTTTGACATTACCAGAGACAGCCATCAAGCAGCTCCATTTCTGCAATGAAACCAATAAAGTTTCACAGCTTTTTTATTGTAATCAACAGCCAAATTGATCTGACACTTCATCCGTACAGAAGGGCCCCTGAGGGAAAGTGAAGTCATCAAAAAATAATGAGCCTGTTCCACCCAGCTTCCACTAAGGCAAGGTGCAGAGAGCATTTTTCAAATGGGGAGGTTGCTCGGCGTTTTAAATGATTGGTCATAGAGAGCTGCAAGCAAATTGCTTTGACAAGGCTGTTACTGTTGTAAAGTTGAAAGGTTTTTGCCACTAGGTCAGTGGCTGCCAATCAACTGAATAGAAAGGCTGCTCAGTGAGCCAGTGATTTCTACCTATGCTGTAATTATCCCTGACTATTCCTGTTTCTCAGCAATTCCTCTGATTAAACCTGCCTTCTTTAAATCTCTTTCAGTCTGCGATTCAAACACTAATTAGTTCCTACTCTCTGCAGAGATGTCAGGCACTCACTCAATTTATCTCTATTTCAGTGCACTCAGAGTGACTACCCCAGTTATCAAAATTTAATCATGCCTGCAAAAATGTTGAAAAGTGGTAATTAGAGGCAAAAGGCCACAGGATACAATATTCATTTTTCTCTATCTTGTAGTCATCCAGCTGGCATCTATAATGGATATCCTGGGGGCTGTGCGAACACATTGATTTATGCAACCTCACTCTTGCTATCACTGTGGTGCATCGGGCTGCTTTAAAGAACAGGTTTTAACAAGGTCTGAGGTGGGAGGACATTAATCATGGTAGCATTGTCTGTTAAAATGGCGCCGTGTATCCAGGTATACCCCCTACTGGAGGGTAGTTAGACTTTTACCATTTTCACAGACAAAGGGATAGATGGTTATTGATTAAACCTCCCACCCCCTGCCGCCCTGCCTCCACTCTCACCACCCTCCATGATGAGTTTGAATTATCATACCAGCATTGTGAAAGCCATGGGAACCTTTTTTTTTATGATGTGCAGGTCTTTAGAGGCTGATTTTACGTCCATCAGAAATGGTACTGGAAAAGATACTTTTCAGATAATCAAGCCTCGTTAAACTTTTGTGCTCAGTTCTGTGACACACAAGAGATGATGGCTAGCTCTGTGGTGGTACCATAGTGATTTTAAATGCTCCATTTGCACTGCTGTATCGTCATGTATCCAAGCACTCAAGTCTAAAAATCAATCATCGTGAGGAGTTTTATTGGTATTCATTTGGGACAAGGGGTTGTAGGCAGATTGCCTGGGGACAAAAATAAGAGAAAAAAAAGAACTACTTTTAGTGCATGCCATTCTGAACATTAAATTTCCAGGAAGCCTGAGAAATGTTGACATTCACCTAAACAGCTGGCCAGTTTTCATTTGGAAGAAGCTAGTTTCCAAGTGGTAGACAAAACATGGAGGCAGGAAAATATGATGAAGGGAACAAATATAGAGTGGGCTTGCTGCACAATTTAAATTTGACTTCCACAAAGTCACCTTTACATTGAGAGACTAATTCATTTGTTCATGCCTAGTTTTCAAACATAATGTATTGGTCCTTCAGAAATGAGGAGAAAGTGAGGACTGCAGTTGCTGGAGATCAGAGTTGAAAAGTGTGGTGCTGGAAAAGCACAGCATGTCAGGCAGTATCTGAGGAGCAGGAGAGTGATGAAGAGTTCATGGTCAAGGCATTGAATCTCCTGCTTCTTGATGCTGCCTGACCAGCTGTGGTTTTCCAGCACAACATTTTCAACTCCTTCAGAAATGAGAATGGAAGTTTCCACTTTGTGGTCAAGGATGGTCACCAGATGAGCTAGTATGTCATGTTCATTGCTTCCCTCCTCCATGCATGTTTCCAATTGCCATTACTGGAGAACCTGTAAGGAAAAGAGAGTAATAGATGTTGATTATTTTGTTTCAATGTGCAGGTATAACTTCCACTTCTTTCTTCATGACATCACTAGAAAAGTGCAAATTGCAGACATATCAATGCTCACATATGTTGTCATTGATGATGGGCTGTGAAGGGGGTAATGTAGTTTTCATATTTTAAGACATGGACAGCCTAGAAACATGTGATAAGTTAGTGCTTGCATCAAGATAAGTTTATACAAACTGAATTTAAAGAGATATAATTTAGCTTTTCTAGGACTGTTAACAAGAAGAGGTTAAAAAAATTGCAGATGCTAGAACCCAAAGTAGACAGGCAGAAGGCTGGAAGAACACCACAGCAGGCCAGGCAGCATCAGGAGGTGGAGAAGTCGACATCCCCAGTCCGAAAGAAGGGTTACACCTGAAATGCCGACTTCTCCACATCCTGATGCTGCCTGGCTTGCTGTGTTCTTCCAGCCTCCTGCCTGTTAACAGGAAGAAGCCAGTTCATTGTCAATTGGATATCATTTTGCCTTTATGTCATCTAGTAAACCATAACCTAACTATCCAGATTTGTCTTAACCAAGAAAATATTGAACAATAACCTACAGTAAAACAAAAGGATAGATATAGTTGTTTTTTGAAAGTTTTGAATATTGCTCCGAATTAGTGGTTTCATTATTTCTGTTTACAACATTTGTGTTGTCTCGGTACAATGAAGTTAAAAATATATTCCACACGAAAAGTGCTCAGCCACTAATCAGAACTAACAACATCAAGTATCATTTAACAATTTTTATACAGCTATGAAAAAATTTACATTGAAGTTATTTTAAGCATCCTTTCAACCATTAGTTAACATTGCTTTGCAGATAAAATGATCAATGAATAAGATGCAATGTGTATTTTCTATTGGTCATTATATTTATATTATTTTATATTTACTTTTGTGTTGTGGCCAAGATGATCAATGACAAAAAGGGAAGATGGGAGTGTGGGGCTGACGCTAAATGGAGAATTGTGGTCAGCTTACTGGTGTCATACTTATATTAGTTCTTCATATGCAGTCCAGACAGAATAGAACTGCAATGTTTCAGTCTCTCTTCCTCTTCCTCTTTCCTGTCTCCTTTTCTACTTTCCTGCTTCTCGTCTGATGGATGGTGGCATGGACTGTGCCTTATTGATGGCTAAGTGTTCAGTATGCAACATTCTACCACAGATCTTGAGACCTGTTCAATGAAGTGCTAGAGTGAACCTCCAGAGCAGTCAAGTGGAATCAACACCCCTGCATGTCAAGTTATCACATTTCTTGAAGCAGCAAAGCTGCTGCATATTGATGCTATGCACATGTGTATAGGTTGAAAATAAATATTATGGGCTATGTTAATAATGGATAGCTATTATTGTCATGATAGCTACAGTTTACCATGTTGGTTACAATACAGTTATAGCTGTATTAGAATGAATGCATTGATATAAGTGCCAAGCAACTAGGCACTGATTTGTATGATCTTTGTGTATCGCTACACACTAGCTACATATTCAGGGGTGAAATCTCTTTCAATTTTGTTACATGGCAGTGTTAACATACAATGCCTGTAAAGAACATGCAGTAAGTAGCACCCAGTATTATGTGAAGAGTAAAAATCTTGTCATCATTGTGCTCACTCTGTTTGATTCTCTTTACTCAAAAAGAGGTAACTTGCTTGTGCTGACTCTCTTTCAATGCCATTCCTTATACAATAGTAGGTGGCAAACTGCAAAATATTTCATGTATTGCCAACACCAACCAGAAGGAGGCAGATCCATAAATCTTTAATTCCATGACCACCTTCATAGTCATCGATCCTTGACATTCTTTAAAGTTGGCATTGTAGCTACAGAAGTTGGGAGAAATCAAAGCAGCTCTCCTTAGTGAAGTCAACAGATCTTAAACATCAGTATGGTTCTGGTCTGAGAATTACTCCTTGAACATCTTGTACAGGTATTTAATCTAGCAAATGTCTCCTATCACTCTCTCCAACTCCACCTTTCTCCTACAACAGGTTACTGCCCTGCTGCTTTTTTCTACTGATTCTCCTACACATGGTCAATTTCAAAAGGAGGGCTTACTGGGGAATCCATGTCTGGAATCAATTGGCATGTGAAGAGTTCTTGAAGTCAGCAAAATGTCCTTCAGACTTCTGAAGTAACTGAATATTAAAAACCCAGAAACAGATCCCAAAACGTAAAAGCATACAAATGTATTGAATCATGACAACAGGCCAAAGAAACAAACCTATAAATAGTTGATGCCTTTAAGTTGTGCTGGTATGGGGTCCTTCCTGCTATTTGATGTGTGTTCATCTTTACAAGGTTGAATAGGATGACAGCAGGAGTGTGGAGCTCCAAAATGGCGGCACTGGTATCAATCATAACCTGCCTGTTTTGCACACTCCTATGAATGCTAGGAATACATGCATTAACCATTTTACCAAGAAGACATTTGACATGATCACTTCCGAAATGCTCATCTGTGCTTTAGATGCTGTTTGGAAATTATAAACACAAAAAAAAAGGTAGAATTGAATCCAATTTTGTCTCCCAGCTCTATCCTAAAACCCTTACTTTTCATCCATCTATGTCTTCTTATTCTAGACCCTTATGTCGATAGGAACAGTCAGTTTCTATGGCATCTTGTTAAAATGTAATTAGATGTTACCAAGTGGCATTCCATGACTGACTTGAGAAGCTGCATCACTCTTGAACCTTTGAAATAACAAACATCCTTTTACAAGCTGAAGCTGAAAGGCTGCCATTATACTGCAATTTCCTATCAATGCAAAATAATTTTTGGGTGTCCATTGATGTGAAAGTGGGAGTATAAATTGGGAATCTGATTCCAATCTGACTCTTGTGCACTTATATGGAAATCAAGCAACAAGACATTCCTTCCACAACTCTCTCATGCTGTTTTTACTGTGAAATGCAGATTGTGCAATCTCATAGACTTTATCAACTTGGTATTGTATCAGTCTTTTTATCATAAAAGCAGTATTATTTTTATGTGGTTGTTTCTTTACACAAAGTAAACTCTTATAACACAAACAAAATTTTTATAATAAGGTGAATTGAGGTAGTTTGTGACATTGCTGTCTCCCAACCTATCCATATAAGTCTACTGTAACTCTCTAGCTACTTGTTTTGTGCTCTAGAAGAAGTTGTCAACTGGTCCAGTTGCCAATTGATATTTTACTTGGGCTCTGTTTATTGTTTATCTTATTGAGGAGTGTGTTAATATAATGCATTCAATTATTCTATCACCCTGTAACTTGCGCAAAAGACTTGGATATAAATATATAAGTGCAGAAAGGTAACTATTGGATAGTAGTTCAAAGTCAAAACATTGAAACTTGTGATGGCAAAAATTGTTTTTGATCTGATGGCTCCGAGTAATGGGTTATTGGCGTTTTACGACACAGTAAGAAAATAAGGACTGTCACTAACTCCTTCCTAATATCAAACAATAGCATGTCAGCCATGGTTCATTTGTGAGCATTTCCACCTCAGATTTAGAAGGATCTGGGTTCATGACCTGATCCAGCACTCAAACATTAGAGTTAAGGCCGACAGTCCAGCATAACACATAGTGAGGTACCATCTTTCAGATGAGACATTGATTGAACTCCTGTCTAACCTCATACGACTCTTTCAAGGGAGAATAGTGAATTAGCCCTGGTTAACTGCTCAACATTTATCTCCAAATGACATTGTCCGATATTATTTATTTGCTGTCTATAGGAACTGGTTATGTGCAAATCAATTGCTGTGTTTCATATATTGCAACAGTGACTACACTTCAAAAGGTACTTAATAGCCTATGAAGTATCTTGAGATTTTCAATGGCGATGAAAGCTTGATATAAATATAGTGTTCTGTTTTTTTGTAGACCTTTTGGGCCTGTATCTATAATAAACTTGCAAATATGCACATTTTGCATAATATAAATGCATATACTGTGCAATGTCATGCAAACTGCAAAAAAAAAGTATAGTGGAAGACTTATGAAAAGAGTCACACTGCATATACAGCTTTCTCAAATGCCTACCACAACCAAACACAACTTACAATATGACTTCAGTCTGGCTGGTTGCATTTTGCATTTCACGATACCAGTCTCAGACAAATGGTGTAACACAAGGGTATACCTACACAGTAGAAACATTTCAATGCAATTAATTCCTGATGTGGAAGATTACTTTGATTGCCTAATGTTTTAGTGATAAGGTTGTAGAATTCAGATGCATGTTAAAGGTAATGTTTATAAAATCTTCAAATGTTGAGCTCTTTAATTGAAACAGACTTACATTAACTTTGAGGAATAGTCAAGAAATTTTAAAATTGTCTAAGATGATTGCATGCATGTGTACACAAAACTTTTTCTAGATTAGTGATTCTAGTGTTTGGAAAATGGAGCAGAAATGTTCAAAATCTTCTGAAATGAAAGTAAATTTTCAAGGGGTGTAATTTTATCAGATGACTCACCTTATAAAAGGCAAGTTCATTCCAAATTAGAGTTACACTCCTCCCAGTGAGCTGTCAAGAGATGGCTCAGATGTCCTACACTAATGTACTCAAGTTACCGAGACAAAAACTGCAGATACTGGAATCCAAGGTAGACAAGCAGGAGGCTGGAAGAACACATCAAGCCAGACAGCTGTGTTCTTCCAGCTTCCTGTTTATTGTACCTAAGGGGCAGAATGAGAACTGATTTACAAAATTAATTTCTGCTTTTGCATCAGTGAAAAGTCAGAATTGTTGCAATAGCAGTAAGGTATATAATATTCCTTCCATATGAAATTCCTTCCTTCTAGACACAGAAGCAAAAGTAAACAAACTAAGAAATGTTCATCAAAAATCCTGAGATATAGTGGGCTTCTCATCAAGTTGAATGCAGGAAGAATTGTCCCAGTGGTGGGGGAGTCCAGAACCAGGGGTCATAGTTTAAGGATATGGGTAAACCTTTTACAGCTGAGATGAGGAGAAATTTTTCCACCTAGGGAGCGGTGAGCCAGTGAATTCACTGCCACAGAAAGTGGCTGAAGCCAAACCATTATGTATTGTCAAGATGAATGTGATATAACTCTTGTGGCGAAACGGATAAAGGGATAGAGAGAAGTGTGGCATAAGGTAAGCTCAATGATCAATATTGGATGGTGGAGAAGGCTGGAAGGATTAAATGACTTAATCCTGCTCTATGCTCTATGATTCTATGTAATTCAAAATATTTGCCTCATATGTCGATATTTTCCCAATTGCTTTCCAATGGCAATAAGCTTCTATTTAAAATAGACCAGCGGTATTTTTTGGTATTCCAGCAACCAGAGATCTTTTTACAAATCTTTACAATATCTATATCAATTGCCTACTTTTAAAATGGTGCTTCAATATAGAGCATTGTAACATAATCAAAAATTGTTTTCCTAAAGCAATGCTACTGTACCATGGATCAATGAGAGGATCAAAGAGTTAATTTGAAAAGTCATAATTTTTGAAGAGGAGCGAAATGTTCAATAGACTTAAATCAATTTTATCTAATAAGCAGCATTAACCACTCTGATCACCTGAGCTGAGAACCAATATTGTGAGTGACTAGCATCCATTTAAAGTTAGCTTTCACTGTTTAGTCGGCACTTCTTAAAGCATTGTGGCTGGAGCAGATTCTAACCATCTGGATAACAATGCCAGGGACCTGTGTTTGATTCCAGTCTTGGGTGTAGTTTGGAGTTTGTAAATTCTCCCTGTGTCTGTATGGATTTTCTCCCACAGTCCAAGAATGTGCAGGTGAGGTGGATTGGCCAGGCTAAATTGCACATAGTCTCCAGGGATGGGCAGGCTGGGTGGGTGGGGTTAAGTCTGGATGAGATGTTCTTTGGAAAGTCAGTGTGGACTCGATGTGCTAAATCCTCTGCTTCCACATTGTAGGGATTTTGCGAATAGAAAAATTTAGAGGAATATGGGCTAAATGCTGGCAAAAGGGACTAGATTAATTTAGGATATCTGGCAGGCATGGATGAGTTGGACTGAAGGATCTGTTTCAATGCTGTACAACTCTGTGAATCTATGACTCTATATTATTTGGGGAAAGGTATCACACCCACTTTATTAGCACTGTGTCAACTGTCACTGTAGCCACAGTTCAATTTGCCATTGTGGTTGAAATGCTGGAGGCATAATGGACACTAACCATGAAAAAAAGGCACCATGATTCCTGCCAGGATAATGGACATTGAGCTGCATCATTCTTTATATATGATTGTGCACCAATCTGTGGGAGTGGAATCACTCTGGGCTATACGCTGTGGCTGCAAAAATACGTGTGTGCAGTCGATGGAATGGGGAAGCCTTGAATTTCAGCAAAACTGTATGTTCACTTTGCCTACTTCTCTTTGGCAAACTGTGATTAGCTCTCAATGAATAGAAAGTGTCATCACTTGTGTCACGCAAACTTAGGTGATAAATTGACAGGTGTTGCAAAGATCTCTAGTTTCAGTCTAGGAAGAGTCATAGATTTGAAGCTTTAACTCCAGAGTCACCTTTGGTGTCACTGACAATGCAATCCTTGCCAGCTGTGGTTGGAGGAGATGTCAGACATGGCTGACAGTACAATCTTCATGAATGTATTAGATGCTGAGCTTACTCCATACTGTATTCTGCAGTACTGAAACACATCTTATTGAGTAATAGAAACTGCAAGATTTCAGCCTTACTCTGCTACTGCTATCTGTAGGTAGTTCTGATATAAATTTATTTGTGAACGCAGAGACACAAAATGCTGCTTATGGTCCTTTGATTGTAAGAAGTGGATGCTTGTTTGGAATGATAGCTTTGTTGATTGTCACAAGTTTGACACATAGTCCAAGTTCATTCACCATTCATGCATTGTAAAATTACTACTGTGATGGATCGATTCTCTCAATGATAGTATCTGTTTCTGATTATTTTAGCTTCTGTGACATTTTGGCATAGTTTGTGAAACTGGTGGAATTGATGTGTCAATGTGAGGAGTATGACAGTACCCCTTAATCTTCTGAAATCTGGCAAATAAGGAAGGATGCAATTACTGTGTGTTCTGGTGGAGACTTTAGTTTGAAATCAACTCTATCTCACTCCGTAAGGCTTCTCCCTTTGGTTGCATTGACTGTGAAATTGTCTGTGGTGACATGTCAGTAGCATATTGAAACAGTGATAATTCCCAAAAACTGGAGTGATTCAGCTGATATAATCTTAAAGGCAATCTGTTACAGGAGTGAGAGAAAATTATGAAAAAAAACACTGATGTTAGAATTTGTCCCCTTAAAGACGATTTATTTTATTTATTATTTTTTATTTAATTGTTTCATTTTTATGTATTTTTTAATTTGGACTGAATGAGGAAATGAATTGTTGTAAAAAAAACAAAGACTGATGAAGGATTGCTGCATTTTTTGAAAGCAAGTTACCTGACAATCACTCTAAGCAATGTTTGCACAGCGCTGCCTCAAGCAGTGGTGAATGGTTTACAGATGAGCTGGATACAAATGGACATTCATCCAGAAACAGTAGATGATTGGTTGATAGGCTAGTGACCAGCTTTCTGCATGCAAATAATTACATGATTGGCTCCTAGAGAGCTGAATAATTTGAGTTTTTGAACAAAACAGGGAGAAACCAATGGATTTTTACAAGTTAGGGAGAAGTCATCAGATGTTTGCAAGTTCAAGAGCTCTCTCTGTTCTCTGAGGCAGAAATTATTTTAACTCTGAAGCAAACTAATTTATTCTTTCTTTGGCAGTTGTTGTATGGTTTGACTCTTTTATAAGTGTAAACTAATCAACTTGTGTCACCTTTGAACAATTAGAGTGACATGTCGACAATACATAATACATAATTGTTTACCATGGTTATTTCTTTGTGATTCTTGATCAATAAAGAAACGTGGTCCATGTTTTCTTCTACTTGGATTTGAAAGTCAGGTAAATTGAGAGATAGTGTATTTTTAAAAAAATCTTTAGCTTTTGTGATAATTCAGGAAGGGAGGCCTTGATTTCCAGTGTCCTACCCCCATGTCTTTAAAACAGACACTTTCATGCTCAAGTGGTACTAAGCTTATCACAATCTTGATTGAACAATCCTTTTAATCACCTAACATTGAACTTTCATGATGGTCAATATATGTTGTACCGCACTCAAAGGAAAATCGGTCTCACATATTGACACACTGAAGTCCTCTTCATTGATGATCTGCAAACCCTTAAAAAAATGTGAGTAATTCTATCATTCCCGTAACATGGTTGAAGGAGTCAGTCAATTAGACTTCTCTACATCATCCTAATTGCCAGTTTGTTAAATACTTCACTTCTCAGAGCTATACAGCAATGACATCAGTTTCTGGGTAATAAGTTTATTAGCCATGCTTTAACATGTCTACTCATTGCTTGAGTTCTAGTGTCCAGGTCTTTGTTTACTCTTCTCCGAGTCTACCCAGATTTAACCAATCAAATGATGTGAGCATCAACAGTAGCAGACTCATAAACTCGTCCACAGAACAATTCAACATGATAAGTAGGAGAATGGTTCATTACACTCTGTCTAATAAGGTGTCCTACTGAGATAAGTTATTGATCTTCCCCTTCTCCTTCCCCTTCCAGCCACTTGTCCTATTCTGCATGGCCTCTGCACAATTCTTTATCATCCTGAATTCTAAGGATAATTGATAGAAGTACACTTACCCATAGGTGTGTCTGCTTAGTGCCGAGACCATGAAGAAGCAAAAGCTCCTTGAGCACCTGTCTCATATGCCTTAGTGACTCTAAAGAACTCTACAAAACACCAAGCAATTATAGAACCATTATATCATGTTCCAAGAAGGACCAGGAAGCCAAATTGTTAAATTACAGGAGCTTTATTAAGGAGATGTTTACTCTAAAGGCAGCAAGGTTAGAATAAGCTGTGTCCACCTTACAATGATGTTGTCATAATGTCACTTGGAATCTTAAAGTAACAGTCCATCATACTTACACAAAAATACAACACATTGCAACAGCCAAAAGAAATCAACTTAGAGAGAAAAAGAACTGCAGATGCTGAGATCCAAAATACCCAGGCAGGAGGCTGGAAGAACACAGCAAGTCAGGCAGCATCAGGAGTTGGAGAAGTCAACGGTTTGTGTGTAGCCCTTTTTCGGGACTGGGGGTGGGTATGGGAGGAGCTGCAGATAAAGGGGATGGCGGAAGCAGGGTGGTGAAGTGGAGATAGATGAAGACAGGTAGAGGGTACAACCTGGTTGGTCAATGGGAGGAATGAAACCAGTTGGTGGCAGGGAGCAGGAAGGGCTGGGGAGGGGCTGGGAAAGGAGTCGGGGGATGGGAAGGGTGGTTATTTGAAATTGGAGAATTCAATGTTGAGTTATCCAGGCTGTAGGCTATCCAGGCGAAAGATGAGGTGTTGTTCAGCCAATTTGCGGTGTGGTTCATTGAGACAATGGAGGAGGCCAAGGACGGTCATGTCGGAAAGGGAGTGGGAAGGAGAATTGAAATGGGCGGTGACACATAGGCCCAGTCGGCCCCTGTAGGCCCAGCTGCGATGCTCACCAAACTGTTGCCTAAGTTTACGTTCGATCTCACCAATGTAGAGAAAACCGGGAGCATCTGAGGCAGTAAAGTAGGTTAGAAGAGAGGTGGGTGAACCTCTGACTCACCTTGAAGGATTGTTTGGAGCCCTGGATGGAGTTGAGGGGAGTGGTGTTCGAGCAGGTTTTGTATCTTTTCCGGTTTCCGGGGCAGGTACCTGGGAGTTTGGAGAGGTCAGTGGGAAAGTGGCGCAAACCAAGAAATCAATAAGCTGCTAACAAATGTTGTATTGAGTCTTATTGTCAGTATATCAGTAAATCTTTAAAATATATACTCATGATTACTCAATACCACAATATCCAAGCCAAAAAGCTTATTTTAAGGATATAAAATCAACATTGCAGTATCAGGTAGCAAAATCACAATTGGTTAGCAACAGTGGCTGTCTACTATAAAAAACTCACATTATTTGGTGGTAGAATTTGGAAAACTAATTGATGACTAACTGAACAACAATTTTTGACACATATAATTTGGGCAACTGCTATGTGTTAACTGCTATTAGTACAGATTGACAGATAGGGAATTAACTGACAAGAATTCAGAACTCATTTATTTTTGGTTCTAAGCATGTATTGTAAAAACAGTCAAAATGAAAGGTTACAGATGTGTACTGATAATTATCTTTCTCTCTTTAGAAATAAAAGACCATGAGACGAGATTGATAGGAGGTTTGTTTTAGAAGGGCCACTGGACCTGAATTATTAACTCTGCTTTCTCTCCACGAATGTTGCAAAACTTTCTGGTTTTGTTTCAGATTTCCAGCATCCGCAGTTCTTTATTTTCTTTTGTTTTAAAAAAACAACGTATATCTCTCCAGGTGGTTATTTTAGTGCCAGATCAGGACAAGTTGTCAAACCTCTGAAGTGTTACATTGAAATTTGTAATGTTAGTATTGTAAACTCTACGTTATTTGGCTGTATATAGGGCATTGATAAAGTTTTGTTGCCAAACTGTTCAAAGTAGCCATCTGGGGAGATATACATTGATTTTTAAACATTGTATTCCCCTTTCCCACAGATATAATCAAATCAGATATACAAGCCTGTATAGATACACTTAGTATCAATTCAATAATCACAGAGTCATAATGAAAACAGGCCCTTGGGTTCAACTTGTCCACGCTGACCAGATACCCTAACCTCTCCTAGTTCCATTTGCCAGCATTTGACGCACATCCCTCTAAACCCTTCCTATTCATATACCCATCCACGAGTTTTTTAAATGTTGAATCAGCCTCCACCACTTCCTCTGGCAACTCATGTTATCATTATTACATTATAGCATGTGACCTGGGGGTATCATGGTCTTATACTCTGTCTTACCCTGTGAATCAGTTGAAGAATGATGTGGAGGTACCAGTGTTGGGCGAGGGTGAATGAAGTTAAAAATCACACAACACCAGGTTATAATCCAACAGGTTTATTTGAAAGTACAAGCTTTCAGGAGCGTTGCTCCTTCATCAGGTAGCACTTGAAGAATGACACACTACAGGAAGCATAGTGTGTTAGTTAATAGCTAACTATTAGCCCAGACACAAATGTGCCTGAGAAGTGTAATGATTGTCTATAATAGTTAACTGTAATAACCATCTTTGGCTTCATCAATAATGTGACATCCAAGCCAGTTTCTTGTGCTTGGAGGGAGAACATTTGCATTGCCAAATCAGATAAAACACACTGCTAGAAACAAAATCACGCCAACATTTGAAGACTTTACAATTATTTTTAATAGCATCGGTCAGAGTGTGGCCTTGCTGCTGCTGAGCATAGTGTCTTAAAGTCAGACAGCATAGAAGAATTCTTTGGCCTGTTGAATCTGCAGCGAACCATCTATATTCATCCCAATCTCCAGGACTTGGCCCATAGCCTTGAATATTATGACATGTGTTTCAGTTGTGTGATGTTAAAAAGGGTTAAAGGTTGACATGTTGCCCACATGAGAATGAATTCAATACTGAATATGAGTGACATCATGACCTAATTTGCTTGTTTATGACATTCGCAATGCACAGGCTAAAACCCTCATCACTATCTCACCAGCACACCTTGCCCCAAAATGGTCAAAACACGTCACTTTGGACTCTAAATGGTGACTGGAACACCCAAGCAATGTGCACAACTGATCTAAACTTCACATCGGCTGTACTTGATCAGGTTAAGCACCAGTAGCAAAAGCCTTGATTTTGCAATCTTCTTTAGATGCTTTTCTGTCTTTCTCAATCTGTGTAATGTAATTATTAGCCATTCAAACTTTAGAAAAAGATGATAACAATCATTTTGATTGTGCTATTTTATTCCATTTGCTTATTAATGCTCTTTTTTGAATGTTCTTATTATTTTCAATACCTAATCACACCTGGGGTGAGATTCTGAAATGTAGCTGTGATTATTCCGTGGTCGTCAATCACAATTCAAGTCATTAACAACAATCAGTTTTACCTTGACTGTATTCAGAAAGAAATTCTTTAACTTTTTGGTCCCAATAGAACTGGAAGTCTCTTGCAGTTAAATGTCAAGAATATTGTTCAGGCTCTCCGTTTTCCCTGGATTGTGGAGCACCTTATTAAATACAAAGGGCCCTAGCTACTCCCAAAGGTTCCTGGACTCTGAAAAAATGAGTTTTGTGTTAAGTGCTCAATTTTTTTTACTGTAAGTAAATATAGAGATAACAAATATAATCTTAACATTGCAAATATTGTGTACTTACTAGAAAGCCTAAAATTATTCCACGATATTAACAAAATTATTAGAGATTGTCCAAGAACATTTCCAAGTAAATTTGCACTCTTATAATAGCATTGTAGAATGTAATGTAACACTTTAGATGTAGTTTCTGAAATAAACATAGTGCATCAGTGGTTAGCACTGCTGCCTCACAGCACCAGGGACCCGGGTTTGATTCCAGCCTCACGCGACTGACTATATGGAGTTTGCATGTTCTCCTCACGTCTGCGTGAGTTTCCTCCGGGTACTCCAATTTCCTCCTACAGTCCAAAGATGTGCAGATTAAGTAAATTGGCCATGCTAAATTGCCCATGGTGTCAGGGATGTGTAGGTTAGGTGCATTAGTCAAGGGTAAATATTGGGTAGGGGGAGTGGGTCTGGGTGGGTAACTCTTTGGAGGGTCGGTGTGGACTTGTTGGGTCAAAGAGCCTGTTTCCACCTGTAGGGATTCTATGATTCTATGAAATTAGTGGAGGAACAAAGCAGGTCTGGTAGCAACTGTCGAGAGAGAGTAGAGTTAACATTTTGGGTCCAGTGACCATTCTTTGAGCACTGGGTCTCAAGGGTCACTAGACCCTAAAAGTTGACTCTTCTTTCTCTCTACACATTGCTACTAGATCTGCTGAGTTTCTTCAGCAATTTCTGTTTTTGCATCAGATTTCCAGCATGTTTGTTTTTCTCATTAGCAGTAGTCTTTGGACTACTTTGATACAACTTTGTTTCTAGTTAATTTTCCTGGACTTTTTTTTTCTCCCCCCTACCTCTTCCCTTCCCTTCCCACAGTGGTTCCATCACTCCTCACTTTCTCATCCTGCTTGATTTGAATTATTCTAATTGGACTTGATGCATTGGAGTTTGACAAATGCATATAAAACAAAGAAAATGATGAATATTTCAAGCTGAACCAGAGAAAAGGAGAATAAACATCTGCCAATCATTTAAACATCACCAGAAATCAAAGACATAAAGAACGCTCATTGTAAAACACATAAAAAGCTAACAAGTTAATATCAATAAAAGCAGAAGAGCCAAGAGCAGATGCTAAGAAATCCATGAATCAACGTTAGTGCCTGAATCATAGACAGCTAGCAATAATGTAATCCAAACATTGTGAAGTGAATAGTCCCTTGCTTTAAGAGATGAATTTGTACTTTAACTTGCGTTAAGGAAGTACACCCAAACACCCTTCTGAAAAGAAGGTGGGCTACATAACTGCATTTAGGCTAACAGCAAAACAACAGAATCTGACAAGGCCTTGCAATTGCAATAACAAGGGCTTCAAAGAGAAGATGTTGGTGGATAGTATACTCATCCTACTCCTGTTCAACTAAATCCCTCACCTGGTTAAAATCCTACCCAAATGTCTGAATAATTCTCAGTGCATCAAAATGACATTTTTGATATACTATAATAATACTTGACAGACCACGCCAAATTTAAAGCTCGCAACAAATTACTGAAACAGAACAATCCTTTAAAAAGCAATAAAATGAATTCATAAGTCCACAACTGTGCATACATTTTCAAAATGCATTTCTCACAGATAGACAACAGAGGTTTTGAATGCAATCGGTTTGGCCTTTGTAAACTTTCAAGATACATATTGCAGTTCATCTGTGGAATTCAAATTCAAAATCCATTCTACTGATATAAACAAACATATGTGAGCTTGGCAGAACACAGTTTCTGAAATAAGGTGTTAATGTCTAGATATGTATACTTCAACCAAATATTATCCTTAATGTTTTTGCTTTCAGGGAGATTAGAATAATCTTTTTCAATGTTTGTCAATCTGTATATGTTAACATTTAAAATAAGCTATTGCAAACACTAAGCAATAGTTGACTGAACTCACCTCTGAACAAAGCATTAAACCAACAAAAAAAGTGCTGAGGACAAACACTGTCTATAGAAAACGTTGATTATGTCTGATTGCATGTACTCAGTTATGTACATTGGTCAACTCACAGAGCAATCCAATCTTACTAGAGGCACTGATAGCTGAAGTCATTCTTAAATTCTATTTACTTTATTTGACATCACATAAAATAAATACAGAAATCTCCCTATTTGTCACATCACTGTCACATGAGCCACTTTGCAACATAGGACAATTATACTGATGTGTAAAATCAGAGCCATAACGCTGTGCCTATTCCCATTCACAGAACATTTATATCAGACACTCCAAAGCCATTTATGTATCCTGAGCAAGATCATTTATTACTTAAAAGTCCACATTCTTCTCTGAATAAATATAAACATAATATCTTTGCTATATGAATGTACTTATACAGAAATGATGACAACGTTAAATATTGAAAGATCTCAGTGTTTAAAAAAAGGTTTAGGATACTATATTTTAACAAGCAATATTTTGATGAAAAATAACAAAAATTGAAATATAACAGATACTGGTCATTGTAAATAAGAAATAGGATCGATAAAATAACCAGAAGAATTCTGCAGAAAATCAAGTACAAGCATAATACAAATAAAGGGTTTGAACATTTTATAGTACTTGTCAAAGTACAGGTATTTGCATATCAAAGTGCCTTCTCTAACCATGTCTCAAAATAGCATGAAAGTTGATGTCCTTTGATGTACATCACTAACACTTTCAAATACATCTTGACAGAGAAATATGCTGCAATGCCAAGTAATGACTTGAATTTGAGCAACTGACTCTTTTATTTACATTCAAAGACACAAATAGCTCAATTGTAAAGTTTATTTTGCATCAATATTTTTACCTTTCACACCTGAATTTATGAAGAATTATTTTGACATATTTCAAACAATTCCAACACTACAGTGATATGTTTTATCAGGACTTGCAGGAAGTGTATACTCCCTTCTAATGAGTAGTGAATCCTACTTTTGACCTGGCTGTCATAAAAAGCATGAAGCAATTCTTGGGTGCTTACTACATGAAGAGAGATAGAATCATTACTTTGTCTTTCATTGTTAATTTAGATACTCATTAGAGAAAGTCAAATATCTTCTCTTCTTTGCATAGATCTAAATGATATTATTTTGGACTGGGAACAATAGCAAATCCAAAAATGAGATAATTTTGACAAAAGACTTAGTTCACTGTGACATAACATTTTCCTTGGTGATGTCACTTATTTTTTGTCAGGTAATCTTTTACTGATGAATAGAAAGAGGGCCATATGAAATGCATTTATTGAATTTTAACTATTTAATATTGACTTAAGTTTCAGAGGTGTTGTATAACACAAGGTAGTGAGAAAGATTTTCTCAATATTACCTTGACTTAAAAATTACATCCAGTGAAAGAAAGGTATACTGCCTCTATTTATTAGGCTACAGAATGGTCTTCCCAATAAATATCCCAGAATTAAATGAAATGACGGTAATAAAATATGGTTGTATGTGCTTTGTGGGTTAAGTCTGCCAGCAAATCTACAATAAGCAATCCATTTGAGATACCTACAGATAGCAAATTGTTACTTCTGCTGATCATTTTTTCCCAAGCCAACTTATTACATTCATTTTTCTGAATCATATCCAGTTATAAATAAACACAAAGGGCAATATATTTGTGACTGATGCATGAAGCACAGAAAAAGAATAAGTTAAAATATTTAATAAGCGAATTCCCATTATAATTGGGCCATAATTTTTAGCTGCTGTCATTGTGCATGCATTATATGTCTTTTCCTCTTCTCCTTGCCTTTATCAGTAATGTGAAGATGCTATGCTGTTTCTTTGGGAAGCACATCATTATGGCAGTCACTCGAACAACTTAAAGGGCATTGGTATTAATCAGCTCGTACTATGACTTTATATCATAGTTTATAGGGCAATGTGAAATATAAGGTAAGTCTCTGAATGAATTTAGTTTGTTGCACTGGTGAGCACCAAGGCTAACTGGGGACATGTGAAACTGACAATTGGTTGTTGCCATTAAAGCTGCAATTTGGAGATGAAGAAACGTGTTTGTGAATATCACAGACAATTTAACCCTTTCATTGGCATAAAGCTAACCTGAATAAGTAGCTTCATCAGTAAATACATTTATATAGTAATTGTCACAGAATTTATCTGCAAAATAAGTAATACACTTATCTTTTAAAAATTATTTTTATCCCCTTTTTTGCCTCAGAGCAGTCATGTTTGCTCACTACACTGTAAGAGCTGCTGCTCATGATGGAGATTGCTATCACTATATTTATCATGTGTAGGAAAACATAGAGCCAGCTTTGTCTAATATGGTACTGAATAAAAACACTTCCTGGTCTAACTGGAAGAGTCTCTAGTTAACATGATATAGTCTATTCCATTTTAGCAGCCAGTTATAGGTTACATTGGCATAATAGCCATTAAGAGACTTTGAGGAGAATCAGATATTAGGTATCACTCCTTTGAGATCGTAAACTGTTCCGTTCACAAATCCACATGATGTCAACATAGTAGTAGCTATGGAAGTCCTCAGAATTTACATTTTCAGATCCATACATATCTATCCCAAGCTTTTTCTTTCCAATTGTCAATATTACACTTTTGTGTAAACAGAATAGCAGAAATAGCGAAATATCTACAGATGAAACAAATAAGTTTAATTTGGAACAGTTAAGTTTAAAACTCAAATTCCAATAGAAAAAAAAGGAAAGAAAATTGCAGGAACAGAAAGAAGAGACAGAGGATCAGGAACAAGATTGGAGAAAGGAAGGGGAATTCCAGAAAACAACAGGGAAACTTGAAGTTGAAACAATTCAAGCTAAGAAGAGACCCTGAATGCAATCCGACAAGGGAGTGACACTAACTCAGACTTAGCAGCTGAAGTGTTCAAACTCCTAAATTTAATGAAGAAGAAGTGGCCATATTCTTTATCCCTTTTGGAAGGTCCTACCTTCTAAAGAAACATCTTCAGTAGGAAGGTGGCTTCGATGGGGTCTGGAGTGACAGTGTCTTCTGAGGCAGCGGAGGTACAGAGTCAGCCTTCTTGTGAAGCCTGCAGTGGCACTCTGGGGCAATGGCATGGCCTGGGCTGGTGAAGCCCAGAGCAGAGTCTAACTGCAGAGTGGAGTGGGCTGGTGAAGTCCAGTCCCTGCTATAGTCCAGGGACTGTAGCAGCAGAGAAAGAAAAGTTGAACCCTCTTTAAGTTAGATTTCTTTACTTTATATTTTATTTTAAATTAATGAGAATGGCACCGATTCATGATGATAGTGTGAACCTTTAACTGCATTTTGTATTGAGTACAAGTGACCATAAATAATTCAATTCAACAATGTGCCAATCCAGAAATAGTCAATGCTGTTGGAGAGGAGGCCTATAGAGAAAGTTCACAAAGTTTACTTCCTCTTACCTGAAGCCAGTGCACTGACTGTGAAGCAGCAAAAGGAGTAAGAGTCAGAAGGGAAAAACTCTGAAAAACATTTCCTGCATCCTCAGGAAATTACCTGAGCAGACACACTTTGAATTTCAACAATGTAAGCAGTTTGTTTTTGACTAAAGTGAACAAATACTTATAATTAATTTTAATTCTCAATTTTCTCTAACGTGTTCAAAAACCTTCTACTCTTTCCATTTCAGGTGCATTTGGAGGGACGGGGGTAGCATGGTCCAGAGAGACAACCATTCTGTTTAACATACGCAGCTATAAACTCAGGGAAGCTGGAGTCTGTGAACCAGAGATGCACCAAATCTTGGCAGGAGGTTTGCTAGATCTCTTCGGCAGGGTTTAAACCAGTTTGGCAGGGGGATAGGAATCAGAGCTATGGGTCAGAGGATGGGCTAGCAGGTGAACGGGCAGACACAGCATGCAGAGAATCTGTGAGGAAGGATAGACAGTTAAGAAGGCAAGGTTGCAATCTGTGTGATGGGCTGAATTGTGTCTATTTTAAATCAAGAAGTGTCGGGAATAAAGATAATGAACTTAGAGCATGGATTAGTACTTGGTGCTATGATGTTGTGGTCATTACGGCGACTTGGATATCATTGGAGCAGGGATGATTGTTGGATTTTCCAGGATTTAAATGTTTCAAAAGGAATAGGGAGGGAGGTAAAAGAGGTGGGAAAGTGGCTTTGTTAATCAGGGATAATATCACAGCTGCAGAAATGGAGGTCGTTGAGGAGGGTTTGTCTACTGAGTC